>NC_091046.1:2526119-3157649 GCF_963966145.1 Tenebrio molitor
TATCAAAAAAACCGAAAAAACTCAAATTTTTCGCTATTTTTGGCTCCCACACCAACAAATGGGGTATATGACAGGAACATTCTCTATGCCTGAATTCAACTCATCCCATAAAATAACTCACCGCAATTTCGTTCGAATCGGCGACAAAAAATTTTTTCGAAAAAACCATGAACCCTACCTTCTATCGAATTTGCACCCCGAAAAAACATTTAAACGGCCATAGCTCCTTTATTAAACATAATATGTGAATGAATTCTACACCGCTGGATTCGTCTTTTCAATGCGCTTCTTTTGAGCCGAAAAAATTTTACCTCGATTTTTTCGTTTAAGAGAAATTCACAAAAAACCGAAAAAACTCAAATTTTTCGTTTTTTTTGGCTCCCACACCAACAAATGGGGTATATGACAGGAACTTTCTCTATGCCTGAATTCAACTCATCCCATAAAATAACTCACCGCAATTTCGTTCGAATCGGCGACAAAAAAAATTTTCGAAAAAACCATGAATCTCTCTTCTATCGAATTTGCACCCCGAAAAAACATTTAAACGGCCATAGCTCCTTTATTAAATATAATATGTGAATGAATTCTACACCGCTGGATTCGTCTTTTCAATGCGCTTCTTTTGAGCCGAAAAAATTTTACCTCGATTTTTTCGTTTAAGAGAAATTCACAAAAAACCGAAAAAACTCAAATTTTTCGTTTTTTTTGGCTCCCACACCAACAAATGGGGTATATGACAGGAACTTTCTCTATGCCTGAATTCAACTCATCCCATAAAATAACTCACCGCAATTTCGTTCGAATCGGCGACAAAAAATTTTTACGAAAAAACCATGAACCCTACCTTCTATCGAATTTGCACCCCGAAAAAACATTTAAACGGCCATAGCTCCTTTATTAAACATAATATGTGAATGAATTCTACACCGCTGGATTCGTCTTTTCAATGCGCTTCTCTTGAGCCGAAAAAATTTTACCTCGATTTTTTCGTTTAAGATAAATAAATTCACAAAAAACCGAAAAAACTCAAATTTTTCGTTTTTTTTGGCTCCCACACCAACAAATGGGGTATATGACAGGAACTTTCTCTATGCCTGAATTCAACTCATCCCATAAAATAACTCACCGCCATTTCGTTCGAATCGGCGACAAAAATTTTTTTCGAAAAAACCATGAACCCCTACCTTCTATCGAAGTTGCACCCCGAAAAAACATTTAAACGGCCATAGCTCCTTTATTAAACATAATATGTGAATGAATTCTATACCGCTGGATTCGTCTTTTCAATGCGCTTCTTTTGAGCCGAAAAAATTTTACCTCGATTTTTTCGTTTAAGAGAAATTATCAAAAAAACCGAAAAAACTCAAATTTTTCGCTATTTTTGGCTCCCACACCAACAAATGGGGTCTATGACCGGAACTTTCTCTATGTCTGAATTCAACTCATCCTATACAATAACTCACAGCAATTTGGTTCGAATCGGCGACAAAAAATTTTTTCGAAAAAACCATGAACCTTCTATCGAATTTGTACCCCGAAAAAACATTTAAACGGCCATAGATCTTTTATTAAACATAATATGTCATTGAATTCTACACCGCTGGATTCCTTTTTTCAATGCGCTTCTTTTGAGCCGAAAAAATTTTACCTCGATTTTTTCGTTTGAGAGAAATTCACAAAAAACAAAAAACTCATATTTTTGGCTCCCACAGCAACAAATGGGGTGTATGACCGGAACTTTCCGTATGCCTGAATTCAACTCATCCTATACAATAAGTATTTTTATATGAAGCGGCAACCATAAATTTTACATTCAACTTGTACGCCAACTTGGACTACAATAATTTAGAACACGACCTGCTGTATTGGGTGATTCAAAATGATTGTGGCCAAGTATGGCAACTATGTACGAAAATTTATGTGGCAACTGTGTGAATGGGGTAGAGTTGACATTTGTATGACATTTCATAAGCGTGCATTTGATTTTTTCAATTCCATTACACATTGATTTGACAACTTGCAAAATTCCGCGACTATGAACTGTCAAGGAAATGTCAACTCTACCCTACTCACATAGTTGCCAGATAAATTTTCGTACATAGTTGCCATACTTGGCCACAATCATTTTGAATCACCCAATATTATAAACGGCCTGTTCAAAAGTGTAATTTGAGTGATCCCCGCAGAGCGCTAGTGTACGGGCGCTTTTTGGGGATATTATTCATCTAAAGTTTTTGTCACCGAGAGTTTTTCTCGTTCAAATGACATTCGAATTTAAAATCAAAATTACAATTGTATTCAGTATTGTTTTAGAAAGAAAATATGAACTTACTGTACTCAATCTTAACCCTAAAATCATGTCTAAACATGTTTTTACGCATTTTTATTAAGGTCACTAAATCAAGACACTACGTGTTAAGGTAGCGCCATTAGTGATTTTATATATCTATCCTTGTCGCACAATAAACTCAATCTGGGGATAAACGTTAGAAAATTTTGAAGTGTCGCTAAAGACTAAGGTACTACATATATCTTTAGAAGGTAGCGCCATTCCGCTCCACAATTTTTTGACTCGAAATTAAAAGAGATGGCATTATCGATAAATCCTGTGAGTGTGACAAAGATAGAATCTGTCTGACTCGATACAAACATCCCTTAAAATTGTGTATACTTCTATCTTTGTCACACTTACGGGATTTACCAATAATGTCCTCTCTTTTAATTTCCAGGCAAAAAATTGTGGAACGGAATGGCGCTACCTTCTAAAGATATAGTACCTTACTAAAGACTGTTGTCATTTTGCCAAACTAAATTCCCTGAAACTGATGTCTTCCTCGTCGCCCTTACGACATTTGCATTTATTATCTTTGTTCCACAATAAACTCACGCCAGGAATGTAATGGCGCTACCTTAACACGTAGTGTGTTGATTTAGTGACCTTAATTTTTATTCTTTAGAAGCGCCCTCATCGGCGAAAATTGGCTCTTTCTCGGAAATATTTTCGCATTGCTTTTTTAATGCAATGAACAGGCCGGTTATCATACAGCAGGTCGTGTCACGTACTCGATTGTTTTAAGAATGTAGACTTCCTCAAATAAAAAAAAAGATCTGTATGTATTGTTTCCTTTGTATGCCTCTTTGATAACGCGAGAAATAAAACACAGTTGGATAATAATTAAATATATTTTTTCATTTGCATATTACAACTTATTAAACTTACATAATATATCCATCGAATAAAATACATTCTAATCTCGGGGTGAACACTAAAACCTTAAATAGCCAATCCGGCTTTTTGGCGGCTCTTCTGCATGAGAGCTCTCAACATAAACTGCTTCCTGGACAAAGTCCTGACTTGCCTAAGAAAAACGTCTAAATCGATAACTCCACATCTCAACGCCTCTCCCATGTAATAAATCGCATCTTCTAGAGCCGCTTCTTCGGCAAACGCGTTCAACAACCTGAAACGCGACCTTGAAAAACCAAAACAAACCCTGCACACAAACCACTCACTGTTTGTACAGTGGCGCTGTAGTCGTGACCGCGTCATCGACGTCAATCTCTTCTTCAGAACTTAATCTCTCTATAGCTTTATCGAGCTCTTGTTCCTTGTCTTTGAGCAAAGTAATATTCTTGTCTAAGTCACTCTGTAAATTAACGACTACTAAACAACTTTTTTCTTGTTTCGGGCGCCAAATTTTGAATTTTTCGCAACCAAAGGGCCCGAATAAAACAACGCCAACTTACCTGTTCCTTCTCCAGTCTACTCAAAATCGTGTTCAGCTTCATCTTCCCTTGCTTGAGCTCGTCTTGCGTCCTTTGCAGCGTCTCCAGTTCGGCTTGGTTCTGCTGAAATTGCTCTTTCATCCGTCTCAACAGCTTCTCTTCTATTGCAGTCAACAGAGACTCTCTGATGTGTTCGTCTTTGATTGTCCCGGTCCTCTCCGGGACCGGACTGGGGCCCCCGTAGCCGCTACCGCTATACGGGGGGTAGGGCGTCGGGTACGGTGTGTAACTGGGGTATGGCATGTTGCTGGAGGGCGGGTACGACGGGTACCCCCCGTACCCCGATGACTGCGGGTAAGACGTAGGGGGGTACGGCGCCATGTAGTTGCCCCCGGGCTGGGGCATGAACGCTACAAATCGACCAAAAAGTTGCCAATCTCAAATAAAATCGCTCAATTCGACTCACAATTGCTCGGGTAAGGGATGTCTGCTTCCTTGGGTCTCGCGAAGACCGGGGGTTGGTCCCCAAAAGTGACTATCATGACTTGGATCAAGCCCAACAGCTCTGAAGAGCCCGGAGCCCAATCATGCAGATACGGCAAGTAGATTTTGCCGTTTTGATCGACGAAAATCGACGCTTTTATTGACATATCAGAGGTAGGTTTTACATAACAGATGGGGGCGTTTTTGGGGTGGGTGTCAATTAACCAGATACAAATGGGAATGTTGTACGTGTTTCCTTTGTATGTGACGGGAATTGTGCCGCTCAAGTTTACCAAATCCATCATGGTCCCGTCGTTGAATACTTGACAAAATTGTTACCAAATCGACTAATGCTCTTTTGGTAAATACTTACTGTAGGGCTCTTGCGTCGGGACGAGACCCTGGTAGTGGTTGACCACAGTCGTAATGTCCCTCAGCGCTGCTTCGGGGTTGTGGTACTGGGGATCTTGATTACTTCAAGAAGATTTAAATAAAAATGAGCTTACCTTGGCGAGCCATGTACGCAGTCTACTTTCGTCGACTCCGGCCATTTTAGTCGAGCATACGGTTCCGCTCACTCTACACTACACTTCTTTGTGTTCTGATCGACTTTTATCGAGAAACTCTTTAATTAACACAATGACATCAGAATTGAAACAATTTGACACAAATTAATCATTTGACAACTGATTATTTGACATTACAAAGTTGTGACAGTGCTGCCAACGTTATTTTGTCGCGGACATAACCTCAAAAATTAAATGTGTTCTGGAAATTTGAAATAAAATACAAATCGCCCGCAGTTTTGGAATTTGCCTTGCCTGCATTTGTAAACTTTTCGAAATGAGAAATATCAGCGGAAGTTGGGAAAAAATTACATGTTGCAGTTTGGTTTCTAACCTGTTGATCAAAATGTAGTTAACATTTCTTGGAAAAGCTTTCTTAAAACCGCAAGAATAATAAATTACAATAGTATAAAATTATTTGATCTTATCTATGTTCCAACACCAGTTAAGACCACAAAAGTACACAATTCCAAGAAATAACGTTTGTTTATCTACCTGAGTCCTTAGAAAGTTAGAAACTAGAAAATGTAGGGCATTAAGGACGTTTTCAAAAATTTCCAAGAATGGTTAATCCTCAGGTCCATAAAATAATTAGTCCCTTTTGACCACTTTTTACCAGTCAAGATGTATGTTTAGATCATTCTTGGTGTTACAAACGCTACGACGTTCCGTTTATTCATCTGATTATAAAAAAAAAATAGCTCCCTTAATTTTTTTTTATGAACATTTTGTATGAAAACTACGGGTTACTTGTATACCGGTGAAACTAACCTATCAAAAAATGGGCAAGAAAAACAAAGAAAAGAAAAAGGGTAAAGGGGCCGAGAAGACTGCAGCCAAAACCGACAAAAAAGTGTCGAACAAAATAAAAAAGGAACTGCAAAAGTTAGGGGAGGTAAGTGCCGAAAATGCGATCAAAATGTCATCATAACCTCAATATACCCTTAGGAAGACATTGAAAGTATCATTTCTCAAATTGAAAAAGATGAGAAAAAGAGACTCGAAGTCACCGAATGCGCTGTGGAGGCCCCCACGCGCCGCCTCAACTTCACCTTCATCCCTCATCCAGACAAAGACCAGTTGATTTTGTATGGGGGTGAGTTCTACAATGGCCAAAAAGTAAGATTGCACTCTGGAAACCAGTCAAAAAGTTACAATTTCGCATTTTCAGACGTTCCTATACAACGACCTTTTTTTCTACAACATCCCAACCGACTCTTGGACTGTTGTGAAAGCCCCCGCGGGACCGCCCCCCCGCTGTAGCCACCAGATGGTCGCGACTTCTTCCAACAAAGGCCAGTTGTGGCTGTTTGGCGGCGAATTCGCCAGTCCCTCGCAAGCGCAGTTCTACCACTACAGAGATTTGTGGGTTTACCACATGGCCACAAAACAATGGGAAAAAATTCAGGCACCCAACGGACCCAGCGCCAGGAGCGGTCACAGGATGGTGTACGTGAAGAAAAATCTTATCGTATTCGGCGGCTTTCACGATAATTTGAGGGATTATAAGTACTTTAACGACGTCTACAGTTTTAACACAGAGGATTATAAGTGGACAAAATTGAGTCCCAGTGGAACGCCACCTGCGCCGAGGTCGGCGTGTTGCATGGTGGCCTTGAATGATGGGAGAGTGCTGATTTACGGAGGGTACAGCAAAGAGAAGGTCAAGAAAGATCTGGACAAGGGGCACGTGTACACGGATGCGTTTATCCTCACGCCAGAGAGTAAGTTGAAATGTCAAAATTGTCAAATGTGACGTTAGACACATCCAAATTTTAAAATTGCAAAATTTTCGGAATCAGTCGCATTTACTGACCCACCCCGTAGCAAATCGTTGATGATTTAAGTTTTTTGAATTGAAAAACGGAAATTTTGTAAAATCTGGTTATAAATTGTTAAAGTATCAATTGGTACTTACCCTCATAAATTCAGCAATTTTTTTGGATTCCATCTGAAATTAAAACATCTGAGTTAGCTAAAAATGAATATTTCTTCGTGTTTACCTGTTAATAACTCCGATAATGTGTAATGATTACAACACCAGGAACACCACAAAATTTAACTTGTTAGAGCTTTTGAAAATTTGACACCAGATGGCGTCTTAACGACGCCAACTTGATTTTATATCTTAATTTTAAAAAATTTTGAAAAATAATTGAGAAAAACAAAATTTTCCGTTCACAGAAAACGACCCTACGGGCTCGAAGTGGAAGTGGGTGCAGACGAAACTCGGGGGCGTCCACTTTTCGCCTCGTTGCAGCATGCCGATCACGGCCACCCCCAACAACGCCGCCGCCTACTGCTACGGTGGCGTCTTCGACGTCGAAGATGACGAAGAGAATCTCGCCGGCGTCTTCTATAACGATTTCTACTGCCTAGATTTAGAAAAGTTTGTCTGGAAAAGTGTGACGGTTTCAGGGAAGAAAAATAAAGAACCCAAAGAGGAGAAAAAAAGCAGCGAAGACGTGGAAATGCAAGAAATCGAGAAGACTGTTGAAACCACAACGATATGCGACGACGGCGTCTTTAAAGTGACCGTGGGTCCATCACTGACCTCTACCTCTGCGAAAAATGTCGACACAAGTGACAGCGAGGCGAAGATTTTTAGGCCTTCGCCTAGGATCAACAGCGGTTTGGCCGTAAAACGCGGCGTGTTGTACTTGTACGGCGGTATGTTCGAAGACGGCGACAAGCAAATCACCTTCAGCGATTTTTATTCCGTCGACTTGAAGAAATTGGAAGAGTGGAAAGTGTTAATCGCCGATGATACCTCGACTCAAGAGTGGTTAGGTTCCGATAACGAATCGAACGACGAGGATGACGACGAAGAGATCGAAGACGAAGAAGATAGCGAAGAAAGTGAAGAATCTGATCGAGAAATGCAAGTCGACGCGTAATTGTAATCGTTCTGTTAATAAAACGTTTAAAAAAATACTTTATTCAGACTTACAAAAGAAACATTAACAATAATTATTCACAATCATTTAAAAAAAATACTTCATCCAGACTTATCACACACAAACGTCAACCCACAACAGATTTCTTCTTGGCGAGTATCGTGGCGAAGACACCTGCGGTTTCATCCAGCAACATCTTAACGATGTCGTTCGTGATTTGATTCTTGACGATCAACTCGTCTTTATCGAAGTTGGTCCACTGAGATTCCTCCTCTTGAGACTCCATCACCAAAACCTCGTCCACGTGGTCTCTCTTCTTCTGTCCCCACTTGATGATGGCGCTCTCGGCGACTTGCACCCTCTTAAACCCGAACACCTCCTTCAGCTTGTTGTTCAAGATCCTCTCGAGACTGGCGGCGTCGGACGGTTTCGCCTTGGCCAACTGCGGCCTCTTGGCCAACACCAGCCACGACGGCTCCGCCACCGTCTCGAACTGTCTGTAGTGCTCCCTCGCCACGTCCCTGCACACGTTGAACACGTACTCCGCGCAGATCTTCGACACTTCCACTTTGGAGAACAACTTGAAGCCGTTCTCCGAGAACTTCACCTTATCGAGGTTGTTGTTCTGGTGGGCCTTGTACAACACCTTCGAGCTGTAACTGGCGATCTCGGTGATTTCCTTCACGTCCGTCGGAAGAATGGACTGGGGGAGGGACGTGAGGGACGACGGCGGCGTGTAAGGGGGCGGCGGTTTGTTGGGGATCTCGCGCATGAACACGTACGGTAGCTGCTCCTTCTGCTGCAACTCCAACTGCTTGATCTGCAACGTTCAAAAAATCAAAACAAATTACTACACCGTTGACGCAATCCGCACCTCTTGCTCTATCGCCAATTGTTTCCTCCGGAGCTCCTCGGCTTCGCTCCCGAAGATGCTGGTAGGTAGCGGCCGCCCCTCTTCGAACGGTTCTGCTAATCAACAAATCATTACCACTCAACTCGTCGCTCTGGTACACACAACTTACCACTAAATTCTGGAGAATTCGAAGCTCCCACGTCGTACGTGGTCACGTAGAGATCTTGAAGCCTGGGGCTCTTGTCCCCCCTGTTGAGACTAGCATCAGCCAAAATCTCCGACACTCGCTTCTTCACGTCGATCTGATTGGGACTCTTCTTCTGCGGCGTTTTTTCTTCCGCTTCCGTTGAAGAACTCTCGCTCCTCGAAGTCTCCACTTCTTCGTCTTTCTTCTCGCTTGACAGTTTCTCGTTCAGCTTGCTGAGGGAATCTTCGATTTTCGATGCCGACTCTAGGGCCTCATCCAGCGACAAAGACTCCTTCGCCAAATCTACAGAACTAGATGATTCGACAGTTTTTTGTTTTTTGCTGTCGGTGGTGATCGGCTCGACCGATCTGCTCGTCGATTCTCCTCCCGCGATTTGTTCCGCTGACGACTTCTCGGACGATTCTGCTGCATCTTCAGGTGCAACAGATGAAATCTCCTCGGTCACCAAACCTTCTAGATTCTCACTCTTCGCCGAAACTTCTTCAATCGTTGCTTCTTTCTGATCTTCCACTTGGTCGCGAGACGACTTCCCTGAAGATGATCCATCGGACTCTTCTATTGTCGAAATCTGCTGATCTGATTTCCCACAAGATGTTTCCTCTTCGTCTTCAGCTGCAGCTTCATCTGTCGCAAGCTGCTCATCCGACAACCTTACACTCGTCTCTTCGCCATCTTTAACCAACACAGAAGAAATTGATTTCTCTTCAACCTCCACTGATGCAGAAACTTTCTCTTGGTCTTCAGTTTCTGCCGAAATCTGCTTCTCCGTCAATTTTTCAGACACCGATTTTTCCTCATCTTCTACCGACGACTCTTCTCGGTCCTCGGCCGGCGAAGAAACTGATTCTTCTTCGTCTCGGATCGACGCAACGATCGCCTCATCTAGACGCTTTGCAGACGACTCCTCTTGATCTTCAACAGAGAAGGAAATCTGCTTCTCCAGCGTCTCCCAGACTGGCTCTTCTTGATCTTCAATCGCCGTACAAATATTGCTAGTCGTCACTTCTTCTCCATCCTTCTCATCTGTCGACTCTTCTACATCTTCTTTTGGACTAGAGACTATTTCAACAACACTCGGTTCATCCTCTACCACTTCCTCTTCTTCTTCCACGCTCGTTTTAATTTCGCTCTGGTCCGTTTCCTCGTGATTGGGCGTCGTGATTTCGACCACCGACTGACTAGACTTGTCCGGATCGTCTTCGACCTCCTTCAGCGAGGTGATCCCCAGCTCTGACTTCTTGCTGAGCGTCGATATCTCGTCCCCGATCCTGGTGAAGTTGTCGATCAGCTCCGAAATGGACGATATCTTCGTCTTTTCCTGTTGCGAAGTGATGATCTCCTGGACGGACTCCTGTTCGAACACCGACGAATAATTGACGTCGTCGCTGGCCGACCTCACCGTCGACCTCTCCCCCTCGCTGATGGCACTGTGCTCCGGATCACCGATTTTCGCGTGCTGTCTTTTGTTCTTGCTCGAATACTGCATGGCGCTCTTGCAGAGCCGCTCCAGCCCCATCTGGGACATGACGTAGACCTTGTCCTCGACGAACTTCCGCTCCTCACTTCCCGTCATGCTCCTCCAGAGGAGATTGAGCTGCCGCCCGTCGAACCTGTCCGGGCCGTCCCTCGCCGCCGGCGCCCTCTTGATCACCGACTTGGCCGCCGCCTCCAGCTCGGCTATCTTCCGCTCTTCGTCGAGGAGCTTCCGGTGCCATCGCAGCAACTCCTCGGCGGTCTTGCGCCGCTTCTGCAGGGCGGCCTCTCTCATCAACAGCGTCCTGAAACTGGCGGCTCGTGATTCTCGCTCGGGGTTACGCAACGCGCGACATTTTTTTATGTGTGCGCCGCTTTTCGAAAAAATACAAGAAAAAACAGCGACGGACGCGGAGAAACTGCGCGCAGTTTACTCTTGTTTACGTCGTGCGGATTTTAATAATAACGGAGAGCAAGAGCGGCGGTGGCGCTGAATGGGAGTGCTGACTAATTTTGAAACGTGTATTTCCTCCGTATAGGAAGCTTCCTAACTGAAAAGTCGGCGCTGGAACGCCGCCAACAGGATATCTAATTTTAGGCGGGCTGTTTTTAATCATTTCTAATTTCTTTCGTAATAATAGACTTCAACGGCCGTAATTGATGAAGGTTATTTCGGTTGGGCCGAAAAACACTAATAATGCGGCGGCGGCGGCGCCCCCCGCACCGTCCGACCGACTGTTTTAGTACCGCGCCAAGGTCGCACCTTCGAAATGTGTCGACACGGCCAGACGTGGCTGTCATTTTCGTGCGAACCGAAACAATCGCAACGTGCAACGACGACTTGCGTCAGTGGATTACTCAGCGGCAATTGGCAGCACTGTGAGTTACGCATCGTTCGAACCGGTTCGGTTAAAATTGTTTATGGTTTACTATTTTTAACAAAAGCAATTTTTAATCCGCGACACCACTAATGATTCTAAATCTGGCACGTGTTTCCCGTTTGAGACTCGTGTATTTTTAAAACCACTCCGTCGCGCACCAACAATAAATATCCCTAGAAAATCCGGCGGCAGCACGCTCGACTCGTGGGTGATGACATCCCGAACTGACGCAACCGGGACACCGAGACCCCGAAATACGGGCGCCGGAGCCGCCACAATTAGAAATCGACGCGATTTTGACGGAACACTTACGTCACCTGTCATACATCTGTCACTTTCGAAATTCCATGGCCGCCCGAGATAACTACCCCACTCCGTTTGTGTCGACCTACTACGCCGCCGCTCGCAAAAATCCGCGGACGTCCGCATTTTCCTCACCTTTTCACGTTCGACACCGGAACCTTGTCCTTGTCGCGGCGAGACAGGTCGGAGCTCTCGGACACCCTCACCGACCTCGACGTGATGCTGAGGACGTCCTCGATGCCGGAGCTCTTCAGCGAGATGGACGTTTCCGAGTGGATCGACTCGCTGCAGCTCTGGACCACCCTGAGGGGTCCCATGCTGCGTCGCTCCTTCGGCTTCTTCACCGCGATCTTCGACAGCATGTTGTCGGTGGACAGCTGCATCTTGATCAGGTTCCTCTGGTGTTTCAGTGTGTTCTTGCGCTGTTCCGACGCCTCCTTTTGCATCTGTTTCAGTTTCTTGATCTCGTTGCGCTCTTGCTCATGTTTCAGGATGATGCCGCGCTGCTTCTTCTTCAGGAGGGACGCTTCCTCGATCTTGCCGGTCTCTATAAGCTGCCTGAAACCACACGATTTCCATACTTTCTATCCTTCTCTCGCGCGCGACCGCTCCAATACACATCTCTCCCTCCCTCCCACAAAAAACACACCAAAAAAAAATCACTTCCAAACACCTCCACCACAACACTCGAATTATCCCATTTCGACCCGAGATACTCACTTCTTCTGGATCTCCAGCCATACAAGTTCGACTTTGGTCCTGTCCAGGAGGGCCTGCTCCCGTATCTTAATTATAGCCTTCAACTGTTGAATCTTGGCGTCTTCGTCTTTGATGAGCTGATCGACCTGGAAGGCACCGAATGCAACAAGCACGTAGTCATCGAACGAACGCACAATAAAAATATCGTTACTATTTTGTTATTTCAATAACATTCCAAGCTGAGACTGATAAGTGTAATAACGGAGATTCTTATCTTTAGTTGTGTTTAATGTTTACTTAGGTATTGTACGAGCGTGTAATTACGCTATTACTGGCGACATTAGACAAACTATTGCCAACGAAGACGCCACAACCGATTTCCGCCCGGTCCTATCACTAATCGCCTTATCTAAATACTCACGATGTTCAGCGATAGCACTCCTGCACAGTTGTTAACGTTGTAATTCTCCACGTTCGAAGCGGAAAATTTCGACCTGTCCTCCTCGGTCGACACGTTGGTGTTGCTGGACTCGTTGAAATTGCTCAGATTCCAGTCGGTCGAAAAAGTGCTGTTCTGCAGGGACTTTGTACTGTTGCGATTGTGCACGATCGAGTCGTTCATTTCTTCGATTATTTCGGATCCTCGCGAGAAGTTGATCGACGAGGTCCTGGGCGACTTCTCCGTCGACGTCTTGGCCACGGCCGAAGTTTGCGTGTCCACGTTCTGCAAGATCTTCGTCATGGACAAGTTGGTCTCGTTCTTGCTCTTCAAGTTCTCGAACGCCTTCTCGACCGCCACGAACTGCTTGAAGGACTCGTTGAAGTCGTTCAGAAGACGCACCTCGGCTTCGAACTTCAAGTGGATCTCGTTGACGTTGTTCTGCAACAGGACGAGTCCCCAGTAGAACGATCTTCGAGTGATCTTTTTCAAAAATACTCACGTTGTTGGACACGGCCGGCCTGATCGTGATGTTCTTCATTTTGCTCTTACTCAGATGCGTTACTTTTTCTTCTCGGCCGACGCTCAGCGACAGCGTGGGTGGCTTCAGTCGCAGAGACCCGTCTGCCGTATCCTTGGTGTCTACGCGTTCCGAAATCGACGCGCCGCTGCTCTTGGACACTTTGCCTTCCGTCAACAGAGACTTGAACGTTCCTTGCGAGTGCTCCCTGCTTCTGGCGGTACTCTCGCTGGAGCTCCCAACTCTCACGTTGTTCCCTCTATTATTTTCCAAATCTTGACTCTTTTGATCCCTACGCAAGGACAGCACAACAGACGGTTCCTTCAAAACAAGAGAGTCCCCAACACTCCTAGAATTCAACATTTCCTGAATCGATCCGGTGGTACTTTTGGACACTTGTCCTTCGGTCAAGAGAGACTTGAAGGTCCTTTGCGAGTCGCCGTCTCCTCTCTGACTCTTGACGGCGCCACTCGGCACTTCGCCGTGTTTCGAATCGCTTTCCCTGGGGACTTTATAATCGTTACCAGTGCTGTTGGTAACACTATTCCCACCAGACAACTCTCCCGGAGCCAACTTCTCGCCAGTGACCGTCCTAATAGTACTAGTCCTGATACTCTCTTTTTGAAAATCAGAACTATAACTGTCGCTGTCTTCGCCGTCGCTCTTGACACTGCTCTGCGACGACTTCTTCAACATCTGCAGCTTCAAATCTTTCAGCTTGTCCAGACTCAACAATCTCTTGGACTCGTTCGATCCCAGACTCTCGCTCGAGATCTCCGGGATGTTTTTGGAGGTGTCCGACTCGCTGTCGTAGTTCGTGAACAAATTCTTCGAGACGAGGTCCAATCTTTTTGGATTCTTCAGTTCGAGGTTCTCGACGGCTTCGAGGTCCAAATTGGGGGCCCTGTGCGACGCGAAAGACCTCAAGTCGCTGTGGGTGCTCTTGATCAGCAGCTGTCTGATCTCCTCCCGCGATTTGGCCGCGCTCGCGGGCGGAGTCGCGACGGAATTCTGCACCCCCACGTCCACGCAACTCCTGGGGGAGTTTATGGCACACTGGAGTTTGCGCTTGACCGTGTTGATGAAGTTGTACGGGTAGGACAAGGCGGGAGGCGGCCGCATCCACTCGGCCCCCGCGAAGTCGTTGCGGCGGGAAGTCTGAGTCTCTTTTGTGTCTTTGAGGCACGCGTCGGTCATGATCGAGTGTTCCAACACTTGTTTTTGCGGGGGCTCGCTCGTTATTCTCTTGTTCAAATCGACGGGCTCATCCTTGGCGGTGTCGGGGACGAAAACAGTTTTTTCGAAATCGTCGACGCGAGGGGCCACGACAGGGGGGTACAGCAGGTTCGTGTCGATTTTTTCCGCTCCAGTCGCGACGGTTTCTGCCGGTGGCCCCCTTGTACGTGTCCTGCTCACCCTTTCATTATTCTGCGGTTTCGCCCTCTCTTGCGACTTCGCCCTCACGCTGGGCGCCGGCTGCTTCGACCGTTCTCGCGACTTGGAAACCAGGTTTTGACGACTTTTTGACACATTTTCCTGGCGAGGATTGGCCTTGTCTAGTCGGACCGGCGCGACTTTGTCCCTAGATTTCGACCGCTCGCGCTTCAACTGCACGTTCTTCGTGACCAACTCCAACGTTTTCTGATGCAACTCTTTCAATTTTTGCTTTTTCAAGTCCACCTGGTTGTCAGCGACGTTAATCTGCGCTTTCAGCTGTTCAGCGCGCTTTTCCCTCTGCTTTTTTATGTAGTCGCGAGCTTCGGCGACATTATAATTCCTCGTTTTCTTTCCGGGACTCGTATTTGCCGCCGCCGGCTCCAGCTTCTTCGGTGCGACAGGCGCGACCTTTTTAGGCTGTTCCGGCACATTCTTTTTTATTTGAGGCTCGCGACGGTTCGCGTCGACAGTTACCGTCACGGAGTTGATGATTTCCGGCTGCGCGGCCTCAGACGTGGACTTGGTGTAAGTGGGTTGCGCCCCCAAGTTTATCAGTTTCTCCAATTCAGATTTGAGCTGCTCAATTTCCTTTTTCGTGTTTTTCACGCGCGTGCTGACGCTCTCGACTTCTTTGTTCTTGTTCGCTGTGGAATGTATGTTCATTGCGGTCGAATCGGCTGATTTTACAGGTTAACAACATACAACGACTTCATGGGTTGCGATTTCTTCACACACCTGGAAATACAATTCCAATTGAAGATAACTTGACTAAACCGTGTTTACGCACTGGTTTAATTGATAACTTGTTTCAATACTACGCCAGAAACTACAAGAAATGATTTTTTTTACCTTTCATATTTCAAAAAAGTCAACCGTTCGAAACATAACCTCACAAAACTCGAACAACCAAACCAAGGCCTGCGAGGAAACGACGAGTGACAGTTGCACGGCCTGCTACAATTATAACAGCCGCCTGGCGCCTGATGTTTTTTTGAAACCTTGAATATTTTGCAGATATCGCAAGAGATATATTTTTTATACGATATGTCAGATCCTAGACGTTTATTTATCGTATTTTTATCGGGATATTAAAAAGCAATTGTTTTGTTGGAAAGTTATTTATTGAGAAGACGGCCATCTTGTTGGCGGCTATAACAAAAGCGGGAAATCACCAAAGAAACATAATAAACAATAAATTCATTTGAAAATTTTGACTGATGAAAATCCCACCAAAAAACTAAAATTGTGAGTAATGTTCAAGCAAATATTAGCCAGACAATTGTAAAAAATGGCACTCCGCTTCATTGGGTATTTTTTAAATTCACCTCGTGCGCTGCGTCTATCATCACTAGGAAAACATTATACAACAGGAGGTTCAGGACCTTCGGCCGGCGCCGTCTGCGGCCAACAGAGCAAAGATGAAGACCCCTGCAAGAGCCACCTGAACAAGGGCCTGGTTTTGGGCCTGTACACCAACCCCGATGACCCCCTGGACCCAGGAAAACTGACCCCCGCGGGTGAGCGATACAACCGAATGGTGTGCGGCCGGCTGTTGGACCTGCTGCGGTACGCCGGGCCCCCACCCACCAAAGGCAAAGTCCGCATCTTCTACAACATCGAGAACGAGATTAGTTCGGTGGCGATAGTAGGGCTGGGGCGCGAATGCCAAGGCTACGACGTGTTCGAGCAGATGGACGAGGGCAAGGAGTCCATCAGGATAGCGGCGGCGGCGGGATGTCGCGCCCTGCAGGAGCTCCGCCTGACCAAGATCTTCGTCGAGAGCTTCGGCCACGCCGAGTCGTCCGCCGAGGGCGCCGCCCTCGGCGTGTGGCTCTTCCAGGAGAAGAAGAAGAAGGAACACCAGATCCTGATCCCGCAGCTGGAGCTGTGGGACGACTGCGACTGGACCGGCTGGCAGATCGGCCTGCAGAAGGCCGCCGCCCAGAACCTGGCCAGGCAGCTGATGGACACCTCCGCCAACTACATGACCCCCACTTCGTTCGCCCAGAACGCGGTCGAGGTGCTGTGCAAGTCGGGCGTCAACGTCGAGGTGAAGGTGCGCGGCTGGGCCGAGACCCAGAAGATGTTCGCCTTCCTGGCGGTGGCGCAGGGCTCGTGCGAGCCCCCGATCTTCCTCGAGCTGAGTTACTACGGGGCGGCGAGAGACGAGCGTCCCGTGGTGCTGATCGGCAAGGGCATCACCTACAACAGCGGCGGCCTCTGCCTGAAGCCCTGCGGCAAGCAGGAGAAAATGCGGGGCGACATGGGCGGCGCCGCGTGCGTGGTCGCCGCCTGCAGAGCGGTCGCCGGCCTGCAGCTCCCGCTCAACATCCGCGCCCTCATCCCCCTCTGCGAGAACATGCCTGGGTGCGCGGCGATGCGCCCCGGCGACATCGTCAAGGCCATGAACGGCAAGAGCATCAAGATCGAGTCCACCGACACCGGGGGGCGGCTGTGCCTCGCCGACGCCCTCGTCTACGCCCAGAACTTCTGGCCCCGCCTGATCGTCGACGTGGGCACCATGACCAGCGACATGAAGAAGTCGCTGGGGAAGGCGGCCAGCGGAGTGTTCAGCAACTCGGAGGCGCTGTGGGAGTACATGCTGGCGGCGTCGATGCACACCGGGGACAGGGTGTGGCGGTTCCCGCTCTGGGAGCACTTCACCCACCTGGTGGCGCGCCACTACGAGTCCGTCGACGTCAAGACCTACGGCAGGGGGTTCAAGCCCCACGACGGCGAGGCGTGCAGGGTGGCGGCCTTCTTGAACGAGTTCGTCCCGTGCGGCGACTGGCTCCACATGGACACCTACGGGGTGATGTACAGCAACGGGTTTGACTATCCCTACTTGCGCAGGGGAATGTCCGGACGTCCGACTCGTACCCTTGTCGAATTCTTATCGCAGCTTGTTTGCAACCGTGAATAGATTATTTATTCTGTACTATATTGAATCCTGGCTAACATACATGTTTTTGATATGAATAACTTCAACTCGCCTGTAATGTAATTGTTACATACATTTCTTCTCGAAATTGTTTGTCTCTTTTATTCGGATTCAAATTTGGCGCCGACGTGACGTCACAAGCACACGCGTAATGTCACTGTCGCCGACAAATTTCAATCTCCTCCCATCAAACACGAATTGTTTGCCAACAGTTTTATTGCGACTTTTGTAAATACATGCATGAACTTCATTAAATACCAGCGTTATAGTAATTATTACCATTATTATTATTACTACTGTATCTATTTTAATTCTAGACAAAAAAAACATTCCGTGTCATCGAGTCATTCATGAATGGGACGGTGAAAGAACAACGGCTTTGCATGAAAAAGGTTAACGCACAAAAAGTAAATTCGACAAAAACCCAGGCGGATAGGTCTTGCAAAAACTTATTGACATAATTTGGTCACATCTTTCTACATGCAGCCATGTTTACAATTTATTAGAAATAGAAAGTGAATTTCTCGAAATTATCGTTAAAATGGTGCAGTGCACTGATCTGAAGTTAACAGATATGGACGACGAAATCCGCACTCTGACGTTTGGTTCTCTGCGAACTTTCTGTCCGCTCCTCGGCGTCTGGGTTCGAACTCCTGGACTCTTCTTCCCGCCTTAATTTCTGGGAGCAGTGTAGTTAGCTAGCGATATGGGATACAGAATCGACCTAATTATGTATGGTGCTCATCCACGGGAAAGTTTTATCAAATGCTGAGGCCCTCTACGGCTGAGGCAACCGGGCGTTTGTATGAAGAGATTTCCCGATATTGAAAGTGGCAGCTGCTGACCCAACTTTTAGTGCGGGCGAAATTGTGCGTAGAATTCATGTTCCAGCACCATTGTATGTTGTGTGGACATGGACAACAGTATCAAAAGAACGTCTGCACCCATATCATGAGTAGTCCTCACTCGACCACTCTTATGGGGTTTTCAATGTATAGTTCCTCCATCATATCTCCGTTAATTGTCAATTTTTCCATGGCCCGGCGTGTTTTCTACTTTAGTGTCGCCTCTATTTTCACTGTAAATTCCACAGGTAAATTCCTTACCTGGTGCTAGGATCTGGTGTGTATTTTTATTGTACATTCACCGTCTTTTTTGAAGATTGCAAAAAAATTTGGTGTCAACATGGCGTAGATAGAAAAACTCCACCAATTTCAGATAAGTTTATTTGCAAAAAAAAAGAGTGTGTGCTTAAGACCGCACGACAGAAGTGAAAACTTCTATGATGCTCGTTACTGATTTTAAGTAATATGTACCTATTCTATAAAAAATATGTCATTATGGATGATAGTACTTGGAGGAAAAAGGAGCAAGGCATAAATAATTAATATTATTCAAATCTAATGGTGTTTTTAAATAAACATCAAAAATCTATATTTTTCAGATTCCGCATTATTATCGGAAATTTTCGCATTGTAAATTAAAAATGTTATTTAATAAAGAGTTAAGGTTTGCTTTTATTTTTCAATAGAAACTGCAAATAGCAAATACGTCCGCTTTTAGAGGTACACTCTGGCAAAATTTGTGAGGTTAGGTTTGGATGTTTAAGTTTTATTTTCTTGACGATGATATTGAACACAAGTTTTCATAGCAATACCAATACCCTGTATTATGATAATTTGTCCATTTTCCTCTTCACATTTTGCTACACAAATTTTTCCAATAGATGAATTGTTGAAGCCATATAATTGAGAATTACGTATTAAATCCCACATCAATCTGTAAACTTACAATATTTGTCGTGTCTTTATCGTTTATGTTATATAAAACTATACAGGGTATTTTACGAGTGATAATGAGGCCGACGGAATAATAAATTCAACCCACAATACATTTTCAAAAAAGCCGGACATTTTAATGTCAGTAGCCAGCTTTTTTCGGAAATATAGTGTGGGTTGCATTTTAAATTGCGTCAGGCTCATTATCACTCGTGAAATATCCTGTATATATATGTACAGTTACTCCTGCTGCTCTGCACTGAGGTCAGTCAGGGTACAACACAACGTACAATGAAAATTTAAAATTGACAAGTGACGCACAGTTGATTGTTTTTCGCTTGCTTCGCTAAAAAACTCGACTCCCTTGATTTTAGCTTGCCGTGTCGTGCTGCGAACGATTTTCGCTTTTGCTGCGAACGATTTTAGCTTGTGCTGCGAACGATTTTAGCTTGTGCTGCGAACGATTTTACCGTGTCGCATGAAACTAATTCACTGCCCGGGAATAAAATGTATGTGGCGCGCCTAAAGAAGTTTTCACTTCAAAAAGATAAAATCAGTGGCAACATATTCTAGCAGCAAAATGAGATTTATTGGTCTTGTGCAAATAGCCTTTGAAAAAGCTCTGGACGCAGAAGTAAGAAAACTATTTGTGTCCAGTTGCCAGGACGTACATGTTGACGGTGGTCCCGTAGTGGTAAAAACTCAAATTTACCGACACAATGTGGAGGAACCAAATAAGGTGACGTTGCAATTGCGGACACCCTTAAATATTCTTGGGTCCACAATGACCCTTACATTTATAAATGCAGAAGTAAAAGAGCGGTTTCTAAGCGCTCTAGGAGAACTTAATAGTGAAAATGAGAGGTGAAACAATTCAAAATAATTTCATTGTTTTGCTGATAGGTACTGTTACGTTATTATTTTCCCTTATGGTGAAATTTTCTCAAAATATCCAAAAGATCCACTGGAGACTCCTCGAGAGTACAACCAAAAAGGTAGGGGTGGGTGGTGATAACCGGGAGAAAGGAAAACTCCGAGTCTCTGCCGTGCCTTTTAGTGTCGTCTACATTCACGGTCTTTTTTGAAGATGGCAAAAAAATTTGGTGTGAGCACTGTGAGCATGGCGAAGATAAAAAAAACTCCACCAATTTCAGGTAAGTTTAATTGAAAAAAAGATAAAAACAGTGGCAAACTATGTTCTACGTTAACAGCAGAAAAAATCTCAAGACGCAGAATTACGAAAATTATTCTGACGGTCCCGTGATACTGAAAACCCGAATTTGGAGAAAGAACTTAGAGGAGGTAAATAAAATCACATTGCAGTTTCGAGACCCCTAAGTTTCTTTGACTCAACTATGTCACTGTGTAAATACTGAAGTGAAAGAACGGTTCAAAAGCGCTCTCGGGGATCTTCATGATGAAAATGGGAGGCGAGACAATTCAAAATAATTTGATTGTTTTTCTGATAGGTGCTTCTTTTTCTTTTGAAGTGATTCATCCGGCGCAGAAAATACGCCACTAGAGTAGAGAGTAGAGATTTCTAGTACTCTAGTTGCGGAATCAAATGAAGCAGAAGCAGAAGAAAATTGATCAAGTGGAGGTTGATCTTAATTCATTTTTCAAATTTTGAATTGTAATCAAATTACTTATTATTAAATGATGCAAAAACTCCTTTTGTTTGAATATTTCATCTAACCTAACCTAACTCAAAACAATTTCCCGTTGTTGAAGGGCGAAGACCGAACTTTGCCCCGCCCGCGAAAAATTACGGTGGCCGCGATCTGCGGGAAGTCCTCGTGATCTTCGCCTCTTCCACGAAATAAAATGAAACAAAAGGGCCGACGATAAACACAAGAAAAAACGAGTACTACGGTCGGTCGTCGCTTGCTGACAAGGCCACGGGGCGAGATAACAAAACCGCGTATAAAAAAAGGAGAAACTAAAATTTACAATTCAAAGGGATGTACAAACAAGGGTATAAAATAGCATTAAAACAAACAAAGGGCGCGAAATAAGTCTTAAATCTAGAGAGGTATCACCGATGAGAACTGCTTCGGAGACGTCGGTATCCTTGGGCGACTCCTCGGAGGACAGTGAAATGAAATCCGGCACCAGGGCATTCAACTTTGTTCAAACCTTCCGCGGAGGGATGTTCGATCCGCACCACGGCCCTAAGGGGGACGATCTTCCTGAAGACACTCCTCTCGATTGAATCGTCCTTTTCAAGATCCCACCGTGTTTTCACTTCCCGTCGCTCGTTTTCCACACTGCTCGAGTCCCAGTCCCAGAACCTGACTTTCTGATTCGGCCTTGGTTCCTCCCCTCTCGGGGTTTTTCACAAAAACTCTTTTCTTGATCCTGTGCGCGGTGTTTAAAAATTGAAGACACCACTTGGTCGCACACGTTTTTAGAGCACAACGAAGAGTGCTATAAAGCAAACAAGTGCCACAAAATGGCTTATAAAACGAATGTAATATCGTGTGTTCCAATAAAAACTCACTCGCAGTAAGCCATGACTATAGAGATAGATAGACCAAGATAGACTGGTCATGTCGATTTTAGGATCATTGGAAGTAGTTCATTTATTACTTACAAATTTTCATCATATTGTGAGTTGTGACAGATAACCTATAAATTTACTTTAGTAGTTCATTTCACATCTGGTACTAAGACATACTTCAGTTTTGTCATGGCTTGCTGCGAGTGAGTTTTTTGTGGTACACACGATACGAACAGTTGCAAGTTTTGAATTCGAAACCCATTTGAGTGTTATGACTGTGTTAAAGGTGCAAAATAGAAAATAAAAAAAAGAGTGTGCTTAAGACCGCACGACAGAAGTGAAAACTTCTATGATGCTCGTTACTGATTTTAAGTAATATATGTTGTTCACGTTGAGTTGACAATTTCAAGGTCAAATAATTTTATTTTTTAGCTCTGTAATTATGTTTTGTAAATAGTGACATGCAGGTAAACACCGTTCACGTTGGATTAAGCATTGCTAAATCGCATTATGTTGGTTAGCTGCATGTCACTATTTACAAAACATAATTACACAGCCAAAAAATTAAATAATTTGACCTTGAAATGTTCAACTCAACGTGAACAAAGTTTATAAAAAAAAAAAAGAAAAAACAAGCCTCTATAATTGATTTCATATAAATGTTCATCAAGTGAGCTGTGCATTTGTAAAAACACCTTTAATTTAGTTACATTACAAAAGTCACATTTATGAAAGTCATGTCCAATAAATCTTTACTTGGTAAAAATACAAAGACAAAAACAAATAAGAATTACTTTAATTTAATCAGTAAAAAGACGTAATATTGCTTTCGAAATCAGCAATGTTAATATGGACAAAAACTAAAAAATTAGTCAAATCGGGTTCGCGCAGAGCAAGCACCTTTGAAAGTTAAAGTCACTAGCTTTAGCTTTACTACCAACAGAAAATCAGATTTTCATGGCTTGCTTAGATGCACATTTATATGAAATTGAGTAAAGTCCATTCACGTTGGATTTTCCTAGTCAAGGTCAAATAATTCAATATTGTGGCGGTATGATTTTTACTTCAAAAATGCTTTAGCTGTGTATGTCACCAATACGGGCTGATAAAGTAACCAAGTCATTCGTAGACTGTAGAGGTTATGTTATTCGCTGTCAGCAAAGAAACAGTCATTTTTCAAATATTGTTTTTAGAGGATAACAATAGGTAATAATACATCCATTTTGTGATCATTTGCACTAAAAATAGTGTCAGTTGTTAATCGGTATGATAGGATTAGGAACATACAATAGGTACCTAACTCCTACCTACTGGTGTTGTATTTGATTAAGTGAAAAAACCCTTAATGACTACAGTGATGACTGATGAGGAACCAGAATAAGTTATAGAAAATGAACCCAATACGAAATTGTGTGAAGTTTCTTTCATTGGAAGCGATGGAAGTAAGGAATGCATCTAAATGATGGAACAAATTTGGCAATAAAATTTCAGTTATTCAGAGACACTTATACGTTTTGATTGTGGTTGTGACGTTTCAAGAATGTATTGTTACAATTGCATACCACAAAAGAAAGGTGTATTTTGATTTTTAATGATTTTTTTCTAATTTAAGTTTTTTCGATGTACACATTACCTTTAAAATAACGTTGTATTGTTAAAACTGCTCAATAAAGGTCGTAAATAGATTATAATCATGTTAATACATACAATACATTAAATATTAAAGAATTCTGACTAATTAATTTTCGAACTGAAGCTATTTTTTCTTGAGTCCATATTAGCTTGCGGGTTTCGTCACATTACGTCAGTTGTGGAAGGTTAACCCAATTTTAAAATTAACCTTTTTTTATTTTCGCCATGGTAAAATCACCCAGGAATAGAATTTTATTAAAAAATCTGTGACTTTATTTCACACGTCAAACTAACATTCAAAATTAAAGACGTCAAATCGCTCTCAATCGCTCTATCACGAATAAAACACGATAATGTAAAAATTACTAGGAAAGGAGGCGCAGGCTTGCAACGTGACAACAATTTGGCAGAGAAAATCCAACGTGAATGGACTTTATATTTACACGTAAGGCAAACTTTGACGAGTAAATATCGAATGTTGCAAGTACCTAAATCCCTTGTTAATGCATGAATTTGGAAAGAAAATCAACTCCATATCTGATAAAGATTTTTTAGTCAAACTTTAGCTCAGAACTTTGATGGAAGTTTTGGATTCTAATGCTTTACTATTAAGTTCCAAAACTAAGTCTGGAGAAGGTACACTTGTATTCAAAAAAATCGCGTACACCATTTAAATCAAATAAGCAATTATTATAGGTTTCTGTACTGTTTAAAAACGGACTTAAAAGAAAAAGTAAGTAATCTTGAAAAGTTAACAGTGACCCAGTGCAGTGACTATAGTATTGGGAAATTTTTTGTAAATTACCATCACTTGAAATGTTTTGGAGTCTATCATACTTCAAATGATAAGATAATATTAACATCAGAGTCAGATAAAGAAAGCATTGACACTAACAATAAGTCAAAGATTATTAATGACAATTCAACTCGCATTCTCTCGACCAATCAGATTTACGAAATTGGCCAGAACGGACCAATCACGCTTGTTTTAAAAAAATTGCCTCAGAAATTTTCACTAGTGAAAATTGCCGCGGTAGATTGGCTGCAGAACGCAGTGCGGCACATACAACTCCATTATTTTTTGCTCCGAATAATAAAATTATTGTATTCCGAGTTCGGGGCTTAGTAGGGGACATCCTATTGACCAAGTAAAAATATTTAAAAAAAAATTGCTGTCACTTTGAAAAAATATCAAAGTTGCCAATATTTGTTCAAAAGTACCTACCTGATTAATACAGTATGTTATTGAAATGAGTTAAGAAAATTTAAACGGTGATAGAACTCATCAAAACAAATTACTTTTATATTTACCATTTTTTCGAAAAATCTTCCTAAACCCAGATAAAATTTTAATTAGTTTGGTCGTAAATTCTAGTACCCGCCAATGTCCCCGTGCCTACATTAAAAGCGAAAGAAGATAAAAACTTAGATAGCCAAACAAAAACCAATTCTTTATTCGTAGTAAGTGAGAGTGACATTGAAGTTACGCACCACACTTGATCAAGGGCACTAACCTTTAAATTAAATGTGCGAAATGACTCCCTCCGTAATCGATGGACGTTCTTGTGTGCCCTTCGAGCCACAGAAGCTTGAGTTCTCGTCAACATGTCAGAAGTTTATCGAATTGTCTCGGTGTCAACTGGAGTCTCATACACAATCTGTTTTAAATGGCCCCATAAAAAAAGTCACAAGGGTTTAAGTCCGGTGAACGAGCCGGCGATAAAACTGGTCAATTACGACCTATTGAAGAAGCCATTGACAAAATGCAATTCGACGTGGTGGATCTTCTGATTTTAAGTGTTGAACGTGTTGAAGATGATACGGATGTAATCCCTGTTCGTGCCGCGTTCTCCAAATTGTAAAACTGGAAACGTCAATTCGTAATGGAAGTCGTCGGCAACTAACATCCGGTTCTTCGTCGACAGGACAGGAGTAAAAGTCCCATAATCCCTTAAATGCTGGACAGCATTCACAAAAGTACGTGGACAGGGAACTTGGCGACTGGGAAATCTCTTCATGTACCTACATACAAACGCCTGGTTGCATCAGCATTAGATAAAGCTTCCCCGTAGATGAGCACCATGTCTGTTAACTCCGGATTAGTGTACTTCCCCATTTTTAACGATAATTAAGGGAAATTCACTTTCTAATAAATTGTAAACACGGCCGCATGCAGGTGAAGGACGTGACTAAATTGTGTCAGGTTTTTGCAAGACCTATCCGCCTGGGTTTTTGCCGTATTTACTTTTTTTGCGTTAACGTTTTTCGTACGAAGCCGTTGTTCTTTCACCGTCCCATCCATAATTAAACGACTCGATGACACGGAATACGGTGAAAATAAATTCGAGCATAAATTTGAGTTTTCGAAAAAATGGTAAATAGAATAGTACCTAATTTGTTTTGATGAGTTCTATCACCCTTTAAATTTTCCTAACGCATTTCAATAACACGCTGTATAATTGAGAATAATAATTAATATTATTTAAATCCAATGCTGTTTTTAAATAAACATCAAAAATCTGTATTTTTTAATAGAAACTGCAAATACGTCCGCTTTTAGAGGTACAGTCTAGCAAAATTTGTGAGGTTAGGTTTGGATGTTTATTGTTTTATTTTCTTGACGATGATATTGAACACAACATAAGTTTTCATAGCAATACCCTGTATTATAATGTGGCCATTTTCCTCTTCGCATTTTGCTACACTAATTTTTCCAATAGATGAATTGTTGAAGCCATATAATTGAGAATTACGTATTAAATCCTACATTCATCTGTAAACTTACAATATTTGTCGTGTCTTTATCGTTTATATTATAATTATAAAACTCTACAGGGTATTTCAGGAGTGATAATGAGCCTGACGGAATAATAAATTCAAGCCACAATACATTTTCAAAAAAAGCCGGACATTTTAATTTCAGTAGCCAGATTTTTTCGGAAATATAGTGTGGGTTGCATTTTAAATTACGTCAGGCTCATTATCACTCGTGAAATATCCTGTTTATATATACTATACAGTTACTCCTGCAGCTCTGCACTGAGGTCAGTCAGGTCACAACACAACGTACAATGAAAATTTAAAATTGACAAGTGACGCACAGTTGATTGTTTTTCGCTTGCTTCGCTAAAAAACTCGACTCCCTTGATTTTAGCTTGCCGTGTCGTGCTGCGAACGATTTTAGCTTGTGCTGCGAACGATTTTACCGTGTCGCATGAAACTAATTCACTGTCCGGGAAAAAAATGTATGTGGTGCGCCTAAAGAAGTTTTCACTTCAAAAAATCATTTTGTATCGAACAGTTTTTCAAATTCAAAAAAATTTACCTTTGTTCTTTCTAAATGACTTTTTGTTATTGATTGTCCTGAACAGGTACATAAGTCCCATGAAACACAAATTGTTTGCCAACAGTTTTATTCCGACTTTTGTAAATACATGCATAAACTTCATTAAATAACAGCGTTATAGTAATTATTATTCTCATTTTCTGCACTTGTTCCGTACACTTGTATACGCTAGTAAAATATTTTTTTTATTTTTTTTTCAAGACAAATCGAGATATGTATATATTGCTACTTACATAATACTGAACTTTCTCCTTTAGATGACGAAACTAGATGCCGGACAATCCGACTCTAATTTATAATCTTCAAGATCTATTCGCACGATAGTCGTGCAACTCTACGATTATACAGAATCCGAAATTCAATTCCTATCATTTCAAAATTTCTATTAATTGTTTGTCGAAGTGGTCCAGTCCAATTTAGAACGTGATCGGCACAACCGATTCTTAATTGACGGACTGCACAGATTCCTATTTTAATCCAATTAAAATTAGAATCACAACACTAATATACGTAGATAGTTTGCACACAGCGAAGCCGAAGTGACCAGATTTTCGACTAAACTATCTCTGCAAGAATAAAATAATTTCGAAAAAGTGTTGGAAAATACCGGACCGTGTCGACTTCTTCGTGCGGAAGTTTGATTGAATTTTTGACGATATGCTAATTTCTATTCAAAATCTATAACCTATAATCTGTTGACATATCAAAGATCCACAACTTGTTGATTAAAAAACAAACATCCCTATAATTTCACATTGGAACTAAAATCGATTCAAGTTGGCACGACTGAAACGGCAGTTAATTTTACGTAATTGACACATCCTCTGGGAAAATTCCAATTTTACATGATGCCTTAAAAACGACATTTGCTTGGCAAAAAACGAAAAATTGTCACAATGCGGTGTAATTTAACAGGATTCTTCGCTTTCCGCCGTAAATTGCGTTGTTTGTGGACCTTTGAAGTGCGAACGAAATGTAAAAGTAGTCTTGAACGTCGTATATTTGTTGGACAATCTCTCTAGTTGCATCGGTTCGCACCAAATCCAGCCACTTCACGTAAAAAAATCAAACCTGACATTTTTGGTCTTTAACGTAAAAAAAAAGAGGAAACATCGACCGATTTTCCTCCCAGCCATAAGAGATCACATCGTTGAACCCTCCCCTACTCCCGTGGTCCTCCCAGCAACGAGTAAGAAGCACCCCGCTTACAAGGCCGTTATCTGCACTTTGCTGTCAGCCGAGCTGGTGCTGATCTGGTGACCAGCGTGTAGCTATAGTTATGTCTGCGACTGAGCCAAGGAGGCGCTCGTGGACTCCTTCACGATTTGACTATTTTTATTCTTCTCCTCCAGCCAGTCGTACATCGGATACTCGCAACAGATGATGAACTTGAGGAACTGGGGCACCTCCACGTAGATCCCAGGAGGGATGGGGATGAGCGGGCTGGTCGAAGACTTGTAGTAGCGGTACTCGGAGATGCTGCAATTTAAGAGTCGGTCAAGATCGTCGAAAAACTGCGACTCACTCTCTGTATTTGTCGTCGGAGGAGCGTTCCAAAAGAGGGATGCCTGACAGGAAGAGAATGATGAGCGTGGTGAAGATGGGGGACATGATGGCGATCCACTCGAAGCCCTCAATGACGTTGAGGGAGACGGCGAAGATGCCCCACCAGAGAACGATCTCGCCGAAGTAGTTCGGGTGGCGGGACAACCTCCACAAGCCTGAAACCTCGAGGTGTAGCGCGTTGGGGCAACCCCCCACGAGAATTACCGTCGTTGCACCATTTCCCTTGGTTCTCGGGGTCCTGCCTGAACGAGAACTTCTGCAGATCGGCGTAGGTCTCGGCGAGAAACCCGATGACGAACAGACCAGTCCCGGCGGAGTCCAAGGTGGTCATGGTCTTGGGGGCCGGAGGGATGGCGTGCCTCGGCGAGTTGATTATGATGACGGGGAGGCTCACCACGTACACCCACACCGCCTGCAGCCGTCACGATCAGTACCGAACCAGAGTTAAAACAGGGTTTACCTGGAAGGTCCAAAAAATCGCGAACCTGATGGTGTTGCTCTTCTTGTCCTCAAACTGCTTGTCCCTGCCGATCTTGATGATCCTGTAGAGGAGGTAGCCCGAGAGGCGCATCCCCCACAGGCACACGAAGATGGTGACCATGAGCTGGCGGCTGTCGTAACTCTTCTAAAAGTGGAGGTGACGAAGAGACTGTATCACAGCTAAATCGAGTTACCTTGCCCCCTTGTCCGCAGAAGAAGGTGAGCAGGGCCAGAATCATGAAGTTGATGCCGCCGGCGAAATCCGTCACTTTGTCCATCTGGAAGGTGGCGGCGATCGTGAAGAAGATGATCTGCATGGTCACCGTGACGATGGCACTGATGGCGAAGTGGTCCTGGTCGAGGATGTCAACAGCCATTTTTTCGCGACTCGTGTGCAGTCCTTGTCCTGGAAGGATCCAAGAAAAACAATTGAAAACGCGTAAACAGCTCAAAAGAAAAGCTTCAAGGCTCTCGACTGTTCGAACCTCCACGAAAGCAATTTGTCGGAGATTTGATGAATGAAACGCCGCAATCAAAGGATGCGCGAGATAAATCTCTTTCATCTCGAGAGATCGATACACACCACTCCTCCCCGTCACCTCCAACGCATCAACACTCGGGACGAAAATAAACCTGTCCGATAATTTCGCGATGATCGATCTAACAAACAGCGAATTGCGCCATTTTCACACGCCCGTATCCTGCGAGGTTCATCTCGCTCCGTTACTATCGATTCGTAGACGAATTTGTTTTTGGAAAGGTGGCGAGGGTGGAGAGGCGATTGTGGGAACTCGTGCAGACTTACAAAACATTTTGCGGGAGGATCGGCGTCGCGACGCCGACGTCGTTGCTACCCTTCGTGCGACGGCGACTGCACTGGTGATCCGACGAGTGGAATGCGCAAACATCAACTCTGATTCGTCGTCGCCGGAACGAAATTAATTGGCGAGGTTGTTGCGTTTCGGGATTCGGACTTGACCCGCGATCACAGGGACTCTGGAGGTTTTTGATTGATCATTGATTATCGATTGAGGGGACTATAACTCGCCATAAATCTTCACGGAATGGCAAGATTTATAACCAATAAGTGAATTGTAATGACCGCACTAGTTGCCAGCCTCGAGTGTAGATCATAAAATGGTTATTTTTGGACCGAAATGTTTATGAGATCCGGTTTTCCAACGTCTCTGAAAGTGAAGGCAGTAATTTATTTCTTACATCGATGATGCACTAATTAATACTTGTCATACGTCACCTTCTACATTTTAATCGGTACTAACAAGGAACGAGACTTGTACTGTGAAATAATGATTTTTTTTATAAAAATGGGGCACCTTGCTGAAAATAACAATGACATTTGAATTTTCAAAATGGCGCGCTCGTCTAGCAGCGCCCTCTTTGCGGCAAGTTGAAGCCCACAGCATTATTTATTTATTAAAATTATAAATAAAAATGATCAGTAGAAGTAATTTGGTGTCGAAATACAAAGCGTGTGCCAAATCGATTCAAGGTGTACAGGTAAAATACATTTTAATTGTCGCAAACCGTTAAAAATAATTCTTGAATGAATGTCACAATTATAGGTTATGTCACATTTTTCTCACATTTCTTCCTTTTAAACAGAATAATTTGGTGAAAAAGAGCCGAATCGAGCCTCTCCAGCGATTAGTAAACTCAATCGAGCCGCACCTCTCCAGTAAACAATTTCACAGATGCAGAGTGAGACAATTTGTTCCTGTCAAGCCCCACAAAAACATTCCAATTTATTATGATTTTAGAACTTTATCACCGAGTCAGACCTTTTGCGGAGCTTCAACAGGACACTTTCTTCAATCCAAGATAAGTTCAACCACAAGGTAACTGCTTTTCGCGCGTCGATTCAAACCTAACCTCACTTTTACAGAAAAATGAAAAAGCCGCGAGTAGCACTTTACTCGGCAAAAAATTCGCGTTGGCGACAGCTGGTGTGGCATCAGTCGGGTCGACCGTGCCCAACATAGTGATAGAGCCGATCCCCGAGCCGCCTCCGGTGCCCCCGGAGTCGCCTGAAGCGGTGGCGGAAGTCGTCAGTCAGGTGAACGCGCTGGGGGAGGCGACGTTTGCGTCTTTGGGACTGGGCGGGAACACTCCGGTGGGATTCGCGCAGTCATGTTTCGAGTATCTGCACGTGACTCTGGGGGTACCGTGGTGGGAGGCCATAGTTCTGGGGACGCTGTTCATCCGGCTGTTGCTGTTTCCGCTGGTGGTGATCGCGCAGCGGAACGCCGCCAGGATGAACAACTACTTGCCCCAGCTCCAGGCCATTCAGTTGAAGATGACTGAGGCCAGGCAGATGGGGAATCAGCTGGAGACGGCGCGCTATTCCCAGGAACTGATGATCTTCATGAAGGAGAAGCAGTTGAATCCGTTGAAGAACATGATCGTGCCGTTGGCGCAGGTCTCCTCTGCCGACTTAAAACCAACTTGTCTTTATTTCCTCCCCATTTTTTTAGATGCCCGTCTTTGTCTCGTTTTTTATGGGGCTGCGGGGCATGGCTAACGTTCCAGTGGAAAGCTTGAGAACGGGGGGACTCTGGTGGTTCACCGATTTAACGGTCCCAGACCAGTATTTTTTGATGCCGTTGATCACAAGCGCCACCCTCTACGCCACCATTGAAGTAATCGATCACACAAGAGAAAAATCGTTTTTCTAGATTTTTCTTTTGTAGTTGGGAACAGATTCGGCAAAGTTGTCGTCTCAGAATTTACAAACGATGAAGTATGTTTTGAGAGCGCTCCCTCTGGTGGTTCTCCCCTTCACTATAAATTTCCCTGGGGCTATATTGTGCTACTGGGTGTCTAGTAATTTTATTTCATTGTTGCAAGTGGGTATACTGAGGATACCGGCTGTTAGGGATTACTTCAAGATTGAACCGTTGATAACCCACAAGAACTTGCCCGTGAAGCCTAAAGGTTTCACCGAAGGACTGAAGGATTGTAAGTGTAAAAAATATACATTTCTATCATCTGTCATTGCCAGTGTCTAATTTGGGGGAATCCCATTTGAGAATTTATTTTTGAGAATACATATTAATTGGTGTATGTTGGTAGCGTGGACGAATATAAAGATCACGAAAGAACTAGAGGAGAGGAGGCGAGTCGACGAGATGCAGTTCCAGAGAGCGGGGAGAGGCCCCATCGTGAAAACGTACAAATACGATCCCACTAAACAGAGTAGTCCGACTGCAATTAGTGCGAAGAAACGATAGAACAATCTCTTTATATTTTCTTAGGTGATAATAAACTAATTCTTTGTCTGTTGTAATATTGAGGTTTGACTTAAACGGGCATAAGATGTCGATAAAATACAGAAATCTGTAATATCGGTAATTTTTCATGCGGCTTCATTGAATTACTTTTTTTTAATAGACATGGCGGGTGCATCGAGAGATTTCAAGAATAAATCGTTTAATATCTTTATTGTTTGGAGAACCGTGTTGATCGTTTAAATCCAGATTGCCAATACATTTTACGTTGATACTACTCGATGTTTGGTGAGAAAATAAAAGTTGCCAAGAGTCAAGTGTAATTCTGACATCACCTCATCAACTGTAAAAACGTTTATTAAGTAAATAAAATACGTCCATTATAAGCCAAAACAATACAACGAGGTCTTATTGAACCCAGCATTAAGTATAATACAGTTACACAGCACATGGCAGTAATAGCAAAATACACATAAGAAATGTTTAGTCTACCTCATATAAATAAAAATCACAATGTTTCTGGACGAGTAGTTATGTGATGTTGTATCCAAGGATGTCTCACAACTTCATCCAACTCTAGTCTCCCGTCAGCGTCCACTACCAACAACTTACTGATCAGATCGCGCGCGCCCTCTGGCACATACGGCGGAAATTTATAGTGAGCTTTGCTAATATTCCTGTAAGTTTCCTCGTAACTGGTCGTTTCGAATGGCGGTTTCCCTGTGAGAAATTCAAAACAAAGCACCCCCAAACTCCACAAGTCCACTTTCTCGTTGTGCGTCTTCCCCACTACCATTTCTGGGGACAGGTAGTCAAGCGTGCCGCATAAAGTACTCCTGCGCGAGGCAGGGGCGTGAACCGACCACCCGAAATCGGCGATTTTAATCTGACCTTTGGCACAAAGCAACAAGTTTTCAGGTTTGATGTCTCTGTGAATCACTTTTTTTGTGTGGCAGTAGCGCAACGCGTCGGCGATTTGGTAGATGTAGCTGGCACAGACGGCTTCAGGGAAGCGTTTGTTGGGTGCGGCTTGCAACGCTTTGTAACACGTTCCTACAAAAAAATCACTGAAGTGCTAATTAGTTTACCAAGATGACTCACCATTCGGCGCGTATTCTAGGATGATGTAGACCCGACAGTCATCATGGAAGTATCCGTACATCCTCAGGATGTTGTTGTGCCTGAGGTGCGACTGAATCTCGATTTCTCGACGCACTTGGTGCTCGATGTTGAAGTCTTTGATGGCGTTTTTGAACAACACTTTGAGCGCCACCACGAACTTTGATTGTTTTTCTCGCGCCAAGTACACATTTCCGAATTTTCCTTTTCCCAACGGCTTGCCGATGTCGAAGTCGGCCAACGTCCAGCGGCGCCCTTTCGTCGCTTCTTTACCGTCTTCACTGTCGGCGGGCTGCGTGGCCACATTTGGTTTTGGCTCTGATTTCGTCGGTTCTGGCTTGTCCCTGCACACGACAGGCGTTGTTTCGTTGTTGGGGGTGCTCTTGTGCGAATTCACACGCGTTTTGGCCTCCGTCAGGCCGGGTTTTTGAACTGGGGGCACTTTTTTAATCTGACACTTTTGTAGATGATTTTGAACAATATTTCTAGGTACGTTGTTTTCTTTGTTCTGACTCAACGGAACCTTCCTCTGCGACATACTTTCCAATTGAAACACTCTATCTGAACACAATACAGCAGTCTTTACACGAATCAAACACTTTACTAAAGTTCACATTTAAACATGTCACTTTTTGCGATCAACGGTTTTCGTCAAGAGTACCAACCCTCGTCTTAGGGACATTCTTCACCACTTCCACTCACAATTTATCACTTATTATATCAACTTCACAATCTCCAATGCCACAAATATTCGTAAAACTACACAGATATCCTAATTCATAAAGAAAACATTTCAATTGCTTCTAAAATAAAATAATTTTTCTAAAACAAATCGCTTTGGGGAATTTGACGCACATGTTGGTACGGTACTTAACCTATAAAATATTTATTTTTGTAGCTCGAATCCATAATTTGCGATTAGAGCCCGAAATGGCTTTGTACGCGCGTTTAAAAAGCATCTGCGTGGTAGAAAAATGCCTCAGGTTCAATCTGTTGTCAAGAACGAGTTTTCATTCTCTGTCGAGACCCCCTGGTCACGCACCGGCCCCCAACACCCGTTCCTTCTTCCTCAAACTCTTCGCCAAAAGAGGACAGCTCGACTTAAAAAGAGCCGACGACATACCAGACTCTTTTGAATTGATATACAGGAACACCATGAGCAAATACATTGTGGGGGCCCAAGTAGTCTCGATGGTTTGTGGAGGCCTAGTGTTACTAACTTTTGTGTTTAAAGGCGACTTTGAGACAATGCAGGAGCACAGAGCCAAATGGAGCGGCGATGCGAGGCGCAGCGACGACGACGTGTTTTATTACGTCGCATTTTTCATGGCGATTTTGCTTGTTGTGCAACTGATGGTTTCGCAGACTCCTGTCAGGATATATAAAGTGCCGCGGACGTCAAAATATATCGCGATAAATTACGGGAATTTCTTTGGTAAAGGAAGGTTAACGTTTAAGAGGGGCGAGATTTATCAAATGGAAGAGAGGGGGGTTCTGCCGTGGAGAAACAGCAGATACATCATTGACAGCCAGAACAATCGCAGGACCGTCATTTTGATGGAAAACCATTTTAGGAGGCCCGCCGATCTGAACATAATGTTGGGGGAGCAGAGCGATCCCGATCTGGACGATAAATAAATCGAGGAAACACTTAAAGCGTTTTATTTTCAATAAACTCTTAACAAGTCGACAAATTGTTAATAGTAGAATTTCTGTATATCGTTTATTGCAATAAATGTAAAAATTTCGCAACAGTCTTAAGTCTAGGCCTGTTTAGTCTTCAACATTGCTATGCTATCGAGAAAGAATGGATGACCTAAGTATAGGTGGCGCCTCTTGCGGCAATAAAGTCCACTAAAAATTTGGCTTGACAGACGACGGTATAAAAAAAAGCAGCGTCCACACCGATTTGCGCCTAATTACGAATTGCTCAACCAAAAACTGTTGATACAACAGAAGAACGTTGCGTATTCCGAAAATATATAATTAACATTTCATATAAAATATACATCTCTTTGTAATCTAAAAATGATATGATTTGGAAGGTATGCAATCTGTTTTGGATGATATGTACGAGAATATAAATGCCTGCAAACGTCAATTAAAATGTGGTGGAAGTCTTTTAACAAGTGTTTGCTCGATATTGTCATGTTCTAAGTCTACGTCTACAAGAAAATCGCTTTGAAATCTATCACCAGTATTGTTTTTAATCTTCACATCTAGGGGGGACTCACTGGAGTTTTTTTTATGTTGATGTGTACCAGCAGGGAGGCCAACTCCAGGTCTTCGCTGTAGGCGTTCTTGAGCCACACGCTCCTGTAACCCGTCCTCAAGCACGTCACCTGGAGGGGACGATCAGTAACGAGTGCGGAGCGCCACAACAGTCATACTCACAGGATAAGTAGCTTGTCCTATGAAGTTGGGATCGCCGAAAACATCCTCGTCTTGCACGAGGAATCTCAGCAAGGCAAAATCAGGATTGGCAACTGGGAATTCGATCACTTCGTCCACCCATTTCGGATTGAACCCGTTGTCGGCTAAGCAGACAAATTAAAAAATGGTAAAAAACATACAAGGACGTTAAGATAACAAGAAACCGCGAGAGCCGTTTATTGGAGGCGGAATTTTTGTTAGCTGTAAATTTTATTGGTTTTCAAAGTACTGAACACTCACCGACTGGCTTGGTCACGAGCTTGATCCCCGAATCGAAGGGCGCCCCGACGACCTCCACCTCGACGAACGGACTCGCCGTCCCTTTCTTGGGCCTGCAGAGATGCCGCGCCGCAATGATCCTCAACGTGACGGTCCACGGCTCCACCCCCACCAGCGTGTTCTTGTCGGCGGGGTCGAAGTCGTCCCTCATCATGAACTCCGGCTTGAGCAAGTACCCGCAGTTGCCGTTGTCCCTGAACTTGCCCTGGTTGAGCTGCATGGGCTTGTCGCTGGTCTGGTAGTTAAGGGCGACCATCTGCGAGCCGATGTTCCACATGTTGATCGGGCTGTAATTGGACGAGTCGACGCGCTGGCCCTTGGGATACACCCTCGAGAACTGGTGCTGGTGGTACTTGACGAAGAACTTCTTCTCCTGCTGGCACATCAGCTTCTCGCCCTTGGTCTCCGGAAACGACGACATCTCGTAGAAGATGAACCCCTGCTGGCGCGCCCTCTCCATGTTGAACGTGATCGACCTGCAGTAGATGATCAGGTTGGACATCTCCTTGGCGATGCGGAAGGTGCGCTCCATCTCGCGGTGGTGGTTCTCGCGGAGGCACGCCCTCTGCGCCACCTCCTTGATCTTCATCAGCCAGTCGACGGCGAGGTCGCGCGACCGCACCGCCACCTCGAGGGGCGTGCACGCCGTCGACGTCGCGATCTTCAGCACCCACTCGAAGCCGGGCCGCTCCGGGTGGTACACCATGTCGACGACGGCGCCGTTCATGTCCAGGTGGCCCTGCAGCATCGACTCCCCCGAACCGTCGTCGCTCCCGTCCTGCGACTCCATCCTGTCCAGCTCGGTCACGTAGTTGGCCGGGAAGAAGTGCTGCTTCATGCCGCCGTAGTCGCCCCTCCACCAACCGGCGCTGTTCTCCGGCATCGTCACGTTCGTTATGATCGCGTGCTTGCAGAACGACAGCTCGTCCGGCTGCTGGGCCCGGTAGTCGTACAGCGCCTTCACGGTCACCTTCGGCGGCGTGAACGCGCTCGGGTCCATGTACGAGGGCGTGCTGTTGTAGGTCACGGTGTCGTCCTGCTCCTGCGACACATCATCATTATCCCACCTATCAGGATCCTACCAACGTTAAAAACTACAATTTTTATTTGAACAGATCTCCATCGTGAAACTGAATCTTGACAATTTCAATTATTTAATGCACAAATTAAGCAAAAAATAAACCGACTGACGGTCTACCACAAAACAAAACAATGTTGCTCCCATAAGCAAATAATTATGTAAGATTGTGTCATTTAAAATATTCAAGGTTCATGATTAACTTCACAACAAAATTTAAATACAAAATACAAATCCCGAGAGAGTTGTTAAATATAAAACATTTTAAAATCCTCCGACTCATCCACTATTGTACTTTAACAAAAAATACATAAATTATTATTACGAAAATTTAAAGTTATAAATTGTTGTTGGTTTTTTAGGCAAATGAGAACGAAAAAAAAAACAATGATTGGGTTCACCATTTATAGTCTTTTTTATTGAAGTTGTGGTAATAAACTCCTTCGTGATCAAGCAACGCCACACGTTTACGGAAGTTTGCTTTTATAGCCGGGCCTCAAGTCTTTTTTGTTGATCATATTACATAAACTTACAGATAGTGGATAACGAATCGAAATGAAAAAAATTATATCACATTTGTCAACAAGTCCAAAAAGATAAAGAATCTCGTGTTTATTTAGACTTTAGACCCAAAATCAGTTTTTAATGTATATTTACAGTTGACTCATGTTGCAAAAAACCACTTGTCATTTGCAACAGCATTTTTCAATATTATTGAACCAAATAAAGGCACAAAGGGGCCACAAAATCATAGTTTGGATTTAATAAAACGAGCGTTTTAAAGGCCCACGAGTGCCATAGAGAGCCCAATTTACACACGAACGAGTTGAATACAACGTTTTTTTGTTCGAGGAGCCCCTTAAAGGCTTCAAATCCCTTAAAATCTTTGAAATTAGCTTGACGTTTCGTTTTGACAAGTTGTGACATTTATTAAAATCCGTTCACAAATTCTAACAGCGTCGAACAAAAAAATGTCTTGTGAAACGAGTGTAACATGCTATTTTGTCTATTTCGGCTTTGATTAATTTAATTTTAAAAAATATAAAATAAAATAATTATCTACATTTTAGTGACTTTTATTTTAACGAAATTGGGTTGGTATTGATGAGCAATGTCATTTCGTTGAAAATTAAATTTCAAATAAATTGTCTCCCAAATGTTGTTACAATAAAATTAATCATTGTGACAACGAAATAGAAAAAATGTTTAATGATTTATACTAAAAGTGATCAACGAAAACATCGTTTGTTTTTTTTTTAATTACTTCAAGTGCACCAGCGAGTACTCCTCCAACCGTGGCGGAGACCATAAATAAACATTAAACGACATCAAGAGAAAAAAACAACTCGAAAAACCCCTGCGAGATCGGTATCGGCGCAACAATGGGCCCCCTCCCGCTTCCTCGTTACGATGAAAATATTCAACGCCTTAATACACCGAACGCATAAATAATTTATATCCCTGCCCCGAACCGGAACAAATCCGTGAGAAATCGACCGAAAACTTCACGGACCCACCCGGTACGAGGCGGTATCGCCGGCCGAAGAATTTTCCAGTCGGTTCGACCACCAGGAAAAAAAAAAAGAAACAAATCTGAATAGCATTCCGGAGTTCCTCGACCCACTGACTCACGAAATCCGGAGTCTTTGGAAATAATCCGATAATTAAAGGGCGACGAAACGCGTCGACTCGAAACGCTTATCGTTGAGGAACCTGTTCGAGGCGACTCGTCCTCGCTGTTCACCCTCGCGGTGAAGAGAGAGCGCGAAGAGGTGGGACGGGAGCGAGACGGAACAACCTGCATTCCGACCGGGGGGTTAAAAAACTACGAAGGGAGTCACAGACAGTGATTTTCGGTTTCATTGTCGAGTGCGGAGTGGTGCCAGCAACAGGTCGTCGAAATGGTGGTGACAGAATGAAGGTCCTTCCGTCCTTTCTGGTAAGCGCGGAAAAAAACAATCCGAAGCAGTTAAATTCACAATCGTTGTTTTGTCAGTTTGCAGCGCTCGCGGGGGCCTTTTTCGCGTCCACCCACCAGAGCCCCGTCCCCGAGGGCGGCTACGCCTTCAACGACACTTCGATCGACAACGGGACGATAGCCGCCTTGGTGCAGCGCCAGACCGACACGATAAAAAAGATCGTGTCGACGCACCACCGCCCCGTCGACTACCCCGTCATCACCAAGTACCCCGCCGACAACAAGCAAAGAGGCGACAACATCCCTCTGGATCAGCTGAAAATAAAATGTCAACACTTGGCGCGGCTCGCCGCCACTACCACCACCACCACGACAACGACGACGACGCCGTCGCCCGGTAACGACGCCCACCGCCCCGGTTTCTACATCACGACCGAGGAGCCGCCGCCCACCAGGCCCCCCGCGGCTCCCGTCAAGTACATCAAGCTCGAGCCGGTCATCTTGCAGAAGACGATGATGAGCGACGGTCGCACCGTCTACTACTGGCACAAGAGCATACCGACCCAGATCGGCGGGGCGACGGTTCCGTCGACGCCGCCGCCCACCACCACGACGACCCAGTCGGGCTACAACTTTCGCAATTTTTTTCCGTCATTTTACTCGGCTGGAGGATCTGAACCGGCTGATGCGACTTCAACAGAGAAAGCGCCAGCCCAGGAGGTGACGCTGTATCAGCAACAGCTGAAGTTCGTCGTTCCGGTGCCGTACGCCCCCTTGGAGGACCCGGGACTGCGCAAGCCGTGGGAGATCGACCAGTACGCCTACTATCCGAAGCCGCTCCAACCCGACAGCGTCAACGTGCAGGTGCCGTACGTGCCCACCTTCCACGTGATCAAGGCCATGGCGGTGCCGAATCAGTACGAAAACGTCAACGTGGAGGGCGTCTGATTCGGACCCACCACGACCATCTTAACGAGACTGATTAGGATTAAGCACGTTTAATGTATTGGGAAATTTCATATCTGTACTCACGCTAGTTTAGGATTAGTCTAGAGAGGTATTTATTTTAAAACTAATGTATTTTTCTACCAGTTTAGGCAAATAGTGGGGTCGGTTTCGTGCAATTAAAATGTACAAAAAAATTGTCCAAATCGTTTTAATAAACTTTTTCAAACTCACCATCGTCATTCTCTTGACGGCGTCTTCGCTGATGGCGTAGCTCAACTTGACTCGCCGATAGAGGGGGTGGTTTTCGTAGTAGTTGATCAACTCGACCAGACTCTCGAATTCCACATTGCCGATGGTGTACAAGCGCCCCTCCAGCTTGATCCTGCAATGCTTAATTTTCCTATCCGCCCTGTAAATATCGAAAAATGTCAAAAGAGACAAACCGGAGGACGCGATCCCAAATGTCAAAAATGACAGTTGTGACGCGCTACACACTCGAATTTGAAACTCGCCTAAAACTAATCGTGTAGCAATTGACGTCGTTCTCGCTGGGCCTCACCAGGAACGCCCCTTCAGTCTTCACCCTCTTCAGAATCTCGTCGGCTTGGATCTTGCCGGTGTGCTTGTGGTACCATTCGGCGGTCTCGTGCTTCTTCGGCTGCGGCACCGGCTCCTGCAGCGTGATCGAAAACTCGGCCGTGACTAGAGGACAGTTCCTGTAGTGCGTGATCAGACTGTACAGGCTGTCGAAGTATTTGGCGTCCGTCAGGTAGTACTTGGTGTGCTGCTTGTCCGGCTTCGACCTGATCCTGCAGTGGTTCACCTGTCCGTTCCGCCAAAACGAGAGGCAGTACTCGCCGACGAAGGTCACGCTGGCCCTGACCAAAAACGTGCCGTCGCCGAGGTGCGAATACGTCTTGAGCAGCTGCTCGGCCTCCTCGCGGCCGTTGTCCAGCTTGCCGTGGAACCACTTCTCGCTGAAGTGCAGCTCCTCGTTGGGGACGTCCGACTTGGAGCGCTGGAAGGCGGAGCTGTCGTCCTCGTCCTCGGACCGCTCCGACTCCTGGTCGAGCTTGTAGCTGTCGGTGTAGAAGAGCTTGCTCTGGGTCAGGATGAAGAAGTGTGGGTTCCACTCCTTGTCGACCGGGTCCTCCAGGTACATGATCCCGTTGCGCTCCGAGCTGCGCAAGTCCATCTCGCTGCCCTCGTTGCGCACCAGAAACGAGCTCTCGTCCTGGCCCTCGGGCAGCTTCTTGTGCTTCAGGATTATCTTGCGCCGGAGCTGGTGCGGCGACGGCAGCTGCTTCTCGTTCTTCTCCGCGGGGTGCACCAACAGGGATTCCCCGAACACCTCCTGCAAAAATCATTTCCGCTCCGTCTAAATCAACACCAATCATTATCGTCGGCGAGTCAATTCATTCCAATCTAATCTAGTGTTGACCGTCGATATTACTTAACAGGAATTTGATGCCGGAAATGAGTATTTGCACAGTGATTAGTCGAGTACCTGCATCGCGGTCGCCATTTTCCTTTGTTGGGGCAGCGAGCAATTGTCCTCGATCGAGAGGATCACCGGGTACTCGGAGGTGGCGAAAGCGTGCTCCTTGATCGTCCTGATCACGTCCATGAACTTGATCTTCGTGGTGAACGTGTGGCCGTGGTAGATGAAGGGCATGCCGTCGGGCCCGTCCCAGCAGTCGAGCTCTATGCACCTGCACCCCATTCGCAGACACCGGGCGTAAGCTTCGACGGAGGACTCGCTCGAGAGCTGGTCCCCGGTCAAATATCTTTAAAAAAATTGCGACAATGACAGTCGGTTCGTCGCACTCTGGGGGAGTCGTACGTGTTGTGCGAAGACGCTATCCAGTAGTGGGCCAGCGGCCGGGACATGTCTTGGTAGACGGTGTCCTTGGTGGGGTCCCACAGGTCGTTCTGCTTCGAGAAGAGAAAGTCTAGGAACTCGGCGATGGTGAAGTGGGGGTCCTGCACGTCCATTTGGGGGTCCTGCGACGCAAAAACCTTGAACAGTTTCCGATGGGAGCGGTGGTACTCACTTTCAAGAAATTACAGATGAAGCGCGAGACGCTCCTGTCGTCGTTGCTCAGATCGTCATTCTGTTCCTTCAACAGAAAACTCTGGAACTCCTGGGAGGTGACCGTCTTCAGGTTGGCCGAGTAGAGGGCGACCTTGTCGAAGATCTCGTCCACGCTCTGGAACCGTCATCGACGAATAAAACAATTTGTAAATGTCGCGACTTAATACTTTACACTTTCGTCAAAAATGATCTTCTGGTAGAGGACGGCGAAATCGTCGAAACCGATCTCGGCGCGCCTCCTGGTGTCGACCTCGTTGAACAGCTCGCGCAGCTTGTTTGTGGGGATTTTGTAGTTGATCCTCGGTAGAAACGCCTTCAGGTCTTTGATGTTGATGGTCTCGGAGCAGTTCTCCATCGCGTAGTACTCCCGCCTGAGCCAGACTTGCACCAGAAGGGGGTAGGGGGCGTCGAGCGTGTCCTTGACCAGGTGGCGCAGCCCCTTCACCCACAGCTCGCACTCCTGCTCGGACAGAGCTGACAGACTACATGAACGACGACAAACGCTGACGCTGACTCACCGGCTATGCTGAGGACCCTCAGCTTGAACTCCGACCCGTAGTAGACGACGAAACACTTGAGATTCTCGATCTTCTTCGAGTCGTCGCTCCACTTTTCAAACTCCTTGGAGTTCTTGCCCAGGCGGATTTCCTTGATCTTGCGGAGGTCGACGGCGCCGTCGTGGACCAGTCGGGAGTTGGTGGCGGGGCGCGTCCACACGATCTGTCTGGTCTCCAGGCGGATGGCCAGCGTCTTGTGCTCGGGCTTCTTCCTGAGCGAGTACTTCATGACCAAGGTGCCCCGCTCGAGCTGGTGGATGATATGGTCCACCTCGGAGATGTAGCCTGAGCCCGAGGACGACGAGTTGTTCATGCCGAATATCCTGCTGATCCGCTCCTGGTCTAAACTGCGAAAATTCTTATCTGAGGGGCCGTTTCTGAACACCATTTTCGCGAAGGGGAAATGGGCGAGCGAGTGCATTAGAGACCCTCGCGTTTTTTATTATTAGACTGGTGGATTTGAATCGGATGGGTTTTGTTAGGACCTGTCGGCAACAGACGTGAAGTATCATTTCTGCCGCACGCCGACACAGTAAACAAAGCACAGTTCCGCGAATTCCATCGTGTAATGTTCGGTTCCACACTGCGGGTTATAAATAACCGCCAGTGAAGACAAGGAATTGATTCGAAATGCCCAGATAAGATAACTATTATCTGGTTGGCGCGCACGCTGGCGGTAATTACGATGCGATGTCGAACTGCGCCGGTTTAATTGATGTTGCGGACCTAAAAGCGGATTAGCGTTCTATTTTCGGTACCTTTGCACAGGAAGTGTGGCTTATTTGTGGCAGGGCATCTCCGCCTCTTCTCGCCCTTTCACCAACAGGAAATTGCACTCTCACGTGTTTGAATATGTAACATTGTCAAATCGGGATTGTTCGATAACGCGAATAAATTTGTTTAACTACTTTAATCCGCATTGATAACCCTCTTCTAAATTGACAGCTGACATGGATTTGACAAGTGCGGAAGAATAGAAGAGTGGGCGGAGAATCAAGGCCACGCGGCAACAAATCACACCCGGAGATATTGACAGAGAGATGGCGCCACAACGGCACCCACATGGGGGTATCCCATGTTAAAAATCACCACAAAATCTCAACCATAACTCGACCCCACAACAAATATTCTATTCGTCCAACCCTGACGACATGTTTAATACAACGAAGATCGTGACACGGTGCTCACCGCCCAATTGAAAAAAAACGAAATTGTGCAAGTACAGAATGTTCGACTTGTTACAAATCAATTTTTAAACAACTAAATTGACAAAAAGTCTTCAACAATACATTTTCGGACGAGGTTGGACTCAGGAGGTTACAGGTAGGTACCTATGCGATTATTAACAGAATATTTTTTACAGTTGTCTACAAAACAACCAACAGAATTTTCAAAAAGCGAAAATCGTTCAGTACATCATACTGTAAATGTTATTTAATCATTATGACTCGAATCTATAGTAAAGAGTGATAACAGTAATCTGTTAACTACCACGAAATTTTACCGAATCGTTAAACACCCACGTGGTAAACCTGCTGTTCTGTATTGCTGGTTGCCTATAAATGTTTTAAAATAGAATAAAATTGCTTGGCAAAAATAAGAGTAGGATACGATAATAATAATTGCAACACTAAATAAATACATAGGTACATTATGAAAGTGTGACCGGAACGCACTTACCCTCTAAAATACTTATACTTCATTGCGAGAAATCTGCGAATTCTTTGACACTAGTTCCGCATTCCAGCGGCTAGTTTGCAACTCGATACAAAGTAAGTAGAAAGAAGTAGATAGATATTAGATATCCGAGAGTACAGCCACCCAGACATCACCTTTCGCACCGGCGCCGACAAACTTGTTGCAACCGTTATTTGCGTTGTCTTCAACTCTTCACCCCCACTTATTGACTTATTATACCCTAACCTCGACAGCACGTGTTCATGATTTTCACGATGTCGTTTGTCAACCATTGAAGTGTCCCCTTTCAGTCCTTTCACCCATTGCCACCCACATTTCACCGCTTCCCTCGAGACTCGAGCATTAAAACACACTTGCTTTAAGTTCTCTTTGAATGATGATAAATGCACCTTAATACGAAAACTCAAACACAAGAAAAGAATGTAGTTTTTTCATAAAAAAAATTAACTGGCGTATCTTCTTTATTTAGCAACATACGGTAATGAATCTGCAATTATTATTCTTACTTCTGTGGAATTCTTTCGTTAAGTTCGATTACGTATATCACTTTTAGAAGACTAGAGACTAGCTGACCCGACAGACGTTGTCTTGTCCAAATTTCAACAAACTTGTTTGTGATCGTTTTGTAAATTTGTGAAAAACTATCGCAAATGTGTAAATAAAGTAAAAATGAGAAATTTTACATGCGTGATGAATTCTATCGCGCCAAAGGGACGGAGCACCAGGGCGGAGAAGCATCAAGGGGGCGGAGCGCCAGTGGGCGTAGCACACAAGGGCAGAGCGCTTAGGAGACGATGCCCCAGGAGGAGCGAAAAGCCTAGGGGGCGGAACTCCAAGGGGCGGAGCTAAAGGGGCGGATTACCAAAGGGGCGTAGCACTAAGCTCTAAGGAGGCGAAACGCCTAGGGGGCGGAGCTCCCTTGGTGCTACTGCCTCTTGGTGATCCGCCCCTTTGGTGCTTCGCCCTACTGGCGCACCGCCCCCGTGGTGGTCGGTAGTGGTCGACTCTGTGTCGGCTAAGGTTCGGCTCCGGGTCGGCTACGGGTAGACTCCGGGTGGGTTTCGGCTAGACTACGGGTCGGCTCCGGGTCGACTCCAGATATGCTCCGGGTTGGCAGGTAGGCTCCAGGTCGGCTCCGGTTCGTCAACGGGTCGGCTCCGGGTAGGCTCTGCATCGGCTCCAGGCTCCGGTTCGGCCCCGGGTTGGCTTGGGTTCGGCTCCGGGTCGGCTCCGGGTCGCTCCAGGTCGAATTACGCATATTCTTCACGAAAATCCCATAATCACAGTTTCTCCCGAATTTTCCGGGCAACTTTTCTTATTTTTTTTTTCCATAAAAACCTCATTCGGGCTATTACGAACATTATAAAAAAATAAAAAAAACTAATGATGCGCTTATCACATTTCCCAAGTGCAAAATTTTTTATCGGAAAATTGCTAATGAACGAAAACATCCATAAATGAGGTCAGAAGACCAATTATTATCAAATAAGAGCACGAGACGAAGTCGAGGGCTTTTATTTGATAATATGTAATTGGTCTTCTGAGCGAATGGATGTTTGAGTTCATTAGCAAAAAATTTGCCGATATTAAAATTTTGCACGAGGGGTATACAACTGATTATTTCCTGAATAGAATGAAAACAAACGGATTATTTCCAATCCTTTTTATTCAAAATAATTTATTTAAAAAAAAAAATCAGGTACCGACATTTTTTATCCGTTTATTGCACAGTGTGCATTTTAGAGAAATCTTATCGGGTTATTTTTTGTTTTCTCGTTTTGATTGGTCAATATTTGTCACGCAATTGGTTGCTAGACATATGAAGGAAATAATCATTAAAAAAAATCATAGCTCCCTTATCAAGCCGCTCATATAAAAAGCTAAAAGGTTTAAGCTACGAATTTTATAGCTCAAAAGAAGCGCCTCGACAAGAGGAATACCTCTAACGGTGTTCAATTCAATGCCATACGATGTGTAATAAAAGAAAGCTGGTTGATTAAATTTGCATTTTTCAACAAAAATTCAACTCACTGTGATATTCCTGAAAACTAAAAAAGTTGTACCTAGATATTAATTTTATAGCTCAGAAGAAACGTCTCTAAGAGAGGAATCCAACGGTGTAAAATTCAATGCTATATGATGCTTAATAAAGAGAGAGATCGTCAATCTTTGCTTTTTTTAAAGAAACCTTGAATTCCCTCTTTTCAAATTCAACTCGTTCATTACATTAAAGCAATCCCCATTTGGTTCGGATATTCTCTTCGAGGTGCTTATTTTAAGGGTAGGTATATATGAATGGTCTTGGTTGATCGATATTATTTTTTACCATTTAATCAAAAGAATGTATGTAACAAAGAAACAATGAAATCGACGTAACAATTGTTACGTGTCTTCAAAAAGATTCTCAAGACTTGTTTCGGCCTCGTTCAGTTGGCACACCATCAGCTTCAACATTAAATTGCACCTCCTCAGCAACTTATTCTTTTGTTTGGCCATCTTGGAGCACTGGACCATCTTGCGGTCGGGTTTGGGGGCCACCTCCTCCTCGACTTGGAATGCGAACATCAACCGGACGAAATCCGCCATTTTGTCTATTCGTTTCTCGTCGACGAATTGAAATTGCTCCCCGACGAAGTGTCCCTTGAAGAACAACTCGATCTCATCGTCCACGTACGTCTTCAGCACGAACTGTCTGCACACCCCGAGCATCATCTCGGTCTCGTGTTGGGTCAGCTCGGCTTGCTCCATTTCCGACTGGTTCATGTTTCGCACGATGCAAGACACTATGAACCTCATCGAGTTGAGCGTGCTCTTTTGCACCCCTATCGAGTTGGCGTAACGAAACTCGTCGGCTTTGGGGGTGACGGGACTCTTCTCTTTTTCTCCGCCTCTCATGCGTTCGACTCGGGCCCTGACCAGGCGCGGAAGGTAGCGGAAGCGCTCTTGGACGTAGTCGCCGACGGTGTAGCTGTCCGGCGCGACCGAGAACTCCAGCTGGGCCTTCATGTAGGCCATTATGATGACGATAATGTAGACGAAGAGAATGATCTGCATGAGGAGGAGATACAAGGCGAAGTAATAGTAGGAGACGTCGATGCCTAGGTAGTCGCTGAGATCGAACTGGTCGGGTTTCAACGAGAGTTGGATCAGCGTGGCGACGATTTTGATGAACGTGGACAACTCCGGGAACTCGTTGCCGTAGATAAGGATCCCGCTGAGTCCGAAGGCTGTGAGGATGACGGCAAAGGCGAAAGTGACGGCGAACAACGGAAACGCCGCCATCGACAGGGTCCTCTCCGTTATCCTGAAGAAGAGGCCGAAGCGGAGGAACTTCCAGAGGCGCGCCGTGGCGATGCAGATGAGGATGCCGGCGAAGTAAGTGAGGAAGTCCTCGACGTAGAGGAGCGAGAAGTAGCTGACAAACTCGTTGTGCTTCACCTTCTCCAACTCGTTGAGGTAGTCCTCGACCATGTGCATCCGCAGGATGAACATGCAGATGCAGATTATGCTCATCACGTTGATGACCAAGTCGATCATGAGCCAGACTCGCTTGTAGAACGTCGTGATATTCTTGATTATGCCGACCGAGAGCTTGAGCATCAACAACACCACCCAGAACGTGAACAAAATGAAGAAAATGATCGTCATGATTTCGACTTCGTTCTCGACGAACAGCATCCGGACCACGTTGATCTGCAAAAGAAACAAACCGCTCACGCTGGACTTAGTTCGAGACATTCTCTCTACCTCGGTGAAGCTCGAAGTGTATCCCGTGGCGCTCTGCTCGAACAGCAAACTGACCGCGATGAAGATGTTGTAGTTGGCGTTGTACAGCAAGAATTCGATGAAGAGACTTCGCATCTTGTGGTCGATCCAGAACTTCTCCACCAGTCTGTGCAGATTGACGTAGGAGTTGTAAAGGGTGCGGCCCAGGAAGGCCACGTAGCCGCCTCCACCGTACGTCGCTATTCGACCTACGACACACGTTTCACCACCAGGTCGATGCCCACTTGTCACGTACCTATCACGGCGAGAGTGGCCGTGTCGGCCGTGGTCGAGTACGCCCAGATCGAGTGGAGTCTGTCGTATTGGTGCGCGTCGGGATGGACGTTGGTCCATCTGGGGCCGAACGTCCTGTCTTCCGCAAAGGAGAGCGCGAACTCTGGCAGACACGTCACGTTCATGAACTTCATCAGTTTGGGCACCACGCACACGTCCGTCGTCAACCGGTGTTGTCTCAGTCGGGCAACTCCGATGAACTTGTTGGCGTTGTCTATCATCAAACCGCTGCTGGAGATCGTCAAGTTCTCGTACCAATAGATGGGTTGCATCGTGGGAATGAGGGTGTCGTTGAGGTAGTCGTAAATCCTGCGACACACAATGCTGCACGTTCGGCCGTCGACGGTTCGCAAAAACTTACTGCATCAAGGCGCGAATTTTCGAAAACGCCAATGTTCTGGTGTGCTCACCTTGAAGCATACTCTCCACTTCGGCCTTGCTGACGGTGGTGAGAATGCCCTTGTTGACCAAGATGACGATGTACAAGATGATGTTGTAAACTCCGTACATGAACAGGTCCTCCAAGTCGTCATAGATTCCTCGACGAAGCTTCACCACGATTCTTCTTCGCTTTAGAGGGCAGAGTTGAGAGCAGAAATCGTCAAGAGCGAGACTTACAGTGATCTGGATGGCCTTCAGTGGTCTGTACAGATGAGAAATGAATGGTCGCAACATGGCTGAGTCGAACTTCCTGTACAGGACCATCCGCTGGGTATCTATCATCTTCAAGTAGCTGTCCATCTTGGTTTCCAGACGGAGCGTCTGAAACAGCGCTGTTTGGAGCGTTTGTCTGACAACAGTGGCGCTTTACCAATTTGAACCTGCAGAAGAACGTCTGGACGACGATCAACAGGTTTTCCCAAACTATTATGTTGATCAGAATAGCCAACAGGCAAGTAGTCAGCCAGACCAAACTGCTGACGACGGGCACCCAAAATCCATAAACGAGCAAAAACGATGTCGAAATCACGATCAGGGTGATGAGCGTCGACCTAGGTCACGTCTGAGTCCAGAACATCCACTCTGGAAAGATACTCACCAGCAGAAAATCGTCACTTTGAGCTTCTTCGTGTAGACTTTCCTTAACGCGGAGAATTGAATGTCTGAAAATCTGGAATGGCGAATCAGGATGTTGTAAGTCTCCAAGCGAGTCTCACCTGAAGACCCAAGCTATTGTGACGTGAACCAAAAACGCAAAAAATGAAGCGAAAAGTGCACCGGACACGACGGCTCCGGGAATGTAGTACTTTTCGTACGGATCGATCGAGTCCCTAAATTCAAGGGTCGGTATTCCCAAGTACGCCAACACCAGCATGTATATCATGAGAATGTTGGAGAAGACGGTGGTGAGTCGCGCCACGTAACTGAAATTGTTTTCGCCGGCGGACAACTGCCAAGTGTGGAAGTGATTGCAGAACCGGAACTTCTTGATTATGCTGTCCTCTTCGTCCCCTTCAGCCGAAAGCTTCTGCACGTACACCTGTCCTTTTTTCTCGACGGACAGCCAAGACTTCACTTTGAAGTACCACTGCCTGTTTTTCTGCAGGTCGTACACGACCACGTCCCTGCAACACCTGTCTATTTTATTTAGATGAAAATTCAGTCGCGACTGGATATAGTACCAAGATGGACTCGCTCCGGTGCAGTCGTACCACAACTCGATCATCCGCACAGTACCTAGATATTTCTCCGTGGTCAACACGAACGTATCCTGGCCTTGCCTCTGAAGCAGGAGCATTTCGGGGTCGGGGTAGTTGAGCACGTGGGGCTATGACACCGTTAAGACAATTTTTGCAAGAACGATGGTACGAACCTCGCTCGCCGCTCTTCTTCCCACCAGTCTGATGATCACGTGGGAAGTGGTACCCGCGTTTCTCGTGTTTTCCGTCCTGACGACGACCAAATAGGCGTAGAGGTGGTCCTTGTTGTTGTCGGCCAAGAAATAAATTTGTCTGGGTTTTTTGAAGAATTTTAGCAAGATCAGGAGGCAGTAGAGGGCAACGGTGACGGCTAGAGTGCCGAAGATGATGTGACACGACTGCAACTCGAGACGTATCTCAATGGGAAACACTTCCTGCACGTCCGACTGTGCGTTTTGGACGTAGCCAGCGATGACGGAGAAGTGGTGACACTCGCAGTTGATGTATTTGTCGGTGTTGAACAGCCCCGGCTAGAACGGCTCGAAAACTTGTTTGTCTCACCTGATTTTCGACATTTTACCTGGCACTCGTTCTTCCAAATGCGCAAGTTGCGTTTCCAGCGTATGCAAAAGGATGATGTGAAGCTCACGTTGTAGAATAGTGTAGACGGCGTGGTCAATTCCCCTTTGCCGGGCAACACTCCAAGATAGATCCAGACGTCGTAATGACGATAGTTGGTCAGTCGCAGTTCAGGAAGTTCCTCGGTGACCGTCGTGTTGTGCTCGAAGTCCTCAATCGAAGGGAAATTAAAGTTCTTGAGGACCACCTGTTCAAACGGGTGTCGGAAATTTCGAGGAATTCACGTCAGGATCGTACCTCGAACCGGTCAGTCACGTTGTGGAAGTTAATGTGCAAGACAGAGTGTTTGGGAAGTCCAATCCTGTGGACTCGTATGAGCGGATTTAGGTCTCTACCGGTGATGGATGCATAACCTGCCGGCACCGTCACGTTTCCCGTCACGATTTCCAGGTCGAAGTTTGTGATGTTTTTCACTTCCATCAGGATGTTGACCGGAGCCTTGAAATTCCTGATGCGCTTCTTGCAAGTCGAGTGCCAAAACTGGACGTTGACGATGTTGGTGGCCACCCTACTCTTGGCGTGGTTCCACCACATCAGGTCCCTGGTCCAGAGCGAGACCTAGAAGGCGGTTGAGCCAGTGCGCAATCATCGCAGCGTTATTACCAGGATGTCGAAAGGGTGGTCGTTGAGGTCGAAGTCTTTGGAGGGGATCAGGATGCAGTCCAGCACTTGAATCTTGGTCTTGGGGAAGTTTACGCCCTCGTCCTTCGCGACTAGAGTGGCCGAGTGCTTGCCGGAGCTCTTGACGAAGTGCTCTCCAATCGCCGTGGTCAGCGCCAGCGACTTGGCGGCGATCGAACTGGCGTTGATGATGTTCTCCGTGACTGCGTGCAACTAATAGGGAATTGCAACACCGAAACCGGTACTTGTACGTACGTTCTCCAAGTAGTCGCTGTAGTTGTCTCCGAAGTCGATATAGTTCGGGTAGTATTCCATGATGTCCTCCTCCAATTTCCCTTCGGGGAATTCTTCTACCGAAATGTTGAACTTGATGGGCAACAGCAAGTCGAAGTTCTGCTTGACGTTGGCCTCGAAACACCTCGTCATGACGCTAAACGAAAGTGACAGTTACTCGAAATTGAAAAACCGCAGGATGATTACTTTCCTATCCTGTTGAATTGTGTTTCGGAATTGAGGGGGAATCTCTGACGTTTCACTTCTTCAGCGTGGTTGTTCACCATCTGTCTGCACACGGAGGAGGCAAGTTTAGCTAGGAGGGGGTCGTCCTTGGTCAGTTCGTTGTGTTCGATGAGGTTGGTGAGAGCGTCGCTCACTAGGATCAACTGATCGGCGCTTTCCGAAGGCGACTGAAACAACTCAAATCAAACAAGTTGAGAAAGTGACCGTCTCACCTTCAGCAAGGTGTTGACGACCGTGTACGACACGCTTTTGGCGAACTCAAACGTCTCGTTTGACGGTTCTTCGGTGATCAACTCGTTGACTATCGCGGAGAACTTCTTGATCCCGTTTTCCTTCTCTTCTTCGTTCCCGCTGGCTATCAGCGACCCTATGCTCTTGGTCTTGCCGTCTCCCATGACAAACTTCCGGTAAGTCTCCAGAGCCTCGGCCGAGGTCTTTCCCTTCGCAGCCGCATCCACCTTCGGATGGACGTCCTTGAAAATGGCGGGTCCGGCTCCTTTGGTGATCCTCACCGTAAACTTGCGCCCCGTCGAAGGAGGCAACAAGAAGCTGATCCTGAACACGTCGGGATAGTAGCCGCTCAGCACCCTTTCCCCTGTAACGAGACGTTACCACTCCATCCGTACTTTCTCCCGCTACTCACTCAACGTCTCGTCGACGTACAGCTCGTAGAAGTTATTTTTGTCAGGAGGAGGTACTTCGATGCAGTTCAGCGTGAATTTCGTATGGAGACTTTTCCCGCTGGGAGGCCGGATTTCGCAACTGTCCACTTTCGGTATGGCGGCGTACTTGACCGCCATCGTCGTCTTGCCTTCCCGCGGTGCGTTTTTCAACCGGAGCGTCACCAGATACTCGGTGGACGGTTTGAGCACGTCCTTCGACACGATGAACTTGGGGCCGATGCGACCAAAATGTGTGTTTTTGTTGTAGTCGAAGGAAAAAACGTCGCCCCCTTCGCGCGGCACGATCTCCCACTCGTAGTTCTCTTCCCCGTGTGCGTCGCAGTTTTTCTCGCAGATGGCTCTGAAGTAGGTCTGCATCTGGTTGTTGGCGGCGTCGGTGACCGGCGGACAGTTCTTTTCGCAGCTGCAACACAATGTAGACCCTCAGAGTCCTCCGTCTGTTAACTCTACCTGATTCTTAGCTTGGCCGCGTTGTTGACCACTTCGATCGTTTGCGTGACGGTATCCTCCGCGTTGTTATTCGTTTTGACCGTCAGCGTCACGTTGATCACGTTGTTGAGGGTGACGTGTTCGGCGGGAATCTTCAAAGACGGTTCGGCGGAGATCGGTCCCCCGGGGCAAAAGCCGGAATCGAACTTTTGCGTGCATTGCCAGTTAAACCTGAGCGACTGCAGATTCTTGTCGTTGAGCGGTTTGTCCAGATTCATCGAGTCTTTGGCATTGAGTTGAACCTCGATGTTTGGGGGAACCATTCTGTAGATTCCTCCTTCCAACACGATGACGGGCTTCAAGACCTGCACGACGAAATAGCATGTCGTGTTGCGCAAAGGAAAGTTCTAGAAAAGTAGAGCTCAAGAAAAAAGTGTTTGTGCAGAAGAGTGTACTTTTACAATTTTGACATTCTTAGTCTTCTGCTTCGGGTAAAGCGTCGTTTCGTATTGTCCCGGGATGGCAGTGAAACGCTCGAAACGAATTATCCCATCCTTTGTCGTATACTTGTCGAGAGGAAATTTCTCCCGAGGTGTGATGGTGGGATTGCTGCCAACTACAACATCGAGATCGTCACGGAAGTAGAGTTGGAATGCTCGAAAAAGACTTACGCGGCCATCTGTACGTAACGTACGTGTAAATGACAGAATCGTATGGATAGTATTGTTCTTCTTTCGGCTCGCTCCATATGGGTCTTAGTGAGAAACCGTTCTTGATTAAGAAGTACTGTTCTTTGGCTTCTGACATCTGTTTCAAACTGAATAAAAGTTCAAATATGTCCAATTGACTGTTACGCAGCCTTACCAGTTTCCTAATTCGGGATGCCCTGAGAGTATCAATGGCTCTGAAATATGTAAATTGTGTTAGTCGAAATAAACTGCTAGATTACTGGTACTAGGTGAAATACTTATCGGTTTCGATACCTTTTGACTTCCGAACCGAACCGTTTTCTTCGTTTGAATAGTCAAGTATACAAAACAAAACACATATTTCAGCTATCCACGCTGCTAAAAATAAATCTTTAGATTGGGTTAAATGAAGAAGATTAACGTACTGAACATACTGCCTGGTGAAAGAAGTGTGACGTTTGTTTCACGCTTCTGACACCATGGCTTCCTTGTCACAAAAAAATTATTTATGGATAAAATAGTACATACATTGAAAACGTTCTATTTTTTTTTTACATAACATTCACTACGTTAATTGTGGAAGAAAGACGAGATCGCTTGTCACACAGTCGTACCGTGGAGGAATCACGCCGTACCATATTTCCAGAAGATTCTAATACTCTTCGGGGTCTAGACAAGAGATGCACGCTCTCCAAGCAAGATTTTGTCCTTCCAACATAACTCTGCAATGCTTTGAAACCAGAAAAAAAAATTCTAAGAGCGCCAACTGGACCACACCATCCATGAAATTCAAGTCTTCGAAAGTGAAGTTGCTGTTGACCAAGAGGTGACGCCACACTTTGGGAGTCTTTATTGAAACAATTGTTGTTTACAATGTAACTTTTGTACACAGAGCATCTTCTTAAAAACCAAATTGTTGCTTGTCAAACTTATTTGGATCAAAACCGGGACAATGATCCTCCAGCCAGTCGGTCAACAAATTTTTGTATTCTACATGAGTGGGATTAGTGCGGGCTTCCATCACAGGAGCGAATCCTCTGGAGCCCCCGCAGTCTTCTGGAGGACGCGCCCTCCGACCAGCTGTACATTTCGGATAAACCCTGTGGCTCTCGCATGGCAAAACCTTCTAAATTTCTAAAATGTAACAGTTTCCCCCTAATCACCGGTTGTAATCCTTGGTTTTAAGTTTTAACTAGTCACATTACAAAGATGTCCTTAGCGTAGAAGGCGTAAGAAGTAGATGAGCTTGTTCTATTATTTATTACTGTTACTCTCTTAAAAAAAAACTGGAATAATCCTGTCTAATTTCCACTAATCTGCAACAGTCGAGGCGACAATACCATATCTAAGTCAAATGTCAAACAGTCAAAGGATTTTAACGTGAATTCGTAAAAATTGGATTAAGGTTGTTGTTTCTATTGTGGATGTGAGCCCCCAACTCTGTACTACCAAATTAACTTTGTTGTACACGATATGCAACCAGTAAAACATAATTTGTCAAAGTTGGTACCACTTAAGCGATACTTGTCCTTCCAAGGATTCGAGAATTGTCCTTAAGCAAGCCTCGACAACACTTTGTCGTAGTGGGGGTCATTTGCGACGTGCCCAACACAAATCTGCAAATCGTTTAACTGTCAATCTTGACAGTCCCACGCGCGCGCAAATTCAAACATGGAACATTTGTTGTTGGCACTCTGGCAGTTCTTATCTTTTAGATCAGTCTTTTTTCGAATTGTGCGATTAGCCGGCTCGCCAGAATTGCAACGACCATGGAAATCTCCACAACAAGAGACACGCACTGGTACCACCACGAAGGACTGCGGGTTTGTCACCACTTTGGCAATACCAAGTCTAAAGTACGTTTCGTAGCCCCCGGGACTGGTGCTCGACAGTGACATAGTGGCAGCTGTGACGAACAACGACGTACGCGTCCTGCAGTATTTGAGAGAAGCCGGTATGTCCTTCAGAGGCTGCGACAGCCACTACAACAACCTCCTCCACTTGGTCGTAAAGACGCACACTCGGGAGAGGCCTCTGTACTGTCGCAACAGCAATCTGACCGGTTAAGTCAGTTTTTCGTTTTTAGGAACGACGTTTTCGATTACGTCCTCACCCTGGAGGAGGTCCCCAAAGAGGCGTTCAATCTGGACAAGAACACGCCCTTGATGGAGGCCTTCTCGCGGGGTCCCGACACCGAAGAGTTCGCCCTCAAGATGTTGCTTTTGGGCTGCGACATCCCCAAAGGTTTTATCAATTCCAACACGGCTCTCCACTGGGCGGTGTATAACAAGTGGCTCGACGTGTCCGTGTGGCTCATCGAGAGGGGGGCGAAGGTGGACAGCCGTAACGGGATGGGGGAGACTCCTCTGCACCTCGCCTGTCACACCAGGTTCGACCGGGGTATCGAGATGCTGCTCTTCCACGGGTCCGACCCTGCAGTTGTCTTCACCACGATTCCCAGTGACTCCCCCCACGTGAATGTCATCGAAGACAACTACAACGTGGCGCTGCAGATGAGCCGCCCCGTCCGGGAGATCGTGGTCGATCACATGATCAGGCACAGGAGGAAGACGTTTCAACTGTCCACGGTGGCGGCAATGGGGCAGCTGAAGACGGAAGGGTTCAATCGGTTTCTCGAGGTTGTCACGGACATCCAGTACCCCGTCCACGCTATGAACACCCCCTACGTCATCCACTCCTGCAACCTCAAGAAGAACTTCCCCAAGATCATCAACTGGAGGCCCGAGAGCTTCGTTCTGTTCTTGAACAAGTTTCCTCACGTCATCGAGGACGTCTTCCACGAATGCAACCTGGCGATTTCTTTTAAATGCACGGCCAAGAAGAACAACGCAGATGACTACTTCGCCAACATGTCCACCTTCCTGCAGAGCGACCTGTGCGGAAAACTCATCGACGTGATCATTTCTCATTCGTTCATAATCGGCGACATCATTTTGAGCTTCAACGTTCACCCCTATCACGAAAAAATCACCGAACTTATCTGGATGGCTCTGTGCAAAGGAGTGGTATTGACCTCCGACGACATCCAACAGATTTTTCCCAGATTTGGGTACGGAACGTTCTTCAGTCATTTGATCCGCACCGAAATTCATCCCTTAAGAAAACTGAGACGCATAGCAGTTCTGCCAGAGTTTTTCTACGACATGACGATGACCGTTGACAGGCTGTACCAGGACTTTCGTGACTACTTTCCGAGTAGTATTTATTCGCTTTTGCATCATTTTGCTTTGCCCAAGTTGGTCGAGTTTTGTCAGAAGAACGTACACAACAGTATGGTCCAGGATAAGATTAAAACTTTGCCCCAGATCCCCTTGCTGCAAGAGCTCGCCAGGAACGAGGTGCGAAGGCACATTATTGACTCCTTTCGGATCAGCACGTCGATGCAATTTTATAACACACTTAGAAGACTTTATATCCCTTGCATCGTCGAGAAGATGATCACTCTGGAATATCCACTCTATGCTTAGTATCGGGAAGAAATTATCTTCTCTTGGACAGGGTGTAGTGTCCAAAGCGTTGCAAAATATTCTTAGTTTCTTAATCATGACTCAATAAATGCTTTTTTCCAAATTTGAATCGGATTTTTATTTTTGTGAGACGTCTTCAAATATGCTCATTCCACGGCCTCCAAGATACACAAGAGACGAGTCTCTTATGAGACGAGTCTCTTATGTATCTAGGAGGCCGTGGCTCATTCGATTAAAGTCCATTCAAAAATCAAAAAACCACCAACGTCGCATTTTCCTCGATAATTACTATCGGCAACCCTGTCTAGTGTAAAATTTGGTGAGACTTTTAATTTTGAGGTTAAATGTTTATTAAGTGTCTTCTTTTTCTGGGCATGTTTAAGTAAAAATAATAAGAATCAATAAATAAATGAAACGTGCTGCTAATAAAACAATATGAACGAAATTCAAAGCAATTGAATTTTGTTTTGAATCAAATAAATGTCATAATTTATAGTCACCAACATAGTATGAAAAAATATCTACCTAGGGTTATTTAAATTTTACCAACCTAAAGCAACAGGTGGTGGTTTTTTGATTTTTGAATGGACTTTATACAGTGTGGAATAAAATGGTTTACATCTAGTTACCTTTGGAATTTTTGCACATGTAAATTTTCCTGTACCGCTCTACTTTTTTTTTCGAAGTGCCGAACTACGGGGTGATCAAGAATGACTGAGTCTGTTGGTAACAATGAAATTTGGCAAATTTAAAATTTACCAACGAAGGTTCTTTTTTGTAATAGTATAAACATAACCTGCATAACCAAGAATGTTTTTAATGTCATCTCAAGTTAAAAAATCCGGTCAGTGCGTGGTCAGTGCCAATTACTAGACAAAAATCACCAGTATTTTCAATTGTTTCATTGCCAACAGACTCAGTCATTGTTGATCACGCTGTATTAGTTCTGTCAATAAATGTCATCAATCGAATTGACAATTGTTACAATTTACTAAATTGAATTAACAAACATTGGTGGCCATTTTCAACACTAGCTGTGACTTGCTTTTGTTAGCTCTTTTTTAATTTCAATCTCAACTTTGCATTCATATCATGCCTTCGCAATAAATCACATTTGGAATTTGGATTATTTTGAGGTTAGGCTTTCATTTTTTTGTAGAGCGGCATTTCGAATTTTTACAAGGGTAATGCAAAGGTAACTAAATTATTATTCCACACTGTATGTAGTTCGTTTTGTCACTGTTGGCGCTACGAAAGCTTCACAGTCAAAGCTATTGTCCGTTCACAGTCACAGTCACAGTTCACAGCGTCAACAATATGTCAAAAGTAAAATAACGGCGTCCAGAATTTGATGGCACGACAAAGGATTAGTAAAATACTTCCATGAGTGTTTATTTGACATAAGTTAAGTCTGCTTTAGCGGAAAAGTTTCGAAGTGTGGAGGTGGCGGTTTTTGTGGCTGAAGTCGACGGTTTTGACCATGGCCATGGTTTTGAAGAGTCTGGTTAAGACGCTCTCTTTCTTTTAATTTTAGGGGGTGTTCCCTCTTTTTTAGATTCCTTAGGTCATGATCAAGGTCATGGTTTTGAAGAGTCTGGTTAAGACGCTCTCTTTCTTTTAATTTAAGGAGGTGCTTCCTCTTTTTTTTTGTCAGCTGGTTCTATAGTTTTACAAGTTTTGTTGGTTACTTTTAGCGTCTTATTTTGCGGTGTTTGTTGTTCAACACAAATTTCGACCAACAACAAAAGAATTATAACGATTTTATCTGAACCATTTGTTAGAATAAAATAATCAAAAAAGCTCGAAACAAAACTACGCAAAGGATTCCATTTTCAGCGTGACCAACCTTGTGAAATTTGACATTTGAAAATTGTGTGGTGTTAAAGTAGGTTGAATATTGGTTAAAAGAATTTTTTTTTTGTTAACGGGGTTTCTCGCAGAGGCTAGACAAGATCTTGGCATTGCTGTCGAAATATTTGATTTCGTTGTAAATCGCGAATTATTGGATCGAAACGATCGTCTCGTTTGGAGGTTATGTAAGAGTACTGTCGCGGGCAAACTTCATGACACCTCTGAATGGCTTTGGTTGAACGTAAGTAGGTATCGATATTATTCAAACCTCACTGCTTTTTTACCATTTAATCAAAACAAAGTACGTAACAAGAAACGATGAACAAATATTATTCCTACTGGTCTTCAAAAAAATTCGCAAAATTCGTCTCGGCCTCGTTCAGTTTGCACACCATTAGCTTCAGCATCAAATTGCACCTCCTCAGCAACTTATTCTTTTGTTTGGCCATTTTGGAGCACTGGGCCATTTTAAGGTCGAGTTTGGCGGCCCCCTCCTTTTCGACTTGGAATGCGAACATCAACCGGACGAAATCCGCCATTTTGTCTATTCGTTTCTCGTCGACGAAATGAAACTGGTCCCCGACGAAGTGTCCCTTGAAGAACAACTCGATCTCATCGTCGACGTACGTCTTCAGCACGAACTGCCTGCACACCCCGAGCATCATCTCGGTCTCGTGTTGGGTCAGCTCGGCTTGCTCCATTTCCGACTGGTTCATGTTTCTCACGATGCAGGACACTATGAACCTCATCGAGTTGAGCCTGCTCTTCTGCACCCCAATCGAGTTGGCGTAGCGAAACTCGTCGGCTTTGGCGGTGACGGGACTCTTCTCTTTTTCTCCGCCTCTCATGCGTTCGACTCGGGCCCTGACCAAGCGCGGAAGGTATCGGAAGCGCTCTTGGACGTAGTCGCCGACGGTGTAGCTCTCGGGCTCGACCGAGAACTCTAGCTGGGCCTTCATGTAGGCCATTATGATGACGATTATGTAGACGAAGAGAATGATCTGCATGAGGAGGAGGTACAAGGCGAAGTAGTAATAGGAGACGTCGATGCCTAGGTAGTCGCTGAGATCGAACTGGTCGGGTTTCAACGAGAGTTGGATCAGCGTGGCGACGATTTTGATGAACGTGGACAACTCCGGGAACTCGTTGCCGTAGATCAGGATCCCGCTGAGTCCGAAGGCTGTGAGGATGACGGCAAAGGCGAAAGTGACGGCGAACAACGGAAACGCCGCCATCGACAAGGTTCTTTCCGTTATCCTGAAGAAGAGGCCAAAGCGGAGGAACTTCCAGAGGCGCGCCGTGGCGATGCAGATGAGGATCCCGGCGAAGAAAGTGAGGAAGTCCTCGACGTAGAGGAGCGAGAAGTAGCTGACGAACTCGTTGTGCTTCACCTTCTCCAACTCGTTGAGGTAGTCCTCGACCATGTGCATCCGCAGGACGAACATGGAGATGCATATTATGCTCATCACATTGATGAGCAAGTCGATCATGAGCCAGACTCGCTTGTAGAACGTCGTGATATGCTTGATTATGCCGACCGAGAGTTTGAGCATCAACAACACCACCCAAACCGTGAACAAAATGAAGAAAATGATCGTCATGATTTCGACTTCGTTCTCGACGAACAGCATCCGGACCACGTTGATCTGCAAAAGAAACAAACCGCTCAGGCTGGACTTAGTTCGAGACACTCTCTCTACCTCGGTGAAGCTCGAGGTGTATCCCGTGGCGCTGTCCTCCAACAGCAAGCTGACCGCGATGAAAATGTTGTAGTTGGCGTTGTACAGCAGGAATTCGATGAAGAGACTTCGCGTCCTATGGTCGATCCAGAAAGTCTCCACCAATCTGTGCAGATTGACGTAGGAGTTGTAAAGGGTGCGACCCAGGAAGGCCACGTAGCCGCCTCCACCGTACGTCGCTATTCGACCTACGACACACGTTTCACCACCAGGTCGATGCTCACTTGTCACGTACCTATTATGGCGAGAGTGGCCGTGTCGGCCGTGGTCGAGTACGCCCAGATCGAGTGGAGTCTGTCGTATTGGTGCGCCTCGGAATGGGCGTTGGTCCATCTGGGGCCGAAAGTCCTTTTCTCCGCAAAGGAGAGCGCGAACTCGGGCAGACACGTCACGTTCATGAACTTCATCAGTTTGGGCACCACGCACACGTCCGTCGTCAACCGGTGTTGCCTCAATCGGGCAACTCCGATGAACTTGTTGGCGTTGTCTATCATCAAACCGCTGCCGGAGATCGTCAAGTTCTCGTACCAATAGATCGGTTGCATCGTGGGAATGAGAGTGTCGTTGAGGTAGTCGTAAATCCTGCGACACACTCTGCTGCACGTTCGGCCGTCGACGGTTCGCAAAAACTTACTGCATCAAGGTGCGAATTTTCGAAAACGCCAATGTTCTGGTGTGCTCACCTTGAAGCATACTCTCCACTTCGGCCTTGCTGACGGTGGTGAGATTGCCCTTGTTGACCAAGATGACGATGTACAAGATGATGTTGTAGACTCCGTACATGAACAGGTCCTCCAAGTCGTCATAGATGCCGCGACGAAGCTGCCCCACGATTCTTCTTCGCTTTAAAGAACAGAATTTAGAGCAAAAATTGTCAAGAGCGAGACTTACTGTGATTTGGATGGCCTTCAGTGGTTTGTACAGATGAGAGATGAACGGTCGTAACAAGGCTGCGTCGAACTTCCTGTACAGGACCATCCGCTGGGTATCTATCATCTTCAAGTAGCTGTCCATCTTGGTGTCCAGACGGAGCGTCTGAAACAACGTTGTTTGGAGGGTTTGTCTGACAACGGTCGCGCTTTACCATTTTGAACCTGCAGAAGAACGTCTGGACGATGTTCAACAGGTTTTCCCAAACTATTATGTTGATCAGAATGGCCAACAGGCAAGAAGTCAACCAGACCAAACTGCTGACGACGGGCACCCAAAATCCATAAACGAGCAAAAACGATGTCGAAATAACGATCAAGGTGACGAGCGTCAACCTAGGTCACGTCTGAGTCTAGAACATTTATTCCGGGAAGATACTCACCAGCAGAAAGTCGTCACTTTGAGCTTCTTCGTGTAGACTTTCCTTAACGCGGAGAACTGAATGTCTGAAAATCTGGAATGGCGAATCAGGATGTTGCAAGTCTCCAAAAGCAGGTCTCACCTGAAGAGCCAAGCCAGTGTGACGTGGACCAGAAACGCCACAGAAGAAGAGAAAAGCGCAGCAGACACGACGCGCCCGGGAATGTAGTACCTCTCGTACGGATCGATCGAATCCCTAAATTCAAGGGTCGGTATTCCCAAGTACACCAACACCAGCACGTATATCATGAGAATGTTGGAGAACACGGTGGTGAGTCTCGCCACGTAAGTGAAATTGTTTTCGCCGGCGGACAACTGCCAAGTGTGGAAGCGATTACAGCACCGGAACGTGTTGAATATGCTGCCCTCTCCTTCCTCTTCAGCCGAAAGCTTTTGCAAGTACACCTGCCCCTTTTTCTCGACGGACAGCCAAGCCTTCACTCCGAAGTACCACTGCGTTCTTTTTTGCATGTCATACACGACCACGTCCTTGCAACACCTGTCGATTTTCTTTAGATGAAAATTTATACGCGACTGGACATAGTACCAAGATGGACTCGCTCCGGTGCAGTCGTACCACAACTCGATCATCCGAACAATACCTAGATATTTCTCCGTCGTCAACACGAACGTATCCTGGCCTTGCCTCTGAAGCAGGAGCATTTCGGGGTCGGGGTAGTTGAGCACGTGGGGCTATGACACCGTTAAGATAATTCTTGCAAGAACGATGGTACGAACCTCGCTCGCCGCTTTGGTTCCCACTAGTCTGATGACCACGTTGGATGTGGTACCAGCGTTCCTCGCGTTTTCTGTTCTGACGACGACCAAATAGACGTAGCGGTGGGCCTTGTTGTTGTCGGACAAGAAATAAATTTGTTTGGGTTTTTTGAAAACCTTTAGTATAATCAGGACGCAGTAGAGAAGGACGGTGACGGCTAGAGTGCCGAAGATGACGTGACATGACTGCAACTCGAGACGTATCTCGACGGGAAACACTTCCTGCACGTCCGACTGTACGTTTTGGACGTAGCCAGCGATGACGGAGAAGTGGTGACACTCGCAGTTGATGTATTTGTCGGTGTTGAACAGCCCCGGCTAGAACGGCTCGAAAACTTGTTTGTCTCACCTGATTTTCGACATTTTACCTGGCACTCGTTCTTCCAAATGCGCAAGTTGCGTTTCCAGCGTATGCAAAAGGATGATGTGAAGCTCACGCTGTAGAATAGTGTTGACGGCGTGGCCAATTCCCCTTTGCCGGGCAACACTCCAAGATAGATCCAGACGTCGTAATGACGATAGTTGGTCAGTCGCAGTTCGGGAAGTTCCTCGGTCACCGTCGTGTTGTGCTCGAAGTCCTCGATGGAAGGAAAATTGAAATTCTTCAGGACCACCTGTTCAAACGGGTGTCGGATATTTCGAGGGATTCACGTCAGGAACGTACCTCGATCTGGTCAGTCACGTTGTGGAAGTTAACGTGCAAGACTGAGTGTTTTGGAAGTCTAATCCTGTGGACTCGTATGTGCGGATTTAGGTCTCTACCGGTGATGGATGCGTAACCCACCGGCACCGTCACGTTTCCCGTCACGATCTCCAGTTCGAAGTTTGTGATGTTCTTCACTTCCATCAAGATGTTGACCGGAGCCTTGAAATTCCTGATGCGTTTCTTGCAAGTCGAGTGCCAAAACTGGACGTTGACGATGCTTGTGGCCACCCTGGTCTTGGCGTGATTCCACCACATCAGGTCTCTAGTCCAGAGAGAGACCTAGAAGGTGGTTGAACAAGTGCGCAGTCATCGCAGCGTTATTACCAGGATGTCGAAAGGGTGGTCGTTGAGGTCGAAGTCTTGGGAGGGGATGAGGATGCAGTCCAGCACTTGAATCTTGGTCTTGGAGAAGTTTATGCCCTCGTCCTTCACGACTAGAGTGGCCGAGTGCTTGCCGGAGCTCTTGACGAAGTGCTCTCCTATCGCCGTGGTCAGCGCCAGCGACTTGGCGGCGATCGAAGTGGCGTTGATGATGTTCTCCGTGACTGCGTGCAACTAATAGGGAATTGCAACACCGAAACCGGTACTTGTACGTACGTTCACCAAATGGTCACCGTAGTCGTCACCGAAGTCGATATAGTTCGGGTAGTGGTCGATGACGTCCTCCTCCAGTTTCCCTTCGGGGATTTCTTCTACCGAAATGTTGAACTTGATGGGCAACAGCAAGTCGAAGTTCTCCTTGACGTTGGCCTCGAAACACCTCGTCATGACACTAAACGAAAGTGACAGTTACTCGAAATGGAAAAGCCGAGATGATTACTTTCCTATCCTGTTGAATTGGGCTTCGTTATTGAGGGGAAACCTCTGACGTTTCACTTCTTCGGCGTGGTTGTTCACCATCAGTCTGCACACGGAGGAGGCAAGTTTGGCTAGGAGGGGATCGGACTTGGTCAGTTCGTTGTGTTCGATGAGGTTGGTAAGAGCGTCGCTCACCAGGATCAACTGACTGACGCTCTCCGGAGGCGACTGAAACAACCCAAATCAAACCAGTCGAGAAAGTGACCATCTCACCTCCAGCAAGGTGTTGACGACCGTGTACGACACGTTTTTGGCGAACTGAAATGTCTCGTTTGACGTCTTTTCGGTGATCAACTCGTTGACTATCGCGGAGAACTTCTTGATTCCGTTTTCCTTCTCTTCTTCGTCGCCGCTGGCTATCAGGGACGCGATGCTCTTGGTCTTGCCGTCTCCCATGGCAAACTTCTGGTAAGTGTCCAGAGTCTCGGCCGTGGACTTTCCCTCCCAAGCCGCGTCCACTCTCGGATGGACGTCCTTGAAAATGGCCGGGCCGGCTCCTTTGGTAATTCTCACCTTGAAGTGGCGCCCCGTAGAAGGAGGCAACAAGAAGCTGATCCTGAACACGTCAGGATAGAAGCCGCTCAGCACTCTTTCCCCTGTAACGAGACGGAACCACTCCATCCGTACTTAGTCCCGCTACTCACTCAACGTCTCGTCGACGTACAGCTCGTAGAAGTTATTTTTGTCAGGAGGAGGTACTTCGATGCAGTTCAGCGTGAATTTCGTATGGAGACTTTTCCCGCTGGGAGGTCGGATTTCGCAACTCTCCACCGCCGGTATGACGGCGTACTTGACCGCCATCGTCGTCTTTCCTTTCCGCGGTGCGTTTTTCAACCGAAGCGTCACCAGATACTCGGTGGCCGGTTTGAGCACGTCCTTCGACACGATGAACTTGGGACCGATGCGACCAAAATGTGTGTTTTTGTTGTAGTCGAAGGAAAAATCGTCGCCCCCTTCGCGCGGGACGATCTCCCACTCGTAGTGCTCATCCCCGTGTGCGTCGCAGTTTTTCTCGCAGATGGCTCTGAAGTAGGTCTGCATCTGGTTGTTGGCAGCGTCGGTGACCGGGGGACAGTTCTTTTCGCAGCTGCAACACAATGTAGACCCTCAGAGTCCTTCATCTGTTAACTCTACCTGATTCTTAGCTTAGCCGCATTCGCGACCACTTCGATTGTTTGCGTGACGGTGTCCCTCGCGTTGTTATTCGTTTTGACCGTCAGCGTCACGTTGAACACGTTGTTGAGGGTGACGTGTTCGGCGGGAATCGTCAAAGACGGTTCCGCGGAGATCGGTCCCCCGGGGCAAAAGCCTGAAGCGAACTTTTGCGTGCATTGCCAGTTAAACCTGAGCGACTGCAGATTCTTGTCGTTGAGCGGTTTGTCCAGATTCATCGAGTCTTTGGCATTGAGCTGAATCTCCGTGTTTTCGGGAACCATTCTGTAGATTCCTCCTTCCAAGACGATGACGGGCTTCAGGGTCTCCACGACGAAATAACATGTCGTGTTGTGCAGAGGGAAGACCTGGAGAGGTAGAGCTTTGTAAAAACGTGTTTGCGTAGAAGAGACCAGTTTTACAAATGGTGAATCTTTTGTCGGTCTCGGGTAAAGCGTCGTTTCGTATTGTCCCGGAGTGGCGGTGAAACGCCGGAAACGAACTATCCCTTCTTTGTTCATAAACCTGTCGAGAAATACTTTATCCCTGTGAGTGACGCTGGGAATGGCGTCAACTACAACGTCGAGATCGTCACTGAAGGAGAGTTGGAATGCTCGACAAAGACTTACGTGACCATCTGTACGTAATGTACGTGAAAATGACTGCATCGTATCGATAGTATTCTTCTTCTTTCGGCTCGCTCCATATGGGTCTTAGTGAGAAACCGTTCTTGATTAAGAAGTACTGTTCTTTGGCTTCTGACATCTGTTTCAAACTGGACAAAACTTAAAATCTGTTCAATTGACTATTACGTAGACTTACCAGTTTCCCAAGGTGGGGTACCCTGAGAGTATCATTGGCTCTGAAATATGTAAATTGTGTTAGTCGAAATAAACTGCTAGATTACTGGTACTAGGTGAAATACTTATCGGTTTCGATACCTTTTGACTTCCGAACCGAATCCTTTAGTCCGTTTGAACAGTCAAGTATACAAAACAAAACACATATTTCAGCTATCCACGCTGCTAAAAATAAATCTGTAGATTGGGTTAAATAAAGAAAATCAACGTACTGAACATACTGCCTGGTGAAAAAAGTGTGACGTTTGTTTCACGCTTCTGACACCATGGCTTCCTTGTGATAAAACATTTATTTAGAGATAAAACAATACATAGAAAACGCTCTACCTAACATGCACTATACATTGTCACTCCGTTAATTGCGGAAGGAAGACACAGTCGTTCCGTGGATGAATCGAGAAGATTCTAGTACTCTTCGGAGTTTTGACAAGAGACGCACTCTCTCCAGGTAGGATCTTGTCCTTCCAGGTGCACCCAAGCATGGTCAACGTAACTCTGCAATGCTTTGGAACCCGGAATTATCTCCAAACGCGGAATTACCCTCCACACCACACCATCCACTTTGCTACTGTCGACTATCGAAAGGTCAAAAACGGGATCGTTTAGCAGTTTCTAACCCGCCACTTTGTTCATGGTCAAGAGAAAGTCTTCGAATGTGCCCTTCGTTTTAACTAGTCACATTACGAAGATGTCCTTGCTGTACCTACAAGTAGTACATGGCATTTAACCACATAGTCATTGCTGTTAAAAATTGCACGCTGATCTGTGCAATTCTGGGTCTAGGTAGTAGATGAGCTTGAGTGGAGTCAACTAGAATTACGTATTTATTTGGTCTTCTGTACCTGGTGGGTGTCCAAGTGTGGGGTTTGTCGACAGTGCATTGCCTATATAAACTGCGGGAAAGATGTTCCAGGTACAGCCTCTTCTGGACTCTTCTGGATCGGATGAATGTTTAGGTGTAGACTTTTTTGGAAGGGCGTTGCCACTTATTTTTTTGTCACGATCTTCTACTATACCATCTGTACGCGATGATTTAGCACCACTGAGGACTATGCCGTCTCTACCTGATGGAGTAGGTATCGATTTTTTTGACAAGTTGTTGGTTGACGCCAAAGGTTCGGGACCTTGTTCCACATTATTTGTAGATCGATTACCTAGCTGTACTTCAGTTTTTCTTTGGCGGTTGTCATCATTCTCTTCTACTTCGGCTTGTCGATTTTCAATTTTTTTTAGAGTCTTTCCTTTGTATGTTTTTCCTTCATTTCTGTGTAGACCTTCAAGACTGTCCGACGATATTGCTAAAGAATTTTGAGGCAACGATCCGCTCCTCGAGTCCCGTCCATAATTGTCAAGGTTGTTCGAGTTGAGGAGGTCGTCATTTTCAGTAGTACTAGCTGATGACTCAGTTCCACCTCTCTTAAATGACTTTCTCCTCGCCGTAGACACTTGACCTCTGCACGGTACTTGACACCCTTCATTTGGTAAATGCTTCCGTCCGCTATATTTATTCCTCGTACCTCTTGACACTTCTTCTTCTGGATCTGTTCTTTCGTGATTTTTTTCACCCATGAGCTTACTCCTTATTTTCATCAACGTCTCTAGTTGGGCAGCTCGCCTTCGAGCCTCTCTTTTCGCTTGTTTCTCAGCCTCGTACAACTCTATAAACTGCCTATTTATGTCCACCAACCAGAGTATCTCTCTGTAATCCTTCATAAGTTCTCTATTTATTTCCTTCAATTGAACTATGCTTTCATATAGGTGTTGCTTCCTTTCTTGGGCTTTTTTCGCATCATTGTTGTCTTTGCACCCGTTCCATTGTGCTCTATTTTGAGATAACCATCGCAAAATATTCTGCTCGCATCTTCGCGATGGTCTTGAATCTCGACCGCAGATGTCACACACTCCACAACCATCTCCGTCACGGAAATCGCCTTCTTGCACAGCACTAGTTGATGGTCGCACTAGTGGCCCATCAGACGTCCTTCGTGAAGTACCTTGTATGCTTACTCTGCCTTTGGCTGATGCTTGAGGTCTGTCTTGAGGTGGACACTCTTCACGTGACAACCCCCATGCAAGACGTTTTTTAGTCTCCTTTTGAAGCTGACACCAGCTTGCTACTTGAGCCAAGTTTTCATCTGGTACTTCTTCAGACGTCAACTCAACATTGGGTCTCGGCTGATAATTTCTTCTTCCATCAAATAACAGTTGGGACGTGCTTTCAGGTCTGTATCTTCTGTCGTCTCTGTTCGAGCTATAATGGTCCCAGTCTTCTTCTTCTTCTTCTTCCGATGAAGATTCATCCACTTCGTCTCCTGATGAAGATTCAGATGTTTCACCTTCTTCTAGTGCAGATTCACGAATTACGAGCTCTTCACCTAGGTTGGGGTTTCTTGGGCATTCTTCATTGTTGTAAGATTCCTCATCAAGTCGCTGCCTCTCTTCCAAAGCCCTGAAATTGGTACAATTGATACACACAGCAGCTCTTGGAAAACATTTGCACCTTCTTGACTGCAATTTTTGTTGTTTGAGATGTTTTCGAAAAAAATGGGGGAAGCTCATTTCGAATTTTGCTAAAACGTGCAATCTGCGGCTTCAAGACAAAACAAAATGGCGGTTTCACTTTTTATTAAAATCTGGTAACTTTTGCATCTAACGTCTGGGATATTCAGAGCAGCCAACACAGTAAATTTGGAGGTTAAGTGCTCGACTCAAATGTTTTTGATAGTCAGCACTGTGCCGTAATACTTAAGTGGTTCAGTTAAAAGCAATCGACTTTTATTTAACACCGTGACAGATAACAACAACACATTTGACCAACAAATTACGTAGAAATTGCAACAGATATCCAAAGGGTATGTTTTCGTCCTTTGGGGTAAAAACTTCATCTTCGGGCGACCTTGTACTTGTCAAACTTGTCTGGATCGAACCCGGGACTCATTTCCTCGAGATCTTTCCTAATCTTGTCGAAGTCCTCGTGCGTCGGATTGTCCAATATTTCGATAATTTCTTGGTATTTTGCCGCTCCCCCGCACCCGTCCGGTGGACACGCCCTCCTCCCGTCAATGCACCGCCTGTGAATGGCGAAGCACGAGAGCTTGAGCCTCTGCTCTAGGAAGACCTGGTGCTCCCAGCAGTCCACACCAAAGAGGTACACCACTTCGTCACCGGGAGAGTGCAAATACTCGCCGACACAAACGTGATCCTCCTTTTGGACGTTCAGACCAGTGTACCTCCTCGCCAACTGGAAAACGTGGTACATTTTGTCTTCCACCAGCAACAAGCTGTCGAACGTTCTGAAAATGTGAACGTTGCCGACCGTCCAACCGAAAGCTTCTTGGATGATGAAGTTCAAGTCTTCGAAGGTGAAGTTGCTGTTGACCAAGAGGCGACGCCACACTTTGGGAGTGATGTTCTTCAGCGTGATCTTTACTTGGAGGACTGACTCGATGTCAGAGGAGGACGAATCGGTCAATCCTTCGGATATCAGAGACGGGGGTGAGATGGAGCGGTAGTCTTTGGAATCGCTGCTGTCGCATTCGGAATCTCCGATTTTCAGTTTTTTCGAGATGGGTCCTCCTGACGAACTGAAACTGCCGGAGGAGGTCCTGCACAGTGGTTCGCGCCCTCGGGAAGGTCCTTCTCCGAAGTTGTCACAATCACGTTTACCTCTAGAGGCAGACTTGTCCTTCGAGTCTTTCTTTTCTGGTTGGGATTCGTCGTTCTCTCTTGTACTGGAGGAGGACACTTCTTCGTTCCTTTTATCTGTTTCGCTTCCCGATATCGATGCTTGAGCATCTGGTTTCGAATGGTTGCCTTCTGACGTATTTGCTTCATCTGCTTCATCTTGAGCATCTGAACTCTGTCTAAACACGAAGAAATCTTGCCTCAAGTTGCAAAAATACAACACAAAGACAATATCTTTACCTGTTTTTGTCGTTGGGTATCATTTTTGAGTACCAAGTCAACACACCAAGAATGAAGATAACAATTGCTAGTATTGCAAGCGTACTAATAATACTCCATTTCTTTGTTAGAACGAAATTTACTTGGTGTACGGGAAAACAAAATGGAGTATATTACTTTTTTATTCAAATCTGGTGACCTTTCGACTGCCAACGTTTGGTGTCAGAATTTAACAGTTCTTGGTAAAGCTCAAGAAAAATGACAAATCGTAAACTGTTACAGTCATCGAGGCTTCTGTTCCTCTTACAAAGTTCTGGACAACGCAAATATTTTTCATGTTGGCCATCCAGTAATTATCTTGGTGTTTGGTCTCCCAAATCAATACCAACATCACTTATTACAGTCACTAGATACAAATTCGTATTGTTTGTCTTGGAATTCCTAATATTTTAGCTTAAAACATACTTTTCTTAAGAATGAGGAACTCTCAACTCAGATAGAAGATTTTTATTTTTTAATTTAGACCCAAGTCAACGAAGCAGCAGTCTTTCTTGAAACAATTGTTATTTACAATATAACTTTTGTACACAGAGCATCTTCTTAAAAACCAAGTTGTTGCTTGTCAAACTTATTTGGATCAAAACCGGGACAATGATCCTCCAGCCAGTCGGTCAAGAAATTTTTGTATTCTACATGAGTGGGATTAGTGCGGGCTTCCATCACAGGAGCGAATCCTCTGGGGCCCCCACAGTCTTCTGGAGGACGCGCCCTCCGACGAGTTGTACATTTCGGATAAACCCTGTGGCTCTCGCATAGCAAAACCTTCTAAATTTCTAAAATGTAATAGTTTCCCCCTAATCACCGGTTGTAATACAAGAGATGAAAAAACAAAAGAAATTAGATCAAAACCAAAAATGACGCATGGACAGCGTTCAAAACTAGGGACTTTGTTGTTGCCAACCTCTAGTGACAATGCAAGAAGTCACAAGCACAAGGGCATAAGCATTTGTTTTGTGGTCATCACGTGACTTTGTTGTTACATGAGACCAACAAAAACGTAATACATTAACGAAGAAAAGGTAGTATTTAAAGAGAAGAGTGAAAAAATGTTTTGCTGTCGAAGCACAAGAATGCGTTTTTTAGTACTTAAGAGAGAATTTTGATTTAGGTTATGTTTGATGTCAACTTTGTTGACAGTTGAGGTATTTTGCTTCAATCGTTGTTGAGCATTTTTATTTAATAAACATTGTTCGTTGTTGCAAAATGTTTTAACTTGACCAACTCCTCGCCCACTATTTTAACTGGAACTCCCAAACCGAACTCGTGTCCGTTGTTTTGTGTGGTGTGTGATAAATGTGCTCCTATAGTAATCGTGTTTTCGACACGTTGTTCGTCTCTTTAGCCTTCTTCATCATAGGCAGCTGTAAGAAGACAAGACTTGACTTGACATCCTTCAAGAAACAAGTGAGTAAGTACCTATCGACGTGATTTAACTTAAGTTAGTGAAATGATGAAGAGGAATTGACAAAGACAGAAAGCCGTGCCTATGATGAAGAGTTTCTGGGCACTTTTAGAGAAATATAGGTCTAAAAATGATCACAACAAAGAAGATTCTTGTTTGTGTGTAATGTTGGCAACAGTGCACAATTGGGAGTAAAAACATCAACGGAATATGTATTTTTTGTTCGACAGTCAGAATTTGAGAATTTTCCCCTCTGTGAACGGATTTTGATAAATGTCTCAACTTGTCAAAACGAAACGTCAAGCTTGTCCACCCATACCAAAAAAAGCCCAATTTACACACGAACTCGTTAAATAAACTAGGTACTATTTTTCTGTGTAATATGTTGGATCTATGACGTTATGAAATAAACTTTTGTTGCGGTAGAGTTTTTATAGTGAGTAAAACTTTTGATTGGAATTCATTCTGGTTTGTGACACTGACCCACTAGTGATCTTCTGACTTTTTTTTATTAGATTATTTCATGTCACGCACTGTGAATATTTAAAGTTCTGCTGAGAAATGTGTGTAATTCACTTGAAATCGATTGGTAAATACATTCTTCGGGGGAAAAGTAAATATAATAACATAAAGCGCTCTAGTAGACAACAGCCAAAATAAATTGTTGGTATTGTCAAGGTTGGCTTATAAAAATTATTATAGTCCAATTTTTACCCTTTTGCGATGACGTCATTAACATTATCTAGTAACTTTACGTATGTTTGAGCTAGGATCAGAAACAAATTTAAATTGATCATAAATAACTATAAATGTGTCAAATTTGTTGACAATTGCTTCGAAAGGTTATGTTTGTAATCATTGAATAAGTGAAAGAAATTAAAAATTGTCAAATTGACAGGAGCATAAAATAACCTCAAAGTGACCATCAATAAACGTGCCTTTTTTTTTGTTTTTTTCTATTTCTGTCGTTTCAACAAAGAGAAAGCGAGGAAGGAAATCGTGACGTCACCTCAAAAGGGTAAAAATTGGAAATTACAGCGTGATAAACAATGACTGTTAGCAATGAAACAACTGAAAAATATTGTTTTTTTTTTTTTTGTCTCATAATTGGCAACACTGGATGTTTTTACTTGACATGATATAAAAAAAATAGATTATGTTGGTTATGTTTATGGTATTACAAAAATGAACCTTTGATGGTAAATGTTAAATTTGCCTGTCAACACTGTCAAAGCTGACGACCGGAAATGCGTTTAGATTACAGTGATACGAAAATCATTCAAATTTTCATTGTTACCAACAGATTCAGTCATTCTTGATCACGTTGTACTAATTTTGTGATCCACTAGCAGCCACCGTTTAATGTTTTCGGATGACAACATAATTATCTATGGTTATGGTGATTTCTGTCACGTGACCACAAAAGAAAATTTATTACTGTTACCGATGGTATATATATATTTTGATAGACAGGCGAAATGGTGTGTTGAAAAATGAAAATATTTTGTCGTCAAGAGCACAGTTATGCTTTTTTTGGTAAGAGAAACACACATTTCCTTCGAATACTTAATTACGTGGGGTGTGTTTAAAAATCTACTCTGCAACGGTCATGTTTATAGGTTATGTTCCATCTCATTTGAGATATTTTAATAAATAAGCACAAACATCATTTTTATTCAATAAATATCATAAACATTAGTTTTTTGCAAAAATGTTTTAATTAGGTTTATTCTCCTCCCACCATTTTCGTTAGTTGGCACTCCCAAATGAACTCGTGTGCGTTGTTCCTGTGCGGTGAATTAGGTATTATCCGTTCACGATTGTTTCAAATTCGGACTGTCTATGAAAATCTGACATTTTAGTTGGCAATATTGCGATTTGGCATAATAAATCTATTTTAGGTTATAATTGAATTACACTGAATCAATTAGGAAATTGACAACAAGACGAATATTTAATAACGAAACGTCATATGACAGGACCTGACGCCAATCTAACAAAAAAATATCGTGGCCTCCTGCGTGTTTAAAACAATCGTGAACGGCATATATAGTTGTGCTGTGATCATACGTTACTGTTTTCTACAAATCACCGTTCATCTCTTGTGCATCCTTCATCTTGGCCAGCTGCAAGAAGAAGCCGCAAATCGAAGAGATAAACTTGACCCCCTTAAACAACCAAATGAGCGAGCATCGACGCGATTTAACTTGACTCACCGAAATGATGAAGGGGAATTCACAAAGAAAGAAAGCGGTCCCTATGATGAAGGGTTTCTGGGCATTGGTCATGAAAATGAGCAGAGTTCTTCGATTGGAAACGTTCCAAGAAGTCCATCGACAATTTCCTGCGTTCATCAACATTTTCGAGGACTAAAAAATAACGTGTAGAATGCGGAACAAGCTCATTCAAGGGGACTGTACAGCGTTGGTGAGATATTGACCCGAAGCAATCGGGAAGAATGTGGATATGCTAGCGAAAACCATCGTGGAACCGACTCTGAGCAAATAAGTATCTTGTCGTTTCTGGAAAACACTTTGCCAAAATGGTTTACGAGTGGCGCCCGTGGCTTACCACAATGATTCCGAAGAAGAGACTGATGAAGGCCATGATCGACAGACCCATCAGGATGATGAGAGGCATGTAGATAGTGTCGTTGAATTTTTTTTCCCAACTGGAAGAAAGCACCAGTTAGGAAAAAGACACAAAGATCTGTCATGTTTGTTTACTATTTGAGAACGCGGTGGCGCTGCACGCAGATCTTGAGCTGCTGCGAAACCTTCTTCTGATAGGTTTCGTTGCGCATCAAGTCGTAATCCTCAACTCCTTCGTATTCCGAACCGATGTTGGTTAGCAACTCGTTGAGATGATACACTTGGTACTTCAGATGGGCAGTTATGTACAACATCAGAGTGGGGTTGATCAGCATCATGTAGCCCAAAAGTGGAAACGTGGCGTAGTACAAATAAGTGAGATAGGTGGAGCAGGAAGGTGCAACTTTTTCGAAAAAGTGTTTCGCGTAGTAGATGTTGCGATTTTGACCGGCCATAGGAAAGTTGAAGAACACCATCGTGGCCATCATGAAGTTGTTAACGTTGACGACGAGCAGAAACTTCTTCGCTTCGTTTTTCATCCTCGCGTACAACTCGGACGTAATGCTGAAGTCCCAGAGCTGACCGAGGGTCTGACCCAAGAGGACTTTGATGGTGTGTTCGATGTAGAAAATGACGGCGATGCCCATGACACCCTGAAATGGTAACTTTCTGAACGATGTTTCGTCTGGTGTGGGGTTTACCGAGCCGAAGATGAAAACCATCGGTCCGTAAGTGGTCACCAGGTCAGGATCGAAGCTCGTTAAGACTTCATAAGTGAACACCACACTGATAAAGACGTGAAGCAGAAATGTGAAGAGCGACGCGATTCGAACCAGCTTGATTCGAATCAGTCCCATTGTTATTTTGTAAATGAACTGGAGAGGATCGTCGGGTATAACTGAAAGAAATGATTTAGCGCTTTTGGTGTCGGAGATTCAGAGACTCCTACTTTCGTAAAGCTTGAACTCGCCTTCAAGCGGTACCATTTTTAACGTGTACTTGTGTGTTTGCGATTTGTTTCTATCAAGTTGGCAACTTCAACTGACTGTGATCACCTCTTTTACGTATTAAAATACGTCGGATCTGCGACGTTGTAGTTAAATAAATTGTTGTTGCGATAGTGGTTTCCATGGGGAATAAAACTTTTGATTGGAGTTAATTCTGGATTGTTGCACTAACCCAATGATCTTTTGACTTATTTTTTATTAGGTGGGTGTTAAATTATTTGATGTCACGCACTGTGAATAATTAATGTTCTGCTGAGAAATGTGTGTAATTCGCTTCAAATCGATTGGTAAATATATTCTTCGAGGAATAAAGTAAATACAGTCTGATTTTGAAACTTGTACAATGTACAGATATTTTAACCTGAGGTAGAGCTTATTTCATCGAGATGTACACACCATAAAAGTGCGCCAGAAACTAAATTGTGTTATCTTCTGAATAATTGTTCTTGACTCTTATGTTTATTCTAGTGCTATTTATTTTGTATTTGTATTTTGACTTGAGAGTGAACAAAACAATATTTCAAAGTTACAATAACTGACGGTCTAACCGAATACCCCCCTCCTCTAACTTTCAGCCCTTCCGGCGCTAGCACGTGGTTTCCACTTGCGATGTTAAATTAGGCTTTCGCCCCCCTCCCCTCTATTATTCCCTACACTAGCGACGTATTCGTCCAGGTTCCTACGAAATCTAAGCTCACACCTTGGTTGAGGACCACATGACTCAGGGTTTTTCGGTATCGAGGAGTCCCACGAAAACTACGACGGCAACCCCAGACGGGCCCCTTAGTGTGCCCCCCATCTTTAATTTCCCCACTTTCAGTCTGCTTCCGCGTCGACAACCTAATTTCTCACGTTGGTTGAGAATAAATATCATAACTATTAGTTCTTCGTAAAAATGTTTTTACTTGGCCTACACCCCTCACAGAATTTTCGTTAGTTGCGACTCGCAAACGAACTTGTGTCTGTTTTTTTTTTTTTTTGTGCGGTGAATTATACTCGTGCTGTGATTATGTGTTACTGTTTTCTACCAATCACCGTCCATCTCTTGTGCGTCCTTCGTCTTGGCCAGCTGCAAGAAGAAGCCGCAAATCGAAGAGACAAACTGGACCTCCTTAAACAAGCAAATCAGCGAGCAATTTGGTCTAAAAGGATTTATGAAAAATTAAAAAAAAAGTATGCTTTTACAATAATCTCTAAGGAGATGGAATAAAATGATGCAAAAAAGTACTACGTACTTTCACTACGATTTTTCCTGTAAGAAAGTGCTACTTTCATTACGATATGCAAATAGTTATTTGTACAACTAGTTATGAAAGTCATACTTTTTTTCACGAATTTGCAGATTGATTAACGAGAGGCATAGCCCGAGTTAATCAAGCAAATAAGTGAAAAAGGGACTTTCATAACGTGTTGTACACACTATATTTTTGCATACCGAAAAACTTTGAGAAATTTAGTCTAAAAGGATTATGAAAATTACAAAAAAAATAGGTATCCAAGGAGATGGAATAAAATGATGCAAAAAGTAGTACTTTCACTACGATTTTTCGTGTAAAAAAGTGCTACTTTCACTACGATTTTGCGTGTAAAAAAGTGCCACTTTCATTACGATATGCAAAAAAAATTATTTGATGTCACGTGTTGTGAATATTTAAACTTAATAATAATCCGGGAGGAAAAAAATACGGTTTCATTCTTTTACGTTTTTATTTAAGTAATTGTCGTAACAACACAAAGTGGTCCCTGCCAAGATTAAGATGACTCCAAGTATGGTATCTGCAAGAAGCGTTGTATTCGTTTCGTAATTATGAATCGAGATAAAATCTTACTCCTCTTGGGCAGTTGTTCCCCTAGAATCCATCCAGAAATGGCGGTAAAAACAAAAGTGAGGGAATTGGCGACTGGAACGGATAGCGATAAGTCTGCACTTTGAAGGGTTAAAAAATAAATCACCGAACCAGATTGATTGAGCGCCATCGGTACCAAATACTGAAACTGCGGGATCAAAACAACAGAAGTGACACGTTTTCGGAACTGACTTTGGTATTTGTGAGCAAATATTTTATTTCTAGAAGAAATTGTTTGAACCACGAATCTGCCTTGATTTTGGTGATGTCTTTGGAATTTCTCTTGATGAGGGGGTTGGTCCCGCCCCAAAGCATCGCTACACCAATCAGACACACTGCAGGAGAGAAACAACTATATATTTGACTGTTACTGCTTTACTCGAACACGCTGTATATACAAATGTGGTTATTTCGTAACAGCATATTTTGATGATTCGTTTTCTGTTGAACTTACCGGCCTCAAAAATCATCACAGTCGATTAAATACTTAAACGGATAAAATACCGAAGCTAACCTATAAATTTTCACGTTTATCTGTCAAAACTGCCAACCAAACAAAAATAAATCTGCATCATTTATTTACAACTTATTGTTACATTAACAGAACATATTCTCATAAAATTAAGCACTACGTCTACTAGCTATACATTGATTGATAACTTTAATCAAATGTGTATTTTCCAAAGCTGCTGCAACTCTTTCCTTATCAGCCAATTGCTTGTTGACAGCATTCTCTGCATTGTGCGTCCCTTTTGTAACTTCCACTTTCACCTTAAACCTGGCTGGGAGGCATCTCAGCAACTTGACGCGAATGGAGAGACCAATCAACGTCGCCATGCTACAGTGCGGTATCGTAGGAGTAAAATTGACTTGTATGTCATTGTTGTCATTATCCACTTGGATCAGACTTTCTTGGACCACGTGAAGCTCTTCGAGAGTCAGGGGATGTTCCGGGTCGGTTATGTCACGAATGAGGTCTGAAAACACCAATTTTAGCAAAAAAAAATCGATTGTGAGGTTATGTTACCGAAAACTTCTCGGCTGTCGAATTCGTCGACGACGTTGTCGTCCTCTTCCTCGGTGGTCACCAAACGTTCGCCAGTTTTGTTGTAAACGTTTGGGTTTTGATTTTCGAGCTGGTCAAGCTTCATAATCAATAATTAGAACAAAACAAACCATTTGTTGCAAGGGGGACGATTGCAGAATGATCAAGAGCAGAATTGGATCTGGCGACGTAACTTTGAACTACTATTTCTCAGTGATGCGAAACTGGTTGCCAACAATTTTGTATTTTTAATTTTAAATCATCTACGCCGAGTGTATTTGAACGAAAAAACCGGACATTTTCAAGTAAGAATTAAAGAATGATATGGTCGTGTTATATCTACAAATTCTGCACATAAACATTTCAACTATTCTTATTTGACAGATGACATTTGCACATGCAGTAGAATATTCTTGAATTAAAAATGTGTTTCTTTTCCAGGTGGAGCCAGAAAGTGAAAATGTGGAAACAGTGAATCTTTTAAAGACTTGAAAAAGTGGATACAGATATTTTGAAATGGACTAGGTAGATAACCAACTTTACACTGTTGTATATCTGCTTGCATGAACTTGGACAAACTTTTAGGAAGGATCTGTTTGTCTTTTGAACAATGCGTTTCTGCAAACAATGCGGAAAACGATCGAAACACGCCATCGGAGCCTGTCTGTCCACATTCGCAACGCACATGTAACGAGAAATGTCTTGTTAGGTTTGATCCTGATAATGAGGGATCAGGGTTTTGGTGTTTGGGTGCAGATTTTTGGCACCCCACGGATCGAACGCGTAAGATTGCGTCGATCGCGGCCAGTCCGTGTCAATAAAATAAAACGTGTCAGCATTCCGCGAGCTCTAAATTGTCTTTTTTATGTTGTTTATAAGCGGCAGCATCGGGCAATTAATATATCAATATGTAAATAAAAATAAAAGCGTGTAGAAATATTGAGGCGCCGGCGTCAGACACGGAGATTGTGTCATAAGAATGCTGTTATACCTAAATCAGGGTTCTTGACGTCTCCGGAACGCCGTTATCTAGATTATAAAATCGAACCGATCAATCAATCATCGAAGGCCGTCTTTTTTGGTAAATCGGCCGCCGAGGCGCCTCCGCTCGCCGAAACCCCCAGGCCGTTGCGCGGCGATACCCTCTGACCCGGTCCTCGAGCCGTCGTAAATCGGTGTTTTAGGGGTTTTTCGGTGCCAACGCGTCGATTTAATGTGTCTGATGGCATACAACATGTTGATGTTTTTTGATTGATAAACGGAGATAATTGAATATTTAAAACGGGCAATAACACAGTCGTAAAATTTATTCAGATCGAGCCGGTTTATTGAGCAATTTGTTAATAAGGAATCGGTGACGTCCGCGCCGGTCCGATATCGGCGCGAAGGGGTCGTGCGGTTCTGGCGCACGTCAACCGCGGGTGGCGCCTCTCGCCCGCTAAAACTGTCGTCGGAAGGGCCCGAAAACGCGGACGCGCTTATTACCTACGCGGGCGCATACCGCGGATGCCGCCTCGCAGCGGTGCACCGCACGGGACGGGCGGAGTCGCGTGGGCACGCCGCCTCCCGAAATAACGCGGGATACTTGTAAATTCGGTAACCTGTTGTTATATTTATCCGGTCGGTTGTTGATTTGGAATTTTCGGAATTTCGAACACGCTCCATATCGAAGCATTATTTATAAATTGTGATGCACGACGCTCTTTTTATGCATATTCGGGACCGGTTTGAGGGGATTATACTGCGCCGCAAACGGCCTCGAGTGCCACTGACCTAGGTCACTGGTCCTCGCCGGACCGCGGGATGCCGCACGGGGCGGAACGCGACGTGGAGGAGCGCCGATCCGGACCGGAGGATACCGTCGCCGTGGAAGTGTCCAAAGAAAATGTTGACAAAAATACCACACCAGGTACCACGACTCTACTTTTCCGATCAAAGAAAGAAAGGTTACAAAAAATAACTACATACCTACATACTTTCGATTTTGATGGTCATTGTGAAACCATTTTTAAATGTCACATCTCACGACTTCCCTTATATTTTTCACCCAGTCTTGACATAAAAATGACTGAAACAGTTATTTATGCCACACGAGCAAAAAGCACCTACTCTTTTTTTTCTCAGCGGGAAGTTTACACGCGCGAGCGCAGCGACATGTAAAAAGTGCTTTATACACACGTTGCAAGCAGTAACATTTTTGTCCTGAAATTATACTCTAATTAATGTATTCTAGTGCATTTTGTAGTGTTGGGTTAATTTAATACAATTTAAAATCTCCCAATCTCTCGCTGGACGAAGTATATTTATTTCACCCTTTGTGTAATTATTAGCCTCGCTGGGCTAGTGCAATAAAGTTACACTCGTAATTAAAATACATATGTAGGTATACTCCGTACGGTGATAGATTGCACGTTTTTAAATACTAGTTCCAAAACATAAAGCAGTGAAAAATACTAAACTCTCCATCTCAATTGTTTCACGTTATGTAGAAAACCGTTGTATCCCTGCAGATCAGTTCCCGCCAAACCAGTTTCTGTGTCTGTCTTCTGTCAAAAAACGTGCAATCTGTCAGAGTACGGAGTATACTCTAGTCCCTTATACACATATCTGCCTATACAGAGTGTATCCGAATTCGACCGGCAAACTTTCAAGGCAGATTCTATGATCAAAAATAATCATAAAATTATTAATACATATGGGGTCAAAAATGCTTAGTTTGCGAGATAATCGACTAAAAATTTCTACCAGAAACAAAAGGAGTCGGGTGCAATTTTTTGATCAAACGTACAAAAATAAAAAGGAGCTATGTACAGTTAATTTCAAAATTATGGAGTACACCTCAAAAATCAAGAAGTCGATTTATTACAGTGTTTTCCACATGTAAAGATGCCTTTTTGAAATTTGAGCGTCATAGGTTAGGTAAGTTTGACAACATAAAATGTCGCTGATATTTTAGAACACCATAATAGTGTGTATTTTATCCTCTGCACGGTGCTCTTAGCGATGTTATAATACGGGCTACCCTCCGGATCGACCACCCTTCTTCTAATTTGGAAAGAATGAGCACTTTCGCGTTTTCAGTTAGATCAGGCATTTTGTTTGTCAAAACTGACATTGATCATTGACAAAAAATGTAAGTGCATTTTACACTGTAGAAAATTAGGTGTACTCTATAATTTTGAAATTAACTGTACAATTTACAAAAATGGTCAAAATTTCGCACCCCTGTTCAATGCACAGATTATCCCATAAAATCCAAGGAATTCAGATCGTAATTGTTTTTACGTTTTTGTTGATTATTTCGCAAACTAAGCGTTTTTGATCCCATATGTATTAAGAGTTTTATGCTTATTTTTGATCGTAAAATCTGTCCTGAGTGTTTGTCGGTCTATTTCGGATACACCCTGTAGAATATACCTACTATTGTTTTACACTACGAAAAAATGTCTACTTTATACGCATAATATTGATTAAAAAATCATTCTTTTTTATGTTTTATTTTATATGTATAGCCGGTTCACGTAAGTATCATAGTATCAAAAATCTCCCACCTGTTGATTTATGTTGGTGAAACAATAATATCCCTATAATCCTACATTGTAACTGAGACGATATAAGTTGGCACAACTGAAATGACAGTTTACTTTTGAAAATTAACGCATATGCTATGAAAAATATTGGTGTTTTTTTTGTCTCGTCATTGGCGCTGACCGGATATTTTAACTTGACACGGTATTAAAATTTTTTAAGGTTACGTCGATTATACCGTGTGACTTTTAATGATTGAGACCAATTTAGTGGGTTGGCATTCCCGAATAATTGGTATGCCTTGTCATTTGTCAAAGGGTTGTCTGTTGATTAGTTTTTTAGGTTAAGATTCTACATGTACAGTCGCGAACAATAAATTTGGGTCGTCAATGTCACTTTTTGACGCAATGGAAAATGCTCCTTGTAAAACGGTCATAAACATCATAACCTATCATCACGTTGAATGGCATTAATTGTCATTTTTTCCTCATTTTTTTGACATTTTGTTGACATGGGCATAATCAAGCAGGGAATTTTTTTTAATTTGTGACAATCTAATCAAATTTTGAAATGACATTGACGACGAAAACTTATTGCTCGCGACAGTACAATGATTTAATTTTGACGTTTGAACTGTCCTATTTGAATTTGACAGTCAAGTGTCCCAACAGAAAATCGTAAATGTGTTGCCAACAGAACAAAAAAAAAACAATCATTAAAAGTCACCCAGTATTTATGCTATTACAAAAATTAACCTGTGATGGTACATTTCAAATTTTCGTTGTTACCAACTGATCACCCGGTATTAGCTTAACAAAAATTGAAAATTGAATTTCATTAAACAATTAAATAGCAGAGGGAGCTCTTGTTATTTTCTTGTTCGTGTGAGCTACGCCAAAACTCTCGATTACTTATAAAATGTCTTCTATGAATGTTTGAGTGGACTTAAATCTGTACGATCCATTGGTTATCACATTCATTAAAAAATACTTAAAATGTGTTCTCAACTGACAAATACTCAGTTAATGTGTTTGTCCAAATTTGTTTAAATTTAAAGTCTGTTCAGATATCAAAGATTCACTACTTGTTGATTCATGGTGGATAAACAATTAATATGTTTATCTTCTTCTGTAGTAACGGAACTATCCCTCTACGAACGGAACCCATGTAAGTTGGCATAATTGAAGCTATTTTTTAATTTAGTCAAATAGACAAAAAAAAAATGTAACACTGGGAGAAGAAAGACATTTTCTTAACAAAAAATAAAAAATGATTCATTTTTCCCTAGATTAAAATTACATATCTTTGATATTTGAACCGACTTTACATATTGCTTTGGTTATATCGGGTGTTCATTTAAATTTCTCCTCCAAGTTGGCGTTGAAGAGTCGATTGTGAGCGGACCACTTGTCAGTCTGCAGAGTAAAAACACAAACAACACAAAAAGTGAGGTTAGATTTAAACAGCTGGTCCTTGATCCGTAATCCGTTGTGCGTTCACAATCGACTCTTCTACGTCAACTTTGAGGAGAAATTTAAATGAACACCCTATATATGTATTTTGTTAATAGAGTTGGAAAATTAACGGTTTCGTGTATTTTAGAATGACAATAAAACTATTTAATGTCATAAATATAAAAGGAATAGGTGAGAAAATGATCTAAAAACGTTTTCGCAAGTAAAAACAAAAACAAATGTCAACAAACATAATTCTTTTGAAGAAGGATTATGCAAATGGTAAATAATAATCTATCAAAAGTAAAAACAACAAATAAACCGGATATTAAGAAAAAAGAAAACATATTATTGCGTTATTTTTGTCTTCAGATATAAAATGCATTTACGTTGTTTTGAGTGTAATGGGGGAGGGGCATGGAAATTTTGCATTTAATTTGGTATAGTCTGTCTCAATTCTAAATTTCCACCACCTGGTAAATTATGTTGGCAAAATAAAAATATTTCTAAATTGGGGATTGTTATATCCAAAGTTGGCAATATAATGATCATATAAACATAATTCGAAAACCATGTAATTTACTTGATGCTAAAATGAAAAATGCTCTATTAAAATGTTTCGAAAAGATAAAAAACGGTGGCACCGTTCTTTCTCTTTATTCTAAAATCTTGAGTTGTAAAAACGACATAGAGAATGATAACCTCACAAATACAACCTGACACATTTTTCCCCAAACAGTGTTGCCGGTTGTATTTCTAAGGTAGAATGCAGTATTGGTGGAAACTTAGAATTGAAACAGACTTTAGTAAAGCTGTCTGTTGAATTAGGTTATGTTTTTCTAAGTTTGAGGTTATAAATAGCGTCAATGTCTAGTGCATTGTTGTCAGTTTTACTATTTTGCAATAGAAGAATACTCAGACATTGCGGGAAATTCAGCAACATGTTATGTTCATTTTGATAGGTCCGCATGTCAAGAACTTTACTGACGGAAATTAAACAGTGTGTCCAACGTTGAAAAAATAAATCATGGCTTTCCATTATGCCAAAACAACGTGAACAGTGTTTAATATACAGGGTGAGCAAAGTTACTTAGTGGGTTTTACGGTTCTTCAAAAGATGCTTTTTTAAAATTATCATTAAATATCACAATTTTCTCAACACTGTACCAAAGAAAATGATTTGATGAACCTTTAACCGAAGGTTTCCTGTTGTTTTGTTTTGCTAGTCACAAAACAAAACTTCACAAACTTCAAAAACAACTTAATCGCTGAAGGTTTCCTCGTTATCTGTTGTCCGTATCGATTTTTTGGTGTCAAAGTTGTCAGAACCCGAAAGAATTCTCGACAACAGTCCAAACAGTCAAGTCCAGTCGAAAATTGGCGAAATGAGCGAAAAGTTGGTCGATCTCGAAATACCCGGTGCGTCGTAAAATTGGTGGATGCGCCGGTGACGTCACTCCGGTATGCGGTGACGGAAACCCGCATAAATGGTTCGATCCGCGTACTTTTCGGCGACATGTTTATTTCTTTATTTACGATAGCGCCAATCGCAAACGTTGTCGATTTTATTTCGAAAAATCCGAAAATACTATTTCCGACGTCTTTTCGCGCATGCCATCCTCTCCGTTTCGTCTATTAATAAATAAAGTCGAACAGAATTCCTGCGTGTCACGAAATTTATCTCTCCCCGTTGGTCAGCGTTGATTTACTCGCGTGTTTACGTTCGCAGCATTCCTCATACTCGTATTTTGAGGGCGCGATGCGGAGCGCCACCACTTAACACTTGCCACTTGGCGTTCCTGCGACGCCTCCAGGACGATCTGTTCACGCGAATTTATGGCGCGCGAGATTATTCTTCACGATTGATCGTTCGGGGTGATTTGTTGTGACAACAAAACATGTTTGAACAGGCACAAAGGAGACACTGACGAGGAGGTCCATCTGACGCACGATCACGTCACCGAAATTCATTTATCTCGACACGATTACTTGTTCGTTTTGTGACATTCACTTATTTTTCTGTCACACTCCAACAAGATGGTGCAGCGCTCCACACCCCACAACCGAGAAAAGAATTGGAGAATTCAGCACCACCTTTGTATCTTACTACTAAATACCTATTCCAATTTTTTTATTCAAATTATTTGAAAACGAACCGGATAAATCTGGTGACGATATCCGGCAGGAATCGGAATCTTCTAGTTGAAAGGATATTAAAATTGAAAATTTTATCAACTCTTCTTGATAACCAAACATATCTGACTAAGAAATGACGCAAAACGACTTTGTCAATTGTATTTTCCCAAAACTTCTGCAAAAACAAAAAATATTGACACAGTCGTGACGTGAAATTCCAATATTTTATCAGTTAAATGGAACTCATACGACATATCAAGTCAAGTAGTGCATAAAATGTTGACGTCATAGACTCCTATCATTTCTTTGGGATATGTGTTGGTCAGGTCAGGTGAGCACGTCTGGTCAAAAATATTTTGTTCGATACCTCCCTATAAAGTGAGTCTGTGTCCATAGTTATACCAGCGGGTGAAGGTTTCTCTTTCGTTCACTTCACTTTCGCTCACTGGTTTTCATTTACTCTTAAATTTTTCCAATTCTTTCTTGATTTTTTAGGCAACTCTTCATCATCCATTTTCACAATTTTCACAACGTGCATACACCCACCGTATTGACGTTACAGGACTTTTTTATTTTGTATTTTATTTTTTTTCCATAGCAAGAGATCAGTCCAAAATAGTTATTTACAGTAAGAGTGAGGAAGGCAAAGCTTTCGTTCACGCGACTTGCCTGTTCGTCCACGAAGAGCAGCTGTGATTTGTTTTTATTAATCCAATTTTATTCCAATCTCGGAGACAAAGAGACGTCACAAGGTGCTAGATCGGGATTGTCAGATGGATGTTTAAATAATAAAAGAAATAACACCGCCGGCGGGAATTCGTTTTTCCCGCACTCCGAGAACAACCCGGAAATACCGATTTTGAGGCTATAAGTACAAAAATAACTATTACGTGATCGCTTTCTAAAAGCAAATTTTTTGTTAAACAGTAAGAGACGAAAGATTGTGGTGTGTGGATTAAAATACTTGCTGCTCTCGTGTCTGTAAACTTCCCACTTATAAAGAAAGTAGTGCTTTATGCATGTATTACACGAATAACTATATTTTCATAATTTTTTTTTGGAAATAATTTGGAATCTCTTGGAACTCCTCCGAGTTGTAAATTGCTTCTTCTCGCTTTTGGAGTTGTTCCACAGCAACTCCAAACTGTCCATTTTTCAGGAATCTTAGTCGTCGACAGCATCCGTCAAATCTTTGCGTCGTTCCTGGCGGTTTTCTTTCATTTTTATTATTATGAAATCAGCGTCAACAAACACTATTAGTACTCGATAATGTGACAGTTGCGTGGGGAAAAGTATATACACAGTGACGTCATTGCGTCCATCTACACCCTATATATGGCACCACGGATTGACGAGACGGTTGTTCGCTTAAACAAATCCATTTGGACAACAAGATCTATTTTGTTTGGCCCCGAACATTCGATCCAGCAGCAGCAATGACGATAAACCAGACACTCCGATAAGTCTATTTAGCCATGGCGATAATAAATTTCCATATAAACCGCATTTTGTGTCAACAGTTCTTGAGTTTTCGAGTTTAGATTTGACGTACGCGCACGTGGTACCCCCGGGAAGATTCAAATCTGGTTTTTTCTTCAAATTTCCTAAATAAAATTTTGTCGCTTTCAATATTTTTTGACTCCTTTACCTTTTTTATTAATATACAGGGTGCCCCAAAATTCGCGAATCAACTTGGCAGTACGTTGTTAAATAGTCATTAAATTAGCAGGTAAAAATGTTTAAAAAATCTATCTTTGTTTTTGTGGAAGATATGGACCTTTTTGGGGCACCCTGTTTAGTAACATGAGGGAGAAAAAAATTTTGCTAAAGTCGGTTATTTTTTAATTTAAAGAGCAGTAAAATTGTAAATATTAACAAAAAAAAAACACTTTTTGGAAAAACATCGATACAGTTGGTTGCAAAAAAACTGGGAAGCAAAAATTTTCCTAATGCAAATTTGATTTTGTCCATTTGTCAATTAATTGTCTACATGACAATACCTATCAAATAATTTTTAAAAATGTCATTGAATTTTGACTTTAATTCTAACCTATCTCTCGTAAGAAGGTTTCACACTATGGAAAAATTGTAAGAATGTGTCAATTTTATTCTGACAGTTCCCGTTTTTTTGCAACCAACTCTACAAAGAATAAATAATATGGATAATAATAACGAAAGAAAATTTTGAGAAACTAAGAAATGTAAGGGAACGCCACTTTCGTAAATTTTTTTTTTTCGTAAAAAAATAAATTTTTTTTACGAAAGAAAATTTTGAGAAACTAAGAAATGTAAGGGAACGCCACAGGAAGTAGAACGTTTTGAAAAAAGAGATTGGGTCAACTTTTTGTTGTTACTCTGCGTAATATTTTGAACTGAAAAATGGGTAAATTTGTTTGAGTTTTTTGTACAAAATAATTCTTTTGGTATTAAAATGAGAATTTTTGAGGTTATGTATTTGGTTTTGGTCACTTCTTAACCTTCTGATGACTGATGAAGTAATCGAATTATTTACACCTGGTGTACTATTTTTTAAAAATTATTTTATAGTTTGAAAATGCAGTCGATGAATGTGAAAGCAAAAATGATGAAAAATGAGATCGACTAAGCCCAATTTACATGATAAAAAATTAATTTCCCTTTTTTTTAAACCAATTGTATTTAGAAGATAATTCGTCCTAGTAATTTCTCATTTTTGGTATTAAGGACCTAATATTAATTGGGGAGAAAATGTTTCTACATAAAAGAGTATTTTTTGAATGCAAAAACTACGATTTTTATTTTATTTCGTGTTTCTAGAAGATTTTTGGAAAGAAAATTTAATGGGACTATCCAAACGTCATAGAATTGCTAAAAGATGAATTGAGCACAAATTAGCAGAAATCTGGGATATAATCACACTTGAAACCACAAAGAAACTGAAACAAGACTCAAATTAAAAGTTAACTTTTGACATTTGGGAATGCAACGTAAAAAACATAAAAGGTAAGATGACAGTAAGTACTTATCAAATAAAGAAAAATATGGGAGGCGAGCTCACTACTGTGTTTTCAATTTGGTTGTAGGTCGTAAAATTTTATGGTACTTTAAGTTAAAGATCTTGCGGGGTTTATAAATCCTAATTTACCACTAGCAGGTAATATTTTAAGCAGGGTTGTATTGTACATTTTGTATATTTGCATTGTACGGCAAACGGCACGCGCCGCTTTCCAACCTTTTCAAACCCAACCATTGTGCCCCTTAATCACTCATAATATGCAATAAAATTTTACGACCTACAACCAAATTGAGAATACAATACAGCGCGACATACTGGGCACAGATTAATCGTCATCGCTCAGCTACCTGAGGTCCTATCGTGATGGAAGAAAGTGCAGAACACAACGAGGAATTTTCCCTTTCTGACGAGGTGTGTTTGAAAAAAATCGATCAGCTAGTTTTGACGTGAAGCGAGTTCAAACGTAGAAGCAAACAGACAGAAATGTAGAAAAATTTAAAAACGTACAATTTGTAGGTGAAGATTTAATAACTCACCCTGTATTTGGAGTGGTTAAGAGAGCGATAAATACAATGAGAATATTTTTGTTGCAGGAGATTGGCGGCGCGGTCGTAAATGAGTATTCCGGCGGCTCTCCGAAGTCGGAAGCGTCCGTCGGCGCCACCGGCCGGAGCAAATCTTCCGTGGAAGTCGAAGAATGCGAGCGGCGGAGGTCGGTCTCGGGCCCGCAGCAAATCGTCGCCATGTTGCACGTCGACGTACCCCGGGGACACCGATCGAGAGACACATGGCCGGCCGTGGCGCCGAGTCGCACCGCGCGCTCATCCACTCAAGAAAATTTAGGCGCCACCGTCGTCACTCAGTCACACGTTGACCGCCACAAAGCCAACACCGCCCTCGACTTCCGCGAAAGGGCTCGAAGCGCGCCTATGACCGTTACCGCGATGTCGGCCCTGCTGCTCTCCATCCTGGGCCTCTCCGTCGGCGTCTCCCACTGCCCCATGTGGAAGGAGATCGCGCCCTGCACCTGCCGCACCGACTCCACCAAGCTGACCACCGTCCACTGCGACAAGATGGCCTCCTACGACCAGGCCGTCCGCCTCCTCGAGGGGCACTTCACCCCCGCCGACCGCGTCTTCCTCAAGATGTCCTTCAGCAAGCTGGACGACCTCCCGCACAGGACCTTCAAGGAGCTGAACATGTCCATCGAGCACCTCAAGCTCAACCACGACAGCCTCGGGTGAGGGTCCGCACGTTCATTTTTGCGCTGCGAGGGGTGTTTTCAATGATAAATAGACGCACTGACAAATCACACTCCAAGCATGCAGATAACCTACGACCTTCTCGTGTTTCAATTACGGCGTCGCCTACTTGATTTATTCGGTCGATAATTATCACTGTTGAATTCATCTTCTCGGAATTGCTCTCTAATAACATGCCACGCTGCGTCGATAAACTCGCAGATCTGATGACCAACATCAACAGGACGATACACGGGGCGCGGGGAAAATACGCTTTTTCGGGTGAAATTTTTTTCGCGCTCACGGCCAAAGTTGAAGGTTTCGCCAGATTCGTTCGACGATTTGCTTCTCTGAACCGGCTCGCTTTGTCTAAAACGATCACGTCGCCTCGAATTGGGCTTAATTAGGCTTTTCCTTGTTGTCGTCGCGCCAGACCAGACCGTTTCGTTATCTCGGCTTTCCCAAAAACGAACGGGAGCGTCGCAGGGTGGACCGATCGCTCCTGTCCTCTTCCCCGACACTCCGAAACTCTCGAGCTTCACCGACGTTCCGAACAGCTGTTGCGCCGACTTTGCCGGAAAAAACATCAAAATTCAAGTGACAGCTCTTTTGGGGACACATGGCACATTCTGGGACCAGTGGAAATTTATAAAAAAGCAAGGTGTTTGAGGTTATCGCACAAAAACAGTACAATATGATTGTGATAACGTCCAGTTTTGAAGGTCCGATAACTTTTTAAGTTTACGATAACGTACGTCCGTGATTTGTACAGTTTAAAAAAAATTACAAAATTTGCAAATTCTCAAGTGAAAATTTGACTGCACGTAAAAAAATCACATCCAAGTCACCTTTGGATTTATAACGTGTGTCCTAGTATTAGCAGACTGTTTTGTTCGACTTTACTTGACAGATGTCAAATTTTTATTGTTCAAAGTTTGTCACTGTATTATTTGTAAAAATGTTACCTGAATACATTCGTGCGTAATTTTCCGAGTAAGATTCCACAAGATAATACAAATTAAATGTCAAATTATTAACGACAAAAGTCTGACATCTGTCAGATAAGATGGACAAAATTATGTTAACGCTAAGACGTACGTTATAAATCCAAAGGCTACTTAGATGAGGCATACATACGAGAATAAAGAAACAAAGTAGATATGTATTTAAATTTGTTGTGTTGTAAAAGTCCAGTAAAAAATAACGAATTCAATCTATAATTTCTACTGTACGTTTGAATTTTAAAGTCTGTTTCATTTCTTAATTTATAATATTGATCACTACCTACGTGCAATAATCTCTCATTTATATATTGAGGCCACGTTTTATTTTTTATTTTGATATTAAAATTAATGTGTTAAACAAACTCCCAATACGAGAGCTGTCAACCAATTGTCTAGGAGTAGTGTATTGCTGTTGGGGCCATTTCCCACCCCCTAGGCTTTCCCCAACATAAAATTGGTCCTTCGAGCCGGATTTTGGGTGTACCCAGACATACAAACTATTGCAATGGTAGGAGGTGAGGATTGGCCCCAACGACAATGAGCTGTTTGTACAAATAGTAACAGTAACTTTATCAATTTATCATAATATTAAGTGTTGAGGCACTTATTACAGTTTACAACAACTATACGTCGATTTCGAACAATTTAAAATACATGTAAAGTAGTAGGTTGTTAAGATAACATAAAGAAAGTGTGAAAAAATCCATCTTTATTTTGGAAATATTGACTTTTTTCTGAAAAGAAGTTTGACAACGTGTTGATTGTATCTCGTTCGAGTCTACGTGTTTTTTTGTTCGACACTGTCTGAATTTGAGAATTTTCTCTTGTGTGAACGGATTTTGATAAATGTGACAACTTGTCAAAACGAAACGTCAAGTTAATTTAAACGATTTTAAGCGATTTAGCGCCTTTAAAGGGCTCGTCGAACAAGAAAAACTTTGTATTCAACTCGTTTTTGTGTAAATTGGGCTTTTTAGGCACTCGTGGGTCCACTCATGCCAAAAAAAGTCCACAGGAACTTGTTAAATAAACTACTATTCTATATTTTATATTATATTATATTTTTTTATCCATAGACATAAGAAAGGATAATCAAGAATAGAAATATATGTTACAAGTGCGTAAAGTAGTACTTTTTTCACGAATAGGAGGTGTGACCGCACGAGTCAGAAACGAGCGCGGCAGCCCCACGAGTGAAAAAGACACTCTATGTTTGACTTTCATAGAATATTTTTTCTAAGACTGTCTGCAGTTAGAAAAACAATAAACATCAAAACATCAATTTAAAATTTGACCTAGATCGCGAGACAATTTCAGTTGTTTTCAATGCGCTTTTATGATTCAGCTATTTCAGTGCAACTATTTGCATAAAGCTAAAGTGAAACAATGACACGCTACTGCACTTTTTTCACGATCTATACTTTTTTGTTGTTTTACAGACTAAAATTAGTGAAATGAAGGGTGTTTTTTTTTTAAATTTGGCGTTGAAGAGTCGATTGTGAATGAACCATTCTTCTTAAAATACTGATTTTTCAAACTGCAGATTAAAAACACAAACAACGCAAAAAGTGAGGTTAGATTTAAACAGCTGATTAGAGTTGTAATCCGGTGGTGAGTTCACAATCGACTCTTCAACTCCAAATTTAACAAAACACCCGTTATAGTACAGTCAGTCATGGTCATAGAAAACAATTGTTATCTGTGTTAAGAGCATGGTCAGTATTGATAGGTGTTAAAAAAAATAATTGGAACACAAAAATTAAAGGCGATATTGAAAACTTCGACCACACTGATTTCTGCAAAACTGAAGATCGGAAGAAAGGAGTCAAAATAGACCACGATTAACATCATGCAGTTGGCAATTCTAATTTTTGATCTTTAATTTAAATGTCATCTGTCATCGGCGACTTTGACATTTAGAACAAATACACTGACCGGCACAAAAAACGACTCACCTCGCGACTCACTTTGAATTTTAAGTAATTCATTGTCTTAGAATTTTTTTTTGGTATTATGTTGTATTGGTAGGTGCTATTTAAGTTATTCTTTGCCAAAGAATATCCGACAAACAAAACATTAAACACAGGAAATAAGATTTTAATGAAAAATGATAAAAGTTATTTTTTAGAAAAAAAATTTATGTTATAAAAAATTGTCAAAATTTGAACAGTATCTTGAATTAGTATCTCGTATTGTCAAATTAAAAATTTTAACACGTAAAACAACCGAGAAAAAGACAACATGGAGATAGCGCAAACTTTTCAATAATTTATTTAAACAAAACAATTCGGTTGCCATGGTGACCATAGCACTCCCGATCTTTGAAAATATCCAAGTTTAACTATTATAAAAGAAAATAAGCACAAATATAATTTTAAGATTATTTATTAAAGAAATCATAATGAGTCGCTTTTTGTGCCGGTGAGTGTAAATAAAACAAACATTTTAACTTTATTTTAACATTAGGTGTTAAACTGTTGCAATAATGACGTTTCGACGTATTACCAACTGTGGGATATCAGGATAATATTGACAATGAATTTTTTGTGATAATCACCGTACCTATTATTGAAGGCAGTAAGCAATTTTGTCTTTGATTCATTTACGTGGAAATATTTTTAGGCGAATTCAGAGCCAATGTTGCCATATATTAAATCGACACTCATTTCTTGGAAATGCTGAATTAAACTATAATTCTACTAACCTTCAAAGAAATACCTATGTCGTCAAAATCGTTTCCAATAACCAAAATAAATGAAAAATGTAATTATTGTGCAACCGTACGCGAAACGAGCACTTCGCGTGCCTAAAACAGTCCGCGAATACCAATTTCACGGCGATTGCCTTTTACGATGGCCGTTAAAGAATAGTTATTTTCATATGAGTAGCGCTGTCAGATCACTTTTCAGGTATGAGGCCGAAATTTGAAGCACGAGGCGTCAGCCGAGTGATGCAAAACAGGCCGAATACCTGAAAACTGGGAGCGCACGAATATTGAATAACGTTTTCCGTGTTCGTTTGGGCAAAGTCTTAAAAAACAATATTTAATTGTAAATTTTGAGGTTATCTTTGACAGACAGTCAAGTTTGATTTTTCGGGTGTGAAATTAGAAATCGCAGAATTTATAATACGCACTTTTTAACCCTGGAGGAGTACCTACACGAAACTGAAACATCACTTTCGCTACAATTCTCTTCCGACATTTTTACGATTATTCCTAAATGAATTTTGCTTTTTCATTGGGTACAACTGGACAGATAAGACATCGTATTACAAATTTTCACACCAATACATTCAAATTTCACTAGTGATATTGTCTGAAAAACTCACAGCCATCACATTTAATTATCACAGAGATAAAAGATGTTCTTTTTCGAGAAAGATTTTGATTCGTTTTTACAAAATTTGCAAACTATCAACAACTCCTTGACAACCGTTGTCATGGCCACAAACGCATGGCAACCGTTGACACGGACAACACAAATGTTTTGTAAACAGATTGTTTACAAACATCAAATTCTTCGGCGATTTTTGTAGACCATACCTACCATTAAAGATGAGTTAATATCGCGTCTCCTCTACCTGAATTTTTTTTAACTCTTCCACACTCGTGGGCATTGTTTTCATTGTCAATTAATTATATCGGAGCTACTTGTTTTGAACTCAACTCTTCCCAGAAGACTCGTCTGCACTTTCGCAAAAATTCCGCTTGCGGCCGTCCCTCGCGATCCATCGGGTCTGCAGGTTTTCGTCGTGTATCGAGAAAAGTGGCTCGAACGTGACCATCGCTCCGTCGCAGAACCTCCATCCTCTTCGTCCGTGATTTACGAACGATTGACGTATTATTCGTTCCGATGTACGAATCTGTCATCGCATCAATGCAAATAGGAGGTTAACCGGGTTAACAGGCAAATGTCGAATCAATTTGACGACACAACCACCTGTTTTTCGAGTGAACGCGAAAAGGGAGCCGCGACTCGCTGCCGCTCCTCTGACGGGCGGATGGGTACATTTCCAGAGATGCTGGCGCCGTCGACTATTAGACCATTTGATCGGATCAATTTTTAAACGGACGTGCTCGCAATCGTGAGCGTGTGCGGGGCACGGCCGAAGGGGACCGCGCTTTTCTTGCTTTCTTTATTTCTGTCGTGTTTGTTGTTTGCTGGAACCTTCGCGGCCATCGGATGGTCCTGCCGACCCATCTGGACCTATCCCGAGCCGATTCGCCCAATCGTAACCCATTTCAAACTTAATTGTCAACTGTTTAACTGTGCATCGAGATTCTCACCAAGAGCCATCGAAAAAATTCACTCGTAATAAGTTGGAAAAAAAATCTATTGTCAATCTTACTATTATTACATACTATTAAGTCTGACAATTGATTCAATATTTTATTTATTTAATCAGTAAGTACCGTTAGGTGTAGGACTGAAATGTAACACAATACAACACTGAACACTGTGCAATAGGTATATTGCCCTACGTCATTTCCTGCTTCTTCCTTGTCCATGAATTTCTACCCTGTGCCCATCGTGTTGCCTCGGAAAGAAGATTTTTTTCTATTTCGGTGTCCCAATGAGCATTTTGAGACACTGAAAACAGTTTCACAATGATCAATTTTATTAATAGCATCGTTTCTAGTGAGTATTGATTATGGGGTTCATATTGATAGTAAATATCAGTTGTGGGATCAAAATAAACTATTTGGGAGACAATTTGAAATTTAATTTTCAATGAAATGACATTGCTTCAATACCAACCCAATTCCATTAAAATAAAAGTCACTAGATAATTATTATTTTATATTTTTTGAAATTAAATTAATGAAGCCGAAATAGAATAAATAGCATGTTACACTACTTTCGCAAGACATTTTGTGCAACTCGTATAACAATATAGGTATTACTAAAACATTGAATTGAATTAATTTGTTAATAATTTGTAATCTCTGCCCGCCATCTTGAGCCGTACTGTCAAACCGACGGTGTTGTCAAAATTTCTTTCAGGAATTTGTGTTGAAACTTCCTCGAGGGTTGTAGGGGCGAAGGGTGGTCGGTCAGTTCTCTTGGAGTGTCGTGGTGCAAACGGGTTTGACAGTAGCGCCGAGGATCTGTCATCCGTATAAAAAGAAATCGGCGGCGCCGGAGACCGATTAACGTTGCGGGGACGAGCTCGATCGTGAAGAAGACGTCGCGTGCCCAGACAAGAAAGCTCTCTGTCTGCGGAGACTTCAACGCACGACGATCGTTTGTTGATGGAGACGGCGCGCGCTCCGCCACTTTTTTCCACGCATTCCTCGATGCCGGAAGTCTCTCTCACTGGCACACTGGTCTCCGGTGGGTGGGGGAGGGAAAAAAGGGGCACCTAGAGTGCGCCGCACTCTAGGCGCCATCGGTACCGTTGACCTCGTCACAAGAACCAAATCGAATTGTCGCCGACGCGATCGATCTGGTATTCCGACGAGAGGGCGCCGGTACCAAAAGGTGCAGAACCCAGTGTGGAAATTGTAGGTGCTGTGTTGGCTAAATTTGCAGTTTGGGGGAAAATGTGTCACAAGGAAGTGACAGTGTCGCCAACTGCGACCGTACCTTCTTGGCGACAGCTACTGCACCACTGCCAACTGTCAAAAAAAATCTCCAAGGGAATTAACAGCTTATTAAGACTTCAACTTCTTTCAGCAGAATTTTTCTACTTGTGTATTTATCGGAAATAACATCAACTTTTCTAGTTTCAAGGGACTCTTCGCACACTTTTTAGAGTCTTGAAAAATACAACAAAAATAGGGAGAGCGGTTAGAGAAAGCAAAATTACTGAAAACGTGTGTCGCAACTTAGTAAACTGACACTTGTCAATTTTGACATTTACGTGATTTGTTTGAAAATCAAATTTAGAATCATTTCTGGAGAACCAAAGACCGTCCGAAGATTCTAAATTACTTAATCATCCCAATTTGTCGTTACTCGATAATTAATTAATAAGAAAACGGTACTTTTCAAAATTTCTTTTGTTGATTTTTTTTTTGTTGTAGAGAGCTCGAGGGCGACACGTTCGAGGGCCTGACCAAAGTGTTGTTCTTCAGCCTGGCCGACAATCCTCTGGGCAAAGTCCCGGAGCACCTCTGGAAGCGGATGCCGAGCGTCCGGACCCTGGACTTGGGAAGGACCCGGATCAAGTCCCTCACGACGTCCAGCTTCAAAGTAAGAGCGTCGGTTGTCGCATAACTTTTAAGGAAACGTTATCCTTCAGGACTTCCCCCTGCAATGCTTGGTCCTCGCCGGCAACTTCATCTCCCAGATGGACCAAGACTCCTTCCCCCGCCAAGTCCAGCGCTTGCACATCGGCCGCAACAGCCTCAAGACCCTCAACAAGACCCTCACCAACCTATCCGACCTCAACTGGCTCTTCGCCAACTCCAACGAGCTGACGGACCTCGAGGGGGAGCTCCCCTTGGACGCCAAAAACCTGAAGATGATCCACTTCTCCAACAACAAGATCGAGAAGCTGCCCCAGCAGCTCAAGTCGCTGACGGAGCTCGAATCCCTCTTCTTCCAGTACAACCAGATCAAGAGTCTCGACGGGACCTTGGGCAAAGCCCGGAAGCTGATGCGAGTGGTTTTGGAACACAACCACATCAGCACTGTAAGTAGAGTGTCCCTTCGCCCACCAGAACTAGACCCCATCGATTGCAGCTGACCAGAGAGGACTTCGCCGAGAACGAGATACTCGAGTCGCTCATTCTCAGCCACAACCACATCACCACGCTGAACAACTCGCTGTTGAACCTGAAGAACCTCAACTTCTTGAACATCACCGACAACAGACTGACGGAGTTTTCGTTCCAAGAGATCGTCGGTCTGCAAGAGCTGAAGAGCATCGATCTGTCGTACAACAGGATCAAGACGCTGATCGGACCGGCAACGGTGAGTGTCAGATGAGACGGAGTTTGATGGCACTTCCTGCGGAATCGCGATTTGCAGAATTTGGTCGAGTGGAACATCAAGTTGACCGAGTTGAAGCTGGACCACAACGAAATCGAGTCGCTAGATGGCGCCCTGTCCGGTCTGCCGGAGCTCTTGAGGCTCAACTTGAGCTTCAACAAGTTGAGGAGGATCTCGCCGGACGATCTGATCGGCCTGGACCAGCTGAGGCTGTTGGACGTGTCCCACAATTACCTCACCACGTTGGAGGAAACGAGCAAGGTAAAGTCGCTGAAGCGGTCCGATGTTGTGAGATGTCATCATTTTTGCAGACTTTTCTTCCGAGGCTGGAGGAGCTGCGGGCCAGCCACAACCACCTGACCATCCTGGAGCGCGACTTCCACGGGCTCCCGGTGCTGTGCCACGCCGACCTCTCCAACAACCAGATCGTGGCGCTGGGCAGGGACCTGGTGAGCAAGACCCGGTGCAAGATCGGGCACGGCGTCCACGAGGGCACCTGGGACACCCTCAAGATCTACCTGCAAGGTACCCTAACGGCGAGCGGCGTTCTCCCTCTAAACGTTTCTCTTCAGACAACCCCATCCTGTGCGACGCCGCCCTCCCCGAGATCATGTCGTCGATGGAGATCAACCACACCCGCATCTACGGCGTGGCCCACTGCGCCCCGCTCAGCGAGCAGCCGGTCACCTCCAAGCCCAACGCCTTCCTGGGCTACATCCCCGAGACGACGCCGTCCCTCCCGGCCGCCATCTCCGCCAACCACCGCCCCCTCGAGCAGGAGAACGAGCCCAACAACCGGCTGAAGCCGCTGTTCAAGACGTCGGCGTACGAGGCGATCCAGCTGCGCAAGAACGACCTGGAGGACGCGCGCAAGGCGCAGGACCAGGCGGTGGACCTGACTCAGAACGACCAGTACAGGGTGGAGGAGCCCAAGATCGACCCCGTCAAGCAGGAGAAGCAGCTGTCGAAGCTGGCCTCGGAGATCGAGGAGCTGAGGACCAGGGTCGAGGAGTTGGCCAGCCAGAACCAGATCTTGTTGGACCAGCAGATGAACAAGTCGACGGAGAAGCCGCCCAACGAGGGGCTCGGCGAAAACAGGAAGCCCTGAGTCCGGTGCCTTTTATAAATCGTTTTTTACTGTTAGCTATAGATTCTGACGCAAGTAACTTGTTGCTAGTCATTTGTAGAAAAAACAGAAATTTGTAGGGAGGAAGAGGGTTGTTCCGCGAGGGATGAAGTATTGACGTCCAGTACGAGTACAATTTGTTTAGATCAGTATATTATTATTATTATATGACAATAACGAGTGCCATGGATTTATCGAAATATTTTTCTAGTAATTGTAACTTTTGAACTCATCAGTAGTCACTAGATGTAAATATCTCATTACTAACTCTGTCCGTTATTTAGGTAAATTTTTTTTTAACAAACAACGGACATAGCGTAGGCAATCTGTGTGTATTTATATTAAAAAAAAATTATATTGATTATTTTATTATATCCAATCGAGTTGGTTTGATTTTGTTGCAGACGGAATAGTTATTTTTAACATTACAAATGCAGTAGGCTACATTTTACAGCGCGAGATTTTTAGATTAAAATACGACTGCGAAGCGGGAGTGTTTTAAAAAAACCGAACGATGTAAAATGCTTACCGCATTAGTAATGTATTAATCTTTTTGGTCGACGACCCATTACTCGTTTTTTCAAATTTGAAATTTTTTGTGACCTGTCAAAGACTGACATTTGATCACGACCTGCTGTATAATAACCGGCCTGTTCATTTCATTAAAAAAGCATTGCGAAAATGTTTCCGAGAAAGAGCCAATTTTCGCCGATGAGGGCGCCACAGTACGGGCGCTTCTGAAGAATAAAAATGCGGAAAAATAGGTTTAGACATGATTTTAGAGTTAAGATTGAGCACAGTAAGTTCATATTTTCTTTCTAAAACAATACTGAATAAAATTGTATTTTTGTGTTTTTGATTTTAAATTCGAATGTCATTTGAACGAGAAAAACTCTCGGTGACAAAAACTTAAGATGAATAATATCCCCAAAAAGCGCCCGTAAACTAGCGCTCTGCGGGGATCACTCAAATTACACTTTTGAACAGGCCGGTTATAATACAGCAGGTCGTGCATTTGATTAATGAAATGGCAGAAAGTTATCTATTATACCGATAACTGACATACTTACGATTTATACCACAAGATGGTGCCATCAAATGAAAACAACAAGGTTGGTAGAACTGGAATGCGGATAGGTTCCTGATAGGTTGCCTCGGTGAATATACCGAGCGATCATTTAAAAAATAAATCGAGTTTGCTTTGGAGCCTATGCTATAGCATGGGTTGCCATAGGTAACACGCCGACTCGATTTATTTTTTAAATGATCGCACCGTATAAATCAACCCAGAAATTTTGATTGTTAGAATAGAATAGAACCCAAGGTTTATAAACTCCGTGGGGTGTATTGGGTGTTTTTTTGGGTTTTATTCTAGTGAGGGAACACCTAATGCGTGATCGACAGATTCTGCAAAAGTTTAGTGCATTGTGACGTCACGAGTAACATTTGCGGGGAAAAAATTTAAACTATTGTTTTAAATGAGGCAACCTACTATACAAATTAGTCAGTTCTACCAACCTTGGAAAACAATTAAACACGACCTGCTAGTTCATTTAATTAAAAATCCATTATACCGTGTGAGCAACAAGTACTGATTGAGTTGGCAATAAATTCTGGTGATTTTTGGTGACTTTTATGTCATGTTCCAACGAGAAAACCATTTTATTAATAGAAGATTACAAAAACCAAGACGTTTAAATTTGAAATGTATACCAGCTCTCAATAATGTCAATAAAACAAACCGGAATGGGTACAATTCAGTCTTGAAAATTTTATGTAAAATTTTTTTTTGCCAACTGTAACAGTTATTGTTGCTCACCCTGTAAAAATGTTTCCGAGAAAGAGCCATTTCCGCCGATGGAGATGTCACAAAACGGGCGCTGCACGCGTAAATAATAATCAATACGCGATATATAAAAAAGAACAATAACAACACTAAACACAAAAATAACGAACAATAATTAAAAAAGCCACGAATTTCATTTCAAAGCAACAAAAAACAAGGAGTTTTTTAACTTCAAATTCAAAGTATCATTTGAACGAGAAACATTCGGTGACAAAACTTAAGATGAATAATATCCCTAAAAAGTGCTCGTACACTAGCGCTCTGCGGGATCACTCAAACCAAACTACACTTTTGAATAAAACAGCAGGTCGTGTAATTAAATTGGTAGCGTTTTTAAATTCATCAACTTTTTGCGGTGAATTTCAACATTGGTGGACTGTCAATCATAAGTTTTTTTTGTGTTGAACATTTATGTTGTGCAAAAATGTGATGAATAGGGAAACGGATTTGGTGGAAAACTGATGATTGTGCTGACTGGTGCTGATGTCATGACACCCGAAGTATAAACATAACCTAAACATTTTTTCATTTTCGGCGACTATTATTATTATATGAATAAATATGTGCGACATTAGTCTTCTTGGGACCATAATATTGGTAAAACGGATAACAATGCCTTTGGAAGATTCATCAGATGATGATTTATTAACTTCCTCTGATGAAGAAATTATTTTAAACAGAAGAAAGACTCATGAAAAAATTAGAGGATACGTGAATAATGTTGCACTTTTCCAGTTTTTCCCTCGCTTTGCTTTGACATTGACAGTTTGACTTCGACAAACTATTTTGACATTTCCCCCACTATTCGTCCACCAAACAACCAACTCCCATTGTAGATGGGAAAGGTGAATTTTGGTTGAGGCCAACATGAAATTTTTTGTGAATAAAGAAACGTGTTTTCTTAAGCTCAACATAAATCTAACAGTAATATAACAACGTTTTGGTAGAAAACTGATTCCACCGATTGATCCATCGATGAATTTAAAAACGCTCTCATTATGTTCAAATTTGAAAACTGAACGAATCAATGGTAGAGGTATCTTGTCTTAGAATAAATGGACTTTTTTGTTCGACACTGTCAGAATTTGAGAATTTTCTCCTATGTGAACGGATTTTGATAAATGTCACAACTTGTCAAAACGAAACGTCAAGCTAATTTTAAAGGTTTTAAGCGATTTGGAGCGTTTAAGGGGCTCGTCGAAAAAAAAAAAACGTATTCAACTCGTTCGTGTGTAAATTGGGCCTTTTTTTGGCACGCGTGGGCCATTTTAAAACGCGAGTGAAATGAGGCCCAATTTACACACAAACTCGTCAAATAAACTACTATTATTTATGACAACCCAACAGTTTTTTTGGAGGTTCCTGGAAGCTCAAAATTTTCGTCTAAGTTTTACACACTCCGTGCGGTAAAATGCCAGATATAATAGTTTGCTTAGTGTGTAAAAATCAAGATACCGTAGCTGTGTAAGCATGTCATTTAGAGTTGAGGAAGCCAAAATGAATATTAAGAAAAGGTTCAGATATTTATTTAGAAGTCATTACAACGCAAAAAATTGCACTTGTTCAAAAAATAAATCCACCTCGACGACCGAACGTCGATTTGAATTTATTTTTCAACGTAACGTTCCTACTTACATAAAAAAATAATTACACCATATTTAATCTACGAGGAGGTTTCAGTTTGTCGGGTGCGACGAACTGGAACCGCTTTTAACAAACTAATGATGGATTAAATGTTACCGTGTGTTGCGTGACTCTTATTTATTCAACTTTCTAATTTTACAAATTTCAAAAAAGAAACGATCGGAAATATCGTAAGCACAATCCTTCGTTATCTATCACATAACACATCGTTAAAAAATACCGGGGCGGGGGGAACTACACCTAATCAGTTAACAATAAATAATTACAAAACTGACGAATGAAAATTACCGATAAGAAAGAATCTTACAGTGTAATAAAAACCCACAAAACTATATAAACAACCAGTACTCACGGTGATGATGATAATAGCAATAATAGGATAAATACAACGGTTAAGTGAGGCTATATTTCTCCAATATTATAAGATTACTGCGACTTAAAGTAAGTTGAAGCGTTCGGGAATCTCTCCGGCGTGAAGTCTTCGTTATCTCTGAGCGCCGTCTGCACCGTCGTCCTCAGCAGGTTCCTGTAGGCGGTTTGTATGTCGGCGGAGTCGCCCGCCCCCTGCGACACCACCTCGAGCGGCGCCACCGACGCCAGCCCCGACGCCGTCACCGCTCTCCGCACGCTCTCTGCACCGATCGCCACTTACTTTCCTTCCCTGTTCACCGCCGGCACGGTACTCACCTGCGATCACCTGCGGAAGACTCCCTTGCGGCTTGGTGCTGTTCACGATCTTCCGCCTCTTGGTCGGCATCCCCGACAGGTATGCGTCGCTGAACGGGGCCTGGGGGTTCTGCCTTCGCTGCCTCTGCACGTCCCTCGTCAGGATGGGCACCCAGTCTTCGGGGACCTGCGCGTGCCACGTCTCCGACCCCAGCACCACGTTCGGTAGCGACTCGGGCTCGTCGCCCACCGACAGCGGCGGCAGCTCGGGGGCCGCGCCGTCCGCGGCAGGTTCGTCCAGGTCCATGGGCTGCGGACAAACCGTCGCTTCAATTCGCGACTCGCTCCCGTCTGTCGCGCGATTTACCTCCGCCTCTTGCGTGGTTCTTGTCTCGCTCTGGGCCGGCTGCTCGGGCGGCGTCGCCATCGAGACGTCGGCGCTCCTCACGATGTACTGCTCGACTTCGCCGTCGGCCACCCCCAGGTTGGCCATGAAGTGTCGCAGGTTGGCGCAGCTCGTTATCATCGTCCAGTTTTGCAGTTCCGAAGGTATGCCTTGCATGTACGACGTCTGAAAATCATGCGCTGAGCGGGGAACACTCAAACGTCGAAGACGTCTTACTATGATCTGCTGGAAGGTCTCTTCCACTCCTTGCTGACCGTTCGCGCTGGCGTGAAGAGCCAGAGCACACATCATCCTCGCCAAAATCAGACACTGGTCGACCAGAGTGCGCATGTTGTTCGAGGTGAGATTTGTCGCTGTGGTAATGACGTCGGGGAGTCTTCGTCTGAACAGGGCCTCCACGGACCGGACAATATCGATGTCGTCACGAACGCGCAGGCGGCTCTGAAAAAGAAAACAATCGGTGTGAGTGACAGGTGTAGAGGGCGCAGCGGTCTTCGAACTCACAAAGTTTTGAAAGAAAGGCTGCATTTCGCTGACAAATCTGTCGACGCCGGCGTTCACAGCTTCTGGCGTGTTGGAACCATCGAGCACTCTGGTGTTGAAGAAGGTCTGGATTTCGCTGGTGATTCTGTTCAGAGGGTCGAAGTTTCCAGTATTCAAAGTAATCATATCACTGCGAAAAACAATTCCGTTACGTCATTTGAGGATTTTTTTTAAATGTCAAATTTGACGTATGCCACAAGTCACGTGATACCTTTTGTCAGCCATGTCTTTGGCATAGTTTTTGAACACATTGCAACACATATTACTTACACTATGGTCAGATTTCTCGAGAGCAGCATTATGAGATCCGTTATGATGCTCTCGCCGGGATTCTCCTGAGACTCGTCCAGAGGCAATTGTTGGAGTATGTCCGCGATGGTGGGCCCTTGGAGCATGTTGGGCAGATTCGCCTAAATTTGATCGTTTTACGGCGGCCAAGTCGAAACTTTAATAAAATCTCACCAGAGTGCTCTGCAGGTTGGGAAACAGCACGTTCAGAGAAGGCGGCGGCACCGCTCCGGTAGCGGGCCCGCCAGTGGCTCCGCCTCCGGTGCCGCTAGCGCTCCCGGAAGCACCCGCTTCCTCGCTGGCGGTCCCTTGCTCCGCCCCGTTTCCGGTGCGGGGCGTCCTCGAGGCGCCAGGCCTCCTGGTGGCGTCGTCCTGACCGCCGTCCGCCTCCCGCCTCCTCCTGTACGCCGTTCTCAGCGACGAGTAGATCTCGTCGAATAGGCTGTGGAGGCTCTGCGTGGCCACCCTCTCCCTGTCCCTCTGCTCGCCGTCCTCCTCGTCCGGCTGCGCCGTCCCCAGCACGTGCTGGCGCACTTGCTGCTGTCGAGCAGTGGGCGCGCCGCTCGCCTGCTGCGCCCGCCTCCTGTGAGTCACGTGGTGCGAGTTGCACGGCAAGAACGGGTCGAAACCGCCCTGCATCGCCTGCTGGGCGAGGTGCACGTGGGGGCGTGGCGTCGAGCGGGTGTGCGTCGCGGTGGTGGGGTTCGTCTGGGTGTTGCCGCGCGCTTGCGAGTTTTGCCCCGGGGCGGCTTGCTGGGGCGGCGACGTCGTCGTGGCGGGCTGGGAGGAGTCGACGGAAGAGGCGGCCGAAGTGGTCGTCGTGGTGTTCGTGTCCGAGGTGGCCGCCGTGGTGGTGATGCGATTCATGATCTGCCCGGCCATTTGGACGAGGGATTGTAAAAATTCCGGCGGCGGACCGTTCAGGGTACCTTGCAAAACTGCACTGACGGATTAAAAGGGGCGGCGAGGCGGAGCCGGGAACTCACCTTCTGGCGTGACCTCCATGAAGAACTCGACGCTGGAATTATTGAAGTTGGACATGTTGAAGGGATTGTCGGGTCGCGTGGTGGGCGTCGACGTCGTCGGCGCCGTCGTGGTCGGCGGGACGCTCCTCGTCTCGCTCGCCCCCACCGTGTTGTTGTTGTTGTTCTGGGACCTCTGGGTGCTGTGCACCACGTTGACCGGCCTCGAGGTGGTCCTCACCTCGATCGGGAACGACTGGAGCCGCATCGAAGCGGTCGGAATGAAGGGGAACCCCCTGAAGTTGACCGTGGGCTGGGGCCCGGGGGGCGACGCCTGCGTGGTCCTGGTCGTGTCTCCCGAGTTCGGCGTCGACGTCGCCGTAGCCGTCGTCTCCGTGCTGGTGGTGGCCGTCGTCGTCGTGGTGGACGCGTTCGGACGCTCCGCCGACAGATTGAACTGGGCCTTCGCGGTTTGAACAAAATCAAAATCACAAAATCCCGCTTCGAATCGCATTTCCTGCTACTTACTACCTCGACTTGGATCGGGATGCCCGCCTGGACCACCGCCGAGTGCTGGATCAGGATGGGGCGACAGAGCAGCGGGCGGGGCGGAGGGGTGCGCACTCGAATGATGATGTCGCTGAGGGAGTGGTAGGCGTGGCCCAAGAAGTGCAGCACCTCGGAGACGCGAGTCAACATCGCCTGGGTCTGGCGCACGTTCTAGACAATTCAACTTCAGATTTGACAGTAAAACAACGCAAAACACGCACTTCCTGGGGTATGATCGGGTCTTCCACCATGAAGTGGCGGTACCGCTCGAGGAACGGTGCGAATCTCGTCTGCAGGTGGTTCAGTACCGCCAGCAGCTCCGCCATCTCGGACGTCCTGGACGCGTTCCTGCAATCCACCTCGAAATTTTTGCACCGAAACAAACCGTGCAGATCGTCTTACTCGGCAAGACTTCTGGCGCTGACTCCTCCAGGTCTCTGCTCTCCGCTGGGACCTCCTTCAGCGGCGTTGGTGGAAGGTGTGCTTTCTTCTGGTGTGGAAGATGCGGATCTCTCTGCCGGCGGCGTTTCCGCCGCGCTCTGCGAACCGTTGTTCGCGTCTATGGTGACTTCGGCCGCCATCGGTCTAAAATCGACATGTCACTCATCGCCAACAACGAAAAAATTAATTACATGGAGCCCGACGCGGCGTCGAACAGCGTGTTCTGAACGGCCGAGAGCACCATCGCTTCGTCTATGGTCTCGTTGTTGCCGGGAGGAACTATGACGCGGGCTTCTATGATCGGGGTGACTTCTTCTTCTTGCTGCTCCTCGGAAGTGGCCTGCTCGTTCGGCCTCGCCGCGGGATTCTCCAGAAGATTTATGACGGCTTCGGCGCGCCTCAACATCCTAAAATAAAATTTAAAAAAAATCAATTTCGATTTGAACGTAGGAATCTAGTAGGCAGACGTGACCCGCCATCTGTCGTTGCTGTCAAAAACTCCGCCATCTTGATTCTAACATTCCGCTGACCTAACCCCAAATTCTGGTCGAAATCGGCACCGACTTACCTTCTGGCGACGTTCAGGCGGCTGCCCGCCAAGCTGTGGGTCGGGGGCGGCGGAACGATCCCCTGCGACTCCATCAGATTGGACGGGAACGCCATCGACCCCAGGTACATCGTATTTTCCGTCTCGAAGCCCCTGAAGCCGCGTCTCGGGGGTTGCGGCGACGCGGAACGGTTCGTCGGGGGGTTCTGACCGGGCGGAGGTCTCTGCACCAAGTGCACGACTTTTCCGTTGACATCTACCGACGACAAAAATTAAATAAAACTTTCGCTTGTCACAGCTGGTCCTACCGTAGTCGCTGAGTTTCACTTCGTCCTGGAGCACTCGGCCACAGTAGATTATGCGCTGCGTGTCGGCCGGGATATTGACGGTGTCGGCGATTTTCGTCTTGAACTCCTCGACGGTGATCTGTTGGTTTTTGGGGTGTTTTGGAAAAATGCGTCGTCGTTTTTGATAAAATACTTACATCATCGTCGACCGTAAAAGTGTGATTCTGCGAATCTAACGTTTTCACCGTCAGAACAATCATCTTCCTGGAACGAGAGGGAGTTTAGTGGGCTCGCAAGGATGACTGTTCGTGACGATATTGCATCAACTACGCATGAAAATGGTTAATTATCGAGGAATGCCAAGCAGTTGTATTATTTAGGGAAGATAATTTTATCGTTGGGGCAAGCTGCTCTACCTGAGATTTTCTCGATCTCACACCATTTATGGACGTTTCGCGCGAAGGCGTGAGGGTTAAACGAAGCGATTCACTAATGTACACACAAATTTACAAGCAGATTCTTCGTTTGATCGAATATTTTCGAAAAAAACACACCTTCACACCAAAATGACGGATCTACTGAAAGCAGGACCCGATCGCACAAAAAGCACTAGAATTGTGCAACAATGCTGCCAATCAAACTTCTATCAATTTTTATTTCTCATCTTTTGTGAAAAAATGGCAAATGTAAAACCCAAAGTACTAATTTTCGATTTGGGTGAGTCACTCGTTTCAAAATGTTAAATATTACGTCACGTTATGATCCGCAGATTACACGCTTTGGCCCTTTTGGGTTGACACCCATGTAAATCCGCCTTTTCGAAAAACGTAAAAGAAAACATCGGCGAACGCCGACAGATTGGGCTAAATCGATTTATTTTCAGTTCGAACGGAACTGTCGTTGACTCTTCCGGTACAACAATCAAACATTACCCCGAAGTACCGGAAGTGTTGGACGGACTGCACAAACAAGGTTATCTTCTGGCAGTGGCGTCTCGTACGGGCGAGATTGAAGGGGCACGCCAGCTCATCGACTTGTTCGGCTGGAAACATCTTTTTTCCCACGAAGAAATCTACCCAGGAAGCAAAACGAAACACGTGGCAAAGTAAGTTGCCGAGCGCGTTCAGTCAAAATTGTAAAAGGTGATTTTTTTCAAGTATCAAAAATGCGTTTGGGGTGGAATACAGGGACATGATTTTTTTCGACGATGAAGGCAGGAACATCAGAGATGTGGGGGAGTTGGGGGTGCTCTCTATAATGGTCAGGAACGGTGTCACGAAGGCGGTGGTGGAAGACGCGTTAAGTCAGTACTCTAAACGGAAGGGATGATTTTAAGTCAATATTTATTTGTTTATTTTGTAAAATAAAGAAAAACTGGCTTGAACTGTTAAAATTGATCAAACTCCCTTCTTGACCTTGAGTCGTCGGGCGTCAGTGGCGCCTCATGTGGGCATACAGCGCCACCTCTGACGCAAACCCCTTCCCGCAAACCTTGCAACTGCAAGTTTCCGCCTCCACAATGTTATGTTTGGACTTGCGGTGCGCCTTCAGGGACACGTTCTGTCTAAACCCGTCCCCGCACACCTCGCACCTGTACGGCGTCTCGTTGGTGTGCTGCCTCGTGTGCGTTTTCAGCGCGTACGGACTGGAAAATCCCCTTTTGCAGAAGTCGCAAATGTGAGGTCTCAACTTGAGGTGTTTCATTTTGATATGTTTGTCCAAGAACTTCCCGCTGAAGAACCCCTTCCCGCAAGTGTCACAATAGTGGGTTGGCTGCCCTGAAACCCGTCAATTATTTTTTGCAACGTTCCACCAGCTCCGTACCCAGATGCTCTCGTCTCCTGTGCAAATCTTTGGCGGTCTTCTTCTTGAACAGCTTGCCGCAATCCTCGCACTTGTACCTGTTGTTGTTGTGCGAGTAGAAAATGTGCGTGAGCAGCGTGCTGCGGCTCTGCAAGATGGCGCCGCACAGGTGGCAGATCTGCGGCCCCAGAGTGTGGTCTTGCACGTGCTTCTTGTAGGCGTAGATGGTGATCTCGCGCTGGCAAAACTGACACGTCTTGGTTTTGTGCGTGTGGGTCTGGAAGGATTTCTTACTGGCGAATTTCTTGAAACATATGCTGCAAATGGGGCTCTCTTCTGCTCCCAGCAAGATTTGTATCGCCTCGGACGAGCGCAGGCCCAGCTTGAAGGCCTCTTTTCGCGCCGCTCGGTCCGTGATCGCCCCCAAAGCGCGCATTTTCTTCTCTCTAGTTTGCGATTCTAGCAAAAGATTGATCGCCTGCTTTGACTGCAGGCCCAGAGTGGCGATGCGTTTTTTCACGCAAACGGTTTCCCTGTGCATGTCGTAAAACGACTTGTACCGGAATTTCGCGCGGCAATTGCCACACTCGTACACCGCCTTTTCTGGGTGCTCTGACAAATGCTCCCTGCACGATTCGACGTCTGCAAATGATTTGTTGCAAACGCCGCATTTCTGCTCGCTTTTGAAGTGTTGGCGGATGTGGTCGTTTATTGACCCAGCGTCGAAACCAAGACCGCAAATGGCGCAGTTTTTCTCGCACAGATTGACCAAATCTTTGAACTCCTCCTTGTCTGTTTTGACGCCCTCTTCTAGGTTCAGCGAGGCAGGCTCTTCTCTGACATTCAGGTGCTTTGCCAGCTTCTCCTCGCACTTTTTTATTTGCTGTTGAAAGTTGTAGGCCAGCTTGAGGTTAAGCAAGCACTTGAGGCACACGACCGTCGAGATTTCGTCGTGGGGGTTCACCTAAAATCGAATCAACAGAATAACGCACGCGGTTGGGCTGAACTTACCTTGCTCGACGTTAAGGCCTCAAACATGTCTGCGATGTTGCCTTCCAAAATGGAAAAACAAACGGAAGGCTTGACCAAACACAACCTGCAAATCTTATTTAAAGGCATGGTCCACCGCTGAACTGCTCTTTGTCGTTTAAAGTCGTAATCTCACATAAAAGTGTAAAGATTTTCTAGGAAAATAGACATAACCTAACTTTTGTTATTCGGTCCACTGGACGTTTCGTCGAACTTTGAGGTTCCCGTGAGGTCAACGAAACTGCCATCGTATGATGTATAAAAGCATTTATTCACACAAAGACAACACTTATAATGCATTCACAAAATAATATTCCTTTGTACAGTACTTTACAATTCCTTATCAAAAAATACAATTCACAATCACAATTCATGTATTAAATATTGTAAACTTAAAAGTAAAAATCACTAAATTATTAACAAGAGACTAGTTAACGTGAATTAGCAAAAATGGACGTTAAATAAAAATAAACAAAATTCGAAAAATACAACTAACTATATAGTTATGTTAGGGTGTAGGTATAGTCAGAATAAAACGCAAGAAACGGTAAAAGAAAAAACAATTGCACGTGTGTGTCAAACCAAATCTCGTTATGTTTACCCTGCCTATCCTTCTAGATTATTAAAATTGTCCTAAACGAATCAAAAGTGATGTTGTTAATCAATATCGAAACTTATAATTTGCTAGAGAAAATTTTTGTTATGAAGCGATTACTTTTCGGGCGTCTTCCTGATCGGAGTCAACCTCAACCCTTTGGCCAGCATCTGTTCCTCAAAGTCCCGATCCTCGTTAGAATACCTGTAAAATCGACCATCGACATGTAACTTGTACGAGAACGTCAAACGACGAGACAATCGAACTGAGACTTTGAAAGGAAATGAACGTGCCTTACCTATTCTACATGCTCGCGGCAAGGAGAATAGGTGCGTGCCTACAATGATTAGACTAGAGGGCGTGCAAGTGTCAGTCGAAAGCGAGTCAAGAAAGTGTTAGTTTGGGTAGAAACTAGGCGTCACGGTGGGTGATAATAAAGTTGGAGAGACCCCAATGCACGACAAAGTTCCACGCGACACAAGCGACAAGCAAAAGCAAGCATGCGAACATGGAGACTCTCCGGTGATGGTCGAGCGGGGCCGCCGTCAGATGGGGTGCCGAACCTCTACGTCTACCTAAGCACCTTAATCGATCTTCCTCCAGGAGGGCGATCAGAGAGTCTCTCTTCGCCACGATCTCCATCATCTCGTTGATGATGCTGCCCTCCACCTGGACCTCCTCTTCGGTCTTTTGCTCGTCTGCGAAAAAATCGTCACTTCACGTTCTCTCTCTGTGGGTGTCGCACTCACCGTTCTCCAGGCGCTCCCTCAGGTCGTGCTGGAGGCGTGCGTGCCTGTCCTCCAACTCCAGCTCCTGCGCCCTGACCATCAGCTCCCTCTCGTAGCGGCGCAACTCCGTCCTGTCCCGCATCAGGTCGAACCACTCCTGCAACAACTCCGACTCGTCCTTCGCGTACCGACCGTCGACCTCGCCCCTCAGCGCCTTCTCCACCGAGACCCCCCTCTCCTCCAGCTCGCGCGTCTTAACCTCGGTCTCTTCGAGCTTCCTCTGAATCTCCTGCGCCATGCGATGTCTGTCGAGTTAGTTTTGTTAATTAGAGGTTAGTTGGTACAAACCGACAAACTTAGTCTTTGTTAAACTGGAGGACCGACAGACAAGTCTCTTTACCGTTTCAACTGGGCCTGTCGCGCTATCCGCCGCGCCCCCTTGCTCAGCCTGTTGTTCGACAGGCTCGAGACCGACGTGTCCAGCGCCCCCGACTGGTCCAGGGTGTCGCAGGAGCTGCGCCGCTTCCAGTCGTGCTCCCCGTCGGAACTGTCGTCTGCAAATTAGCTCGGTGAGGCCGCGCTTCGTCGACCATCCCCCTCGACTCACCTGTCCCCTTGACCGAGTAGTCGAGCGGCAGCGGCGGCACCGGGGGCGGCGAGCTGTCGTCCCGATGCAACACCTCCGAGAAGCTGTTCCTTCGCGCCGGCTCCTCGACCACCACGTCCTGTCGTGCAAAACAATTGTCATTTTCCGTGTCGGCGGAGAGCGCGATTGCGGGCAAGGTTACGAATCGACTACGAAATAAAAACAAAGTGGCGGCGCTGAGCCGCACTTCTACTGTGATGATGGTGACGAGATGAAACCATGCAAGAACCAAAAACAAACCAGATGCAACAGACGAGTAAGACAGCTGGAAAAGCATGCAGGAAAACCAAACGACACACTTACGAGGTATACCAACAAAAAAATAAAAAATAAATTAATAAGAGTCTTACAGGATCTCTCAGGTCCAGATTCGCGCACGACTGCAAAATACACATCCAGTTAAAAACGTCTGGTCGAGGCCGGACAAGCTCAGTATTAGTCATCGACATTGTACGAGAAAACAAAAATGTTCAAGTTAATAAATTAATAAATAAAAATGATGGCGATGATCCGATGACTATTTACGTGACCTTCGAGACAGTTAGTTACCTTGGAGACGTCCTTGGCCTTCGGCGATATCCTCGAGAAGATGCCCCGGCCGTTGCCCGACGGACTCTTCTTCGTGAAGAACGTCGTGATCAGCTTTGTGATACTTTTCCGCCTCTCCCTGTCTTTCTCCTTGTTCTTCTTCTTGGCCTTCTTGGGGTCGGTGTCCAACAAGTTCGGGTCCGACTTGCAGAACTTCTCCGCCGTCCTGATGGATCCGCCGATCTCGTCGATCGACTTGGTCCTGGTCGGCGTCTCCTCCCGCTTCCTGTTGAGCGCCTCGTTCGAGTGCAAGAACGACTCCAGCCTCTCCACCTTCACCTCCTCCCTCTTGGCCAGCTTCTCCTTCAGCTTGGACAGCTTGTCCTCGGGACTCAGTCCCAGCTCCTCGTTCGACAGCAGACGCGCCCTCACCTTCGCGTCCTGCTTCAACTTCTCCGCCGTGCGCTTGGCCTCCTCGTGCTTCAACCTGGGCGGCGCCACCGGCGTCCGGAACTCGTCGGCGAAGAGCGCCGTCCGCACGTCGGGCATGCTGGGATTCTCCTTGATCGAGTCGCGTTGCGCGTCGGCGACGTGGACGCTCGCCGGTCGCGTCAGCGGCGTGGAGAACTTGTCGCTCTCCGGCGACCGCTTCAGCGTCGAGAGGAGCACGTCGGGGGTGGCGTACACGCTCGACCCGCTCGAGTACGTCGAGTTGCGGTTCGAGTCGTCCAGGTTGTGGTTGATCTCGGAGACCACGTCCGTCGTGGCCGACTTGGACAGCTCGAACTGGCGGCTCTTGCGCCGCTTCTTGTCGAGACTCTTGTTCTCCGCCTTCATCTTGTTCATCACCATCTCCTGGACGAGTCTCTGGTTGACGTCGCGCTCCTTCTCGATCGCCTCCTTCTTGTAGATGACGTCCGGGGTGCGGACGGCGGGTTGAGCGACCGGACTGGGAGGCGGCGTCTGTTTCTCTTCCTGGATCAGGTCGGGTTTCTGCGGCGAGTCTTTGCTCTTTCGGCGCGACTTTCGGATGTCTATCGAGTCTTTCACGTTGCCGAATTCGACCCTCGACTGCAAACGCTGACAGTGCTCGTCGAACTCGACGTTGTTGTCGATGTTGTTTTGACTAGATTGCTGCCTGGAAGCTTGTTCGGCTTTCAGTTTGGCCAACTTCTCCTCGAGTCTCTTCCTTTGGAAGTTGTTGTTTTCGGTGGGGTTCTGGAACCGCTCCTTGTCCGCAGAGATCTCCGTCAGGTTCTTCACGGTTGAATCGCTGCACGTGTTCTCTTCGGTCGTCGTTCCCGGATCGACAATCAACAAACTGTCTTCGTCGTGGTCTCCCGCGTTCTGTTTGGCCTTGAGCTGCTCCAAGTCGCCAGGTTTCAGATCTACGACCTCGCCTCCGAAGTTGTCCGGCTCGTTGGCGATGAAGCAGTAACCCGTGTTCTTGAGCACTTCGTTCCGGGCCTCCACGATGTCGTTGATGTTCGGATTGAGACTATCCTCGGCCAGTTCATCTTCGTCCTTGAAGAGGATGTAACCGTTCTGACTGTCAATGACGCCGTCGTCGCTGCTCGTCTCCGTCCCCGTGTCCATAAATTCAATGTCGAGATTTTTACTCAGCACACTGTTCAAGGCCTCGGTTATGATCGTCTTGTTCTTAATCTCGTCCTTGCCGCAGATGTGGTCCAGGTCTTCCAACTCCGATATTATCGCTTTATCGGCGCGACCCTCGCCGAAATCGACCGATTTGGGCTTCTTGGTGCTGCGCGATTCCAGATTCAGTTCGAAATCGTCGTCGCCGAGGTCGTCCGAGACGGCGCCGTCTCTCGCCCAATCAGACAGCTCCGTCTCGGTCAGGGCGGCGGTGGCGGGTTCGGCGATCGAGTCGGCGTCCGACTCCACCGACCTGGTGTCGGGCTCCGTCGACAGCTTCCGCCTGACGTGCAGGACATCGTGTATCTCCGGCAGGACGTCTTTCGTTTCCAGCTCCGGCAGCAGTTTGGGCTGGTTGAGGGTCTTCTTCTCGCTAGTTATGGACTTGGGGGGCTCGGTGGCGGCGACCGATTCGACGCAGAGCGAGTCCGGAGGGATCTCGTCGATCCGCACCGTCGGGATCGATTCGAAGTTGAACTCGGGGGTCTTGGGGGCTTCGCCGTCGCTCACCGAGTCCGTCGACAGACTGTCGTCGCTTTGGGGCTTGTTCTTCGTCCAGTCGATCTTAGGAACTATGATGGAGGTCTCGTGGACCGGACTCCGCGGCCGTCCCTCCGGCTCGTTCTCGAACACCTGCGGCACGGCCGCGTCGAAGCTTTTCGGCGACTGCGGCGTCGCGACCGGCGACTGCGGAGTTGCGATCGGCGACGGCCCCTCGTTCAGCTTGCTGCAGAACGTCTGCATGGCGGCGCTGACTTCTGGCGCCGGCTTGAGCAACTTCTGGCAGTCGGTGATGTTGCTGTGGAAGGACTTGAGCTTCGTGTCGAGCGTCGAGGCGCTCCCCGACTTCTGTATCGACCCCGGACCGTAACTCTCCCCCAGCAGGTACTTCTTTTTCAGTTCTAGAGAGACCTTAGCAGCTATCCCGCCCGTGCTTTGAGTGCGATTCAGAGCGTAACCCTCCGTCCTCGGCAACAAAACCGGTGCAGGTTTTCTCACGATAGATGGTGCCGAAGACACTAAGGGTGACAGGTTTAGTTCAATGTCTTGCTTGGGTGCGGCCTTTGGTGCTCTGCCCTTGTCGGAGGGGCGTTGTAAGTAACCGCTCGTCACCTGGATTTTGCGAAGAGGCGCGCCGCCCCGCGTCCCGCCGCTCCCCCGCGTCTTGGTCACGTGGACGTCGTTGAAGGCCGTGAAGGGGACCTCGCGGGTCGGGGTGGGGTCGTCGTGGGCGAATTCCGAGTCGGTGGAGATCTCGGTGGCGGAGTTGCGCACCTCGCTCGAAGAATCCGAAGTGGTTTCGTCGGAAACGACCTGCAACACAAAACAATCAATCTGGGTTCGACACCACACTGCAACACTCAAGTGGACAAGAAATAAAACAACATCACGTTCAAAAGCATATTTTGTTTCGTGATTGCTTTGTTTCTTCTCCAGGACAACTTTGTTCAGGCGAGATAAGCTCATTCGGCCGCCCAGCAAACTAAACGGACTTAGGGGGTGTTAAGGCGGTGGCTGCGACGATTCCAGGACCGTAACATGTTTGAGTCGCCCTGCGTCAGTTGCAGAAAAAAAGAGAAAAAAAAACACAGAGTGTTAGCGTTTTGGGTTAGAACAACACTCACGTCAGCAATGGATTAAGTTGCATAACAAGAGAGGTGAGAAATAAAAACAAAAAAAAGACACTCCAGCACGCCATAGACATAGTTACCTGACGTCACCATTGCTTAAACGTGATTGTTGAACGTTGAGAGGTGTGTGCGGGATGGGTGCCCTAAAGTCGTCGTCCGGTCAATTTTTTTTTGCGAATGCATTACTCTTAAACATTTAAAAAAACAAAGCGCCAACACTGATAAACTTTAACAACTCAACACTTGATAAACTCTTCGACAAAACTCAACAATTAACGAATTAGAAAAGCGTATTACAAAATCGGAGCATTCCCGGGGAATATTTCCATCGATTAATCGCGCGCGACTAGTACAAAAGAAAAACTGGATATACAAAATTAGAAAAGAATTAGTATAAATCGATCATTGCAACGAGCAGTCTTTGTCTTTGTCCTTTTGTTTGTTCTTGGACTTGCCGTCGAGCGTGCGATTTCGAGCGGCGTTCTGAACGCGAGGGAGGTCCTTCAGACGGACGATCTCCCTTTTCACCTCCAGGTTCGTCGTCGAGCGACTCTTTTGGCCGTCGGCGGGCGACGGGGGCGCCAATCCGGTCTTGCGCTTGGGCAGGGGTGACGACGTCATGGCTCTTTTCCGCTGCGGCGCGACCGGATGGAGTTCGTCGTTGTTGTTGGGTTCGAGTTTGGCTCCCTCGTGCGACTTTTGCCTCTGGGGTCTAGGAGGTGGAGGAGGGGGTTGCTCCTCTGATGATTTTTTACGATTGCGACGGGGCACCGGCGGAGAGCAGGTGCTCGGTTGAGGCGCTTGTGGTTTTTCTTTCGGAGGTTTGTTCACCTTGGCGTAGAGGTCCTCCAAGTTCACGGGTTTCTTTGCCGTCGCCGCCACCACCACTTCAGTCTTTACATTTTCACTCTTTCCCAGTTTATTTAATTCGTCTATGGTAGCGTAGATCGGGCTGGGATCTTTGATTTGTCTACTTGGAGACGAAGCGGTTTTGCTAAATGCAGATTTCTCTTCAGCAGGAGGTACCATATCATTTTTTTGCGGATCCATCACATATACTTTTACCAATGTACGGTTCGTCTCGTTTAAATCATCCTTTTGAACATCCTCTTCTTCCGATTCTTCCTCAGAATCAGCACCCGAACTACTCGACGGAGCACTTTCAGAGTCTTCTTCGTCTTCCGAGCTTTCGGTCTCGCTCTCTGCCTTCTGATCCTCTACATCCACTTTACTCGATGGACACTCTTCCGGTTCCTCTATTTTCGCATTTTCCGACACACTTCTGTCAGATTTTAAATCACTCTCACTTATCTCTACCTTTTCCGGCATCACGTTTTCAACATCTTTATTTTCGTTTCCCTTGTTGGAATTTTCTTCCTTTTCAATTTCATTCTTTGCATCTACATTTTCTAAATCTATTTTACAAGATACCTCTGTTGCATTTTTTCTTGGCTCCTCGCCACTCTCGGTCTCAAACACCTCATCGTCAATTTTTAACCGTTCGCTCTCTTCACCATTTCCCACCCCCAAATCTACATTTTCTTGTGGGGACTCAACCCCATCCATATTTTCCACACCGGAATCGTCCAAATCTAAATCACAGTGACCCGCAAGTCCCAAAAACTCCGGATTTGGTATGGTCGAAACGGTTATGTTCACACACCAGTCCTTTTTCTCTTCCTTTTGATCCTCCTTACCCTCCATGTTACCCACCAAATCCTCGAAATCCCGCAACGCAGTTTCAAAATTCACGGAATGGCGCCTCTCGCTGTCCCTCCTTTTCAAATCTGCCAACGAAAATCTTTTGCCGAAAGTCCTCCTGGGGACGACTTTCTCCTTCTCCGGTTCCTGTTCGCCCTCCAGACTGCTCGCCCTTTCGAATTTCATCAACACTTTCTTAATGTCCACCTTACTGACCGCGTCTAGGTCCACGGAAGAGCGCGGTTTGTTGCAATACGTGTCCGTTTTTGACCTCGCCAAGGCGAACGTTTTGGGTGGATCGTCTTCGACACTTTTCCCCGCCAGGTGCCTCTCGAAGTAGGTGATGTTGTCTTTGGGAATCTTACTCACGACCGAATCGGCTCTTTTCGGCACCTTCAGGACCCGCTCCAAGTTCTTGTACTTGGCATCACTCAGAGACCTGTACGCCTTCCTGTCACGCGACTGGTGTTCCAAATCGTCCATCCAGTGCAAAAGATCTTCGATTTTCTCGTCTGTCTTCCGAACCGCGACAGCGTCCTCCTCGATTCCCGTCTCCGTTTTGAGCGCCTTAAACAGGTCCTCGATGCTGCTCGAGATGGCTTCTTCCTCTTTTTCTTCATCTTTCTCGCTCTCTTCGGGCTCCTGGACTTTGTACTTGTCGGGGTCGATGGGCTTCATCAACTCCTCCTCGTTCGCCAGGAGATTCTCGATGTAGCTGTCGATCTCCTTGGTGTCTTCCAGAGGATCGAAATTGAACGAGACCTCCGCCTTCTTCTCTTCGTTGCTCTTTTCCGGCAGGCTATTCTGCTTGATCAGTCTTCCTTTGGGCACGCTCGCGACCGTCTCCGACCGTTTCAGGATCGACTTCGGTTGCGCTTTGTGACTCGCGGGGGTGCCAAAATACTTTTTCGCGTTTTCGATGTTGCCCGAAACTGCCACTTTAGGCTTGCCGATCTCTTTCGGTATGGTTAGCTTGCTCGGCGTCCGCTTTATGATGAGCAACGGTTCTTGTTCGTTCGTCGTGAATTTCGGCACGAACTCGGCGCCGAAACTCTTGCGCTTCTCTTTGGGGGGGACCACGAAGTTTCTGAGGGGTTTCGGGGGTAGGAGGGCGCCGGCCGTGGCGCTCTTCGCCAGGGCGAAATTTTGAGCGCCGGTTTTGGGGGATTCGGAACCGGAGTCGCCGCCCGAGATCGCGCTACTGAAATCGGCCGAGTCGTCTTCGGAGCAGGGCGATTTGGGCTGGGGCACGCGCAAGTGATTGTCGGAGAGAATGTCTGGAATAGCGGATGGCAAATTAGGAGATGACTTCACCTCTGTGTCGGTGCCCGTGTCCGTCTGGACGACGGGGGGCTCCACGCGGACTTCTTGCTTGCGCAGCTCGCGCGCGCGGATCTCCTCCTCGCCCTCCGTGGCCGTGTCGCTGTCGTCGTCTGCAAACAATAGTTATTTATTTAACGAGTTCGTGTGTAATTTTGGCTTTTTTTGGCATGAGTGGACCAGTTTAAAACTCGAGTGAAACGAGAGTTTTAAAGGTCCACGAGTGCCAAAAAAAGCCCAAATTACACAAGAACGAGTTGAATACAACGTTTTTTTGTTCGACGAGCCCCTTAAAGGCTCCAAATCGCTTAAAACCTTTAAAATTAGCTTGACGTTTCGTTTTGACAAGTTGTCAAATTTATCAAAATCCGTTCACACAGGAGAAAATTCTCAAATTCTGACAGTGTCGAACAAAAAATCATCTTTACACTGACTGCACAACTTTTCAACATCAAATAAAAACACCGTTCAAGTTTAAAAACTTTAATGACCCGACTTGCATATTTTGCTCTTAAATAATTTGCTATCTATCGCCAGGCAAAGCGACGTCACCAAGTTGACACTTATCATTTTACTCCCACTCTTCTCGAACGGTTGTTGCCCAGCTCATCCAGCCCCGAAGAAGAAGTGTACGATGTGAGCCAACAACGTCATGAATCCTACCACGATAAACAGCACCACCACCACGATCGCTTCCATCACATATTCCACGATCATGATCCACATCCCAAGTATCAGGATGATCAGTATAAAGGGAACCAGCAGCACCCATAGCAAAATACTACCGATAGTTTGAAAAACCCCAGTCCGGTCACTCTCTACCGTCTCCATTCCACTCAAATAATTTTTACTCTTATCATTTTATCAGTTCAAAATTATAAAAACGTCACTTGACTGTCAAAATCGATCACCATGGAGACGTAACAGCAGAACTCACCGTCACTCGTGTTTTCGTAGTAGCTCGACCTGTCCGAGCTGCTGTAACCGTCCGAGTCCGAATCGTCCCTCTTCTTCGAGTAGCGCCTGTTGAACCTTTCTGCCCACTTGAGAGTCCCCTCCTTGGTGGCAGGCTCCTCCAAAGCCTCCTCGAAGGCGTCCTCATCATCGCTGTCCGTATCACTGCAAAACCGACCCCCATCATCCAATCTTCACACCCGCCGCAACTCACCTGAGACTAGAAGACTCGTCGTCGCTGCTGCCCAACTCCGCCGCCGACGCGCCGAAGTTCTTGTCGGTCCACTCGTCCTCGTCCATCTGACTGAGCGACTCCTCGTGATCGGACGCGTTGAGGCCGCTCAAATTCGCAAACTCGACCCTCTCCGGCGTCCGCACCCTGTCCAGGAGGTCCACGCCTGCGATTCCGCTGAGCGGTTTCTTCTCCGGACTCTTGGCCGGCTGTCTCTGCGACGGCTTGCGTATCACTTTGGTGGCGCGCACCTCGCCCTGCATGCCGTAGTGGTGGATGCAGAAGAACTTGTGGTCGTAGATGCCGTCCCTGTCGAAGGCGTACGAGCCGAGGCGCAGTTGGGTGTTGCAGTATTGGCACTTGAAGCAGCCGTGGTGGAAGAAGCGGCCCTCGGCCGAGAGCCGCTCCATCAGGTAGACCCGCTTGCCGCAGAAGTGGCAGAATTCGGAGGCGTTCTGCGAGGGTAGGACGACCGTGCGGGATGGCTGCAAATGATCCATCAACTAACTGATTCGTAATTGCAACTGATGAGACTTACGCTTTTCTGGATGGGCTTTGGTTCAGGGTTCTCGGGGACTTTGCTGGCGAGCTTCTCGGTGATGGAAGCCACCTTGTTCTGGCCCAGGTCCCGCGCATTGCCCTCTTTCAACTTGAGCTCCAAGTGCTTGATGTTCTTGTCGATGTCGGCGAATTTTGCTGCAAATTTAGAATGACGTTTCTCACAAAATTTGACATTACGCCAAGTCAGAGCACACTACGATTCCACATTTTTTCTCCAAAAAAATTAATTCCACACATAAATTACGCCAATAATCTTATCTTTTTAAACAAACATACACTTCTCTTTCAATCGCACTAATTACATAATTAAAAAACTGTAACGATTAAATTTACACTTCACAAATAACATTTAGACTGACAAGTGACAAATGTCATATTTAGGTTGGCAGCGTTGACACACGAAGCTGTCATTACCATTTTGCAAGAAATTTATTTAATAAATAAATAACACAAACACAAACCTTCACTGCTGTCCTGTCTGTCCAAATGTTGCTTTTCCATTTTCGTCTGTCGAGCTCTGAACTGTTCCTTGCTCCATTTCGGCACTTTCTCCTTGTCTTTACTCGCAGGTTTTCCCAGCTTGTTCTCGCGAATTTTCTTCTCGATTTCTTTTATGTTCCAGTCTGAAGTCTCTATTTTACCTATTGCACGTAAGAGATCTCTCGGTTTCTTGTCTACGGGTTGGGGTTCCCGCCATCTATCCTCCATGCTCTTGATCCTGGCAGCGAAGTCCTCGTCGGCGTTGCCCCTCGTCTGATTCGGTAATTTGTTTTCGTGGTCCTGCGAAAAAACATCGTTTTTGACCCGCATCAGGACTTCATCAAACCACACAGGATTAGAATTACAAAAATTGTGTTTAGGACGCAATAGAATCGTGACAAACGCTCAAATCTGTTGGACAAATAAATAAAATGTGTAAATTGGCAGATTTTCCACGAATTCACACCGAAAGTGTCGTCCCAAATACAATTTAGCAGTTTATGCCGCCTTGACGACCTTACTGACTCTGCGAGCGTGCATCAGAGTCTCCACTTACCACCAAAAATTCTAGGTTAGATTTGGAAAACGCAAAACTCTGTTAGTAGCAAACAACAAAACAGCAACACAACACCCTCTTACAGGAAAATAAGTGAACTTTCTCTCTAAGTCTTTGACTCTGTCCTCGAAATTGGGCGCGGTTTGTCTATACACGAAGAGAGAATAATCTTCGAAGGGTTGCGAATCGGGCGCGTTCGCTTGCAACATCTGCATGCTCTTTAGGAACTGCTCGGTTTGCAACCTCCTTTGTTGCCTCCTTTTGTTCTGTCGTTCGAACCGATTCGCGGCTATTTCCTCCAAGATTTTCTGTCTTTCCTCCTTCGAAACCGAAATAAATGAGTGACGAGGGAAACGATCACGTCGTTTTAATTATAATGTTATTCTGACTAAAGATTGAGTACAGTTTGCTTAAAAATAAGAGTACGGGGCCTCGGGGGGAATGTGGCTGGAGTTGAGGAGCAGGTCCAGGACGACCAGGACGAAGCCGACGAGGGTGCTCTCGAGGAAGGAGTTCAGGAAATTCCGGAAAATCTGAAAAGAGACAGTCACAAGCTGAGGGGAAATGCACAACAAAGGGGACGCGACCTCTGAAAAGCGAATAACAAAATAAGGGGCAAAAGTAAAAAAATGGTAAAAATAAAATATTGTATTGAAAGAATGGGGTACAAGCGTTAGTAAATGGAACAGTTAATAAAATAAATTAGAGTATGAAGAAAATAATAAATAGGAGGACGGTCAGGATGATGTAGCATCTGGTGTCCAAGCCGAAGAGGAGGGAGGCCCAAATGAGGGCCAACAAAGTAATACTCACAACACTGGCGCCGATCTTCTCGAGAGTCCTCCGCTTCCTCGTCTTCCTGTCGATGCTGCTCGCTTTGTTCAAGACCGGGGGCTCGGCGTGCCTCTTGTGCCTGCTCGAGGGCCTCGGAACTGACGGTTGCACCACCTGGGGCACTTGGTGCTGCAGCTGCTGGTGATGATGCTTGACCGATTTGAACGAGGTGTCACTCTTCTTCGGCTCTGGCAGTTCCTACGATTTAGACAACAACCAGTGGCTCAATACTTTATTCAGTACGGACAGAACAGATAGCCTATCGTAAACTCGTAAAAGTACAAAGACAGGATGAAGTAGAGGACGAGGATCAAGCAAAGGATTACGTTAAGGAAGGAACATACTAGCTCTTCCCCTTCGACGATGACGGAGAAGTGGCTGGGCGAGGCCGTCCGGTTCCTCCTCTTCTCGAACGGCGAGTATTGCGAGAACTTCGTCAGCGTCTTGATCAAGCCCTCGCTCTTGTCGCTGCCGCCGCCGTCGCCGCACTTAACCTCGTCGGTCCTCTCCTCGACGACCAGTCCGTCGGTGGGGGCGCCTTTCCGGCCCCGCTCTATGTTCTTCGTGACCGACGTGATGTCGGTGATGCCGTCCACTATGTTCGTCTCGACGCCCTGCTCGTCGTGCGGCCGGAAATCATGAGTGCTGATCCAGTTAGAGACGCGGTTGAACACCTGATCCGGTTCGCCCGCAGTGCCGTTCTCTTCTGAATCGCTCATCTTCTTACTACACGAAAATTTCAAGACATCTTTTCGACTGACTTTTTGACAAACTGACGAATCACGGCCTTCTGTGCACCTCGTCACTATGCGGAGAACGTCCGTCGACGGTTCGAATTTGATCTTGCGCAGGCGATCCGATTCGAGCAGCTTGATGTTGACGACTCTGCGGAAGCTGCCCTCGTCACCGGAAAACCCGTTGAGGACGCTCTCGTGATACATCTGCGAGATTTCCGAAACCGACATCTCCGACGTTTCGGACTGCAGTTCCTCGGGAATGGATTCGAAAGTGACCACTTTGGAACGCACTCTGATGTCAGAGCTGACGGCGGTGACGGTCGGGGAGAAGTCTAGGGCCGGTGGTTTTGGGGGGTTTGGAGGCGGTTTGGGGAGCACACGCTACAGTTACGACGCCACACAGTCGCGCATAACGAACAAACGGGAAACTTACCAGTTTGGGGTGTTTGATGTGAGGAATCTCGCATCTGAAGCTGTCGTAGACTTGCGTCAGGTACGTCGCCATCGCCAAGTAGTCTTCGGCGTTGGTGATTTCTTCACCGGTCATAATAGGGGATATGCCTTCAAACAAAAACAGTCGTACCAACACAAAAAACACCCTAGATAAAATTGTGTTTTTCACAGCACACTCAAGTTCTTTTTGTAACAATTTTTATTCGGATGTCAAACGTCATTTATTCAGCTAACAGCGGCGGTCTGAATTATTTCTCTCCTTAGTGCGCCACGACAGCACGTACTATAATTGAATTATCTAATTTACGTTAAAATGATGATCAAAGTGAGGTTACCTATCTGAAATGTCAAGACGCACAATTACAACCACGGCCTGCTTGACCACAAATTTTTGACAGATCGATATAAACGCTACGAGAATTGATCAGACATCACTTACAACTCACCTATTTCCCTTTCTAGAATATCTATCACCAATTGATTCATCTTGGCCGGTTCCTCCTCCTTGATTGCGTTATAGTCCACCAGGTCTGGCCTGTAGTGGTTCAAAATGGCGCACAACACCTTCCCGTCCTTGAACACGGAAGCGATATCCGTGACGGCGATATCGTCGTGTTCGCGTACTTGTTCGGAGATCCAGTTGAGCAACACTTCGTTGTCCACGTTTCCTGCAACATCGCCGTCGAGTCAAACCTCCCGGTGCGGCGCAACTCACCTCTCCTCCTCTTCTTGGGCATCTCGACCGGCTCCACGTCGATCGAGTTCCTCCTCATCCTCTCCAGACTCGTCGGATCGTCGGTGTCGAACAGTCCGGTGGTCTGCAGCGGCACCACCACGTTCCTGTTCAAATTGGGGTACCTGGTGACCGGGTCGAGAGTGTACGACTTCCACTCCTTGTTCAAGTTGTCGGGGGTGGTCTGGCCGAGGAGGCGGTAGATCGACTCGCGCTCGGCCAACACGTCCAGCGGCGTCGTCGTGCCGGAGCACCAGCTCCTGATGGCCCACGCCGCGTCCAGCGAGGAGAGGAAGCCGCGAGCGCAGCCCGATCCGGTGGGCCAGAATGGCTGCGGATCACCTCCAAATTAGTCGAAAGTGCAATTTTGGCTCGGCAGCCGGCTCCGTAGAGTTTTCTCACCTCGAGCAAGCTGTCGCCGACTAGGATCATCAGCAGGCGGTAGCCGTTCCGTTCGAGGACTTTGGAGGCGTTCTCGGCGGCGTACATCGACGTGAAATCGAACATGGCGACGTCGGGCTGGCCGTAGTGGTTCACGGCGAACTCCACGTCCGGCATCTGGTAGTTGGTGCTGAAGTTGGCCGCCTCTCTGGCGTAGTCCATCAGCGCCTCCCTGTTCACGTTGTCCGGGGCGAGGAGCCGCTCCGTGTCCGCCAGGTCCTGCTTGATGACGCCCTTCTCGATCAAACTCGGCTTCTTCGCCGTCATCACGAAGTAGTGAGTGTCGTCCTTGTAGTAGACGATGTTCTCGAGATCAATTCCGGTGGCTTCGTGCAATTCCTTGAAGAACTTCTGGTTGAAGATGAAGGCCACGCCGCTGATCTCCTCGACGCGGGCCTCGGCTTCCGTCCGTTTGTTGATGAAGTTGGCGGTGATCGCGATGGCCAACTTCCCGCGGAACTCCTTCCGCTTGAAGCCCTGCAACGTGTTCCGCTTGCCGTCGGCGCCGATCACCACGTCGAACTCGTACTGGCAGACGGGGTGAGTGGACGGTTTGAATTCGGCCTTCCAACCGGTTTCTACCCCCAAAGAGATTACTTTCGAGAACACCGGAAACGACATGATACGTACTCTCGCCGGGGTCGGGTTCGACCAACCTTTCGAAGCTGACTTCGGTGTGGACTTCGGCGCCCAACAACAGCACCACCTTCAGAAGGATGCACTGCAACTGTCTGATGCTGATGTGGTCGATGGCGCCGGCGCAGAACTTCCCGAAGAACTTCTTAGCACCCAGAGCTCTCAAATCCTCGATTACGAAAGGCCACAAATGGAGGACGTTGTTGCGCGACAACCTGTCCCGTTTCTCGATCACCACCTGACGAAGCATTTTCAGAACAACCGAAACGTCAAGCGAAAAGACACTCGTTCCAGCCCAAAATCCCCTGTATGCCTGGTTGCCTACCCACACGGGATTTTGGGCTAGTTCTTGTCTACCGAGATCCTTACCACTTTGGCGCCCAACAGCTGGGCCTCGATGGCGGTGCGGAGGCCGCACGGTCCCGCCCCGATGATGAGCACCCTGACAAAAACGTATCATTCATAATTGTTTCCTTTCTTCTTCTCCTCCCCCTCACCTGGTGTTGGTGCACAACTTGCTCTTGCCGTAGCACTTGTGCGCCGCCCTCGCGTCGAACTTCTTCCACAGCGCCTTGGCCTTCCACGACGTCAGATAACTCCTCAGCTTGGGGTAGAAGAGCGCGCAGTGGTTCGGCTTGAGGTTGAGGTGGTCGCAGATGCTGCGATAGTAGCCGAGGATGTTCTTGAGACTGGTGGCGTTGAGGAAGTGTTCGAAGTAGTCATTGGCCTGGGCTATCTCCTTGGCGGTGACCTGGCGGCCTCCCCGCGGAGGCGGCTGGTTGTGATGGTCCATCGTGGGGGCGGCGGGTTAAGTCTTCGACTGTCCGAAACGCATCTGAAACGGCGTCACGGTCAGACGTGGCGATTTACATTCGAATCCTGCGCGGATTATGGCGGTGCAATGATTTACAGGACATTGGAGACGTGACAGGGAATTTTAATGGGGGACTTGCATGCACGCTTCGGACATGGAAACATTCGACCTGTTACGGACGACGATCTGATAACAACAAGCACGACGATTATTAAGTGTGCCGGAATTAATTTGGAATCTAGAGGCGTCGCTGTGACAGGTGCGAGTCACGTCGCCGCTCGATTCGGACGAACGCGACGAACCGGATAAGATGCAGACTTGGCCACAGATTCCAGGTGGGATTTTAAAAACTTCAAAAAAAAATAAAAAATTCGACACTTCTCCAGAAAGCTTCGTTATTTAGAACAGTTGCGCTAATGCAATTGGAATGTTATTATGATATTGTGAATTGTCTAATGCGTACTAAAACAACGAACGGTGATTCAACTTCCAAATTTAAAATTCTTGTAAAAGAAAAACGTTTGATCATTCATTGGAAAGAACATTTAAAAACAACTTCGGATGTAACGTGGGTGTTACTCAAATGTGTTCGAATCTAACGTTGTAAAAGCTCTTCCGTAATGGAGAATGTTTAGTTTTTACCGTTCCAAAACAACAGTAACAAAAAGTATTACAAAGAATATTAAAAAAAAATTCTAGATTGTATTCCAAAAATACTCAGTTGTAATACGATGAGCAGTCAATGTTATGCCGATTATTTTTGTGTTGTGTTACGGACGTCAATGGCGCTGGAATATGAATTTGATGAGTGCGCAGCACGAGTCGAATTCGAAACCGTCGTTCACATGAGTAACACCATCCCAAAAATGATCTGCAGAACATTGACTACGAATCGCGAAATAATGAAAATTTGTAACCTAACTTTTCATTTTTTCTAAATTAAAAATCAAAACAGCGTTGCCACATGTATTTTTTATGCACTACGGTGTTTCTGGAGCCTTGATATCTGAACCAGATATAGAAATTGATCATTTTATGGATGAATGTTTATCAAAAACAGTTTCCTTTATTGACACATCAAAAAATGGAAAATGGCTTACTCTAGGAACAGAGTTTTTAGGAGTGAGGAAGTTTAATATTAACAACTAATATAATAATAAATCATCAGGTATTGACAGTTAGGCCAGCCACTAAATAAATAAAAGGATTAGAAATGATTTTCGCAATATTTTGGTACTGATAATGCGACCCAATTATGAAATTACATAAAATCAGAAACGCATCACATTCACGCCTACAATGAAAAACAGTCAATTTTCTTTTATCGAGTTCTATCAATCATTTTTTACTTACTGACTATTTTGATAAAAGAATTGATCTACCTAATCTTAATTAATTTTCTCGAAATAACTCTCAAAATAATGGATTTCTGATGTTATCTATCGAGGCTTGAATGAAAAGGATATGAAATTCCGATTTTTTGAATATCTTATGAAACACTCAACAAAACACATCATAATGACGCTGTTAACAACCAAAGAGTTGTCAAAGTTATTGAAGATTTCTCGATATTTTCTAAGAACAATCGCGACAAACAAGTTTGTTTTCCAGTAGCCCATCGAATTTAAGAATTCAGAAGGATATAATTATCAAATTATTTAAAACAAGAAGGTTTAAATTGTAATACACAAAATAAATATTAACTAATAAAACTGTCAAAAATTAATAAATTTTTGTGGGATAGGCAACCCAAAATACACGAATGCACTACGGCTTGTATATTAACGGTGCTCAAAATCATCGTCGTCCAAAATGGCGCGCAGCATTCCGTTTAAAATGGTGATTCGCAGCTTTTCACAAGACGAAAGACTACCGATAAATCAATTTCGATCCAATTAAATCTAATTAAACAGTGGGTCAATAAATCGCACTTGATACAACTTGACTTCAATTGGTAATTTCGCCTCAGATTTATGCGAACGATTCTCGCAGGGCAATAAATAAAGATAATGGGAATAAATACAAGAAGTGCATGTCGCAAACACGTCCAAATGCACACTTTGATGATATGTGGCGGAGCTATCACAACTTGCAAACAGATAAGATTGTCGCCTAGACTTTTTGGAAGGCAAAAATCCGTCGCTCACCCGAAAACACCTGATCACACTGCACCACAACTTCCGAAATCGATCTTCCCGAGGGCACCACGGCGGATTTCCTCGTTCTACGTCACATCTCCGATCGAATCGATAGAACTGACCTACCCGCCGGCGAAAACGACAACTCTGTCACGAAAGGCCGAACAAGCAGGAATAAAAAAGAGCACGCCGAAAACTGGAACGCCGTAATTGCGGAAACCTTACGCAGCTGGTTGGGATGGATTCGTGCCGGCTTCGCGGGGACCACGGCGACGTCCTTTTCGTATAGTATCGATTACGAGAACGACACAAATAACTCACCAATTGGTTTGATACGAGCGTGATCCGACGCCGATAGGCCACTGTTCCGACATGAGATAATTGGAATGCGCTCGGCGGCGGTGTCAGAGGCCGAATGTTTGGTCCGTGTGGATAACAAGGCCTATCGTTATCGCCATCTTATCGATGACTAAGTTTTTGTGTGTGTGCGTATCATCTTTGTGCGATTTGATAACGGGCTGATAAGGGCCCGGTCGGGCCCAAGGGCGCTCCGGGGCTTTTGCCAAACCAGGTTGGCAACGAAACAAAAGACGGGGAAGTGTGTCATGGCGGGGGTCTCCCGAAAACTGGAACTAACTGTGTCGTGACTAATTCCGACTTAAAATGCAAGGATGGTCGGCCGCCCACTAATCGGCCCTACCCAACGATTCAATTAAATCTAGTCACAGCCGAAGAAGCGACCACTTTTCGGCCAACGAACGGGCCCCGACCGCATACACAGAGCGATCAAATAAATTCTCCCAATCCCAACAAATTCAGTTTCAAAAACCATGAAAAACATTGTTTTCTTTTAGGTTTTTTCCGGACTCGAAAAAACGAATTCAGCCCCTTTCATTTTTACATACATTCAAGTCAGCCAACTTAACAAAAATTACCAACTGTAGTAAATTTTATACTTTTTGTCAGTGGTTGTCAGTTATACATAGGGTTATTCAAGTAAGATGACGAGTGTGACCAGGTAAAAATGCAACCCGAAAGGCAATTTACAAAGCAATCTCGATCCCTATTACATTATCCAGCATTATCATAATGCACATAAAACATAGAGAGCTTTTAACGTCAGCCAAATGAATGACAAGTTCTGACAGAAAAATACCTCTCTCAACAAAGTATGATTTAAAAGCGATTAAAATCACAAAAGTAATGGGTAAGTAGGATCATATGGGTTTTGTCATCGTTCGAAAACCTTCAAATACTAAATATGAACGAAAAATGCAATGACAGATATAACTTTTTAATTAATAGAATACCTACTCGGATTCCTGATTTAATTTTTAAATACCAAAACACAATGAATGCTTTGTAAAGTGTATTTTGGGTTGCATTTTTACCTGGTCAGGCTCGTCATCTTATGTGAATAACCCTGTAGGTATGTCAGTTTTTTGCAAATTAGCTAAAGTCGTTTTCAATGACATTCGTGCTGTCAATATGACAGTATGTTGGCATCACTTGCTGTTTTAGTTTAGTAATTTACTTTGACGCGGCAAATTGACAAATTCAAATTATTATCTATCATTTCCGACAAATCAAAGAAAATATGTAGCCTGATTCGAATCCCGAGGATGACTTGTTTAACCATGTTTTACACCATGGTGAAGATTGAGTGTTCTTGTCTGTTGTTAATGTTTCACGAAATATAAATTTTCTTTTACCATAACCTCAATTTCTTGTTTGACATTTTTTTAACTAGGATTTGCTTATACTCTGAATACTAGTTATGAATTTGTGTATACAATCTGCACCAACATATTAAAAATAACACTGACAGCACGGATGTCATTGAAAACGACTATATAATATCTGTTCACGTTGGAATGAACATCAGTGGTGCAAATCGCACACATTTGGCATTAATTTTCATACGAGTTGTCATAGTAACAGGTCAGTCATTTGCACCACTGATGTTCATTCCAACGTGAACAGATATTATACCTATTATAATATACAGTGCGATTGAAAAAAAAATCAACTAAATGACCATCATGGTTTAAGTTGGCAGAGCTGGCTTAAAATATTGCTGTATTTGACAACTATTGGAGGTTCGAACAGTTTCTTTCTTTGACAACAGCAATATTCCAACGAGGGCTGCCAACTGAACTGATAGGTAGCTTACTGGATTAATTCTTTTTTTTTAATCGCACCGTAGTATAGATATGAAATTTAAAAACTCAACAATACACTTGAATTAGTTTCTTTTATCTCCAAGCTCTCTAATAGACTAATCCCACCCCTTTCTTATCTTATCAAAATAACATTTTTTTTCTTTTTGTGCATTCAGGTCAGCCAAATAAATAAAAATTACTACTGTTATTTGACACCATAATTCAACACGTGGTGTTTGTTTTTTACCTTGATACAGTCTATGTCACAGATTTCTTATTTTGGTTGGACAATAAATATCCCCATAATCCCACCCGAAGTTGGCACAACTGAAAAATTTACACTTTTTATAATGCCCCGAAACGAATGAGATCTGCTTGAGAAAAAACTAAAAATTGTCTTAACACGTTGCGCGAAATAAAAAAGCATTTTAACCTAACTTTTCACTTTCCTCAAGGTAAAAAATCAACAGCGTTGCGACACACATATTTTCGATGCAGTTGCTGGGGCCTTGATATCTGAACAGGATATAGAAACAGATTATTTTATCGATGAATTTCCATCGTAAACATATTCCTTTATTGACAGATCAAAACGTGCAAATGGTTCCTAAGGGACAGAGTTCATTGACGCCAGGATGTTACAATTTTGGCAACTGAACTAAATCCGATATTGACAATTGATCAAATAAATTCCCCCAATCCCAACAAATTAATTTTCATTACTTCGACAATCTTTAAAACCACGAACAAATTTCCACACTTCAATCACGGACAAGTCCCTTGACAGCTGTCAAAATAGTACAGATTTTTCGAAAATTTCTCCAATATGTATTCTGAACATGCCAAACGAGTCCAATTTTGTTGTTTTTTGAGAGGTCAGCGGCGCACGAACCGATTTCCGCCCGCGGGCGATTCGCACCGCGATCGCGTGCCGCCACTGGGTCAGCGAGCGATGGGTGGGTGGGTGTCCCGCCGACGTCGCTCTTCGCCGTTCGACTGACCTTGACTCCGGTGCAACTCTTCCGGTTCCGATCGATTCCGGTGCGTTGACACGAGTTCGCGGGGGCGATCGCGGCCCCCGTGTTTCGGGCGTGGTCGGCGCCTCTGGTCCGGCAGATGAATCGACGGAATGTTGTTGGCAAACGACCAGAATTCGGTGGGATCGATCTTGTTTTCGCGGGGGCGAATCCCTCTCAGCTCTGTTCGACTCGATTTCGATTGCTCTCTGCGTCACACGGCCACAATTAAACTTCCGTTTGGGAGTTGGGCATGGGCGGCTCGGCCGCACCGGGGGCAACGCCACACGAATTTTTTTTCCCCACCAAAAAAAAAATCTAATCTCTGTGTTGAAAGGACGGGCGGTGGACGAACGTGCGTGGGATAACTGTCATTCGCAGCGGGATTTCCTTGCCTTTCGACGCTTTAAACTCGGACGCAAAAATTGACAGACGATACAGATAAGATTGTTTTTTTTTTAAATAACGCTTTAACGACTCACTTGTTCTCAAGATAATGCAAGCTCGATATCATTAAAAACAACCTAACAAAAAAGAAATCAAGATGGAAGCGTGATAGGCTTTCTTTAGTTCTCATCGCACGCACCAAAACACTATCGCTAGTCTTGGCTAGAAGAAAATGGCCAGAATTTTCCCGCCGGTGAGAAAAAAATCGCCAATGAGATTTCTCTCGAGACTCGTCGACTCTCGAAGTAGGTGAACGTGTTCCAAGTTCAATACCACAATTGCGCTACAATCGATCTCGATAGTACCTCAAGTTTATTGTCTTAATGACAAAGATGATCAGCGCGTCTCTTCAGATTAGAAACAATCGAAATCAATACAAACAGACCAATTTCTCCTCTGACTTGCACAATTCAAATCTGAATCACTCCAAAATGAAAACATTTTTTAAGCCGTGACGTTCTCCCAACAATAGAGCTGACTAACAAGCACAACATAAGAAAATTACTTAGCTGAATTGTGTCTTAGGCCAAGACAATATTTATGACTGTTGCAACTGACGTCAAAAACAAATTTGTTTTACTTATCGCACCACATATTTTTTATATAAAACCGCGACTGAGGACAGCTTCTCCAGTGATAGAACGAACGACGGAAACGACCCGGAAAAGAATCGACCATGAGAGTGTTACAAGTGCTAGTTGCCGTCTTGCTCGCGTACTCAGAGGCACAAGTCCAGTACCTTCCGGCCCAGATACTCATCCCGACCTACAACATCTCGTTTCTCAACTGGACCCAGCCAAACCTCAATCAGACCCAGTGGAACAAACCAGTACTCAATGGTACTCAGTGGAACAAACCGGAGCTCAACGGTACTCAGTGGCACAGACCTGAACTCAATGGTACTCAGTGGAACAGACCTCAACTCAACGGTACTCAGTGGAACAAGCCGGTTTTCAACAAGACTCTGCCCGACGATCCACGATGGGGCAGCCCTCCTGTGGGTCCAACACCGTGGAACGCCACCTTGAACCACAGCACCCCCAATGGTGACATAATCGTGGGCCAAATAGGCTACATGGATCGGCTACTCTTCAACGAAGTAAGTCGCTCAATTGAAGATTGAGAATTGCTCTAAAGTCTTGCATCAATTTTTAGATGTATCGCAAGGAGAGGCGCTGGTGGTCAGGTCGGGAGAAAACGATCGAGTACCCCAAAGACCTCCCCGGCAAGTACAGCTTGAACAGACACGAGACCATCACGGCCATCAGGATCTACAACAAATTCTACGACGGTCTGCATTCCGAAGCAAAAATTTCTTCGGGGGGCGTGGGGCATAGATACGTCAAAATCAAGTTGTCGTCGGGTTGGAACAAGGGGTTCCAGTACCTGGTGCAGATCTTCGGCCGTTAAAACAATCCCGTCATTACTCGACCATTTATTCTCTGTACGCAAATTGAATAATAAATAATGAGTTGGCAGCACTGAAATATATTTTTTTTTATAAACATTTTCAACGAATTTGTTTGGGTGAGTTGGAACAGATTTTGGTCGAGTGAAGGTCGAAGTGAACACGAGTGATACATTTATGTTGAGAGTTGAAAAAGTTCGGCGGGTTTATGGATTTTGTGTAAATAAGTAGATTTATACGTAAATGTTTGGGGGAACGCCCACACAGATCGATTAATGACCATACAATGTCGGGAACGGAGCTCCTGATAGTTCCACTAATGTAAAAGTGATTGCTTTTCGATAAAAATTTGTGCAACGAGTTTTCTTTTGAATTGGCGACGGAGGACGCGGGATTAGGAAACAATGAGAATGGTAAAAAATATGAAAATTAATAAAATTAATCAAATAATATTAAAAAATTAAGAACAGTATTAAAGAAATAGATAAAACTACTAAAATTGGTGAGGAAACCGGAAAATTAATAGATCATTTTATTATAAAATTCATAAATATGTAAATGCACTCGAGGGTTTTTAAAGAATTGTAAAAAAATTAAAGAGCAAATCTAGTGAAGACTCAAAAGGTTTGTTCTAAAATCGAAATGATTGAGATTTTTTAACAGTTTCACTAATTCGAAATGCTTTCTTTTTGAACGAAAAAATGTAAAATAATCCAAAAAGGTCAACTTACCTTTTAAATATTTTGTTAAAAATTTGCAAATGTAAAATCTAGTTCTCTTTTAAATTGGTTACAAAAAATTCCCCATTTCAAAGTCCCTAAACATCTAACGGGTGTTCATTTAAATTTCCTGTCAAAGTTGGCGATGAAGAGTTGATTGTGAACACACCACTCGTCACTCTGCAGATTAGAAACATAAACAACGCAGAAAGTGAGGTTAGATATAAGGAGCTGATCAGTGATCCTAATCCTTGGTGCGTTTACAATCGACTTTTCAAAGCCAACTTTGACGAGAAATTTAAATGAACACCTGATACTTTGTATACAGGGTGTCTCAGCTAAGATTTTCGAACCTAATATCTCGGTTATTTGTCAACGGATTTTAATGAAATTTAAAATGCAGATATTTTAAACCGTGAAGGTTCAATTAGTAATAATAAATTTACCTCAAATTAAAAAATGTAATTTTAACACATGTTTCCTTTATCTAAAATTATGCGGGATTATTATTAGATTGTTAAACATTAAAAAATAGGGGCCTACACAAACAATGAAGTAAATCACTTGTCTGATTCAACGAAAAGATTAGATTTTGTCGTTAAAAATTTAATGTAAAATTTGAAGATATTTGAGCAGTTACCTTTTGAAACAATTGATGATTAATTGCCAAGCAACATTTTGTACACCCTTTAAATTCTGTCAAAATTGGGCGCGCTTTATTAGAAACGTCAAATTGTGAAATTTTTTTGAAAATACTCTAAAAATAGACTGCAGCGGCAGAAATTTCAATATTGTTGAAAAAGGAAAAAATGTTGGCCTATGAAGAGTGTCGTAAGAACTTCAATGACACAGTTCGTTTTCTCGTGGAACACTATCCAAATGTAGGCTTTACAAAATGTAAGGTTAAGAGAGTCGTCAATTTATTTGACACAGGAAGCGTACGTGAACTAAATTACCTTGATAAAATATCCCGATCGTGTTTTAGTCCCTTATGGAAGAATTAAAGCATCCAGTATAATAAATTACGTCCAAATGATGTCTTTAACTTTGTACGTGTTTGTAAGGTTAGCAAGATAAACGTCAAATATGTCACCTGCGCTTCTGCAAAAAGGGATGACCAAAATTCTGCAAAATTGTGCGTTTGTTTCAGACGCGTCTACGTTTTTGCATTTGCAGCCACGTTTAACACAGCTTTTTGCTTTTTTCTTGCAAACCAGACGTCTTTCAAGGACGAGTTTTTCCCTACAGCATTTTTTATTGACGATCAATTTTTTATGTAAATCTTAATTGATTCAACATTTTAAGAAGGCATGTAAAAATTACGTTTTTAAGACTTGGGTGATTGCATTAATGGGATTTTATTCTTCACCGTCTAAAATATCTGCATTTTAAATTTCACAAAGATCCGCTGGAAAATAACTGAGTTATTAGGCTCGAAAGTCTTAGCTGAGACACCCTGTATAGGAATTTGTAAATTTAGCAAAAAGGGTTTTAAATTTGGAAGGGAAGTACGGAAAAAAGACGTATCTACTGTTTTTATTGTTTTTTATTTCACAATTTAGTACATTATTGTACTTAACCACATTTTGCTTAATTTGTTACAGAATAAAGAAAATACAAAATGAATTTGTGGTAAAAGTCTTGGTAACACTTGCACCACCCTATTGCCTCATTTTATGAAAATAATTGTAAAAGAACTCTCAAAGCACTTACTTCAACATGGTGACGGTTTAATACTTTTACCTGGTTACCTAAGTTAAGCAATGACATTTGAAAATTAATGCTACTCGATTCATATTTTGACGTTCTATTATCTTTTTCGAAATAATCACTCGCTGCCCTCGTGCGTGTAAACTTCCCACTTGTGAAAAAAGTAGTACTTAATATTCATGTTGAATAAATCTTTACCAAAACAGGCACTGACCTTTTTACATATTTTTGTTTTTGTTTTTGGGAGACATTTGTAAAAACAATGACAAGAAAATGGATAGGGGGGGGGAGGCAATGGTCAAACATTTTAAAATTATTAATAAACGAATTTTTCATTCTCTGAGAGCTTTGGTAAATAGTGTTTAAATAATGCTCAATTAAAAAATTGTACCAGCAAAATTTTTCCTATATCAGAAACTTGTCGGACAGTCCAAAGATAGATATTGTCACGAAAAGGGTACAAAAATGCACTTGCACAAGAATGTTGTGCTGTAATGTGATGTAACGAAGAGAAACAAATTAAAAATGAAATAACCGGAGCTTTTAGGAAATAAAATGTAGCTGCGCCAATATCCAACCACCTTCTTTCTTAATTCCCTATTTATTATCCTTGCGCTCGCAAAGCACCGTATGTTTTGATGTTCCAGTTAGAAAAACACATTTCCCGATAAATCCTCGAGTAACGGTGTTTACTCCTCCGAACCCGTTGTATATTCCACCTCGTCGACATTTATTTATTGCACACGACTCAACGAATGCAACACGAAGGCCACGTGTTTTCTATAAAATCCGAATAAATAAATAAATTCCTCTCTTTCTCTCTTTTACAAGCGCAATCTTTCCGCGCCGGGGATTCCTCGCCTCCTCCGACATTTACGACCCTTCGGTGACGCTGCCGAGCAAATTTGCTCTTCTTATCTGAGACCCCATCACGCACCTATAAAGATCCTGTGACTGCGTTTCGTCGTCAATCAACGAACGACCATGAGAGTGCTACTGATCCTGTTCTTCTGCAGCCTCCTCATGTTCGGGCTCTGTCAGCAGCACTACGTCCCGGCGCAGATCCTGATCCCTACCTTGAACGCCTCCATTGTGCACAGTCTCCACAACGCCACCCTCAACAGGCCCGACGTCACCAACCACACCGGATGGAACAACCCGCGGCTGAACAAGACCATCGAAGGCACCCCCAACGGGACCAACTCCAATGGGGACCTGATCGTGGGCCACATCAGCGCGATGGACCATCGCTTGTTCAGGCAGGTCAGTTGGGTCGGGGTCGAGATTCTTAATTTTACATTTGGGGTAGGTCTACATGAAAACGAGACGGTGGTGGTCTGGACGGGCGAAGATCGTGGAGTTCCCCAAAGATCTGCCAGGGAGTTACGGACGCCACGAGACCATCTCGGCGGTGAGGGCTTTTAACCAGTTCTACGACGGGTTGGACGCCAAGGCGGAGATCGTGGCAGGTGGGGTAGGAAAGAGGTTCGTCAAGATCAGACTGTCCTCCGGCTGGGGTCGGGGGTTCAAGTACAAGGTGGTCATCTACGGACACTGAGATCTATTTATGATGTGTACATATTGAAAAATAAATAACCAATAAACGATAGCAGCAACAAACTTTCTCTCATTTTTACCCCAACCGGAAAAAATCCAGGTGGCAGCTGAGGCAACGTAATGTCTTGTCGTTGATAAGTTCGTACGCCTAGTACCTACATACTGGTCTATCGATTATCACTCTTTTCAAAGTTTTTTCGATGCAAATCTCAAATTTTCTAAACTGTTACACGAATTAAAGTAATGACAAGATCTGGAAGTAGGGGAAAACTTGGTTTTGCAGATAGTGATGTTTATCTTCTTGTTGTTCTAAACCGGTAAATATTTGCAAACCTTGCAACAAAATGTCGGCCGTATCTAAAACAACACCAAAGAAAAATATTTAAACAATTTGTAAATCTCTATCGCAACGGTTCCATTTTGCTATTTGTACCCCGATTATTATCCCTTTCTTTTTATTATCTTCCTCTGGTTTCTGTTCAGCAACAACCTTTAAGAGAAATCTCCTGCTTCGATATGTGGTATAATCTGCTTGCACTTGACGGTTTCCGTTTCGACGTGCGAACCTATCACCGACGTGCCGTCCCCCCGCCACGGCCTATACACTTTTTCCCGTTAAACAAACACCTCCGCCAAATTGGAGCATTTCCATAATTGAATCGTGAGATGACCGAAAGCGAATGCAGCCACCAGAACTGTGAAAAAAATCTCCGGATCGAGTTAGCGAGTCAACGGTGCGTTTAGGTATAATTGGTGGTTTTTGCTGCGGCGTTTAAAACGCAAATTGTCGGTTTGTTCGTCGACGACAAATTATCTAGAAATCGCTGCTGAATGAAATAAACTTTCGAGCGATCCTTTCCGTGGCCGAGCGACTTAATTGATTGACGGCCGACACGAACCACGTCGGACTTTATCATTCGCCAGAGGAAAGATCTCCGAAGAGAGAAGGAAAAAAAATCACGTCGAATCAGCGTAGCGTCAACGAGTGACACACTTTTTCCTTTTTTTTTTCCTTCTTAATGACCGAGACAATTAGCGACTTAATGCACCGGAGGTGCATTAGACCATTCGTTAATTAATGGCACTGGGGAGCGGATTTTGTGACGGACCCGTTACTTCGGCCGAATTTACCTTTGTTAAGTTTCGCGTTTTGCGCACCATCGATCGCTCAAGAGAAGAACGGGTCGTGGGCTGTGATGCGGCGAAAGCGCGTCGCAGCTTAATTCGGACACCCCAGCAAACGTCAAATGTGACATTTCTCACGCTATACCAGTTCTCGTTCTTTGACTCTTTGCATTCAACCTTTTTTTACGTGACTCTTTTTATTCTTCTCGTGAATTCCTCGTACATATTTTTTTTTACCTCAATACAATACACTTTCATTCGAACTTCGACTGTTTATTCTTCTTTTTTTATTGTGCTTAAGTTTGATACGTTTTACAAATAATAATGTCTTAGCTTAATTCGGTCTTATTCTTTTATTTTAAACGTTGACTCAACCACACGAGTCTCCTTTACTATTTTTTTTCTTCTTCGGTCTAAATTTATTTATACAGGGTGTCTCAGCTAAGACTTTCGAGCCTAATAACTCAGTTATTTTCCAGCGGATGTTTGTGAGATTTAAAATGCAGATATTTTAGACGGTGAAGAATAAAATCCTATTAATGCAATCACCCAAGTCTTGAAAACGTAATTTTTACATGCCTTTTTAAAATGTTGAATCAATTAAGATTTACATAAAAAATTGATCGTCAATAAAAAATGCTGTAGGGAAAAACTCGTCCTTGAAAGACGTCTGGTTTGCAAGAAAAAAGTAAAAAACTGTGTTAAACGTGGCTGCAAATGCAAAAACGTAGACGCGTATGAAACAAACGCACAATTTTGCAGAATTTTGGTCATCCCTTTTCGCAGAAGCGCAGGTGACATATTTGACGTTTATCTTGCTAACCTTACAAACACTTACAAAGTTAAAGACAACATTTGGACGTAATTTATTATACTGGATGCTTTAATTCTTCCATAAAGGACTAAAACACGATCGGGATATTTTAGCATGGTAATTTAGTTCACGTACGCTTCCTGTGTCTTCAAATAAATTGACGAGTCTCTTAACCTTACATTTTGTAAATCCTACATTTGGATAGTGTTCCACGAGAAAACGAACTGTGTCATTGAAGTTCTTACGACACTCTCTATAGGCAAATTTTTTTCCTTTTTCAACAATATTGAAATTTCTGCCGCTGTAGTCTATTTTTAGAGTATTTTCAATAATTTTTCACAATTTGACGTTTATAATAAAGCGCGCCCAACTTTGACAGACTTTAAAGGCTGTACAAAATGTTGCTTGGCAATTAATCATCAATTGTTTCAAAAGGTAACTGCTCAAATACCTTCGAATTTTACATTAAATTTTTAATGACAAAACCTAATCTTTTCGTTGAATCAGACAAGTGATTTACTTAATTGTTTGTGTAGACCCCTATTTTTTAATGTTTAGCAATCTAATAATAATCGCGCATAATTTTCGATAAAGGAAACATGTGTTAAAATTACATTTTTTAACTTCAGGTAATTTTATTATTACTAATTGAACTTTCACGGTCTAAAATATCTGCATTTTAAATTTCATAAAAATCCGTTGGCAAATAACCGAGATATTAGGCTCGAAAGTCTTAGCTGAGACACCCTGTATATTTTTTTAAATCAATTTGTCTTCTTCATGATTTCATCTTTGTGTTTTATAGCCCATTTCCTACCATTTTTTCTAGGTACTCCACAATTCCTACTTTTCCCCTTTTTCAATTCCCTCTGAAGTGAACTAGTTTCCATTTTTCTTTTTTATTTTCTTCATAACCTTGTTTCTACCATTTCTTTTAGCTTCCAAATATAACTTGAGTACTTCTCCTTATTTTCTTCTTACATTCCCTTTTCTTTCCTTTATTTCTACCTGTTTTGTCTTCATTATTTTTTACCTCAAAACAGTTTTCACTACATTTTTAAATACGGTGCACTGTTGTCTCCTATGTCAAACTTGTCACTCGACAAAGTCATGTCGTAGCTTAATTTAACTATGTAATTCAACAAATAGCTTAATTTTGCCATTTTACGTTCCTATATTCTTTTTTTTTTTACTTCTATCCCATTTGATTTCTTTTCAACAGTTCAGTCACTTGATTCACTTTATTTCTTCCTCCTTTAAGAAAAAATGACTTCATATGTTTTTCTCGTTTCCTCTATTTTGATCTTTGTTTTGCTCTGAACAACCCTTACATTAATTCTCTTTTGTTTTTTTATCTATCCTTGCTCACCAATGTGTCAATTTCTCTCTTTTTTAATTTCTTTTCCTTTAATTTTTCTTAAACAATTTTTATTTTATCTTCTTCATATTCCCCGAATAGCTCATCCGTCATTACTTTTCTCCCAAACCTCCAAACATCACGTCCATCGTCAAAACCTCTCACCAGCTTGAACCCGTCAAAAACTCCTGTCTGAGCTTAATTCAACCGCTCCATCCAAACGTCAAACTTGTCACGACCAAAACAAATGTCGACCATTCCGTTTTCGTTGCTTTCGACATCTTCAACCTCCTTCGAAAATAGATTCTCAATTTTTATTTTTTCTCCAGAACCTAGCAACCTCCCCCCACCGCCGCAAACAAAAGGCTCTCTCGTCCAGCCGTCCCCATTGGCCGGACCGAACCGGTGCGGCGGCATTATTCGCGACCGAAATAAAATCGTGAAACCGCGCCTGGTGCCTCTTCAAAAATAATCGCAACAAAACGGGAAACGAGCAAAACGAGGCCGCCTGCATCTTGCAGCACCTCGGGGTGCTGGAGCGGTGCCAGCGTCTCTTCGCGCACCAGATACGACGTCGTCCCATCGACACCTGCGCCCGGACCTAACCTAGGTGCACCGCGAACCAGATGGTTCTTTCCGGGCCGGTGGTTCCGGTCGGTTCCGCCGAGCGAGAGGGGACCCAAATCGTGCCGTCACGTGACCGAAGAAACAACGGCCGCGGACGATCGCGTTTTCCGGAAGAGGAGCCGCAGTTCCGGATCACGTGACGCATTAGCCTGACGAAAATGCCACAGAGAAAGGGAGAAACGAGTGCGCGAAGCGATTCGGCGATTTGTTACGATGAGTGGTCGCAGAGATTTTTTCCATCCGGTCCCACTTTCGACAAGAACAAAAACGAAATCGTCGACGCGCTCGAACCGTCCAAATCACCGTTAAATCAAGTGTACTTACTCAATTTGAATTCCGATTAAAACAAGAAACACACACCACTTAGACATTTGATACCATAAAAAGGGGGGCACGGCATCGAGGCCGCATTTATTATTATAATTTACGTCGGTAACTCACTCAGAGTTGATTGGATTTTGACGACGACAGTTTCCAAGTTATTGTCAAATCATCAATAATTTAGTAACCGATCGGTCGTTAAGTTAACGGTTATGTTGCCGTGGTGTGATTCAGTTTAAAAGCCATTTACTACCTTCTAATTTGTGATCGTTAACCCAATTTCGAGGTGCGCTGTTTACAAAACGATTTTCAATTAGCGATACTATTTCTGCCGAAAGATGTTGCGGTTTCACCGTCAGTGTCGATTGTCCAATTTGTGATTTTCGGAATGGTTTGTGCTATTTATAGCGACCCGTTGAAAATGTATTCGCGAACGAAATTGCCAATTTCACGGTGGGAAAAACAAAAGTAAATGTGAAAAAATATTTAAACGCAAAAAAAACAAGGTACAACTGTTCGTTTGAAGTCGATAATCTAAATTCTAAACGATCCCACGCGTGCTCGATCGGACTCAGGTCTGGCAACGTGTTGCAAAAGTGACCGAAATAAAAGGCATTTCGGTGGTGGGAAAACAAATTGTTGCGTGTAATTCGATACAACAAAACAGGATAGGGCACGAGGGTGACAGATACATCGAATACCATCAGAAAATTTTATTTAATTAAATACCCATTTAAAAAAAAAACAAAAATGAATAGAAGTCCTCGTGTATATTTCTTGTATCGTCTAATTCTATTTTCACTGTATGCATTGTGTTTTATACAACAAATTATTCAAACTATTAATAGCTCCATTTTTATAGATACATATTTCCTTTGGGAATTTCCAATAGTTGGCAGTTTATTATCATTAATCGATCCGTTAATTTATATGAAAAACGACTCTAGCTAAATGAAGTTTACCTTCGCCCCTTCTTGTTCAAGTTACAAATTTTAATCAGTACAGGCAAAGTATATCCCACACTCCAACCAGCATTTGCCAAGCGTTTTACCAAATTGTATCAAACTAACTAGAATGCGAAGATTTTACCCACGCGTTTATTCGATTGAAAAATGTTTACATTAATTTATTTTTCAACGAAACCGTTGCTTTGAGGAAAAAACAATTTCCAAAAATTACAATAAGTATACTAACGGATGTTCAAAAACTAGCACGTTTGGCTGTGGTTTGGAACACGAATATGCACGTACCGGGTGATTTTAAATTATTGTGACTTTTTTTCTTAAGTTGGGAACATTTTTCATAAATTATTTTGGCAAACTTGATACACAATATATTGGCGTACGTGCGTCATTTTGACATTTTATGTAGTAATAAATTGTGTCAAATAGGCGAGGACGCCTATGTTTATGTCAATTATCACATTAAAAAGCAGAATAACCAACAATAATACATATTACCAACTTATGAAAAAAAGTCACATTCATTGAAAATCACCCGGTACAAAACGTCAACTTCGTCGTAAATAGACGTACTATGGCGGACAATAAATTTAGGCCGGCCTGTCATTGAGTTGACATCAAAATGTGAAGCTGGCATTATGTTCAACTAACCCCATTTTCGATTTTTGTCATTCTTGTCATCGTGACAGCGATAATCAAAATTAAAATTGGGGAAAGAAGCGTGCACCAGAGAGAAGTGCTACTACAAATCAGTTATGCTAGTGCGTCATGATCTGTAACTTACGAAAAAGGCGAAGGAAACGCCAAACAGCTTGAAAACCTTCAGTTTGACAAACTGACACATCAGTCATAATAACAATAAATGGTCGCTTGCATTGACTTTTTTGAAATGTCAGAAATTTGCCGGCCTAAATTTATTGTCCGCCATAGTACGTACGTTCAAAAATGCACGGACTACTCTGAACGGATTAATTTCTGAACAACCGTTAGATTATAAAAACACGTGTTTTGTTGTGATTTTTTTTCTTTTCAATTGAATAACAAATTTTAGTGTTAATCTTTTGCAGCAAACGTTGAAAAATTAAATCTCAAACAGCAATCAATTCGCCCATTGAACAAATGAATGAAACTAACAAAAAATTAGTCACAATCACAATTATGACGCAAGTTGTAATAAACATGTTGGGAAATAATGATGGTGCACTTTGTTTTTTCACCATTTTCTTGTTCGACTTCATAATATGCACATCCATTTTCTATTACATTTTACAAATGTCTTTCCATTTCACTCGAGTATTGTTTGTTTTATTTTTTCCTTATTTTTTTCTAACTTATAATATGTAATACCTTTAATAATGAAATGAATTGAATACATACATATTTTAAAATTCATTATTTGCTAACTTCCTTATTATTTTATTTTATTTTATCCATATTTGTGTATTTTAACACAAATACATATACAGGATGTCTCAAAATTCGCGAATTCCGAATTCAGAGCGTGGTAGGGAAGGACCCAGTGGAGCTCGAAAAATACTTAGAAAAAAAAAATTCGCTCTTCCTGAAGAAGATATAAGCACTTTAATTTTGTTCAATACATAGCAGCCTTCATATCCACAGTGACAAAATACTATTCTAGCTACGTTGCCGTTCCATTTTTAAGAAAAATTACATTTAAGATTTTTTTTACTCCAAAGTAAAGCTATTTTTCAAAAAATTGTTTTACATTATTATTTTCCACAATCATCTACACCATAAATAACAATAAACACTGAACTTTTCAGCCTGTATTTGAAGAAAATGCACTTCAAAGAGTGCACCTTCAGACCAATGTATTTTTGGGGGGAGTGCTGATTTTTTTTTTTTAATTTCCATATTTAGACTACTGAAGTGATCCCCTACAACGCTCTGGATTTAGAATTCGCGAATTTTGGGACACCCTGTACACAAATTTATCAAATATGTATTCTCAATTTTTTCTATTTTTTTTTTTGTCATTACCATTGTTATTATAGCCTTTACAACAAAATTTTCAGCGTCTCTTCTCTCAAACTTGTCACTCAAAACGGTCATATCGTACCTAAATTCAACAAATACCACAAATGTCAAAAATAGCAAATTCCATTTTCCTATCTTTCTTTCCACTTTTATTTTCCTTGATCTTTTCTTTTCGATCGTTCTCTTTTCTTCACTTCATGACTTCTTTAAGCTGAAATTACTTCCAAATTTTTCAGCCTTTCCCTTCATCCAATTTCTCACTTGACATACTCCTTCTTTCTCCTTTCAGCTGATTACTTTCAATTTTTATTTTTCTTAAGTGGTGTTTTCTGGTTCGTGGGCCGTGGCCTGTTGAAAAAAAAATTCCAATAGACCCATCCAATCAACCCAGAAATACCACTTAATATGGACACCGGCCGTGAAAGCCCAAGGACAATATTTTTTTACTTTTGTTTTTTCATTCCGTTCTTTTATCTGATTCTGTCTATTTATACCAAATACTCAAAGCTGCATTTCTTTATTGGCAAAATTGATTACTATGTAATTCCTAGCACGTATCAAGTCATGTCTTAGCTTAACAAATGTCAAATATGATATATTTTTCATATTCTCATTTTTGTTAAAATTTTTGTCTTCCGCTATTCCTGTCCTTTACTTTTATCCCCGTTTTACTCTGAACAACTTACTGTACAGTTTTTTTTAAATATCTTTACTAACTACTGTTTCTATTTCTTATGCACTGTGCCATTTTTTCTTATCCGAGACTTATTCCTACTAATTGTTTTACTTTCTTTCACACAGGCTTTTATTTTCTATAATAAAAAATATTAACATATGTAATTCCTTTCAAGACAAAACATTCTGTGACCAACATTATAAAAAAAAATATATTTAACATAAACTAATCGATATCCTCAACGAGCAAAGGAATTTTTTAGCCTCAATTCGACCACAACTCGTGATAAAAGCATTGGGAAACATCGATACGCCGTGATAATTGTAGTGTAGTGGATGTTATATCGAGAAGTGTCCAAACACCATCAAATATTACATCCGACCATTCAATCTTTCCTTCTTGTTTGCACTATCGAATTTCGACATTTAACAAACAAGCTCATCGGAATTTAACGATAGTTTTATCGAGTTGCTCTTTTATCAACAAACAAATCCATGAAAAGACGATTTCCGATTCTCTCCCTCCGACTGGCTGACCTTTCGATATTGCTTCGGCATTAATCCCCAACACTATTCCACAATTCCCGAAGAACCACATTTCTTTCTTTTTTTTTTGTTCTTCATTTCGTCGCATCTTCACCCATTTTGCAATTACATATTGTAAAACATCAAAGCGGACACGAGCAAACAACAAATATACACAAACACTTATCACGATGACACCTCAACGTCTCGATAACACCGCCGTAAGCTCATCGATCGGACATATGTCACAAAACAAAGCACTCCGACAGTCCACTCCCGTAATTAGCCGCCGCACGAAAAAACCGCTCGCCTGAAAAATTAAATCACCGAATCGATACGATTTAGGTACAAAGCAAACATGACGGTCACACCAAACGCTGTTTACGCAGACGATTATGCTCACATAAATAAACAATTATCGAAAGATGATGCACAATCGGCGCCGCTAACACAAAGCGTAAACTTGACGGCGCGCTGAAAACTCATTTTCTAATTTTCACGCGACCGAGTTGTTTTCGCTCGAAATTGCAAACCGCAAGACGGTAGCGCCGCACGTTCGAATCGAGAACACCTGTTCAACGCCAAAAACCCGATCGTTGAGATAAGGATAACGGGGGCAAACATTGACGGCCTCCGGACGCTCCGGATCTGAGTCCCATCGGAACCGCGCGGGGGAACAACTCACGTTGGATTTTCGGTGGGTCACGTCCATCTAACGTCAAAATCATTATTATTATTGTTATTATTGACTGTTCGCGCAACGATAGCGGTGCGATTTTATTTGGACAGTGAACCCTGACGATAAAAAGCCGTCAAAGCAGAATCGTCTGAAAAAAAAAAAGATTTATTAGCCATTAGTTCGATGAAAAATAGAAATGGCACCAAGAGAGATCTCGACGATTACTTTGGCAATTGCATCAGCGCCGAGGCGTTTTGTTATCATTGTGCTTCCTCAAACTTGTGGATTTTTTCGTATTTTTAGCTTTGGCAGGGTCTCAAGAGCTGATGATTTTTCTCGGGGTTAGTGACCAGGAAAATTTTCCGACTGTCCCGGAGACCCATTCCAAGGCCACACCATCGACAACAATTTCCCTGTTTGTTTTGCATTACGACCCGTGACAGACCACTCCGTTAGGATTATGGTCAGCCGAGCAGAACGCAATGCAGGTTTCTCGGTGTGTTTTTTGCCTTTTCCGCTTTGGTGGCTGCGAGCGCAGAAAAACCGCACCGAAAGAGAAAACGCGACGCGACCGGGGCTCTTATCTTATCGGGAGACGCGGAGAAAAGCGTCTTTGTCGGACTGCGGGGAGATTAGCGCGGTGAAGGATGGGAGGAACGCGACGATAATTCGTTAAACGTTGTGAAGTATTTTCCGGATGGCGCCCGTTCCGGGGTTAATTGGTGGATTGTTGCGGCGCGCTCGCGATCATTTCCGGAGTTTCGAAGCTATCAAATTTCATCCTCAGTTAACGTTCGGAGTGTGGGTTTAGAGCCAACAGTTTGTGCAAACAGCCGCCGGGGATGTGTTTGAAGGCGGAAGACTCGCTAAAAAATGTCAAAGAAACGTTAACGACAAGGTGGAGAGTCAGGATTTGGGCATCGTCGAAGAGGGTCCAACGAATTTCGCACCTTTCAATGAGTCAAATTAGAAAATGTTACTGTTAAGGCTGCGTGACACGTCCAGATACAGATCTTGTTGGAATTTCTATTATACCAACGTGTATCATCGAAGTTTGTCAAAAAATGTTTTGAAAAATTTTGCTTTTCACGCTGACAAGACAATTTCTTCAAATCGAGATATTCATCGCCCCAAATGGAGAATACGATTCTTAGACCCTCATGGTTATTATTAATTGATAATTAATTTTCAAAAAAATGACTGCTGCAATTGTTCCGGTGAATCAACTAGAAATCTCATTTTTCACACAATTGTTATTCCATTATCAGAGTGCATTCCATAACAATTTCTTCTTCTACCTGCAGGAGCCAGATCCTTCGCAGTACAACAAAATTTGCAAATCATTTCAGATGAGATTGAATAGGAATCTACATATTTTTCTCAGGAATACATATTCTCCCTTTTCCTTTTGGTTTTTCGTGCGCAAACAAATAACGTGGAACTTCTTCAAGAAGAAAGTCACAGAACCTCATCTCGGACGGAAACTTCTAATGGAGTAAAAAATTTTTCTTTGTGTGTTTTTTACAAATTCAATTAATTTGTATATTTGACCCATTCTGGAAAGATGTAAACAACCATCGTCGACGAACGAAAACAATCTCTAAAAAGGAGATTATCTAGTTTGGATGCCACCTACTAGAACTCACCAGACAACACGTTAGAAAGAGATCTCGTTTTCTTGAACCATTCAGTTTCCTTGGTTAAAAAACAGATTTACATACGACATCATTATGACATTTTTCTAGTCTTCATAACGCGACCAAAACGGTTTGGGGCCAACACCAAAGAACAATTCCCAACGCCAAATCGAGTAAATTTCTTGCCTGTTGCAAATCGCGCAAGGTGGACGCCGTCAACGCAATCATTTTCGCCTAAACAAAGCCATTGTCTTTTCAATTAGAACTCGTAGACGTCAGAGCTGATCTCGATTCGTCCGTACGCCACGTGACCCAAACTAATTTTCGTGCAACAGTCGTTCTTCAAGAGACAAAATGGCGCTGTGACGTCACGTTCGTGTCCATTTTTCCCAATGACAAACGAGCGTTGGCACCGCTCTCGTCTTTTCTAAATATAGTCGTCGTCGGCGGCGGCGGAGTCGCATCCAGCGCTCGGTGCGAGTTTATTGTGCGGTCCGCCGCTTCGACGGCGGGACGTTTCGATCGTGTCGGCATCCGCAGTGTGGGACGATGACTCATCGACGGGACGGCGTTGGACCCGAGCCACCCTCCATCTCTCCCCCGGGCGGCGGCGCATCCCGAATCGAAAAAAATCGCCGGGAAATCTTGCCGTTTATATTTGGAGCCGGACCGTGGGTGTTCCCGGCGGATTCCTCTCTCAATTACGCTTTCAAATCGGACTCTTCTTGGATCAACAATTCCGACTCGATCCACGTCGTCCGAGCTGGAGTGCTAATTGATTTTTTACCAATTAATTTCCATAATTGAGAGATAAAATCGCAAAAAACATCGAAACCGAGCCTGGAGTCGTCGGGAGAGCGTCATCGATTTCTGTTTGAAAACACTCGACTCGAAATAAACTCGATCCTAATTATTCATGTGGAGGGGTCCATTCGCGAGCCGTGCGGCTTCGAATTTTCCCAGAAAATCCACCAACATCCTCCGCAAAATATGAATTCCAGGTGACGTTCACCGCTGCGACACCACAAAACGTTAATATTCAAAAGGTTCCGAGAAGGGGTCGATTGTTCCCTTGCCACCTTGTCCTCACGGAAAATATCGATTCTGGCACGATCAACTGAAAAACAAGACCACCTCGACACACGCGGCGAACCTCTCGCCTGGAAAACGAAGAGTTGGAGGCATTTTTCGCGAAACGAGCCGCATCAAAAATGAGTCCTTAACGCGCAGTTACAGTGTGACATTGGAAAAAATGGAGTGACTCAAGAATTATGACTAACGTTGACAATTTCTTCCAATGCCAAGTCACAAATAACCTCAGATGTTCCCTCGCAGTTCATTTGTTTATAGAATAAATTTCTCTTGTTTGTCTAGTGGAGGTGGACCCCTGCGTCGCATCTACGACACCGCTGTCCTTGTCCTCTGGGATATTTTTCAACATTTTGATCAAATCTCTGCACATCTAACAACACCAGAAAGACGCAAGTTTTCGACTTGTTCATGAAGTTCTAATTTTACAAAATATCTTACCTCGCCACGAGAAATATATTCACGTACACGTTTTTTCGGCATTCTAAAATACTTTTGTGGTGTTTTTAAAACCAAAACACTTATTCGTTCGGTACCTGATTTCGAGAAAAAAAAAACAAAATAGCAAAATACTTTGACAGGTGAGCCAAGTGTTGCCAACCTGACAACTTGATAGATTTAATTGCGTCCTTTCAAGGTCGCCAGATTTAAAAAAATTTGGCAATTAAACGATACAAACAGTAAATGGTGCCAAATCGGTGGCGATTAAAAGCGCATCTTGGCAAAAAAATGCAGTCGTTTCCACCGATTATATTGAAATTTGGTAATTTGACATTTATTTTACAGGTCGAACGTAAAAATTGCGAGACGTATCAAGTAGGTTCGTGTCAAGAGGCGGAAATGTAGGAACTAACCTCATTTAGAGTTCGTAACGTCTTGTTTATTGGAAATGTAACGTATTTAAGGATTTATCGGGTCTTTTAGCACGGTAAGTGTCGATTGCGATGCTATTTTCGATTACATCGAGTTGGCATTTGCGTCGCTTTTTTTGTTAATAACGTTTCATCCAGAAATACCAGGGTACAAGTCCACTTTAGCCATTACCTCATACCTTAATCCAATAAGAAACGAATAAATTGACGCTTATCAGTTTAAAATGGGTACGAATTGCTTGCGAGATTTGTTCGAGCAATTAAAAAAAGTGGGTATTACGCGCGTCGACGGCGAAAACCGCAAAGTTGGACGATAATAATGGTGTATTAATGAAATGCGATGGAGGAGAAGAATGAAAAGAGGATTGTTGGCGGAAAACGGCGGCGGCGGCGAGAAAACGGTCCTTCTGATTGGCGCTGTCCGAGCCAGTCGTCATGACATTAATGACATTATCACGAGGAAACGTGGGAAAATTTATTATAAATAATACTGTTGCAATTACGCCCAGAACACAATCCGCGTTTGAAGGACGAACGGCAAGGATAAATCAAGACACTCACTTCCGGTCCGGAGCGGCGGTGCAGGATCGAGTCTCGAAGGATCACTGGTGCATCACGCACGCCAAGAAAAAAAACAATTAATCACGCACTCACGCACAGCGTCCGCACTCCAGCGACGCCGACGGTCAACTGAAAGTAATGAAACTGAAACAACACCCGAATGAAAATACTTGCGGTTTGTTATTGGCGGCGGAAAACTTTCCGATCGTTCCGGGCTTTTTTCACCGGGATCTCTGGACAACGACGGGCGGACAAAGAGGCAGGAGCACGGGTCGAGATTTCAAGGATTTCGCTCACGCACGCGGACGCATTCAACGGCGTGCGTGACGGCGCGAGGCGATCGGCTGATTTGCGATTTTCTCCGGGGCGAAGACGCCCCACGCACAAATAAAAATCAAAAACTAACCTTCAAACGTGAGTCGACGGGGTTCGCACAAGTCGCCGGGAAAATTTGCACTAGTGTCCGATGAAGAGACTGGTTTTTTGTGGAAGCGGCGCGATTTTGCGATTTTTCACATTATGCTTGTGTTATTTATGAAATTTTGACGCGACGAACACATTCCTCAAACGTCAAACGCTAACTGACACTTCGGGTCGGGGCGACCTCTGCCGACCATCAACCAATTCTATCGGGTGGGCGGAGCCACGTCGAGATACACAGGGCGAACGAAAGAAGTGAAAATGCGTTTTTGATTTTTTTTATTTGGTCTTTTGTTACACTTTATACACGATCCAACAACTCTAGAATTTACAAAAATCCCGCTGCGTACGCCTCGAACGTCCTTATTTTACAAAATGCATGTATAAATACACAGTATCAAACAACAAAACAACTGATTTGATTGTACAACAGAACAACAAAGGTGCAAGAAACACAGAAAAACCATTTACTAACCAGAATATACAAACACAAGTTTTATTGCCTAATCAATTGAACCTATTTATTATTTCCAAGCTTGTCGCAGCGCCTTCTTTGACGCCAGGTACTTGGTGACGTAAGAGGCTAGAACGAGTCCGGACAGGACCAGAACTATCAACCTGTGGTCAAAGTCTTCTTTCAGCACATCGAAAGTCTTTGACGGCGCCACTCTAGTATAAAACAAGTCCAAACCGTGCACCAGCACGTGACTGGTACTCTCCAACTTGGCGGGCGCCACGTCGATCCTCTTGATTCGTCCCAGCGTCTGGTTGTAGTTGATGATGGCCTCGGACGGCATCGGGATCTCGGGCATGTACGGTATGCAGCTCTCTTCGGGCCCGCATGCCACCTCCGCGAACCTCGGCTGCACCAGCATCCACGGGATCTCCACCACGCTCCCGGAACTCATCCCCACCAACAAGAACTTATTCGTGATTCCCCTCTCGGTCAGCGTCACCGTCATCGAGGCCGGATTGGCCGGCAGGATGTACGACTGGGTCTGGATGTGGGGCAGCTGACTCACCCCGAACGAACTGAACGCGGTGCTGTTGCTCTGGATGTGGCCCTCGTACAGCTCCGCGGCCACGAGCTCCGTCCGCCTGAACCTCTCGTTGAAGAACGTGTAGACCAGCCAGTTCTCCGAGTGGACCAGGTGCACCGGCCCCTTGGCCTTCTTGTGCGAAGTCGAGTACAACACCAGTCCGGTGACCCCGTCCACCAGGTACACGCTGACGACGTGCTTGTGCAGGGGGTCCTCGCTCAGCGTCGCCAGCGCGATCAAATTCGGATTGACGTACTTGTAGTAGACGGACCTGTCGGGCAGGACGCGCCCCTGCGAGTGCACCCGCTCCGACACGGGCCTGGTGCCGACGGCGACCAGCTCCGACGGCCCCAGGTTCACCTCCCAGACCTGTCCGATCGAGAAACTCGCCGTCACCTTGTACCCCCGAATCAGACTCCCGTCGATGGTGTACACGTACGTGGTGTCGCTGTGCTGCCGCACGACCTTGCGCCCGTCTTCCGGGTACACGTGGAGGGAGTTGTCGCTGGCGACCACCAGGACCGGCTTGATGTGGTTGTCGTCTTCGTGGGGCAGCAGCACGGCCTGCTTGATCTTGTACTCTAATCTCTCGATCCCGCGACTCGACGCTCCGGTGATCGGATCGAATTTGAAGATGACTCCGTTGCCGCTGTTGCCGTCTTCGGCCAAGAGGACGCACTGGCCGGGTAGAGGGGCGTAACGCGCGGTCCTCTGCACCAGGAGCATCATGGTGACGTCGTTGAAGGGCTTGACGTTCGGAAGGCGATAACTCCAGACGATCGACCCCGACAGGGTGTCGATTCCGAAGAGTTTTCCGACGCTCGTGGCGACGACGATGATGCGGTGCAAGCCGAAGTCGTCGCGGACCAGGCCGTTGTTGCCCAACAACTGTCCGCTCAGCAGAAGATTGTAGAGTTGTTTGGTTTGCGTGGAGATGCGGTGAGAGAACATGCTGATGATGTCGTTGGACGCCGTGGTGAACTCGTTTTCGATCGAAGCGTCGAGTTCGGACACCGGGAGTTCGAAAAACTCCACGGAGACGATGTCGCTTAAGGCCTCCTCGCGCGTCCACACGACTTTACCTTCCGGTAGACGCACCAAAGTTAAGGCGTTGTCGGTGCTGGACAACAACAGATCACAGATGGCGCCTCTGCACTGGCCTGCCACCACATAAGGACCTCCTAGACCCAGAGGGTAGTCCACTTCTACTGACACTCCCTCTTGTCCCGTCAAAAAATCAACCGCTTTGACTCTGATCAGTTTTTCCGGGTTGTCGAAATTCGCCTCCAGTTGGTAGATGGCGTTGTCGACGTAGATGGCGTTGGGGAGGAGAGAGTGGGGCAAACTCTTGACAGACTCACCTTCTATTTCCACCACCCTTGCTCCGTTGTTTTTGATTAATAGAACGGCCGGCACGGGGGCCTCGAACTCGCTCAAGTGGACGCTTCCGGTGTCGGACTCTCCAATTAGCGCTTGCACCGAGTGGGATCGCGCTCGGGGCTCGTCGGTGATCACGTCAAACCAGAACAGTTGTCCGTTGGAGACACAAACGAAGTAGGGAGTCGCCGTTGCACACTTGTTCGGGGCCCCCACCCAAGTCTCGACGAGTTTGCGAGTCTTGGAGCGCACTTCTCCGGTTTTTGCGTTGTAATGCGTCACTTCCATATGCGACCCTGGGACTGGGGCGACGTGGACAAGGAGGTCCCCCTTGACCATCCAGAACGAGTCGACGTCTCTCTCCGTGACTATGCTCCATTCGTACAGTAAGCTCCCGGTGGGGGCGTCCCAACCGCGCACGTAGAAACTACTCTTGGTTCCCGAAACGGTGATTATGTCTTTATCTAGGTGTAAGAGTTGGGGCTGCTGGTCGACTGGACTCTCCATCAGCTGGCGCCATTGGATTTGGTCGTTTTTCAGGCTTAAACTGGCGAGGACGTTCTCTTGCGTGGTCACGATGAGACGTTTGTTGTCGAAACGAGCATGTTTTACTTTACCGATAAATGAGCGCTTCCAGTCGAATTTTCCCACTTGGTCTTCGTATAAGGCGTTCGAAAGGCTTATCCAGAGGATCGTTACTGATATTGTAGCTATTATCGATCGAAAATTAGCCATTTTTACTACATCGAACCTAACCTCTAGGGTAACGTACCCACATAACCTCACTCTCTTGACAACTTTGACAAGTCACCGCCACCACAGGAAATGTTAAATCGACCGACGATAAATCTCTAGTTCCGAGTTTTGACGCGGCGCTGGCGCATCTAGAAATTCAACGAACCCTTTTTATGTGGCAACGGGTCAAGGACGGCCAAACTAGTGAGTAAAATAATGTTTATTCGTTATTTTAAAACTGGAGTAAAACATGGTTTATCATAATATACATAGACGCCCTTCTCAAATTCAATCTAAGCTATATGCTACAGGAATATTTACAGTAACAGCAACTTTACAACAATAAATGCATTTCATCCGTTATTTATGGTTTTGTGCCTTTTGCAACAGTGACCAAGCTTACATTTTAAGAGGAAGTTTACCTTGATTCAATTTTGCAGTCTTTGTTACAAAACAGAGTTGGACAATGGACAAAAAAAATAATCTCGTTTTGTATTGTTGAAGCAACAGTTAAGTGACGTTCGTCTTTATTTTGTGACATTTAATGGATGTAAACTGACAACAAATAAAGTAGTAAAACTGCCCGGAGGCAACACTGAGCTAAAAAGTGAATATAAATTGACTAATAAAAATACTCTGAAATGTATGAACACCCATGATGTTGACGATAAGAATAATGTTAATAATCTCGATAAATAAATTGGTCTAATTTGGTCACGTCCATTACTTGTTGAGACTCTCCCACAGTTCGTCGTCGCCCCATTTGTCATCCCAAGTGGGTTTCTTTTGTTCTTTGGACTTTTTCTCCTTTTTACTGTGCTTCTGTGATATCGATCCGGTGGGCGAGGTGGCGCTGCTTCCTGAAAAGTCCCTAGAATCGGACTGGTAACCCTGGTGGTCGCTCTGGTAACCCCCCCAACTGCCGTCCCAGTTCTGTCCTGGGGACTTGGGGCTCGAGGCCCTTCAACGACGATAAAAAATCGCAATCACGAAACGTGTCTAGTTACCTCGATCCTTGCTGACTGCTGCAGCTCCAGTCTTCGTCCCTGACGTAGCCGTTGCCGCTACTGACCAACGAAGACTTCTCCCCCGGGGAGTGGTAGTTGTCGCCGCCCACCTGGCCGTACCCTCCCGAGTGGTAGTCGCCGCCGTTCCCCGAACCCGCCACTTCTCGCCACCCCTTCCGTCCCAGCTCTCCCATCTACACAACATATTTTTTTGTTTTCAACTGGGGGAATGTCAAACGCGCGATTATTTGATGAGATTCTTGTTGCATTACCTTATTGGTGAGACTAGTTATCTGTGTTCCTACATCTTCTAATAAAGAACCCTCTTTTACCTGACACATGAAACACAAACGAAATCAATATAAAGAAAAATAAAACATCGAGATGGGCAGTGAAAACCATGAAGAAAGGTAAAGAAAAACAAAAGAAAATAAAACGAACCTTGTCCCCTACATGTGAGCTAATATCAACTACCTTCTGTGTTGCGAGTCCGCCATATTTGACGGCGTTTTCGGTGGCTTTGCTCGCGATCTTGGTCGCCGAAGAGGACAAGAACGACCAACCCTAGACGAAAAAACAATTAAAACAAACAAAAAATCAACCAAACAAGTCACATTTTTCTTATTTTTGGGGACACGGTAATAAGGCAAAAACGTGATTTTTTTGGTTACACTGCACAAAAAAGTAAATTACGCTGGCCAAGGACGACATCGCCGAGTCGACAAACTCCTGAGATTGGCTCCTAGGGGGCGGCTCCATCGTGTACCCGAACCCGCTGTACTTTCCGCCTTGACTGGGGGGCAAGTCTCTGAACAGATGAAAATCAACTCTTGGGCATGAACAAAGGAAAAACTCGTTTACCCTCTCCTGGTGGCGTTCTCGGCTTGCTTCTTGGCGAAGAACGCGTCCTTCTGGTCCTTGAACTCGGTCGTGTTGTAGTTCTGGTAGCCCCCCTGGTACGAGTCCGAGTTTTGGTACGTGGACGAAGAATTTGAATACGAATTGCTACTCGAACTATAGTTATTAGTACTAGAACTAGTGATCAGACTCCCTGTATAATTCTGAGCCGGCGACTTTTTCTCGTCCCATGACTTGCCCTGGGCCAGCGTCGAGACCTTGTCGCGGTAGAGGGCGGCAGCTTTCGTGTTGTATCGCTGCTGGATGGTCATGTGATCGTCCCAGTCGGATTGAGCTTCGAAAAAGACTCGCGCGTTGCGGTTGCCCCCGACTTTCATCTTTTCCAGTTCGACGTCTTTCCACTTGTCCATCGTGACGGATCGGACAAAGGAAAGGTGCACGCCGAGGCCTCTGTGCTTGCCGGAGCACTCCAGGCAGATCCATATGCCGTACGTGACGGACACCCACTGGGGGTTGTGTGTGCCGCACTCGAAGCATTTCTGTCACACAAACGCCACGTTATATTCGATGGAAAAAAATATCGGGCCGCATTCGAAAGGGAAATGACCTGATTACACTCACATCGTTTTCGTTGTGCGGTTTCAGCTCCTGTAAGACACGTCTGGTCCGGGGACTTGCCATTTTCGCAACTAACTAAATTCGACGGGGCGAACGGGCTGGTGGTGGACACGATCAACACGGCGACATGTTTTATACAAAAATAAATTAAAAGCTGATTTAAATAATATTAAATGTCAAACTGATGTTGACGTGTGAGATTATTCGATATGAAGTGAATGACATCGGTGAAATTTTACTGCCAACCCGACAGAGCCAAATGCACCATTACGGAAATGGGAAAATAATTGCATCAATTTATTATTTTGATCCTGGAAACAAATCTAAACAGCATCGGGGCCCCCCGAATGGGTTCTCGAAGAGAGATTTTGATGGGTCTCACAAAAATACAAATTTGCAGATAGCCGGAGGAAAGAAACGAATCGAGTGATTTTTGCTTGTATTTACAACAAATAGGTACAGGAAAGTTACAATAAGTACATTTATTACTTCAAATTGTGTCGTAAAATTATCGAAACTCAAACCTACTATCTACAAGCGAGATTTACGAAGAAAATAACAGCGTGATCATTACATGCACCCCCATACAAAACGCAGTCCAACCAAAACACACTTCCACATTCATATTTTCAAATAAATCAAATTGACTCTTTTATCAGTGATAACGACTAGATTAAATGGAGGAAATGTACTTATTTGTGAACGAAAAGACGCCCGATTAATAAGCTAAGAAGCCTACTCGAAAACATCAGGTCAGTCGTTGAATGCAAATCGCTGGAAAATCTCGGCGGCAAACGAAGCTAAAACTTTGAACCTTGATGGAATGTTAAATATCTTAACACAACTCTCCACTATAACTAGAACTCAACAGGAAAAGGTACAACGGAAAACATCGCTTAACACAGTCCACCCTCGAACTCGTCCTCACTGGCGCCCTCTTTCGGCTCGCTCCTCTGACTCTCCCCCTTCTCGTCTGGGCGATCCTGTCGACAGAAATCATTCACGTGGAGAACGTACCGAAGAGCAACTCACCTCGATGGTGGCGGTCGTTTGCGAATTGGGTGAGACGTAAGATGGGGCCGCGTTCTCTCTGACGCTGGCTTTAGGAGGCTTGGCTATGCCCTCCGGTAGCGGCATGTCCCTCGCCAAGATGGCGTACTCTACGTCCATGTTTCTGATGAACGGGTTGCCGAGAGCCGCTTTCGCCGCCTCCTGGTCTTCCTCGTCGTACGCTTGGAGGAGCATCTCGAGAGTTTGCACCTCGGGGGCGTCGCAATAGTTCCCCCACTCTTTGAACGCCTTCTCCGCCGCCACTAGGTCGCCTCTGGTGAGCTGGACAAGAACCAGAGCCACGGCTAAACGACCGGCGGCCTGGCCGGCCCCGCACTCCCGGTGAAGGTCCAACTCGCGCCTCACAGCGTCCGCAGCTGAGTCATACCTACAAATTTTAGTTTAGGTTGGTAGAACTGAGACTCAAGCTACTCACTGTTGAAGCTTAACGTTAATTCTTGCGACCTTGCTCACGTACTCGGCAGCCTGCCGCGGGTTGTCCTGGATCTAAAAAAAAACATATCTGTAACAATTCCTTTCAAAACAACTTCCACTACCATTGCTATTTCGGACGCGTGCTGGAAGAGTCTGAGCGCCTGTTCTGGATATCGCGATTCTAATATTTTGGCCGCTCTCTCGAGAGACGACGCCGCCTTCTCAGCGCTTCCATTGGATTGGAACATGTTGGCAGCCCTCTCTGCCAGAGATGCAATTTCCTGCAGCTCTCCCAATTCCTTGCATACTAAAACGCACTGGTCCAGAGCCTTCGCCGCGTTAAACACTCTAAACAGCGTTAAGAAACAAAACTTTGCATGGTGTGGGCGGGGGCACCTCGCTACAAAAAGGATACGCTCTGTTCTGCTTGTGACAGTCGACAACCTTCAAAAGACACTCCTTGCACTGCACGAAGTTCTTGCAGTTGCGGAAACAGGTGGCTGTAACCGACCCCTTGAGAAACCGCCCCCTTCAACACACACAAACACAAACCTGCTTTGTCGTACTCGTCCGCGGCGGAGTCGTAATCGGGCCGCCATTTCAGCAGCGACGTCTTCAAGCTGCAAAATCGCGAATTACCAAACCGGACGCCCCGCAGAGGGTGCACTTACTGCTTTTCGGCGTTTCGGATGTGCTCCTGACCCTGCTCGTTCTTGTGGCTGGTATCCATCGCACTTGTCTGCGTCAGTTTACAGGTGATTTTGACAGAATGACGGTGGGCTGGTCTACGACTGTTGGCAACACTGCTTCCCCCACATCACCCAACACCTGTCAACCGGCACGTTTTTGGTGGGAAAATGTCAATAATAACAAATTTCGATTGCGTTTGTTGTCGATAATGGCCGAGAAACTGGAAGATTTGAATTTGCCGAACCTCACCGTGCAGAAAATTATCAAAGACGCGCTGCCGGACAATGTGAACGTGGGGAAGGACGCCAGGTCGGCGCTCTCGAGGGCAGCCTCTATTTTCGTGTTGTACATAACGTCGCAGGCCACGAAAGAGGCGCAAAAGGTGAACCGGAAGACGCTGCTGGGACTGGACATAATCAAGGCGCTGGAGGAGCTGGAGTTTGACGAGTTCGTGGAGCCTTTGCAAATTATGCTCAAAGGTGAGTGAAACTGACAAAATGCCCTCACTGTCTTTGTTTTTAACGTTTAAGAAAATTGAGGAGTCAAACAAAATAAAAATGTTTTGTTTTAGAGTTTAAGGAGGCCAAACAGAAGAAGATTAAAGCCAAGAAGAGTGAGGATGTGGAAATGACTGAAGAGGTGGAGGAGGAGGCGGTGGAAGAAGAAGAGACTGGTGAAGCATAGCTCGACTTATTTTATTAATAAACTATTTTCTAAATATAGTTTTATTTGAAAAACCACAATATCACTGATTCGTAACGGTAAAAATAACGCAACATGCAAAGAGAGTAAAATTTCAACTAGGTAATAGAAATGATCCATACAAATTGAAGAATTTAAGACTAGATTAGTCGTAAGGCCACACAGAATGTGCAAATTCACAGTTGTCCGTCAGTAACAAAATAAACACCGATGAGCAGTTTATAAATTTCATATTTGGCAGTTGAACGTCTTTTCATGCTTCTCGTTGGGCAAATAAATAGTTACGAGCTGACGACTCGAATTTTGCGCTCGATCTCCGTTCTGCACATTGGACATTCAGTCAAGGTCGTCGGACACTCTGCGCAGCAGCAAAAGTGTCCGCACGGCACGAAGATCACTTCGCACTAAAACAAACAAATCAGTCTGGCCGAACCTCGAAATTAAACACTTACCGCTCTATCGAGACAAATCGCGCATTCGGACGCCATAGTTGTGACTTGGTCCAATGGTGGCGCACTCGCCTCCTCTATCGGTAACGCAGGCGCAGTGGGCGTCACGGGACTCTTGCACGCTTTCTCCTTTTTGTACATTTGGAACGCGTCTAGAATGTGCATTCTGTCCAACCTGTTGGTAATTCCGGCTTCGCTCAGGTCGCTTTCTGTGATGTTTTCGACGTCGTCTGAAAACAACTCAGTTGTGAAAGATGCCACTAGAGGGTCTACACTACTTGCATTGACATTGCGTCATCTTGGCTAAAAACGGTAGACAGTTGATGACTCCGTTGAGTAAGAGGGCCTGTGCGAGCATCGGGTCGATGTTCTTCTGCGCCTCTGACAGTCCCTCAGGTAACCTGCACGACACAGTTAGACACGAACCGACAAAATGATGCAAAATGTACTTGTCTAACAGCCTCTGGTACTGCTTCAACCAGAAATCTTCCGAGTTGCAGCTGAATTCTTCCAAAGTCTGCAGAGTGGACAGCAACTGCGCCCTCCTTTGCTTCTGTTGTTCCAACAGATCGATCAAGAGGCACGACAGATCGATTCTCTTCTCGGACAAGTCGTTCTGAAAGAATTTTAACAGTTGCGTGTCCGCAAGAGTCGCAGAGACTCACCAAATTGTGGTCGATTTCCAGTTTCCTCTTGTCCATTTCGATGAAAGTCAATGCTGCCAACTGCGACTCTACCAACCTGACTTGCTGCAACAATCCCCAACTCCTGGCGTCTCCTCTCTCTAAAAGCGCCCCGACTGCCACTTTTTGTAGGTCGCCATCTTCTTGCAGCTTCTCCAAAAGCTCGGCTTTGTGCAAATCTTGACTTTGCAATATCTCCGTGACGCGGTAGTCGTAATGAGTTTCCCTGAATCAATGAATCACAAAGTTACTAAAAATACCGACAAAATCCCTAGAAACTGACATTTCTAGAATATTCTTCGATGCTTCCACTCGACTGTCGTGGAACTGTTGGAACCTGATCAGTTCCTGCTCCAGCAGGTCCTCCATGTTCTCCAAGATGTCGTCCTTTCTCAGCGCTTTGTTGTACTTGTCCGCGGCGGCCAACAAGCGCTCTTCTTCCTCGCGTTCTTGTTCCAAAAGCTGCGCAAGTGGTTCGCTGTTCAGCGCCAACAACTGTTTGATGGCACCGTCCGCCCTTTGTTCGGCTGAAACGAGAAACATGAGAACGGGAAGTTTTGCGAACAGATCTGACACCTTCTAGGACCATTTCGACCAGCTTGAACCGCTCCACCTCTTTGAGTTGTTGCAATTTGACCAGTTTCGAGTCTAGTTTGGTCTGTCGCCGAGTGATGTCGGCCAAAAGCTGAAAATTTTAATTCGGGTAGAAATAGGAAAGTGTTCGAGTCGTGATCTACCTGGTTCTTGCTGATTTTCTGGGCGTTCGCCAGTTCGAACTCTTGCTTCTGTAAAAGCTCGTTGGCTCGCTCCATCTCTAAGAAATCTTGCAATCTTTGTTTCTAAAATCGTACAAGCATCACATTTTACGTTTCTGGCGGTCGGTATCGCGCTAACAAAACCACGAACGAGAATTTCGAATGTGTATGAACGCAGCCAAAAAGCAACGAAAAAATATGAAACGAAACGGAAAGCGAACTAAAGCGTGTAATCGCTACAAAGCACTCAATAATTATCGAAAAAAATACGTAAAAACAAACATGCCTTAATGTTTTCTAGCTTCCATATTTTGGCCTAAAAAAAACATAAGAAACTCATTAGAGAACGATGAATGGTTAAATCTATTGCTTTTAAGCAATAACGATGTTATGTACAGGAGAGATCCACCACTGTACCTCTGTACGTTTAAGAAATTACCTCGAAAGCGTCAATTTGGTCGGCGCTGTCGTCCACATCTTCGACGACCGAGTCTTGGAAGTGGTCGGGCCCCAGATAATCAACACCCACGTCTGAAAACAATCGCGAAAAATCAATCCGTCACACTTCACGCGCCAATTACCGTTACAAACGTAGCGCAAGATCGCTTCGGCCCCTTGCGCGACCACCTCGCTCGGTGGGTACACAAATCTGTCCGGGTCCAGTTCCAAAGTGGTCAGTCTCTGCGCCTGACAAATGCTCTTGGGCAAATGCTTCAGGTGCTTGTTCGCGTTCAAGCTCAACAATTTCAACTTCTTTAAATGGCCGAGATTCTGCGGTAAAGCTTTCAACGAGTTATTGGCGACATTCAGTACGACTAAGCTACTTAAATTACAAATTGTTTCAGGCAACTTTTTTAATTGATTATCGTTCAGATACAGCTCCTGCAACAAAACGCGGTCAGAATCGGTCGAGGGCGGGGCTGGAGGTGCACCTTTAGGTTTTTCAACAACTGTATGTCATCGGGAAGATACACAAAGGCATTGCTGTGCAAGTCCAACACTTTGAGTAAGAGCAGGTCCTTCAACTGGCCCCCGCCGGACAGAGACGTCAGACGGTTGTCGTCTAGGCGGAGCACCTCTTTGAGGAAAACCCGGCAGAGGGAGTAGATCCCTTGGGGGACATTTTGGAGGGCGCACTCGGACAAGTCGAAGATCGGCTCCGGTGCTTCTCTCGCCTGCAAGTTGTGGGCGGAGAGGGCGCGCTTAACGGACTGGGTACTTACTAGGTACAGCTTGTGCTCTAGTCGGGCCTTGTTTTCTCGGCTCCTTCGAAACATGGCCGCTGCATCACACCGCACTGAAGGCACTGACGAAAGACGCGGTCGACTATTACGTGAGACAGATTAGAGGCCCTGCGACTTTTCCTCCGATCGTCTTATTAATGATGAGCGCACGTTGCGCAAATATTTGTTTTGATTGTATTGACATTGAACGAGCACGAAACGTCAACTGTCAAACTACTGTCACTCTTATTTGTCAATAAATGGAGCACCCTGTAAAGCGCGCTTCACACCGGAATCGACCCCGACATACCACACGACAGCCGATTCAAACAAGAACATATTTATACCGATTAAAAAATCCGGAATTATAATTTACGACAGCATCTTGACGCTCACGCGTTTGTACAACTATAAACACGCCAAAACAAATATCTTTACGGTGGCATTAAATGTAGCTTTAGCTTCGACCGGCTCTCGGCACCTTAGGGATTTTTGCCGCCGGCTGTTGGTTTGACATCACTATGTAGGCTGACGTGTCCTAAAAGTAGTGAAGTACAGAGTACAGATTAAAAGGATAAAAACGAAGGGCAGGGACACGTCAGATGCAGTTGCGGCTCGAAGGTTTGGTGCCAGAGCTGCAACTTTTCAGTGCAGTTAATTTCAACAACTGTGACTGTCGTGATAAGTCAACATTTGAGCCGGTACTACTCAAGGTATGTTTTTGTGTCTGCAAATTACGTAACAACTTGTGCAACCCATCCGGGGGTTTACTCGTTTGAAAGCGGGTGTGATACTGCAGGATTCGTGTTGTTTTTGCAACAGGACGAGTGGGGGTTGGGGGGAGGGATAGTGAAAAAATCAGGGCCGCCAAGTTTCTCACAATTTATTTTTTCTATAAAATATAACTTGTGCGTTCCGCTCTTACGTACACTTTTATAAAATTATTGCCTCTATAAAAGGAAACTGTATAAAAATCCGTCTATAAGAAGCACTGCATGTCGGTGCTACGGGAAAATGGCCGACCGGCGCCATCTTTCTCCTACGACTAGTAGCCTAACATTAAACTTATTGTGGGTTCGTGGTCTCGTCGGAGGGGTTCGCGATGCTCTCTCTCCTCCTCATTCTGTACTCGGTGGGCGTCAACATCCCCCTGAGTATGGTATCGTAGGACACTTTCAACCCCTTGTCCGCCATCTTGCAGTACATGTCCCAGCACTCCTTCTCCTTGACGGAGCCGAACCTGGGCTCTCCGTCGTCGACGGCCTCCGCCTTGTCGCCCTCCGCAACACCGGAGTTCTCCGCTTTGGGGACTTCCGGCACCTCCTCGACGATCTTCGTCTTGATGTCGACGGTGATGGGGTCGGCGCTTTTCGTCTCTTCGTCCCCGATCTTGACCGACTCGTCCTCCCCGCTGCAACAGAGTTCATTTTCACGATTTCGAGTCACGGTTTAGCGGAATTCCAATTTTCTTTATCGTGTGACGGCATGGGAATGGCAACATTCTTCGGCCGGTTTTGTTCATGTGCACGCGAATATAATTTCGCATCGGGAGACATGAAATTGCGCTGTTTTTTCATCGGAAACGTTCGTTTCATTTAATGGTAGTTGAATGATTGATTTTATCAGTGCCACCGAAAGCTACGGGAAAATTTCAATAACTTATCAAAGTCGGCTGGTACCGATCGCGAATGAATTGCAGAGTTGAAACCAGTCAATAACCTAAATATTACAGACCGTGATCGGTCGCGGGTTGTCCTCGGAGGGACAGTTTCCCATCAAAAAAAAATCTAGACCCCAATCGGAATTGATGGTCCCAATTCGGACGTGGAAATCGGAAAAACCTGCACAGGATGGGCGACCTGGAAAAGGAAATAGGTAACTGGAACAGTCGCTTTCGCCTTTTATTTTACACAACCGCGAATATTGATGCGCTGATGATTTATTCGCCGCTGTCGAGTTTCCCACCGGAAATCATTTTCACTTTTATGACCTGAATTGTTCATTTTCCACAAAAAGACAAACAAACATTCGTCGTCAACGAACAATCTTCAAGCAGATTTCGTACACGACTTAGTTTCTAGTCTCCGAGCGTCAGTTCGGGAAGATTCAAGGATTTAGTCTGCTGACAAGATTTAGTTCGACGACTTAGCCTCCCTTTAGACTTAGTCGTGCGACTTAGTTCGCCACTGATTGGCGACCGACAGTGACAATTTTTCCGCTATCACTAAACAGTGACCCATCAATCAAAATTACCATGTGGTCCGGATCCCTTCAATCACGTAATGCGCCCCACATTGGCGCCTGTGATTAAAATGTGTGTCGATTTCTGTTGTATCGACTGTCGTGGGGAGGTTGGAGGCGAGGCGTAAAATACAATAAATCATACAAACTCCTCAACATTTTCGTGATGGGTAAGGTTCAGTTGCAGAGATATCTCTAGGTAATACTTGAATGTCTTGTGGGTTTGGCCCGACTCTCGGGGCCAGCGCGTGATGTTTGTTGCACATCCTGCCGGGGACATCGGCAGGAAGTGCATAGGACCTTGTAATTGGGGTGGCGACACGAGTGTGGCTCTTGATGAAGTTTTTTCTAGGATTTTGTGTTACGTGCCGGTTTGTTGGGGAGCAACACGCGACTCGCTACTAAATTAGGTCTTTACTTTGAGGTGGTAATCAGGGCTGGATTTATGGGGAGGCATCTGAGAAGTGAGGGTTTGAGTGACTCGTTACTGGAGAATCTCGAAGGGGGTTTTTTCGTGTGTGTTGCGACAGGAGGGATCATGTCTGTTGTTGCTATCTACTTAAGTAAATGATGTCACGGAATCGTATGATTATACACAAGTTTTATCAGGAAATTGTGCGCTAAATGAAAACTCTCCCATTTATTATTTATAAATGGGAGAGTTTTTGTTTGTTGTCGGGATTGCAACTTTTGATAAGAATCTAGATACTGATAAGAACGCAAATATAATAACAATGTCGTTTTGAATCGCAACGAAAAATAGGTAATGTACCGAATTATGTGCGCAGATTGATTAAGGTAGAAAATTAATTTAATATTTTTGTTGGTGAGTCATTTTGGCATTTAATACGATACATCGAAATTTTTGCTTTTAATAATAATTACATTTTTAACTTAATTAATGCCACACTATTGTGAATGATTTTAATGTGCCGATAACAATACAATAGTGTTGATGTTATTAAAATTATTAAATGAAAAATTACGTGAACGTATCTGATATAATGAACCAAATGGCTCGAATTTAGAACACATTTTCTGTCTGACAAGTCCTTCATTATTATAATAGACGTAAGAAAAATAATTCCATTAAAGTCAAAACGAGTGGATATTTTACAATTTTTTTTTCTAGATTTTATTATGTCGGATGACCTGATAACTTGTTTTTGACCATGTATGTAATTTGATTTTGTGAATTATATTTTATGCAGTCTATTTCTACTCCTTGTCTCTATTTTTATTATTTGATAATTTGGAAATTGCAAAAATTGTGGATGCGCCGGGATAATCTGACCAAAATATGTACATATTTCTATACCTTTACTGTTTGACAGGCTAGGTGTAATTGAGAACTGAATTTTTTTCACAGTTTATTATGACGACTTCGACAAGGAAAATCATAGATTTTTGTATTTTTTGTGATATGCAAAAATAGTAGATATACTTACCAAGAAATTTTGGGATTTTTAAATGTTTTTGTTTATTGAGGAACAAAAGAAGACTGAAACGGCACTTTGTTTTGATACAGTTGAACAAAAACAGCCTTGTCAAAAATGTTCAGTTAACAAAAAATGGTGGATGCGCCGGGAAAGTTTTGATGATATACCTATTTTTTTTTCTAAATTTAAATTTAAAGTTATAAATTGTTTTAGGTGCTGTTTTTTTTTGCCCAACAGTAAAAAGGATTATGTTTATTTTGTATAACAATATTTTTATATTTTAGGAGTATTTGCACCACTTTTAATCTAGTTTATTGAACCAGGATAAACAAAGAAGAAAAACTGACGTTTTCAGTCTCTTGTTTTATAGACTGTGATATTTTTGACGAGCTAAACGATTTTTCAAAAATTGCAAAGTTATGTGACTAACAATGAACGTCAGTGAGAACTCTGATGAAATAAAATTTTAATTTTTCTGTTTCCAAAGCTTAATTAAGTCTTAATTCATTAATAATAATTAAGTTATTTATTATATTTATTCCAACAAAAAAATTCCGATTGCAGGAAAAATGCAAAAAAGTGAATGTTACAATAAAGGAATAAAAACAAAAGGGTAATGTTTCTTTTAGAAACCTATTTGACACATAAAATAGTATGATCAACAAAATAAAGGAGATAACAAAATTTCTGAAAACATTCGTCGTAACTTAATAAACTATGCTTTGCCATTCGCAATCTTTCTTCTTGAAGTTTCGGCAAAACCTTTCTTCATCATATCGCATTATGTTATGTCGTATTAACTATTTTGTTCCTAATTTTTTTTTGTTAAAACGTAATGGTGAATGCGCCAGGAAATGTTTAGTACTTTTTTCAGCATAAAAGATAAAATTTGTATTTAACGGATTTTCTTGTTGTGAATGTAATTATGAAAGCTGCAAATATGTTACTCCTATAAAAAACTATACACGTGACAAAAAATGTTTAGGATGTTTATTTCTTTTTCATCGACCTAGATCATCTTTTAAAGTATGTAGTACTTTTTGAAAAATTCTGTTAAGAATTAGTTAACAGAGAATGTCTCAAATTGACAATATTGTAACGGGCGTTCAAAAACTCGCACGTTTGGTGTTGACTGCGCTTTGGAACACACGTTACTTAACCTGCATAACCCATGCTTATGCATATGGGAAAACATCAAGCGAGTATTAACATTCAAAAACGTACAGGCCAAACGGATTAGTTTCTGAACATCCGTTATTACATAATTTTTAATTGTAAATTTAAAAAAAAATGGTGAATGCGACGGGAATAAACAAGAAGCGTATCCATATTGAAAAATATCGAATATCAATCATATCAAGTAATTATTTGTTTTTTGTGTGTATGTTACATAATGTAATGGATTTTGTGTAACACAATAAAACTGAAATTTTGCATTTATTACAAAAATGGTAGATACGCCGGGAGAATTTTTTTAATGCAGGAACGAACTGAACTTAAAAATCCATATTTCTGTCTTTTATAATAAATAAGTGGATTAGAAATTTGCAAATTGCAAAATAGTGCATACCCCAAGACTGAACATATTTATACAGGGTGTATATAAAATATATGTGTTAATTTTAACACGCAGCAGAACTTGTTAATGAAACGTTTTTTCCGTTTGAATTTTTTAAGAAACCGCGTTACAAACTTAAAATTTTGAAAAAATTAGCCATCAAAATGTATACCCGCCTAAGGGTAAGAACGAAAATTTTCTGTTGTGATAGAAATAAAAAGTTACATTCTTATAGAAAAAATAAAATAATAAAAATTACAATTCTCATGGTTACAAAAAAAAAATAGAGAGTAGTTAGTCACACAAAACGTCTCGTTTGGTAAAAATTGGGGGGCAAAAAATCTGGAAAAACTACGAATTTTGCAAAATTTTATAGAGAAAAGTTTCATAAATTGGCGAGTTCTTTCACTGGTTAAAATTAAAACAGTTATTTCAGATACACCCTGTATATCTGGATGGAACAGAAAAATTGTATTCTATATCTTTCTCCATGTCCAAACTAACGAAACAACTTACTTTTTTTTGTTACTTATTAAAAATGAGAACACAGAGATTTTTTATGTTTTTATGTTGGTAATAGATTGACAGATTATTATTACGTCAGGTTAAACAAACAGATAATTTACCTGTTTATGTAAAGTTTTGTCACGTAATCAAAATGTAATACGAATGGATGTGGCAATGAGTATTGGACACTGCTGCCAACCTTACACAAGAAATGTACCACTTTTGATTATGCAAAGCGTGTTTTTTTTAAAGACAGTAGCGCAAATTAGTCATTTTAATAGAAGAAAAAGTGAATCTGTGCCGATTTTAACCCTCTTACCTTTTCTGCGTCTTGTCCGTGGCGCTCCTGACCAGCCTCCGTTTCGGCCCCCTCTCGTCGTCGTCAGGCACCGCCGAGTTGGTGGCTCTCTTCTCCTGGTTCTTCTGGTTCTTGGCCCCGTTGCCCAACATCAGCGCCGTGGCCATGGAACCGCGTCTGGCCGGAAAGCTCGCCGAAAAGCTTCTGATGGCATGTATGCTAGATGACTGGAACGAAACTGGAAACACAACACACACACACATAACAGTGCAGTAATGTGACGTGATTAAAGATATAAAATTGGCAAAAAACGACGGCGAACCGCAATCGCAGCAACTTATTGGAAAACGATCGCTTTTTTTCCAATACGAGATACGAGATATATTTGTGACATGACAGGAATATGTTGGGGAAGGTTTACGAGGGCGATATCGTCATGTCGTGTTCTTATCGTCGGTAGTTTATTGCCTGTATTCGATTAAACATATTTTGTTGATTTTATTAGAGGCTGGCGGGTGCACGACAACCTCAACTCTTTTTCTTCTTATTTACAACCCCGACCCGCTCGGACCCACTGGAGCTCGCCCAAGCGGGCTGCCACACCGGAAACCGCTCTTTTCAACCGTTCCCGATCAATCGATATCTGGCGGCTTATTCGATTAAACATATTGTGTGATTTGTTGTGGGGATGCTATTATCCCCCTCTCGGATCTCGGGGTTGGTGTTTCCGCGAAGGTCGTGCGATGGCGTGACCGTTCCACTCCTTCTCCGCAATTAAACTTGTTAATTAACAGGCGTAGCTGAAACTTGCGAACTCGTCGCAACACACAAAGAACTGCCAAGTTTTTCCATTTGGCTCCGAAACTTTTCCCTCCAGAGTGATTGACGCCGTTCGAGTGGAAGCTTTCAAAATTTTAATGAGGCTTTCGCGTTCGCACAATGGTTTTTTGCCCGGCCCGTCCTTCGTCGACGGCACACGGAACCTCGTTGTGCTTTTAACTTTTTCATTACGGGGTTTAATCGATCAAATAAGTGTTTCCTCAACAGGGACGATTCCAAGTTTTATGGTTCGAATGTCGCTTCGTGTGATGGACGCCGGCACGCAATTCTACTCACCCGATTTCACCGTTTTTCGCAAAGACACGTTCTTGCCCCCGACCACGTCTTTCTCCTCCTTCTTGCCCAGGCTGGGCTTGATGGGCGAGCTTTTCGGCTTCGGCTTCACCTCCACCTCCACCTCTTCCGTGTCGCTGGCGGCGGGGCTGATCAGGGACACCATGGTCACTATCTCGCTCCCGCTCACCGCCACGTACCTGCCAAAATACACCCATAATAATCTTCTACCGGAAGACAACCGGATGCCCAAGTCTAGACACTTTTTACCAAACACAACCACACTAAAAACTAACAACTATGATTGATTCTTGGCGTCACCACCAACGACAAACAGTCCCCGAGAAAAAAATTGTCGCCGAGGCCGCTTGCGGCCGAGGCAAGACAATCCCCAAGATGTTAAAGTATTTTGTTATTCAATACCACTAATTTTTTTAATGATCATTTTTGTCATTAGCTCAACCTGACAAAGTTTCTAATTGTCTTTTAGCGCTTAGAAAACAAAAAAGAATGACGAACGTTTTCCTAAACAGTACAAAATAATTCTAATGAAGAATGGTTCGAACGCTGTTCCTAAACATCTTTTGCATTTGTACGATCTTATTGTCTGTTATTGGTAAACATTTTCAAAGGGAAAAGTGGAAGTGGAAGTATGTAAAAAAATTCAGTTAAGAATATAGTAAAAAAAAGCAGTTCACAATGATGACACAAGATTGGAGAGTTCAGAAGAAAAACTCTTAAAAGGGGCGAATCATGCAAGTTGAAAATGTAAAATCTTTACATCTTTGAAAAGAAGAAGAATTTGTGAAACTCTACCTGTTCATCTCCTTCTTGCTCTTCGGATTCTCCTTGTTGCTGACGCTGTCCTCATCCTCGCTGGTGGGACACTTGTTAACCCTGAGCTTCCCCGACTTGATCTTCCTCTTGGTGGCGAGAAATTTGGGTTTCCCCTGGTCGGGCTTGGTGGGCGCCGACGAGGACCTCACCAACGGAGGCCTCGCCGGACTCTCTTTGATTACAGCGTTGAAAGCGGTATTGCTGCGCTTTTGGAACCTCTCCCTCTTGGCGGCCGCCGTGGCGGGTCTGATTATCACATCTTTGATCGCCTTGGGGTCCTGTTTGTCGACGCTGCGGTCACTGGAGGGCGGCGTGGCCGCGTCGTCGAGAATCTGGGGCGGCTCCTTGTCAACGAGTGGGACCACCACTATGGCACTGGATTTGGTGGGCGTGAAGGAGACATCTTTGTTCTTCCTGATCTGGAAGACGTTCTTAATTGTCTCCCTGGGAGTGAGCAGCGGGGGGATGATCTTGGGTGTTTCTTTGGGCGCGACTTCGGGTTCTTCGTACGGCTCGTCTTCGGTGTTGGTGTTGTGGGCGAGGAAGATGTTGAGGTTGGGCTTGGTCTGCTCGCGCTCTTTGAGCGCTTGTCGGAGGCGATCCGCCAGTTCCTGCTTGGAGTACAGGATCGACTCCTTCTCGAGGGAGCTGTGTCTGCTCAGCTTCGGCGGTTTCTTCGCCTCTTTGAGGCATTTCTTCGCAACCACTCCTTCTTGTTTGGGTGAGGCGAGCGAGTTGTCCGCCCAGGCGATTCTGATGGGGTGAGGCCTGTCGCGGGTCTTCGCCCCTTCGCAGAACTCCTCCGAAAACTGCTTCCGCAGCGACTTCCGCCGCTGGTCAAGCGTCGGCGTCTCGCAGTTGAGGGACAGCTGGCGGAACGTCGCCAGTTTCCGGATGTGTGCCATGGCGTCAGCGAGCTTCGATTCGCATCTTGGGGCGGTTCACGGGCCTGCACCGGAAAGGGTTGTTTACCCTCCGCCCGGAAAACTTTGACTGAAACGTGCTTTACACGCTTTCGCTTCGGTCGGTCATTATCGATTGCGACTTTCGCTTTGTCGCTGTCACTTCTTTGTAAGTCGTGCGGGTGGCTTTTTCGAATTGTAAGGGCGAAGCGTTTTTTATCGGGTCGATGATCCCCGAAGGGCTTGTTTGGTTGGCATGGCAGCACCAATTACGGCTTTTTTCCAGGCACCGACATGGACAACACCAAGAAGTACAACGTCTTGGAGAACGTCCTCCAGAAGGTCAACCAAAAATATATCGCCGCTCCGGACGACGAGATCAAACGGAACAACCGACTGCTCGAGGTACGCTCCCGACAAATCCTTTTACTTGTCCTGATCCGCCGTGTCTCAGGTCGTCGACAGGATCATCCAGATGATGCGCAGCAAGAACACCCTCTTCGACAACTTGTTCCAGAGCAAGTTCTACGGCGGCAGTTACTACGACAACCTCAAAGTAGGGAATCCCTCCGAGTACGACCTGGACTGCCTCCTGTCTCTACCGAAAGCTGCAGAACCCACAATCGAGGTCAGCGATGTGCCCGGGTACGTCCACGTGACCCTCAACATGGCAGCCCTCTACAAGAAAAAAGACGAAGCTCCCAAATACCTGTAAGTTGTAGTTGCTTTGCTTCTCAACTTTCCACAACTCCCCACTTGTCAACAGAGGTTTGGAAAGTCTTCTCGACGGTAATCGATTGTGTACAAAGAAAATTAAGTCATGGATGGAGGGTCTGATGTCTTCAGTCCTCACCAAAAACTCCAAAATGAAAGTTACCGTTGACGACACCACGTGTGTTTTGAAGGTAAGTACCGTGAGCATTTGTTGTCATTATTATAAGAGATGTCACTAGCCCAAGGTGAGAAAGAGTGGTCCTGCTCTCACCATCAAGCTGCAAGGATGTTACAAGGACAAGGATTTCGACATCGACATCGATTTGGTCCCTTGTTTTACATTTTTTGATGAGCACTGGCCAAAAAAAGGGTACAGAGAGAACAAGACCCAGAAGGTGAGAATCTGACGGCAGTGGACCAGTCTTGACAGTTGCTTTTAGAACACTTTCTTCGTGGTACCTAAGACTCCGAGTGACGACCAAACCGACTGTTGGAGACTCAGCTTCCAGGAACAGGAACGACAGTTGATTAGTAACTACGCCGTGATGAAGCCGACGATAAGACTCATTAAAGTGTGTATTTCTTCTGTTTGTAGCCTTAACTCTCTTCATTCTTTTTTAGAAAATAAGAGACAGACATGACCACACGAAAATTGCGAGTTACTTCATCAAAACCATATTTCTTTGGGAACTGGAGAATCTTGACCCAAGCTTGTGGAGCAAGTCCCTCAGCTTTGTCTTCGTCGTGGTTGGTCATTCTTCCGAATTGTACGCCTTTTGTTGACTTTTGATACTTACAGATGTTGAAAAAATACATGGAGTACGTCGAGAAGGGAAACATTCCGTACTACTGGAACGCGGAGAACAACCTGATCGAAAAGTTATCCTCCGCCACAACTTCCGGAATTGCCAACAAGTTGAAAAACATAGTGGACCACATCGAGAAAATATGCATAAATTTGGAAGTCTACGGAATACTTCATTACTTCTGTAGGTAGTACTGCCAAAATGCGACTTTGACTAACTCCCTTTCCGCAGTGAAGTCGGAAGAGTACGATATCGAGACGTTCAAGAAAGACGTTCCTCTGAGCAAGAAGCAGTTGAGACAGGCGGATGTGGCGAGAATTTCGTCCCAACAAACTTTGCTCCTGTCAGATGGGTTTGTTCTGTCTGCGTGCCAAACTGTAAGTGTGGACGCCGCTCTCTCCTCCTCCTCCTCGTCCTCGTCGAGTTTCGAAGAAATTAATAAAGACATGGTGAAAGCATCGACCACATCTTCCTCGAGTTTTGAGGACATTACTAAAGACATGGCCGAAGCACCGACCACAACTCCCGACTTGCACCAAGTGCTGTCCAGATTGGAAGCGAAGATTGATACGTTGATCTCCGAGCAGAAGCGCTTCTTTCAAGTCTTCGAGACCGCGGTAGAGAGGATCAACAGTTGCGAAGCTCGGATCAAAGAGATCGCCGACACTGTCGACAATAGTATCGGCAAGGTTGTGACGGCGAATGAGGAACTGAGGATGAAGATTGGTCTTCTCGAGAGGAAGATCGACGAGTTGCCCAAGAAGGTTGAACCTTCGATGGACCCCATGTTCTTGCTGGATGAAAGCGATAAACTCGGAAGGACAGTGGAATTTTTGCAAAATCACACATAAATTGCCTCAATGGGAATATTTCTAATTTCTATGGTTTAATCCTTACCAAAGAAAATATTTTTGATTGAAACTGTCAGAGTCAAACTCCGCAAGTGGCAATGCGAAAAAATATTAGTGTAAAAACCTTCCAAAATGTCTGCTCGAAGATGAAAAATGTTCTATGAGTTATGCTGCCAACCGTATAAAGCAGAAAGTACTAAAGGATTGTTTTAACCTTACTTTTTATTCATGTACTCTCAGATTGACTCGTGCAATTAATTGTCAAAATAAAAGTGTCGATAACGTTTTATATTTTTTGTCAATAAAATTTAAAAGCTGTTTTTTTTGTGTTTCTACGCGAAGTACAAATGAGGTGGTTGTCATTCAGTCAACGTTAAGATCTTGTCACTCTTGTCAGCCTTATTCACCAGCACCACCAGCATGAGTTGGCAACATTATAGACTTTTGACCAAGGGTAAAAATCTCATATAAAACAAAACCTAGATATAAAAATTAATTGAGGTTATGTAGAGATATTAGTAGCGCTGCATGTTAATAAAGTTAATATTTAAGGAATTCGTGTCTAAATTGGGCTTTTTATGACATGAGTGCAGTGTTGGGAGTCAGTTTTATTACCGGTAATATACGGTAAGTTTCATCCCTTTCGGTAATTTTAGTTTTATTACCGGTAACGTTACGGTAATTTACGGTAAGTTTCAACACTTTCGGTAATTTTGAAGATGGCGCCCTCTATCTTCAAACAAATATGATCTGATGCTATATGATTGAAAGTGATTGAGACTATTGAGAATGATGACTGATGATCTAAATTCTGAAATCTGAATTAATCGTTCCAATTTCCAATTCCAACATTCTCGCATCATGCGTAAAAAATCGGAAATCAGAAATTATTTTGCCGAAACAAAGCGCCAGGGAAAGATATCCAAATTTATATGCAAATTTTGTAAAATAGTAAGTGCTTAAAATAGGTACAGTTGCGGCTAGTGAAAAGTGAGAAACTTTGACAAATGAAAAATTTTGACTTTGTAAATTTGTGCTAAAATTGACAGTCGCCGGTATTTATAAAATGTCACTATATTATAAAATAATTTGAATCAGTGGTGTAGGGAATAAAACTCATTGAATGTACAGTGCGCCCACAAATGTGGTAGCAACTTTTACACAAAGTGTCACAAGATGGCACTTTCGAAAAGCCAAATTTGTTCAATCTTGCAACATTCAATTTTTGAATTTTTTCAAAAGAATATGTGAATTAGGTTTTCCGAACAATTTTTACCCCCGATTTGTGCACTAAAATTTGTCGAGATGTTGCTCGAAGGGTTCAGTTATGCATTGAGCATAATGGTGGTCAATTTGAACATTTTCAATAAAATTTAAATTTGAATGTTTTACGTTTGACAATTCTTGACATTTATTTATCTCAATTTAGATAGCGGCGTTGCCACAGACCATCAACTATAGTTTAATTGTCTGTGTTGCCATGCATAAAAAAGGTCTCTGTAAAAAAGTGTCATCTTGCGGGACCAATCGAAAAACTTGCTACCACATTTCTGGGCGCTCTGTACAATGGAGAAACATAAAAAAAAAATGAAAAAAGGGGTGATATTATATTGTTGGATATTATTTAAAATTAGTCATTTTAACACTTGGCACATGCCTATCATTTGTCAAAATTGACATAGTCGATGACGCCAACAACGTCTTTAATAAAAAGTTAATTTACAAAGTAAAATTTTTCAAATTTCGACCGAATGTGTAAATTTTTAGTGTCGCACTGTACATACAATTTATATTTTTGGAACTCTTATTACTAATTGCGATGTTTTTACAAATATTACCCAAAGTTACCAAAAAAACCGTAATAAAACCGGTAATATTACCCAAACAAAAATTACCGGTATTTTTACAACACTGCATGAGTGCCTGAGTGGGCCAGTTTAAAACGCGAGTGCCATAAAGAGCCCAATTTACATACTAACGAGTTGAATACAAGGTTTTTTGTTCGATGAGCCCCTTAAAGGCTCCAAATCGCTTAAAATCTTTCGTTTTGACAAGTTGTGACATTAATTTATCAAAATCTGTTCACACAGGAGAAAATTCTGACAGTATCGAACAAAAAACAACTAATACTCATAACAACTAATATGAGAGTTTAATAAATGTCTCACTTTGCCAGGCATTTTTAATAACCCGTTCAAATTTTTTCAAAATGCGGATTTGCGTACTTTCAAGGACATTAAAAATGACAGGCGTTGACTGTTGTAGCTTGTGGCCAATAGATATCATTAAATTTCCTAGGTTTAGTAAAATTTTATTATTGCAAACCTAAATCAACACGTCGTGGTTCTTTGATTAAAAACAGACTCTGTTTAACTTTCTCTTTGACAGTGAAACCGTGCGAATCAATCAACGACTCGCTTTTAGTTTGGCGCGGCTAGAGTTGTGCAGAATGAGCGAAATGTCATTCTGGCAGGTTGCCGGGAGACTAGTTTATTACGATTTATGATTAAATCCCGATGTGACGTTGTCACAATTCCCTTTTCTCCAGTACCGCGAATATGTGTGCGCTCTTGGCCTTCGCCTTCCTTCTGGTGCTTCAGGTGAAGAGTGAACAGTTCGACCCGACCAAGTTCGACTACTGCGATATAACATGCAAAGAGTTCGACACGACGCACAAGCACTCAGCTTGCAACTGTCACATCGACGAGGGGCGCGAAGAAATCCTCGACGACATCGTCCAGTTCCGCAGAGACGCCCTCGATCTGCACAACAAGCTCCGCAACTACATAGCCTCGGGGTTGGAGAAGAACGCGAACGCCGGAGAAGCCGCCAAGATGATGGCGCTCAACTACGACCTAGAACTGGAGTACATCGCCAGGTGTTCGGCGGGGCACATTGTGACCCCGCCGGACAAGTGCGTGAGACACCACGGGTTCAACTATTCGGGGCAGAACGTCGGCGGGTTGGACACCAAGAACGTCTCGGGGGCACTCTTTCTGATACAGGAGTGGTACGACGAAATCATGAACATTGACAACACGGTCATCGACAAATTTCCCGAGTCGAACTTTCCCAAAATGGTGAAGCACTTTGCGCAGATGTTGTGGGCCACGCAGGAGTACGTCGGCTGTGCCAGGGTGTGGTACCCGGAGCATCCCGACAAGAATTACCGGTTGATGTTGGTGTGCAACTACGCCAGTCCGGAAGGACCCACCAATGTACCAGGACAGCCGGTTTACGAGAAGGGTGAGAAGTGTACCAAATGTCCTGAAGACACTGTTTGCGGGACGAAATACACCGCCCTCTGTGGGTTCATCAACGCCACTCCGACTGACAAGCCGTGGCCTATCGAGGTGAAGTCGACTTCCGTCGTCGCGACTCCTCTACTCGCGTTAACACTTGCGGCAATAAGTCTACTATCTTTGATGTATTAAACATTAAACGATGTCGATGTGAAGCTGTGTTTCAATTTTATATTATGGAAAGAGGGAGGTATTCCAGGGGCAAAGAACTTGTCGAAAACCATCTGGTCTACATCCTTTTAAAAAGTGGAACGCTAAGGTTTTCACAAAGTACTGGTTGCACCAAAGAATTAGCTCAAACCATCATAAAAGACATATCATTAACAGATGCACTTTTTTGGGGTACTCGAGCTCCTTTTGGAGTTCTCTCGCAGCCATGTTCCTCAGAAAGCTGTGGTCACCAGAGTGCTAAAGTCAACGAGGTCGTGCAGTTCTTCGGTCCTATTGCCTTACGGAAAGCACCTGCTTTCGATGTCTTCTTCTGTTGTTTCGGTCCCTTTTGGTCCAAAGAAGACGCAAGGAAATTAGATTATTTAGAGTATCTAAAGATCTTTGTGGTTAGAGGTGGAGAGTCTTTCCACAACCAAAGCCATGTCTGATGATAGTAGAGACAATTGACGTTTCGTTTATCTTCCAACGAGCTTCTTTACAAAAGAAGAGTACAATACACTTGTTTCTTTTGAAAATCGGAGGACAGAAACAAATCTGGTTCCAATTTTTCCGAATTGAAAGTGATTGCAGCAATCGCGTTTTCGCTGACCTGTCAGAACTGTCGTACTGTCACATCACTTTTCATGACCGGCCTCGTTATAGCCTTGTTAATAGTGTGTCCCGTTTTCTCCTTCGACCCTTCGTCGATCAACTACTGCGACTTGAAATGCGGAGACGAAGAGAACAGCGCCTGCAAGTGCGACCCTTTGGATCGGCGTTCGGAAGACCTGAGCGACCTCCAACAATTCCGAAAGCGCATTTTGGAACGCCACAACGACATCAGAACTAGGGTAGCTTCCGATCGGGAGCACCTGCAGTTCTGCGGCAAAGCCTCCAACATGAACGTGCTCAGCTACGACCTCGAGCTGGAGTACGTCGCCAGATGTTACGCCATCAAGTACGTCTTCCACCACGACAAGTGCAGACGCACCTCGAAGTTCGCCAAGCCGGGACAAGTCATCGTCAGGTTCCCCCGAAAGCCGCAAATGAAGGACATCTTCGAGGAGGTGACGGCGTTGTGGTAGGTCTGAGAAGGCAGTCCGGACGGTTCTTATTGTTAAGGATTCCAGTCTGGTGCAGGTCCAGTTCATCACCAACAGTACCATCGATAGCTACGGTGGATATAGGGGCATCGGCAACGCACATATCGAAGACTTCACCCAGATGGTTTGGTGGTCGCATACTCACGTGGGCTGCGCGAGGGTGTACAATCCCGACGCCATTCTAAAGCACGACACTTACGTCTTGATCTGCAATTATGGCGGGTCGAGGGAGGCGAACGTGGTGGGGGAACCGGTTTATAAGAAGGGAGAACCATGTACCGAGTGTCCCAATAATGGCAGGTGCAATCAGAGCTATTTGAAGTTGTGTGGAGTGCTGGAACCTGTGCCCAATGACACTCTGAAATCGATAGCTAATGCCGGTTTAGCAATAAGAAACACGATACCACTAGTACTTCTTGGTTCTCTCGTGTTACATTTTTGAACAGATTGGTTTTTGTAAAACGTACGAAAATAACACATGTTAAAATGTCACATTGAAGTTTGGAATAAAATGAGAAGAATTTGACGCCACATTTAGAATTCCAAGTTTTGGAATTGTCAGTGTCAAAGGTCCTTCAAAGACCAGGCTATACCGCCCTAAAACTTTTCGTTTCGCAACATCTGTATCGTAGAATCTCCCTAGATCAGGTTTGAGGTTATCTCAATAATTTTCAAAAGTCAGAAAAGTTTCAGGTGTACCTAAGCAAATTTTATACTAAAAGACAAGAAATGAAGACGATAATGACACTGAAAAATACAACTGATAACTGAACGCATAGACTACTGAACGTATTCAGTGGCGCAAGCGCCTTTACATCAAAATGGCTGACATACAATTGACATTTGTCATTTACCAACCTAATAACCTGTGCTAATAACTATCAAATAGCTAGTGACTCATACTTACCAACATGACAACACTTTCACAATTGTTTTAAAGAAAAAATGCACTGTAGATACATATAAACCTGTTCACAACTTGCTTCTCATAATCTAGAACCAACAAAATTCATCTACGAGACTCCTGAGAATACACAAAGTCCATTCAAAAATCAAAAAACCAACGTTGCATTTTGCTCGATAATTACTATCGGCAACGCTGTCTAGTGTTAAATTTGGTGAGACTTGTAATTTTGAGGTTAAGTGTTTATTACGTGTCTTGGTGTTTTACGCATGTTTAAGTAATAGTGATAAGAATTAATAAACAAATGAAACGTGCTGAGCAATAATAAAACAATCTAACCGAAATTCAAAGAATTTGAATTTTATATAACTGACATTACATTTTCACTTTTGTAGTTTTCTTCACTATCTTCGTAATCAATAAATCATCTCATCAAGCATTTGAGTATTGTTTTTCCTCATGTAAGTACTCAAAAATGTTCTTAACGTGCGCACACGATGCTGCGATTTATTTTTTTCGCTTGGTCCTGTCTGCAGAAAGATCGCCAAGGGAAAGTTTGAGAACGGTTCTTTTCCTGCGATTCCACGAGAATTGGCGCCAACATTTGACGGACGGAGCCGCGTTGTTCTATCCCGCCAGAGGTACCGTTCGTCTTCGTCGAATTGTCATAACGGATTAAAGTTAGGTTATGTAACCAGGAAAATAAATAAATCCGCGCAATATGTGTAAACAAGCAATGTAGTAACAATAAATAAATGAACAACAATTAACAATAATGTGTTTTAAATTACTCTAGAACAAGTGTTGAAAATGGTAGCCTTGAACTTCGACGCAGATTGTAACACGTCTCTTCATGTTCTCAAAAACACGAACCAATGTCTCAGGGGTAACGCTTCCCTGATAAATGGGGAATAATCAAGCGGCGTAAGATCTGGCCAGCTTGCAGGTCAAAGATCTCGACTGATCAACCTATCGTCAAAAAATTGCCGCTAATAACGAAGAGTGTTCCGTGCTGTGTGGGCTGTAGCCCCGTCTTGTTGAAAACACCCAATTCCTTTTATTGCAATCAGGTGGCAGCAGTTCTTGATAAACCTAAACTTTGTAGGGCTACTTACAAGCCAACCTACTTGACCAGAATTTTTTTGGGACATACGGTATATTTGATGTTGCATTTTGTGTCGAAGGGGAATTCACAGCAGCCAGTTCCTTCCTTAACCTAAGAAGGTAAATAAAGTCCATTCAAAAATCAAAAAACCACCGACTGTTGTTTTAGGTTGGTAAAATTTAAAAAACCCTAGGTAGATATTTTTTCATACTATGTTGGTAACTATAAATTATGACATTTATTTGATTCAAAATAAAATTCAATTGCTTTGAATTTCGTTCATATTGTTTTATTAGCAGCACGTTTCATTTATTTATTGATTGTTATTATTTTTACTTAAACATGCCCAGAAAAACAAGACACTTAATAAACATTTAACCTCAAAATTACAAGTCTCACCAAATTTTACACTAGACAGCGTTGCCGATAATAATTATCGAGAAAATGCGACGTTGGTGGTTTTTTGATTTTTGAATGGACTATGTGATCCCGACTTGGAACGCTTCTCATCTAGAAGCGACGAAATTCAACTGATGACAATATATCATAGCAACGTATAGTAAACATATTTTTCATATTTTCGAAATCTTGTCGATTTATCTTTACAAACTTTAAAGTAATAAAAAATGTTAAAAAGGGCAGTTGTGCTTGTGATGTTGCTGAGCGTCTGTGCATCTCACGAAGAACCACAGGCTGACACGACTACTATGGTCATAATCGAGGATTCCGAAGAAAAAGTCGATTTTAGAAAATTCGACTATTGCAGTGTTAAATGCTTTGGTACGAGTGACAAACATTCGGCGTGTGATTGCAAGTTAAGACCACCACGTACTTACGTACAGGACGACTTGGTAAAATTCCGTCAAGGTATCATCGATAAACACAACGAATTAAGAAATATGTTCGCATCCGGCGATGAACCAAAAGAATACTTCAACGGAAAGAAAGTTGGCAATATGATGGTCCTCAATTACGACTTAGAGCTTGAATACATCGCTAAATGCTACGGAGGGTACTTTAATAGTGGTCATGACACGTGCAGGACCACGCATGATAAATTATTAGTTGGACAGAATTTAGCAGGAAATAGTGCAAAACAGCTGGACTACCAGACGATAGGCGTTGAGATGTGGTATGGGCACACGAATCGTGCTATTTGGAGTAATTGAAAAGTATTTTGTAATTATTTTAACTGAACGAAATTTCAGGTACAACGAAGTGCAACTCATCGACAGTCCAAATTATGCTCCATTGTTTACTGGACTCTCGCCCAAAGATGAAAAAGGTTACGATTTGATGATTGGCCATTTTACACAGGTCGTGTGGGCGAGTATGGTCGCCGTAGGATGTGCAAGAGTATGGAATCCGGAGAATCCGCATCCTAGCGGCGCGTACAAATTCGCGATGATATGCAATTATAAACCGGGTCCCGGTGGATCAGCTGGCAATATGAAGGACGCAAACATCTTTCTGGAAGGAGAACCGTGCAGTAAATGTCCCTACGACACGAAATGTAACGATAAATATACTTCTTTGTGTGGAAAACTCGAACCCGTTCCTACCGATCCCTTGGAGGACGACCAGTCAACCGACAAAGGATCTGAGCGACTCGTCCCAAGCCAGATAATATCGTTGTGTGCCTTCGTGGCTTTATTGTACTTTTACTGAACCTATTCTTTACATCAATAAATTTCTGTCTTATAACTGACAATACATTTTCGACTTTAACGTTTTCTTCACTATCTTCACCCCATTGAAATATCAAGGAATCATCTCATCAAGTATCTGAGTATTGTTTTTCCTGACGTAGGTAATTACTTCTTTCGCTTGGTCCTATCTGCAGAAAAATCACCGGGAAAATTTCCTGAAATTCTGCGAAGGTTTCTTCAAATGAATAAATCTACCTTTCTTCTAACACAAATATTCTTTATAAGCACCATTCTTCAAGTAAAGTAAATGTCACAATGACAATATGATGAAAATTTTTAAGTAACAAATGAACTAAAAACAACATGACCAATCTAACTATTTCTACCATCATGGTTTACTGAGAGTGAGTTTTTAGAACACACAATAGCATAGCAACGTACTTAGTAAACATAATTGTTATACGGTGCGATCAATTAAAAAATAAATCGTGTCGGCGTGTTACCTATGGCAACCCATGCTATAGCATAGGCTCCAAAGCAAACTCGATTTATTTTTTAAATGATCTCTCGGTATTTTTGAAATTACGGTTTTAGTTTACAATCTTAAGGCCCGGTTGCATAAAGCGATGTCAAGTCGTTGTTAAAGTTAACATAATGTCAAGCTCTCTGATTGGAGCATATTTAACATTTTATTTGAATCAGCCAATCAAATGGGCAGATTTCCGACTTGACGCGTTGTTAGCTGACAGGATGTTAACTAAGCTTTATACAACCGGGCCTTAATGTGATAATGTTAAATAGATATTTTTCTATAATTGATTCAAAAAATTGAAATTCACGCATAGTTATCTGTGCCTGAAGTGGGTCATTTTCTAACGTGTATTTTTTTTTGCATTGTTAGTAAGATCAAAACCATAGAAACCATACAAAACAGTGTGTGAAATGCAATTTCACGCATACGACTGTTTTTCATTTCACGCACTGTTTTTTATTAGTTACCTAGCAACATGGTCACTGCATTGAAACTTCAGAGTTCCTTCAAAAATTTGAATTTTTAATTTCAATTTTTTGAATCAATTATAGAAAAAATATTGTTTATATTTCGTGCGCGAAGATGTTTTTGTGCATTCAAAGGCTTATACTGCCTCGACCTTCGTCTCGGCCTAAAAGACCTTTTCATGCACAAAAGACACTCTCTTCGAGCACTTAATATAAAAATAACTATTTTGTATTAAGGGCGTGAAGGAGGCGATTATAAGACGGCAAAGGGCCAAAATCACCGTTCACGCCCGAAATGCAAACATTATTTTTTGTAAAATCATAAATCATTTAAATCCACCTTAAGGATGAACTGTAGTAACAATCTCAGCAAAAAGTTGCGGAATTCTTATAATGCTATGAAACGTTTATTACGAGGAATCAATATTTGAAAAAAAAGTTTTTAATTTTTGGAAACGAATTGTAATCAGTGCAAGTAAATTTTGTGTTTATTTTCTTGATATTTAGATAATTACATGTGATTTTACAATCTTTTGACTAAGACTGTACGTAAAAGTAAACAGAAGCACACTGAATTCAATTTTCATTGCATTTCTGTTAAAGATCTTAACGTTAACTGTAGTAAAACGTGCGATATGAGTGTAATATTGCATACCGACGTCAATTATATGCATTTTGATGTAAGCCAGTCATTAGTGTCATTAATAAATGACAATTATTAAAAATCACTTTGAAGTTTTTCTTGTGACATCAAAAAAGCAGGGAAATGGCATTATCGAGTCAAAAGTTGGGTTCTCTCTGGTTGGGTTATATTCAATGAAGGCCAGTTCACACATATTTGTCAGATAAATGTCAGTTGTGGTCAAGATTCCGTGTCCGGAATAGTACATAACCTCAAAAACCGTGTTTTTCCACATGTAATTAGCGATTACATGGAAAATCCTCGACCAACTTTTTTTGTAAATTCATTAGAAAATTCTACGATATCGATACTTTATGTGTGAAAAATTTAAGAGAAATTGGCCATTTTGAAATATGTTTTTTTTCAATTTATATACGAGCATTGATCGATTTCTCATAAGAACGCGTGTAAAATATCCCGAAACTTTAAAAGGTTATAACTTTAAAATTCCTCAATCAATTTTTTTTTAATTTGGCACAGTACTTTAGCATGGATAGAACTATTGTACCAATTTTGAGCAATTTTCGCCATTTTTCAATGTTACTCCAGTTCATCCTTAAAGCTTTGAAAAAATAAATGACATGATTCGTTCTCAAAAATCAAGTTATGTTGTTGGTTGCCAATGTGATGCAACAAATAAAATAGCTATTAAACTTAATTGTTGTTCTTTTAGGCCTTAGGGCGCAAAAGGCATTATTTACGCCCGCAAATTACTGTATAAATGACTTCATTTTGATACGATTTTACAAAAAAGGATAGTTGTGTTTGTGATGTTGAGTGTCTGTGCATCTCAGGAAGAACAACAATCTGACATGACTACTACGATTAGCTCCGAGCAAAACAAAACAAAATTTCTTCCGCTGTAGTCTATTTTTAGAATATAAATTTTCAGAACTTGACGTTTCTAATTAAGCGCGCCCAATTTTGACACACTTTAAAGGGTGTACAAAATGTTGCTTGGCCATTAATCATCAATTGTTTCAAAAGGTAACTGCTCAAATACCTTCAAATTTTACATTAAATTTTTAACGACAAAATCTAATCTTTTCGTTGAATCAGACAAGTGATTTACTTAGTTATTTGTGTAGACCCCTATTTTTTAATGTTTAACAATCTAATAATAATCGCGCATAATTTTCGATCAAGCAAACATGTGTTAAAATGACATTTTTAAATTTTATTAGGTATAAAATTTGTTACACAGTCGAGGACTGGTTTACAAATCTATGAGGGGCATGATGACCAACTCAATAGACCGGGACCAATGGCTTAACGTGACTTCCGAATCACGAGACAGAATATAGCCTTTTTTTTTTTTTAATTTTTTAATTTCGCCCTGGGTCGGAATTGAACCCGCGACCCTCGCGTCCCTGAGCCGAGATATTAGGCTCGAAAGTCTTAGCTGAGACACCCTGTATACTGTCGCAAAAAAAAAACTGGTCGTCAAAATCATACTTTGCCGCAATGGAAAATGCTCCATTGTAAAACGGTCGTAAATATCGTAACCTATCATCATGTTGTAAGACATTAATTGTAATTTTTTTCTCATATTTTGACACTTTTTTGATATCAGGCGGGGAAACCCATGAAACTGTGTTGCTATGGCCGTTCCACTGGTTTAATAGTATTTTACATTACAAGCCAGGTAAAATGGTTTTTACTGGCGAATGGAGGATATAACTGACGAGTCGAAGACGAGTCAGTTACCTCCTTGAGCCAGTAAAACCAGTTACCTGGCGTGTCTTGTATAATATTTTATTTGTTACTAAATTGTAAACAACTAAATAAAATTAAAAATGATCAAATTCTGTTTTCTTCCAAATTATTGCTCAAAACTCAGAAACCTTAGAAGTACAATTACTATGACAACGCGCCGTTTGTTCAAATTGTTTATTTCCGTCAAGATTTTTTCTCAAATGAACGTGCCAGAAGAAATCAAAAAGGAAGCTATAAACGTGGCTTCCAGTTTACTGCCAGCGAAGTCTTTAGCAAGATATGAACGAGAATATGAAGAATTTAAAAATTGGCAGAAAAACAATAACGTAACTGGTGTAACGGAAGACGTTCTTTTGGTGTATCTTCACCAACTATCAGACAAATTTAGCCCCAATTCTTTGTGGTCGAAATGGTCCATGTTAAAAAGCTGCCTGGAAATTAAAGAAAATGCTGAAGTTCGCAGGTTTGTTTTCCTATTACAGACGTTGTCAAAAAAGTGATATTTTAACTTGACATTTGTAGATTTCATAAGGTAATTGCTTTTCTCAAGAGAAAGAATGAGCGTTACGTGCCGAAGAAGGCAAGGGTTTTAACAAAAGAGCAAGTGGAAAAATTTCTTGTTGAAGCTCCTGATGACTATTGGTTGTTATATAAAGTGATTACAATTTTTGGAATTTTTGGTGCTTGCCGGTGTGACGAGCTTCTCTCGTTGACGGTGAAGGACGTAGAAGATGTTGAGAAATATATTATCGTCACTTTACGGAATACAAAGAATTTAACAACAAGGAGATTTACGATCACAGATGAGGGCTGCAGTTTTCAACCTTGTGTTTTGTACAGAAAATATGCAGCTCTTCGTCCTCGTCAAGCAGACCAATTACGTTTCTTTTTAACCTACCGTAATGGCAAATGTATTTCCCTCAATGTTGGCCAGCACACTATTGGCGGTGTACCGAAAAAAATTGCAACATACTTAGGGCTACAAGAACCTGAATTATACACAGGTCACTCATTTCGCCGATCAGCAGCAACAATGGTTGTGGATGCAGGTGGAGATATTTTGACACTAAAACGTGCGGGAGGATGGAAAAGTAGTGGAATTGCGGAAGGTTATGTGGATGATTCTATCAATAAAAAAATTGAAATTGCGAAAAAAATGTTTCCTGGACGAAACTCAACAGATGTGGCTTCCACTTCGACAAATGTGGCTTCCACTTCGGGAGGTTCTACAATTAGTTGTCCAATGACGAGCGAATTCACTTCCGCTTCAGGAATGTTCGACATTAGCGGAAATTCTAATTGTACATTTAATTTTAATTTGTATGAAACAAAGAAATAAAAATGTTCAAATGTTAAAAACGCTACTATCCTTTCCAAATTTCAAATTTCTCTACTAACTTGTTAAATTCATAACTGGTCTGCTGTCAATTTAACGCTACTAGCCAGTTAAAATGACTTTTCAACGTCAAGTGACAGTTCGAATAAATGACGTTTACAATTTAGTAACAAATAAAATAAATTTTGACAACTCCTTGGTAAAATTCGTCAAACTGATTTAAAAATGTTCCAAATTGCAACTCAAATTATGCGTCTTCTTCTTCAAATTACGTAGTACATACTTGTATTTAAGTTTCCATCAAATGATGCCAATTTGGAAAGAGATTTTAAAAATCGAAGTGTGAAGAATTCGCAAAAGCAGCCGTGCTTGTGCTAAACATTTTAGGGAAACAGATATCAATGGGGACAAAATGAAATGACTCATTCCAAACGCGGTGCCAATGACTTGGTGAAACATATGAGAATATACCATAGCAACGTGGTAAACTTAATTTTTATATTCACGAAAAGTTGTCAGCTTAACTTTACAAATTTTAAAATTATAAGAAATGTTAAAGAGAGCTGTTGTGTTTGTGATGTTGTTGAGTGTCTGTGCATCTCAGGAAGAGTCTGACGTGCCCGAGAAGAATCCCATAAATCAATTCGATTTTACAAAATTCGACTATTGTAGCCTTAATGAAAATTGCAACCACAAAGGCGACAAACATTCGGCATGCGATTGTAAGTTGAGAGGACCACGTACTATAATATCGGAAGACCTGGTAAAATTCCGTCAAGATATCATCGATAAACACAACGAATTACGAAATATGTTCGCATCTGGCAAAGAAACAAACGAACACAACACATGTTCGGAAAGACAGCCAGTAACATGATGGTCCTCAACTACGACTTAGAGCTCGAATACATAGCCAGATGCTACGCAGGGTACTTTGTGAAGGATCGTGACAAGTGCAGGATCTCGCATGACAAAACACCAGTTGGACAGAACATAGCAGGATTTGCTGATGATAATGAGGACGACTACCACATCAAAATCATGGAGAAATGGTAAGTAAGCGGGTGAATGGCACACGAATCGTGTTATTTGCATATTTTGTAATTATTTTGACGAGATTTTAGGTACAAGAAAGTGCGATCCATCGACAGTCCAGAGATTCTTTTTGATAAGTTTGAGGGAAAACGCCCTAAAAGTAATGCCAGTATTGGTCAGTTTATAACGTTCGTGTGGGCCAATACGAAGCTTGTGGGATGTGCAAGAGTATGGAATCCGGAAAATACTGAACGTGCGTACAAATGGGCGCTGATATGCAATTATAAAACAGCTGGAAATATTTACAAACAACACATCTTTGATGAAGGACCTCCGTGCACTAATTGTCCCTCCAATTCGACATGTAACGATAAATATACTTCTTTGTGTGGAAAACTCTATCCCGCTCCCACCGATCCATTCACGCCAATCCCACACAAAAGCGGATCTGAGCTGATAATATCATTGTGTGCCCTCGTGGCTTTATTGTATTTTTGCTGAACCCATTATTTACATCAATAAATATCTTATTTATAACCGACATGACATGTCTAATTTTGAAATTTTCTTGACAATCTTCTCCTCCTCGAAATAAATGAAGCATCTGAGTATTATTTTTCCTCACGTAGGTACTCTAATTTTGTAAAGAATTTTGTTGACGTGCGCACACGATGCTGCGATGTATTTCCTTCGCCTGGCCCTATCGGGTATATGCTTTCGAAGATACCCCCAGCCTGCCTGTCCGAATGCGTTAAGCCGCACCACTTCTCTCCTTGGAACCTGCAAAGGACCCAATTAGAACTCCCCACTCCTACTCATTCATCCATCTTCACATATACAAAGTTTATACCTTATCTCACCTGCTTTCTTCGTCGTTCTCTTCTCGGGCCAGTAGTTCCTCTTACATTTTGGTTTCCTCCGCGAACTTGTCGAAGTTCGTCTTTGGTCAGGCCGGTCACTCGGAAGGGGAAGGCTTCCCCATATGACCTCCTGCCGTCTTCTCAGTGGTCTTCGCGCTCTTCTAGGACGTGCTGGGAAGTGTCCTGTGCACCTGTGGACCAGATACACTCACCTGTGCTTTCGGACAGGTGGAACCACCGGAAGTACCCCTTGAAGGGGCCGTGACTACCGCTTTGTGGTTCCAACCTTGAAGCCTTGTGTCCGTCTCGATGATACCGTGGGTCATTTTTCCTATCTCGCCCTGGTCCCATTCGAATTGCCACCTCGCCATGGACGCCTTTGTCGCTTCCTTCTTGAGCATCCTCCCAGTGACGGGGCTCGCTCTTCCGGAAACTCCTCTGGTTTTTCTCTGGCTCTCTTCGCGATCTTCTTCGCCTGGGCGATTCCCCTGTTTTGGTCGGAAGACCACCACAACTTCACCGCCGATCCTTCATTCTCGATCCTCGTCAGCTCTTTGTGGATGGCGCGCGCGGTTCTTCCTCTTCTCTTCGTCAACATGTCCAGTGCCACACTGGAATCCGCTGCGAAGTTGATGTTCATTCCTCAACGGCTTGTAACAGATTTAGTAATTTAGTAACTTACTAATTTAAATTACAGCTGACGTTTTCTGAAATACAGATGAAAACGCTGTGGCTCTATCTGATTATTAATTTAGGAGCATGGGATTGTAGACCGCCAGGCGATCTTTCTGCAGTTTTTCCTGAAGAATTCTTTTGGTCATCGTCGGGTCGTAACGTCTCACATCACGTATTAAAATAAAAAGTCTACCAAACACTTGTACTTACGAAGCAGATAAATATAAATTTGTTCCCAGCTTGAAACGCTTCTCATATCTAGAAGCAACAAAATTCATCTATGACATTTACGAGAAGATACCATAGCAACGTAGTTAACTTAATTAATACCATACATTCTCGAAGAGTTGTCGGTTTAACTGTATAAACTTTAGAATTATAAGAAATGTTAAAGAGAGCTGTTGTGTTTGTGATGTTGTTGAGTGTCTGTGCATCTCAGGAAGAGTCTGACGTGCTCGAGAAGAATCCCATAAATCAATTCGATTTTACAAAATTCGACTATTGTAGCATTAATGCAAATTGCAAACACAAAGGCGACAAACATTCGGCATGCGATTGTAAGTTGAGAGGACCACGTACTATAATATCGGAAGACCTGGTAAAATTCCGTCAAGATATCATCGATAAACACAACGAATTAAGAAATATGTTCGCATCTGGCAAAGAAACAAACGAACACATGTTCGGAAAGACAGCCAGTAACATGATGGTCCTCAACTACGACTTAGAGCTCGAATACATAGCCAGATGCTTCGGAGGGTACTTGGTGAAGGGCCGTGACACGTGCAGGATCTCGCATGATAAAACACCAGTTGGACAGAACCTACAAGGATTTAGTGCAAATGAGGAGAACTACCACATGATAGTCATGGAGAAATGGTAAGTATGCGGGTGAATGGCACACGAATCGTGTTATTTGCCTATTTTGTAATGATTTTGACGAGATTTTAGGTACAACCAAGTGCGATCCATCGACAGTCCAGAGATTTTTTTTGATAAGTTTGGGGCAAAACGCCCTAAAAGTGGTGCCAGTATTGGTCAGTTTTCAGCGTTCGTGTGGGCGGAAACGAAGCTTGTGGGATGTGCAAGAGTATGGAATCCGGAGAATACTGAACGTGCGTACAAATGGGCGCTGATATGCAATTATAAAAGAGCTGGAAATATACGCAAACGCCACATGTTTGATGAAGGACCTCCGTGCACTAAGTGTCCCTTCAATTCGACATGTAACGATAAATATACGTCTTTGTGTGGAAAACTCTATCCCGCTCCCACCGATCCGTTCACGCCAATCCCACACGAAAACGGATCTGAGCGGCTCGTCCCAAGTCAGATAATATCATTGTGTGCCCTCGTGGCTTTATTGTATTTTTGCTCAACCCATTATTTACATCAATAAATATCTTATTTATAACCAACATGACACGTGTAATTTTCAAATTCTCTTGACTATCTTCCCCTCATCAAAATCAATGAATCATCCCATCAAGCACCTGAGTATTATTTTTTCTCACGTAGGTACTCTAATTTTGCAAAGAATTTTGTTGACGTGCGCAGACGATGCAGCGATGTATTTCCTTCGCCTGGCCCTATCTGGTATATGCTTTCCCAGCCGGCCTGTCCGAATAGGTTAAGCCTCACCACTTCTCTCCTTGGAACCTGCAAAGGACCCAATTAGAACTCCCCACTCCTACTCATTCATCCATCTTCACATATACAAAGTTTATACCTTATCTCACCTGCTTTCCTCGTCGTTCTCTTCTCGGGCCAGTAGTTCCTCTTACATTTTGGTTTCCTCCGCGAACTTGTCGAAGTTTGTCTTTGGTCAGGCCGGTCACTCGGAAGGGGAAGGTCCCCCCATATGGCCTCCTGCCGTCTTCTCAGTGGTCTTCGTACTCTTCTAGGACATGCTGGGAAGTGTCCTGTGCACCTGTGGATCAGAGACACTCACCTGTGCTTTCGGACAGATGGAACCAGAGGAAGTACCCCTTGAAGGGGCCGTGGCCACCGCTTTGTGGTTCCAACCTTGAAGCCTTGTGTCCACCTCGATGATGCCATGGGTCATTCTTCCTATCTCGCCCTGGTCCCATTCGAGTTGCTACCTCGCCATAGACGCCTTTGTCGCTTCCTTCTTGAGCATCCTCCCAGTGACGGGGCTCGCTCTTCCGGAAACTCCTCTGGTTTTTCTATGGCCCTCTTCGCGATCTTCTCCGCCTGGGCGATTCCCCTGTTTTGGTCGGAAGACCACCACAACTTCACCGCCGAGCATTCATTCTCGATCCTCGTCAGCTCTTTGTGGATGGTTCAACTGTAACTGTAACTGTATCTAGTTATAAATTTAGGAGCATGGGATTTTAGACCGACAGGCGATCTTTCTGCAGTTTTTCCTGAAGAATTCTTTTGTCATCGTCGAGTTGTGACGTCTCACATCACGTATTAAAAGAAAGAGTCTACCAAACACTTGTATGTACTTACGAAGCAGATAAATACATATAAATTTGTTCTCAGCTTGGAGCGCTTCTCATATCTAGAAGCAACAAAATTCATCTATGACATTAGCGAGAAGATACCATAGCAACGTAGTTAACATAATTTATACATTTTCGAAGGGTTGTCGGTTTAACTTTACAAACTTTAGAATTATAAGAAATGTTAAAGAGAGCTGTTGTGTTTGTGATGTTGTTGAGTGTCTCTGCATCCCAGGAAGAGTCTGACATGACTACTGTTGTCATGCTCGAGAAAAATCCCACAAAACAATTCGATTTTACAAAATTCGACTATTGTAGCATTAATGCAAATTGCAAACACAAAGGCGACAAACATTCGGCATGCGATTGTAAGTTGATAGGACCACGTACTCTATTAACGGACGACTTGGTACAATTCCGTCAAGATGTCCTCGATAAGCACAACGAATTAAGAAATATGTTCGCATCTGGCAAAGAAACACACCAATACATGTTCGGAAAGACAGCTAGTAACATGATGGTCTTAAACTACGACTTAGAGCTCGAATACATAGCCAGATGCTACGGAGGGTACTTTGTGAAGAGCCATGATAAGTGCAGGATCTACCATGATAAAACACCAGTTGGGCAGAACCTAGGAGGATATAGTGCAAATGTGCCGAAAAGGCATATGGTACACATGGAGAACTGGTAAGTAGGCGGGTGAAGGGCACACGAATCGTTTTATTTGCATATTTTGTAATTATTTTGACGAGATTTTAGGTACAACGAAGTGCGATTCATCGACAGTCCAAAATTGTTTTTTGATCCGTTCGATGGAACAGGCCCTAAAAGTGGTGACGGTATTGGCCACTTTACAGCGTTCGTGTGGGCGGAAACGAAGTTTGTGGGATGTGCAAGAGTATGGAATCCGGAGAATACGGTCCGTGTGTACAAATACGCGGTGATATGCAATTATAAAAGAGCTGGAAATGTACACAAACACCACATCTTTGACGAAGGACCTCCATGCACTAATTGTCCCTTCAATTCGACATGTAACGATAAATATACTTCTTTGTGTGGAAAACTCTATCCCGCTCCCACCGATCCATTGACGCCAATCCCGTCTGAGTCTGAGCGGCTCGTCCCAAGTCAGATAATATCATTGTGTGCCTTCGTGGCTTTATTGTATTTTTGCTCAACTCATTATTTACATCAATAAATATCTTATTTATAACCGACACGACCTGCGTAATTTTGAAGATCTCTTGACTATCTTCTCCTCAAAATGAATGAATCATCAAGCATCTGTGTATTATTTTTCCTCACGTATATACCATTCACGATGTTTTGGCATAAGGGGAGGCCATGGAAAAAGTGCATTTAAGTTGGCAGTAAAGCTGTCTGTTGAATTAGGTTATGTTTTTCTAAGTTTGAGGTTATAAACCGCGTCATTGTCTAGTGTATTGTTGTCAGTTTTACTAGTTTACAATAGAACAATACTCACACATTTTTAATCCATTTTAACAAAACAGGAAACCGTGGAGGGAGAAAAGACTGGAGATGGCACTAATTCAAATAAGTGTACCGGCCCGCGAAAACTACAGAGTCATAAAAGGTTTCTGAATATAGACGCTAGGCCAATCGCTTCCTTTGCGTTCCTTCCAGACGCATTGTGCTTCTTTATCTAGCGCATTGTGGACTGGGTCATAAAAGGTTGTTGCAGGTGCTTTTAGAGGGTTCGGATTTTTAACATGGGAAGCATAGGAAATGCCATCTCCAGTCTTTTCTCCCTCCACGCAGGAAACTGACTTGAACAGAGTAACAGACTACAGAATAGTAGGGACCGGGACCGAAAGACAAAGTGGCTCCTGTTAATTTGTGCACCACTTAGATAACCCATCTATACAGTGTCTTAACCAACCAATTAGTAATTTCTCAATGAATTTTTCATTTTAACCAAAACGTTCCTAGAACTAGATTGTATAAAATCTTGTACCTACTTATTAGGCCTTACTTTATTCGAATCTTTCTGCAAAATATTTATACACCCATCGTCCATGACAAAAAAGAACAAAACTATTCAACTTCCATAATTTCATCAGAAAATTCTGAATCATCATTACCTGCATCAAAATCCCAATCAAATTCCGAGTCAGATTCTCCTAATGAAATTATTAAAGGAAGAACGTTTTCAAATGAAAGATTTCCCATTAATTTTGCCCAATCTTCCGAAATAAGTTCTTCACAATATCTACAAAAATGTTGGCAAATTTCAGGAGTACATTTAAAAATGGACTCAAGCCATAAATTCACAACTCTATTGCGAAGTTATAATAGGTCTTACAAAACCCCTGTGCCATTTCAATTGGGTCGTTGTTTCTTCCTTCACTATCCGTGCTACATATTTATCTTGTACTCACCTACGATTCAATTTATACATAAAAAGAACTTGACTTCACTGTAACTTACTGAAAGTATGTTCTGCAGTCTAATACAAACACCATCAATACGTTTTAATGTCGCTTAATTATGATTACGGTAAATTCGGCAACATGTTACGTTCATTTTGATAGGTCCGCATGTCAGACACTTTAGTGACAGCAGAGATGACAGAAATCAAACATGTATCCAACGTTAAAAAATGAAATCATAGCCTCCCCTTATGCCAAAACATCGTGAATGGCATATAGGTACTCTAATTTTGCAAAGAATTTTGTTGACGTGCGGACACGATGCTGCGATGTATTTTCTTCGCTTGGCAAGTTCCTTGCCTTCTCGTCTTGGATGAGGCCGGTCACTCGGAAGTGGACGGCCCCCCATATGGCCTCCTGCCGTCTTCTCAATCCCTCCCTGGCTTCCTTCCTCCCGTGGTCTTCGCACTCTTCTAGAACGTGCTGGGAAGTGTTCTGTGCACCTGCGGAGCAGAGACACTCACCTGTGCTTTCAGACAGGTGGAACCGCCGGAAGTACCCCTTGAACGGGCCGTGACTACCGCTTTGTGGTTCCAAACTTGAAGCCTTGTGTCCACCTCGATGATGCCATGGGTCATTCTTCCTATCTCGCCCTGGTCCCATTCGAGTTGCTACCTCACCATGGACGCCTTTGTCGCATCTTTCTTGAGCATCCTCCCAGTGATGGGGACCCGCTCTTGCGGAAACTCCTCTGGTTTTTCTCTGGCCCTCTTCGCGATCTTCTCCGCCTTGGCGATTTCCCCTGTTTTGGTCGGAAGACCATCACAACTTCACCGCCGAGCTTTCATTCTCGATCCTCGTCAGCTCTTTGTGGATGGTGTGCGCGGTTCCTCCTCTTCTCTTCGTCAACATGTCCAGTGCCTCTCTGGAATCCGTTGCGAAGTTGATGTCCATCTCTCAACGGCTTGTAACAGATTTAGTAATTTAGTAATTTACTAATTTAAATTACAGCTGACGTTTTCTGAAATACAAATGAAAACGCTGTAACTGTATCTAGTTATAAATTTAGGAGCATGGGATTTTAGACCGACAGGCGATCTTTCTGCAGTTTTTCCTGAAGAATTCTTTTGGTCATCGTCGCGTTGTGACGTCTCACATCACGTATTAAAAGAAAGACTCTACCAAACACTTGTCTTTACGAAGCAGATAAATATAAATCTGCTCCCAGCTTGGAAAATTAGTGATAAAGATTTAACCGACGCAGGTCCTTCGAACGTTAATATAAATCTTGACGAAAAATTCGGAAATGTCAAGAAATGTCAAAATACAATTTATGAAGATAAATTAGTTTTTCAATGTGAAGAGTGCAACAGGAACTTTAAAAATGAAAAGGGTCTTAAAATTCATAGAACAAGAATCCATGGACTAATGGGACAATCTTTTTTGTGTGAATCATTTTCCTCAAAAATTGATAAAACAAGAAGGAAAAATGAAACAATCCATCAATCTCTACCTACTTCCATGGACTATGAGAAACAATCCGGATCACAAGATAGTCAACCTGATGGATCTCAACGATTACGTTGTACTCTATGTCCTGGAAAATCATTTAAGGATAACAACAGATTGAAAATTCACGTAGATAAGTATCATGTCGATAATAATCTATCAACTTTTTCTACTTCTTCTTCAACCGATTCAATAACAAAATTGCTAATTAATTTGAAACTTCAGTTACCAACTATTAGAAGAATTCCAAAAGCTTGCAGACATTTAGCTGCAGATAAATTAAGTTCCATTATTAATAATTGTCTTTCGACCAAATCATTATCATCCTTTGAGAATCTTTTGCTTTTTTCGTATAGAGCTTTCAATGTAGCAGAGAAATCTGATAAGTCGTTGAATAAGCATATAAAAGAAAATCTTTCTAATTTTGAAGTACCTCAAATACGAACTGGTTCTAAGAAACGTACAAATTTATCATTAGCTAAGAAAGTAGAAGCAAAAGTAGCCGATTTTGATATCAGAGGAGCTGTTAAATTATTGTCCTCGGATGACTCATTAGCTTCATTCAACGAAGATGTTGCTGAAGAACTTAAAAAAAAACATCCTTCACCATCTCGCGAACTTTTTTTCCCAGACCCTTTCAAACCAGGAGACATTAGTTTAATAGTCAATGAGCAAAACGTTCGAGAAGCTATCAATTCATTTCCTGCCGGTTCTTCACCAGGTTTAGATGGCATGAGACCACAATACTTGAAAGATATCATATCTTTGTCAGCGGGTGAAGCAGGTCAGAAGGCACTAAGAGCTTTAACCAAACTGTGCAATTTTTTATTATCTGGGCAACTTCCTTCAGAAATCTGCCATTTATTGTATGGTGCGTCTTTATGTGCCCTTAACAAAAAAGATGGAGGAATTAGACCGATCGCTATCGGAAACTGTTTGCGAAGATTGACCTCAAAGCTAGCCTGTTTTCAAAGTCGAAATATTGTAAATTCGTATTTATCTCCACACCAACTTGGAGTTGCAACTAAACTAGGATGCGAAGCAGCAATTCATACCACACGAACCTTTGTTAATAACGATCAAAACCGTGGCAAAGTTCTTCTTAAATTAGATTTCAAAAATGCCTTTAACTCAGTCGAACGGGATTGTATTCTGAAAGAAGTCCAATGTCATACCCCACTTCTGTACCCTTATCTTTATCAATGCTATAGAAATCCTTCAACTTTATTTTTCGGTAATCATTTAATTTCTTCTTCTGTTGGAGCTCAGCAAGGAGATCCCTGCGGTCCCATGATTTTTAGTCTTGCCATTCAACCAATTATTTTATCTTTGGATTCTCAAATGAATATATGGTATTTAGATGATGGAACCTTAGCGGATTACCCAGAAGTAGTTTTATCCGACTTTAAGAAAGTTATAAATTTATCTCAGGAAATTGGCCTTGAATTAAACTTTAACAAATGCGAGATCTTTTGCTGTTCTGGAGACACAGATTTAAAAGTCATAAAGGAATTTCAAAATTTAGCACCAGGCATTAAAATCTGTGACCGAGAAAGTTTATCTCTTTTAGGCTCTCCAATCTTTGACCAAGGTTTCAAAAACACCGTCGAAAAAACTATAATTACAGTTGAAAATCTTTTAAACAAAGCTGAACTCCTTAACAGACACGTGGCTTATACTTTAATCAAAAACTGTCTTTTCATACCAAAATTTAATTTTTTATTAAGAACAACTCCATTTTGGAAATTTTCTAATTATGTTAATTCAATTGATTCTTCTTTAAAGTCTTGTTTAGAAAGAATACTTAATTTACGTTTAACTGATTTACAATGGCGTCAGTCCACTTTACCGATTAGATTTGGTGGTCTGGGAATTCGTCGCATTTCCGATATTTGCCTCCCTGCTTTCCTATCTTCAATTAATGGGGTTAAAAAGCTTGTTTCTTTATTACTAAACTCAAAGGATAATGAGCTTAATATTCACCATTATGATGAAGCTTTAGCAGCCTGGGGTGTAGCAAATGAGAACGAAATACCAACAATTCCACAATTTCAGAAGAATTGGGATAATATTAATATCAAAGGAATAATTGCCAATGACTTAATCTTTAATTCACCTAGAGACTTGGCTCGTTTTAAAGCTTTGCAATGCAGAGAATCAGGATCTTGGTTACATGCAATACCTTCTCCTAATATTGGTACTCTTTTAGATAACACTTCCTTCCAAGTTTGTATTGGTTTAAGATTGGGTTGTAATCTTTGTACACCTCATATTTGCAAATGCAATGCGAAAGTTGACGAAATTGGCACCCACGGTCTAAGTTGTTTCAAAAGCAGTGGTAGATTTTCAAGACACACTGAAATTAATTCCATTATCAATCGGTCTTTAACTTCAATTCATGTGAATTCAACTTTAGAACCAAACGGACTGTCTCGGGATGACGGAAAACGCCCAGATGGGATGACTTTAGTACCGTGGATTAAAGGTCAACCTTTGGTTTGGGACGTCACTGTTGTAGATACACTTGCAGACAGTTACGTATTGAAATCATCTGAAGTCTCAGGTTCTGCCGCTGAAATGGCTTGCAAACGCAAACATAGCAAATATAGTTCAATCATTTCGTCAAACTACGTGTTTAAAGGTTTAGCATTTGAAACCTTAGGCCCTTGGTGCAAAGAAGCCATCGATTTCATTAATGTCATCGGAAACCGACTTATCGCGGAATCAGGCGATTCAAAATCAAAGAAATTCCTTTTCGAGAGGATTTCCCTTGCCATTCAACGTGGAAACGCTGCAAGCATTCGGGGCACTTTTCCAGATTCCGCAATATTATCGGAAATTTTTGTATTATAAAACAAAAATGTTTATGTAATTATTTAAATTACAACTGACGTTTTCTGAAATACAGATGAAAATGCTGTAGCCGCATCTGGTTATTAATTTAGGAGCATGGGATTGTAGACCGACAGGCGATCTTTCTGTAGTTTTCCTGAAGAATTCTTTTGTCATCGTCGAGTTGTGACGTCTCACATCACGTATTAAAAGAAAGAGTCTACCAAACACTTGTATGTACTTACGAAGCAGATAAATACATATAAATTTGTTCTCAGCTTGGAGCGCTTCTCATATCTAGAAGCAACAAAATTCATCTATGACATTAGCGAGAAGATACCATAGCAACGTAGTTAACATAATTTATACATTTTCGAAGGGTTGTCGGTTTAACTTTACAAACTTTAGAATTATAAGAAATGTTAAAGAGAGCTGTTGTGTTTGTGATGTTGTTGAGTGTCTCTGCATCCCTGGAAGAGTCTGACATGACTACTGTTGTCATGCTCGAGAAAAATCCCACAAAACAATTCGATTTTACAAAATTCGACTATTGTAGCATTAATGCAAATTGCAAACACAAAGGCGACAAACATTCGGCATGCGATTGTAAGTTGATAGGACCACGTACTCTATTAACGGACGACTTGGTACAATTCCGTCAAGATGTCCTCGATAAGCACAACGAATTAAGAAATATGTTCGCATCTGGCAAAGAAACACACCAATACATGTTCGGAAAGACAGCTAGTAACATGATGGTCTTAAACTACGACTTAGAGCTCGAATACATAGCCAGATGCTACGGAGGGTACTTTGTGAAGAGCCATGATAAGTGCAGGATCTACCATGATAAAACACCAGTTGGGCAGAACCTAGGAGGATATAGTGCAAATGTGCCGAAAAGGCATATGGTACACATGGAGAACTGGTAAGTAGGCGGGTGAAGGGCACACGAATCGTTTTATTTGCATATTTTGTAATTAACTAATTATTTTGACGAGATTTTAGGTACAACGAAGTGCGATTCATCGACAGTCCAAAATTGTTTTTTGATCCGTTCGATGGAACAGGCCCTAAAAGTGGTGACGGTATTGGCCACTTTACAGCTTTCGTGTGGGCGGAAACGAGGTTTGTGGGATGTGCAAGAGTATGGAATCCGGAGAATACGGTCCGTGTGTACAAATACGCGGTGATATGCAATTATAAAAGAGCTGGAAATGTACACAAACACCACATCTTTGACGAAGGACCTCCATGCACTAATTGTCCCTTCAATTCGACATGTAACGATAAATATACTTCTTTGTGTGGAAAACTCTATCCCGCTCCCACCGATCCATTGACGCCAATCCCGTCTGAGTCTGAGCGGCTCGTCCCAAGTCAGATAATATCATTGTGTGCCTTCGTGGCTTTATTGTATTTTTGCTCAACTCATTATTTACATCAATAAATATCTTATTTATAACCGACACGACCTGCGTAATTTTGAAGATCTCTTGACTATCTTCTCCTCAAAATGAATGAATCATCAAGCATCTGTGTATTATTTTTCCTCACGTATATACCATTCACGATGTTTTGGCATAAGGGGAGGCCATGGAAAAAGTGCATTTAAGTTGGCAGTAAAGCTGTCTGTTGAATTAGGTTATGTTTTTCTAAGTTTGAGGTTATAAACTGCGTCATTGTCTAGTGTATTGTTGTCAGTTTTACTAGTTTACAATAGAACAATACTCACACATTTTTAATCCATTTTAACAAAACAGGAAACCGTGGAGGGAGAAAAGACTGGAGATGGCACTAATTCAAATAAGTGTACCGGCCCGCGAAAACTACAGAGTCATAAAAGGTTTCTGAATATAGACGCTAGGCCAATCGCTTCCTTTGCGTTCCTTCCAGACGCATTGTGCTTCTTTATCTAGCGCATTGTGGACTGGGTCATAAAAGGTTGTTGCAGGTGCTTTTAGAGGGTTCGGATTTTTAACATGGGAAGCATAGGAAATGCCATCTCCAGTCTTTTCTCCCTCCACGCAGGAAACTGACTTGAACAGAGTAACAGACTACAGAATAGTAGGGACCGGGACCGAAAGACAAAGTGGCTCCTGTTAATTTGTGCACCACTTAGATAACCCATCTATACAGTGTCTTAACCAACCAATTAGTAATTTCTCAATGAATTTTTCATTTTAACCAAAACGTTCCTAGAACTAGATTGTATAAAATCTTGTACCTACTTATTAGGCCTTACTTTATTCGAATCTTTCTGCAAAATATTTATACACCCATCGTCCATGACAAAAAAGAACAAAACTATTCAACTTCCATAATTTCATCAGAAAATTCTGAATCATCATTACCTGCATCAAAATCCCAATCAAATTCCGAGTCAGATTCTCCTAATGAAATTATTAAAGGAAGAACGTTTTCAAATGAAAGATTTCCCATTAATTTTGCCCAATCTTCCGAAATAAGTTCTTCACAATATCTACAAAAATGTTGGCAAATTTCAGGAGTACATTTAAAAATGGACTCAAGCCATAAATTCACAACTCTATTGCGAAGTTATAATAGGTCTTACAAAACCCCTGTGCCATTTCAATTGGGTCGTTGTTTCTTCCTTCACTATCCGTGCTACATATTTATCTTGTACTCACCTACGATTCAATTTATACATAAAAAGAACTTGACTTCACTGTAACTTACTGAAAGTATGTTCTGCAGTCTAATACAAACACCATCAATACGTTTTAATGTCGCTTAATTATGATTACGGTAAATTCGGCAACATGTTACGTTCATTTTGATAGGTCCGCATGTCAGACACTTTAGTGACAGCAGAGATGACAGAAATCAAACATGTATCCAACGTTAAAAAATGAAATCATAGCCTCCCCTTATGCCAAAACATCGTGAATGGCATATAGGTACTCTAATTTTGCAAAGAATTTTGTTGACGTGCGGACACGATGCTGCGATGTATTTTCTTCGCTTGGCAAGTTCCTTGCCTTCTCGTCTTGGATGAGGCCGGTCACTCGGAAGTGGACGGCCCCCCATATGGCCTCCTGCCGTCTTCTCAATCCCTCCCTGGCTTCCTTCCTCCCGTGGTCTTCGCACTCTTCTAGAACGTGCTGGGAAGTGTTCTGTGCACCTGCGGAGCAGAGACACTCACCTGTGCTTTCAGACAGGTGGAACCGCCGGAAGTACCCCTTGAACGGGCCGTGACTACCGCTTTGTGGTTCCAAACTTGAAGCCTTGTGTCCACCTCGATGATGCCATGGGTCATTCTTCCTATCTCGCCCTGGTCCCATTCGAGTTGCTACCTCACCATGGACGCCTTTGTCGCATCTTTCTTGAGCATCCTCCCAGTGATGGGGACCCGCTCTTGCGGAAACTCCTCTGGTTTTTCTCTGGCCCTCTTCGCGATCTTCTCCGCCTTGGCGATTTCCCCTGTTTTGGTCGGAAGACCATCACAACTTCACCGCCGAGCTTTCATTCTCGATCCTCGTCAGCTCTTTGTGGATGGTGTGCGCGGTTCCTCCTCTTCTCTTCGTCAACATGTCCAGTGCCTCTCTGGAATCCGTTGCGAAGTTGATGTCCATCTCTCAACGGCTTGTAACAGATTTAGTAATTTAGTAATTTACTAATTTAAATTACAGCTGACGTTTTCTGAAATACAAATGAAAACGCTGTAACTGTATCTAGTTATAAATTTAGGAGCATGGGATTTTAGACCGACAGGCGATCTTTCTGCAGTTTTTCCTGAAGAATTCTTTTGGTCATCGTCGCGTTGTGACGTCTCACATCACGTATTAAAAGAAAGACTCTACCAAACACTTGTCTTTACGACGCAGATAAATATAAATCTGCTCCCAGCTTGGAGTGCTTCTCATATCTAGAATCATCTATGACATTTACGAGAAGATACCATAGCAACGTAGTAAACTTAATTTATACATTCTCGAAGGGTTGTCGGTTTAACTTTACAAACTGTAGAATTATAAGAAATGTTAAAGAGAGCTGTTGTGTTTGTGATGTTGTTAAGTGTCCGTGCATCTCAGGAAGAGTCTGACGTGCTCGAGAAGAATCCCATAAAACAATTCGATTTTACAAAATTCGACTATTGTAGCATTAATGCAAATTGCAAACACAAAGGCGACAAACATTCGGCATGCGATTGTAAGTTGAGAGCACCACGTACTCTATTATCGGACGACCTGGTACAATTCCGTCAAGATATCCTCGATAAGCACAACCAATTGAGAAATTTATTCGCATCTGGCAAAGAAACACACAAATACATGTTCGGAAGGACAGCTAGTAACATGATGGTCTTAAACTACGACTTAGAGCTCGAATACATAGCCAGATGCTACGGAGGGTACTTTGTGAAGAGCCATGATAAGTGCAGGATCTACCATGATAAAACACCAGTTGGACAGAACCTAGGAGGATATAGTGCAAATGTGCCGAAAAGACATATGGTACACATGGAGAACTGGTAAGTAGGCGGGTGAAGAGCACACGAATCGTTTTATTTGCATATTTTGTAATTATTTTGACGAGATTTTAGGTACAACGAAGTGCGATTCATCGACAGTCCCAAATTTTTTTTTGATCCATTCGAAGGACGACGCCCTAAAAGTAATGACGGTATTGGCCACTTTACAGCGTTCGTGTGGGCGGAAACGAAGTTTGTGGGATGTGCAAGAGTACACACAGAGAACAGTTTATTTCAAATAAATAAAATTAATTATTCACCAATAAATGATTTCTTTACCGGCGGCGAATTAAACTTTTATTTATAGGAACTAAACCATTTAATTGCATTACATTTGCTATTGACCACAAACGCTTAATTACAAATTTGGAGTTTTGCTTATTTGGAGTCACTTAAATTTGTTTGTGAGAATTAAAACATTGCGAACAAATTTCGATAGTTTTATTAGCCTCCAGTTGGCTTTACTGCGCACAACAAATGTATATTTTAATTTTCTTACCTTCTTTATTTATAAGAAGTTACAATTTATTTCTAGAAACTGCAAGTTTATTAGCATGTACTATCGCGGCCAAAATACTTTGGTCGTCAATGTGACATAAATGACATTCAATTGTAAAGCAAACTTTAGGATGTTTAACCTTATTTTTTACTACTGTCAAAATTATTTTAATCTATCAGTGTCATACGGGTGGGGTAAATCCCAGCTGCGGAGGCAGGGTTCAAAAGCAAAAGATCAACATGGTCACGGTTTAGACAACCTTCAGAAGCAAGTAAGTCGATTCTATATTTATCAAAAACTGAAGGTGCCATATTTTTGACAAGAATAATTTGAAATTGTCATGTATATTGACATTAATACTTGATTTACATTTGAAGTGTCAAAAAGTGACGACCAAAGTATTTTGGCCGCGATAGTACTCCAGCTTTACAGTTGCAGCAAAATGTGTGGATAGAACGTTCTATAGTTGTTTATTTCAGAGTATCAAAATAGTCTTCTGAAAAATTAATTATCGGCTGTTAGTTGTGAAGGATTTATTAATGGCAAATTTATTGTTTATTCTTGAAATTTACATATTTTATCTATAGGTGGTATGTAGGTACATATTTGGAAATTAAAAAAATATATTTTGCAAATATTTTTTTATTTAAGAAATACTTACGTACTGGTTTATGTATACATGGTAACATTGCAGTTCTAACTAAACTACTTAACTAACTATTCTAACTAGACTACTTAACTAAATTACGAACGGAAAAGCTTATAAAATTGCCGAAAAACCTTTACTGAATAATTTTTGCAATCATATGTGTTCCATCAATTCCTATATGAATGGATCGAGGAATAATTAAATGTTGTGGATTAAGTTTTATAATTCTTTTTCTATTTTGTTTAGTTGAAATCTCGATTTCAAATGCTGCCATGTGACTGTTAAAACCCACAGTGACACAACTGTCATAAACAATGTAAACGCTACCGCTCCAGTCTGTGACAACATTTCGAATTACACCAAAAATTGGTTCACTTACGTCATTTGTTTTATCGTGAAAAGCATAACCGATTTTATAGAATATTCCATTAATTTTAGCCCAACTAACTACATACAAGTCACTGATGCAGTCTGTAGGAAATGCATCGTTTAAGTTATAATTCTGTAAAGTACCAAGGAATTTGCCAGTTTCAAACGAATTTTCGATTCCCTTATTACTCAAAAGTCTATATGCCAATCGCAATTGTAACTTTAGTGATAACGTATATGGTAAATTTATTCTAGAGTTAACAATGTGGGCATTAACTTTCGACAATTTATGCATAGCCTCATAACGAATGGACGATAGATGTTTTAGAGGACCAACACATAGCATAGTTGAAGGATAGTGAACTAAAAAATGATACTTGGGTTTCAAGCCTTCTTGGAATAATTCTTGATAAAGACTGTTATGCTCGGCAATTAAACATTTTAAAAGGCTCAAATTAGAAGTTGTAATTGCAGGACTCGTAATTATGTCGACTATATCATATAACAACAAATATAGCCTCCAATGTTCGTCTCCTTCTGGGATTTTGTCACCTATTATTATTCCAAAGTAAGTTACAAGAGCAGCCATTTCTGAAGCCGACATTATTAAACAACCCTTAGTTAGATGATGGTCAGAAATTGCTGGTATAGGATTGCCTATGTCAACATTGCTGTTATATTGGAAGTATTTCAATCGGTGATTTAAGCAATTTAGTGAGATATATTTTTTTGATATCAGTTGTTTTATAATTTTCGCCATATCATATCTACAAATACCCTCATAAATGTCATGCATTAAGTCAAATGTGATATTTTCAACATTGTGATAGTTTTTTAAACTGTTAAAAATACAGGAACCTTGAACCCCAAATTCTTTGTTAACGACGTCAAGCTTATAATTTTGTTGATTCCTCAAAGTGGAATAATTTTCAAAAATGGCCACCTGAGTTTCAGCTTTGCTGCTTCGACATTTACGACAAAAATAATGGCTGCTAAAAGATTCAGTAAATCCGAGCAAAGAGTTAAGTCCCAGATTATCTCCTAATACAGCAAATAAACAAAAGTAAACTCGCAAATTACCTTCTGGAAGTTGTAAAGTAACACCATTCGATTCTAGAAACTGTAATTCCTCAAGTAATGAATTAAATGCCTTTCTATTTCCAAACATTGACCTATCAGAGCTGTACATTAATTGACAAAGAAAAATATTATTTAACGTTGAAGAAAAAGAAGGTGGAATGCCAGCAATTGTATAGTATAAGGCACCTATTTTATGTATACCAGCTTTAGAACCTAAAGGATTATTCGATTCAAAATCGTCATAGTACAGTAAAATCGGCAAAACAATTTTTTCACCAAAAGTGTGTTGTAGATTTTTCCACAAGCTCCCACAAAAAATGCTAGACAATTCCTGATCCTTATTTGATTCACTGACAATAAATGATTGAATGACGGTAAAAACGCCAGGAAGTTCCAAAAATTTTTTTAAGCATTTTCGCATAGGAATTACTTGCGCCTCACATTTTCTTGAGCTCATGATAATTGTATTTTCCGGATTTCTACGACTGTCCGGCATTTCACCAATAACAACAGACTTTGGCTGTATTAGGTATTTTTCAGATTCCATGTATTTAAAACGTTTATATTCTGTTTTAAAGTTTTCAAATACACTGAAGTTAAATATAAATATAAGGTTCCAATAAATTTTAAGAGACATCGAGTCAGATCTGTGTCTGTAAGTTGAACTGGTATATCTTTAGTGTTTATTTCATCAAAATCAGAAATGGCAGCATTATCATCTTTGTCATTTTGGGATACATTACTTCGATTACTTAAGTCACTGTCCACGCAAACGTTCCTTGTCTTAATATGGTTTGAGGCTACAACCAAATGATTACTGCTGTTCATATGTTTCTTCAAACTGAATACATTGGAAAATTTACGTAAACAATATTGATAACCACATAAATAATTTTGCTGCAAAGGATGTTGTACTTTCAGATGAAAAATAAAAATATTGCATTTCAAAAAGGTTTTTCGACATTTCGCAACATTGTGATCCTATACTGATTTTTGATTTTTAATTTGATTGTGGAGTTGGAAGATCTGGGGCAGTTTTTTATCACTTTTTAAATGAATATCGTAAATGATCCACTGGATAAGAAACCATATATGTTCAGCCTCCAACGGATATTGTAAGTCAAAAACTATAAAAGACTTGAAACATACGTCAACGGCTTTCAGCAGAGTTGGCACTGTATATAAAATGTCATGGATGTAGAGATGAACAGTCTGGATGTCGTAAAATGTTGGGCCGACGATGATGATGTATGGTTGGACGGTCATCCCAAAGCTGGCCATTTTAGTCCTTTTCGCCTCAATGGCATCGTGAATGTTACTTGGAGCCTGCAATTGCTATTACTAATATACTTGTTTCAATATAAACAGAATGATATACCTTAACGTGAAGAATGAAACCCTCCTGGGATTCTGCCACCGTAGGTTTCCAATAAGTTTTTCCTCCTTTCTTTACCACTTTGCTAGCATTGTTCGAAACTGTTTCGAACAACACTAAAAACTTAATGACATCTTCGGAATCTACAGAAATCATATCGCACTTTATTTATATAGAACGCGCCAAGATAATTATGAATTACCCTTTTTAAGCTTTCCGCCATTCAGCAATTCAAACAGTATGCCGTTGGTCGGCTTCTTGTTTTTTGATACTTCTAACACGCTTTCAAATGTTGATGGCCAATGTTCGAAAAGCATGCAAACTTTGTCTGTATATAGTTCTTCGAAATCACTTTCTATCTGAAAAAAACAAGGGAACCTAATTATGAAAACGTGTGTAGGGGTGCCCCATAATTATTCGTTTAAAAAATTTCAACGTTAGGTTTTGTTGCGCAAACTTGTGAAATAATGGGTTCCCTACCAGTTATTTTATAATTTAAAGCATTACCAGTAAATATCCCGTGGATAATTTTAAAATAGGCCAGTCGTCATAAATCGATGATATCGTAATGGGGTCGTTATTGGGGTTAGGAGAAGAAAACTTTTTTCTTAGTTGGAATGATTTTTTCCAGTGCGCTAAAACACTTTCAAATGGCTCGCAATTGTTTTTGAGCCAATCTGCGCTTCTCATTACATCATCCAAATCTACAATGTAATTCGTTTTATAAATATAGATAATGTTACCCCATTTCCACTCATTATGGTATAAGCCCCTTCCCCACGCGGAAATGGAGGTACCTAATATGCATAGGTCTACATACCAACATGAGATTCATCTCCACTTCCTCCATTATCGTCTTCAGAGGTATCCTTTTTGGATAGCATTTTGCATTTTCTTAAAAATTGTAACATGTTTCGATTTTTGTCTACCAGTTTACCTCTTGCTATGCCAGCTGTATTGGTTTTGGAGTACCTTTTAGGAACTGGAGCAGAGAAGTACACTTCTTTGCATTCTTTTGGAAATAATTCCACTATCGCATTGGCGACTTGTGACAATATGTCATTCGTGAGGCGGACGCTGGTGGAGAAAAATAATCATTGTAACACACCCACTGTTTACCACTTACGTAATTATAAGTACTAACTTTATATCGATATCAAAAAAGTTACAGATGACTATGTTCGTTAAATACCCTTGGCACTTAGGACTCAACCCTCTGTCATTGTATGACGCCATTATGGCTTGGCCAGTAACAGTTTTAGCAAGTAATTTCTTTAGGTCAAAATCCACCATGCACTGATGGAAAGTATTATCTCCAAGCTTCATTTTTTTAGGGAGAGGTTGATCTGATTGTTCATGTTCATTATTACTTTCTAGTATTAATATCTCAGCATTCAATATTGTGTTCGAGAGAGGTTGATTTGTTGCCGATTGAACATTTTCGGTATCGTTGTCAAATTCTATTTCAGCGTTCAATCTGTCATTGACATACTCGTAACTGTTTGCAGATAAATTTGATGTTGATGGTATGGTGATGGTGGAAACTTCTGAATCTGTAATGTCAGGTGTATCCTCTGACGGTCGCTGATAATCGCCCTGTTGAACAGGAACGTATTATTCTATAGTGCACGTGATCATGTGATTCACAAGAAAGATAAACACACAAAAATAGTAAGCATAATAAGTATACTCATTTAAACCAAAAAAATGAAACGAAATAAGCTTACATGTAACGGTTGTGCATTATGTATATTATGATGCCAATGTCTCTTTATTCTTAATCGTTCACCTATTGACGGTACAATTGTCGAAAATAATTCATCATTTCGTGTTAGTTGTTCCAACTCCTCTAGAGTAATTTGGTTTTCTACAATGAACATTTTTTATAATAATAAATTTTACATTAATAATGCTACGAGGTATCTACATATTTTCACATTTACTTAGTTCCTATATACAGAACATTCACACAGAAAGTGCATAAGGATAGATAAAGAGAGAATGATTAGTTCTTTATATTGAAAGTAAAAACTGTGCAAATAGACTCACTAATATACAATAACCATCAAAATTTTATAGAATATTATTGATGAGATAAAGAAGGAGAATTGATTATTCAATCCAGTATTTTTTTAATTCATAAATTTAGAAATTTAGAATGAGGTAATGTGTGTAATTAATACTTATTTATGTATAGTAAGATTACTCAATAATGGACCCAGTTATTTCAAAAAGTTTGCGACAATTAGTGGAAGTAACCAACTGGATATTAAATTTTTGGCAGAAATTAACTCTAATAAAATAAAATCTCACATGCTTAGCTTGGGGTTAACCATGTTTTAAAAGAGTGTGGAAATTACCCAGTTTAGTGACATTATGGAACAATTAGATATTTTGTTTATTTATTTTTAAAAAATTTCAAAAACTTTTGAACATGCAATGACCATTATAAAAATTGGATAACTTAGTCCTCAGAAATTAATATCAACAATGCGCGCCAAATTACACCCTGAACCTACATTTTTAGATAACTTCTGTGGCGCGAACGCCATAGTGCACAGACTTAGAGCGAGGAACAAAAATATGAAATTCATCTGTAGGAACGGGATGGGTGAGAACTGATAAGTGATAACTCTATCAGGATCAGGTGGTTACAAGCTGCTGCCCATTACTAAAGCTAAAAACGTGAAAATATGATAAAAATACTAAAATCCATTAGCCTTTGTGATTTAGTCTATTTTAATTTAGTACTGCCTTAGAAACAATCCTGCTGCAAGGTTCGATATGTAATGTTGCGCAATAATAGGTAAAGGTAGGTACTCACCTGTGAAGACTTGCACCAAATGTTCTAGGTTACACTTTTCAATAAGGAATCTAGCTAGGTCCCAATATTGCTTTTCCATTTTGATTATTTTTACTAAATTCCACAATTCACAAGAACACACTCACATTAGACGTTGGCACAGTCGAAATGCCAATATGCTAAATGCATTGTCATCCTTACAAAAATTTACTACAAAAGCACGTTCGTCGATACCCGATATCGGAAGAACGTAATTCTATTCTTATGAATAAAATTTAATAATGGTAACTAAATTGTTCTTTCATTTATATCCTTTTTGATTTGTTTGAAACAAAATCATTCCTCAGCTCATTCCCATAAAAAAATGTTATTAAACGCAAACAAATGTCTTACAGCATTCAAACAAATCTTTTTGATTTTCTTCACACAAGGAAGTATTAGTTGTGTATAATAACGATATTGCAAATAAATGGTTTGGTTGCAGGAAATTGTCGTAATTTTTTCTCATTTCTTCTAAGGAGTAAAGCTGTGTTCCGTATAAATTTTCTTAATATAGAGTAACAAATGGATGTGTGTGCAACTAAATAATACACCACAAGTAAAAACAGGAACGTTTATTAACGTAAAGCAGAAAATTTTTCTGTGTGTATGGAATCCGGAGAATACGGTCCGTGTGTACAAATACGCGGTGATATGTAATTATAAAAGAGCTGGAAATGTACACAAACGCTACATGTTTAAAGAAGGACCTCCGTGCACTAAATGCCCCGTCAACACGAAATGCAACGTGAAATATACTTCTTTATGTGGACAAGACTATCCCGCCCCCACCGATCCTCCGACGCCTTTGAACCCAGTGAAGCCACCGCCAGCCGCAAAGGACAAAGGATCTGAACGGCTCGTCCCAACCCAGATAGTCTCGTTGTGTGCCCTCGTGGTTTTATCGTCTTTTTGCTGAACCTGTTATTTACATCAATAAATTTCTCTTTTAGGTATAACTGACATTACGTTTTCACTTTTGAAGATTTCTTCACAATCTTGACACGCAATGCTGCGATTTTTTTTTTCGCTTGGTCCTGTTTGCAGAAAGATCGCCAAGGCAAAGGTTGAGAACGGTTTTTTTCCTACGATGCCACGAGAATTGGCGGCAACATTTCACAGAGGGGACCGCGCTGTTCTATGCCGCCAGAGGTGCCGTTCGTCTTCCTCGAATTGTCATAACGGATTAAAGTTAGGTTATGTAACCAGGAAAACAAATAAATCCCCACAATATGTGTAAACAAGTAATGTAATTACAATAAATAAATAAACAACAATTAACAATAATGTGTTTTAAATTACTCCGTAGAGCAAGTGTTGAAAATGGTAACCTTGAGGTTCGATGCACATTGTAACCCGCCTCTTCATGTTTTCAAAAACACCAATGAATGTCTCTTTGGAGCGGCGGTCGCAGAAATCAGATCATCGGAATGCAGGATTACCACGGGGGTCCCCCAAGGTTCGCTCCTGCCACATTTTCTGTTCTTCATTTTTACAGCAAGACGCCGCCACCACAACATGATAATATCAAATTGAAATTTGGAATAAAACGAGAAGAACTTTAGGTACAACGTACATATTTGGAATTACAAATTTTACTATTGCAAGAAAGTAATTTGGTTGGAATGCTTCTCATCTAGAAGCAACGAAATTCATCTATGAGACTCGTCAGAATGTGTCATAGCAACGTAGCAAATATAATTTTTTTACTTTCGAAATATTGTCGCTTTAACTTTACAAACTTTAAAGTCAAAAAAATGTTAAAAAGGGTAGTTGTGTTCGTGATGTTGTTGAGTGTCTGTGCATCACAGGAAGAACCACAGGCTGACACGACTCTTCTGGTGATGGTTGAGGATTCCCAAGAAAAATTCGATTTTAGAAAATTCGACTATTGTAGTATTAATGAAAATTGCATGCACAAAGGCGACAAACATTCGGCGTGCGACTGCAAGATAAGACCACCACGTACTTACGTATTGGACGATATAATACAATTCCGTCAAGATATCATCGACAAACACAACGAATTAAGAAATATGTTCGCATCCGGCAATGAACCAAATGAACACTTGAACGGAAAGACAGCTAGCAACATGATGGTCCTCAACTACGACTCAGAGCTCGAACACATCGCCAAATGCTACGGAGGGTACTTTGAGAAGGGTCATGACACGTGCAGGCACACGCATGATAAAGCATATACTGGACAAAACGTCGCAGGAACAGGTCTAAAAACGGCGAATGCTCACATAGAGAACATAGAGCGATGGTAAGTAAACGGGTGGAGGGCGTAAGAATCGTTTTTTGACTTTGTCATTATTTTTGATTATATTTTGACTGAACGAGATTTTAGGTACAACGAAGTGCGATTCATCGATAGCGCAGGGTATACTCCAATGCTCTCTAGGGACAGCCCCAAAGATGGCGGTATTGGCCATTTTACACAGGTCGTGTGGGCGACTGCTATCGGCGTGGGATGTGCAAGAATATGGAATCCGGAGAATCCGCATTATGCCGGCGCGTACAAATTCGCGCTGATATGCAATTATAAAGCGGGTCCCGGTGGAACAGCTGGGAATATACAGGACACAAACATTTTTGAGGAAGGAGAGCCGTGCAGTAAATGTCCCTACGACACGAAATGTAATGATAAATATACTTCTTTTTCTACTAGAGTTTGGAAAACTTCAACATTGTAATACTAATTTGAGTTAGGAAAAGTGAAAAATTTCCTACTATGGGCGGAATAGTATATTGTTATATAAGTGAGGAAAGGGATGCATTGCTAAACGAGAATGACAATTGGACCACGAGCGATAGCGAGTTGATCTAATCATTCAAGTTTAGCAATGGACCTTTCCTCACGTATATAACATACTATTTTTTCCAACGTCAAGAGCTTTCGGTTTATCTTGCATAGGTATTATCAATTTATTATTTTATACAAATCAACATAGAAGTAAAATTTGAAAATCACGTTTCCATGCTCACAGTAAACAATAAAATTTAATTAATGAATGTCAAGTCGTGTTTTTACCAAAACTTGAAAATTAATCAGAATTTACTAAACAAATAGTGATGGAAGTAGAAGATAGTGTTGTAAATTTACCAAATACAGAAATTAAAGAAGCAGCGAACTAGGTATCTTTGGAATTATTACCTATAAAATCTCGAGCACGCTACGGAAAGGAATACAATCCGTTACTGAGATGGAGACAAGTAGTAAGAAGTGCTAGTTTGGCGTCAACGTCAAGCTCTGTACCGACACGTTATTTAGTAAAAAAAAAATCAGGAACATTTGGAGTTTTAATTCGTGTAAAAAATTGTACATTTAATTTCTATAATACTGATAAAAAAGTTAAGTATCTTTGTATGTGCTAATTGTTAATAAAGAATTCTTATAAATGTGTATGTATGTATGAACGTTATTTTAAAGAAAGTACCTAAATGGGGATCAAATTTTTTTTTTACTTTCCCCACTAGTGAGGGAAGTGATTTACTTTCCTCACATGTGATGCAAACGCCTACTTTCATCTCTAAATTGAGTGATGGAAATGTCATTTTCAGACTTGACGTTGGAAAAATAATATTTCAACACTAAAAGTTCAATTTTGGTCGTCTCCTGGGATACGTAACGTAAAACCTGGTATTTAATTGAGACAAAAGCTTAAACGCCTTCACAATTTTTCATTAATAAATTGTTTCTCTATGGTAACGAAAGCAGAACAATTTTGATTTCGCTTTTTAATTTAGAAATAATTAATAGTATATTAAAAATATCCAAATTTTATGTATTTTCCAAACTCCAGTAGAAAAAATCATGTGTGCAATTCGTAGGAAAAGTGTTTTTTCCCTACTCGACGCGTTTTTAATCTCGACTTCGTCTCGATTAAAAATCCCGCATCTCGTAAGGAAAAAAATCACTTTTCCTAACTTATTGCACAAATAGCTATTGTGTGGAAAGCTCGAACCCGTTCCTACCGATAGTGGGGAGGAACCGTCAACCGACAAAGGATCTGAGCGACTCGTCCCAAGCCAAATAATATCTTTGTGTGCCTTCGTGGCTTTATTCTATTTTTGCTGACGCTCTTCTTTACATCAATAAATTTCTGTTTTATAACTGACAATACATTTTCGATTTTGACGTTTTCTTCACTATCTTCACCCCATTGAAATATCAGTGAATCATCATTATAACTGACATTACATTTTTGTACTCATAGCCTCGAAATATAGTATATAACGGTATTAGGCCGATATGGGTTATATAACAGACATGGTTGAGGTATTGTAAAATCGAGGCGGAGCCGAGATTTTATAATCAACCGAGTCTGTTATATCCATATCGGCCGTATGTTGTTTTATAGTTTTCTTTATACCAATAATACTTAACATTTAACGATGATTTATTTGTAAGACTGACATTTCTCTTTACTTCAAAAATTAAATTTAGTTGTCATCTGTGCCGTAACCGTAGCAACGGTAGCAAAAATAACGGCCTCGGTCTGATAATTTTGAATAACGGCCTAGTCTGTTATAGGTATCATATCAATCAAGCATTGAGTACTGATAAATCCTAATAACAGTATGGTATAAAGAAAAGTATTTTTCTACAATCCTTAACATAATTTTCTTCACGCACCAGTGCAAGAAACAGGTGTTTCGCGGACAGTTCCTGCGCGCACTGTTTTATACAGGTGTCCCAGAACTCGCGTATGCAAAAATTGGTGCTCCCCCGCGAGAAGTTAGAACGCCAGAGACTGAAGATGCTGTTCTTCAGTCCTTTGATGACGACGGTAGAAGAAGTACTATGGCGGACAAAAAATTTTGAATGACTTCTTATTCTTTTGACATATAAATGTAAAACTGGCTTTATGGTCAACTAACCTCATTTTTTATTTTTGTCTTGTCATGTCACCAGTGACAGATTAGTCAATCATAGATTAAAACACAAAAATTTTGATGTGCCTATGTCGGCTCACGAATGGTGAACGTGGATGAATCGTAATCGTTGCTGTACATTCTTTGCCGTCGAAATTGCGAAAGTCGCTGCAGCCCCTAGGCTATCGAGTGGTGTATAGTTCTCCCAGAGCTGCAGCGATTTTATGGCAGGGTACCATTGTCTAAACGTTAACAACACCGACAATAGGTTTAAACCGCAAGTACAACCCCTAATCGTAAATTCGTCCAAGTACTACCCTGTAAACTGATAGGTATAGAACGAAAATGATGATTGACAGGGGTCTGTTTATGTCGTTTATCGGCATCTCAACAGGCGTAATAATTACTATTACCCTGCCATAAAATCGCTGCAGCTCTGGGAGAACTATATAGTAGCTAGGTAGTAGTAACAGTACAGTTAATTTCAAAGTAAAGGCGTTAACGTTACGTCGATGTTAAAACGTTAATGTTAACATTAGATCTAGAAATTCAAAATTACATGTATTTCATTGTGGACGGTTCACAATGACGTTATGATGAAAATTAATGTTCCACGGTATTGTTAGCGTTAACGTTAGTTCTAGAAATGTTCTGGATTCTTAACGTTACATTCTAACATTAGCCAACGGAAATAATTTATAAAAAGTACTGAAATACATGTAATTTGATCTAACGCTAACATTAACGTTTTAACATCGACGTAACGTTAACGCCATTGTGAAAGGGCTGTTATAGAGTACACTTAATTTTCTATAGTGTGAAATGTACTTACATTATTTGTCAATGATCAATCTCAATTTTGACAAACAAAATGCCTAATCTTACCGAAAACGTGAAAGTACTCATTTTTTCAAAATTAGAAGAAGGGTGGTCAGTATTATAACATCGCGAAGAGCACCGTGCAGAGGATAAAACAGACAATATTATGGTGTTCTAAAATATCAGCGACGTTTTATGTTGTCAAACTTACCTAACCTGTATAAAAAATATGACGCAAAATTTCAAAAAGGCATCTTTACATGTGGAAAACATTATAATAAATCGACTTCTTGATTTTTGAGGTGTACTCGATAATTTTGAAATTAACTGTACCTATCTAGTTCTTAGAGGTTTAGCATCAACACAAAATCAGGAATGTCTTCATTATAGACGAAACCAAATTTAATCCTATTTACGTCAAGACAGAACGACCCAATAGGTTGCATTTTGGTACGCAAATATCAAAAAATTCAAAGTACAGATCAATCCACAATACTAACAAATTATAACATTTTATTCAATTTTGACAGTTTAATGTGACTTTATTAACTCCACAACAACCGTCATAAGTAGGCAATGATTCACTAGTGAAATTTTATGGATTTGATTCACTAGTGAATTAAATTTTTTTTATCTACGATCGTGTAAAAAGTAGGCACTTTTTGCACTAAAAATCGTTGTCAAAGTTGACGTTTAGAGAAACTGACGGAATCGTTCTCTAAAAGTTTTAGAGCACGATTTCTCGCTTTTATGGCATAGAACTGTCAGAATACAACAATCGAATTTGTTGGAAACATTGTTTAGGTTGCTAAGCGACGTGGTTCTCAAACGATTTTGGTTATTCATGAAATATTGAACCAATGATAATTATTTTATACAAATTTATGTTGAAACCGGTGTGATGATCTCACGATCGTAGATAAAATGTTGTAAGACATACGTGTAAAAAGTTCCTTTGTTGCACTCACATCTTTTAAAATACTCCCTCGTACCTCGGTCGTATTTTAAACCCGTTCGTGCAATAAAGAATAACTTTTTGCACTTATATCTTAAATAACTATTAATTCACTAGTGGATTAAAAAAAATTTCAATGGAGAACAAACATATTTTACCGGGTGATTTTAAATGAATGTAACTTTTTTTCATAGGTTGGTAATATTATTGTTGGTTATTCTGCTTTTTAATGTGATAGTTGACATAAACATAGGCGTCCTTGCCTATTTGACACAATTTATTAATACATAAAATGACGTACGTAAAGTCCATTCAAAAATCAAAAAACCACCACCTGTTGCGTTAGGTTGGTAAAATTTAAAAAACCCTAGGTAGATATTTTTTCATACTATGTTGGTAGCTATAAATTACGACATTTATTTATTTGATTCAAAATAAAATTCAATTGCTTTGAATTTCGTTCATATTGTTTTATTAGCAGCACGTTTCATTTATTTATTGATTGTTATTATTTTTACTTAAACACGCCCAGAAAAACAAGACACTTAATAAACATTTAACCTCAAAATTACAAGTCTCACCAAATTTTACACTAGACAGCGTTGCCGATAGTAATTATCGAGGAAAATGCGACGTTGGTGGTTTTTTGATTTTTGAATGGACTTTACGCCAATGTGTTGATTAAAGTATCAAGTTTGCCAAAATAATTTATGAAAAATGTTCCCAACTTAAGAAAAAAAGTCACAATCATTTAAAATCACCCGGTATTATTTGTAAATACATTAACATTCTATTATTCTTTCTCTTTGGTGTCTGTAATATAAAACTTACAATTATGTACATTACTAAAATTTATACCAAATCGACGATGAACGGGCAAATTTATGTCCTGATGGTTGATTTCTATACTTGACACCGCGTTTGACCCAGACGAGCCTGCTGCCAAATCCGAGGCTGATTCATTCTGAATAATTGTTGATGATTGGTTAATGATTTTTCTTGAAATATCAATTATATTATTGAGAGAATCCTCTATGTCTATCTAATTGCGGTTCAGCTTATTATGAAATTTTCAAGGGTGCCGTGAAAAACAATCGGAATACAAATAGCAACAAATGTCAAGTGTCAGTTTGAAAATTTTCACGTGCGATTTTGAAGTGTTTTATTATTATTTTCTTGGAAAACATGGTTAATAATAATAATAATTATCTCACCGATATGTTTGAAGTTCACGTTGAATGTAATAAAAAATCGAAATCAAGCCGTACGACCTTACAGTTAATCTATTGTTCTCGTGATGATTATTTTTATTATTATTCATGTTTTCCAAGAAAACAATAAGAAAGCACTCCAAGATTGCACGTGAAAATTTTCAAACTGACACTTGACATTTGTTGCTACATATTTGTATTCCGATTGTTTTTCACAACACACATGAAAATTTCACAATTTTTTCAGTGAGCTATCGACCAAATTATAACTTTTAATACATCATTAGATTTAGAAAAAAAAAACCCTACCAGACTAGCAAAAAAACTACATGTGTCCATTAAAAAAAAAAAGTTGACTATCGTTAGCTATTGAAGATAAGGCAAAAAAATTATTTTGTCCGGTGAGACGATCCGAGTTCTCATTTTTCAACGGTTGCTATGAAAATCGTCTACGTTAACCAATGAAATCAACGAAAATCTTTCGTTGCTAGATGACGGCTGTTCATTGTTCACCTAGGTTAATAATGAAAATAAATAAATAATTATTTAACGGGTGACTATTAAAATTTTCACTTAGGGTTGGCTATGGATCATTCTTTGTTATCCGTTGCACCTTAGACACTGATAAGTTCGACATGTCAATAAAATGTTTTTTCTCTTAATTTGGTTATGTTTCAATTGTACTGACTGACATTTGTCGTTCGTTCTTGCGTGTGTCTAAAGTAACAGAAAAAATAAAAACTGGTTCAAAGCCAACTCCAAGTGAAAATTTTAATAGTCACCCGTTATTTATTTTCATTAATTAAAAACATGTTTTTTTGGAATTACGCACTTGATCATTGTCATTCTTAGAAAAATCAGATAATAAAGATAAAAATTGGGAACACATTATCACACACACCTGGAATACAAAATGGAATTTTCCAATTTTTTTTCCTTTATCGAAACATACAGGGTGTCCCAGAACTCGCGGATCAAATTGAAACTGTATATTCCTTGATGGTAATGAAGGTAAAAAACGTTTAGAAAAATATTCAGGGTGCAACAGCTTTATGAGAAAATTGAGTACCTTCCCTCAATTGCCAAGCAACGTATAATTCGATGAATAATAAAATTATTTTCAATATTTATCTGGTCAACTTGTCGAAACAGACGTCAAAAGTGACATCTACTTTTGAAATAACCAAAAATGGGATAATTGCGCCAAAGGCAGGTGAATAATTGTATAGAATCTAAATCAGGGAACGCAAGAAGTTTCTTCTTCCGACAATGAATGAAATATGGTTTGTTATGAGCGAAAATTTCCAGAGCAATTGTAACCTTGAGGGGTATGGGAAATTGACGGGAGGGATTTGATGAATTGAACCTTTGTTGATGGAAGGTAAAATGGCGACGTAGCGTCAAGTGAGTAATACATATTAAGTACTACCTTAAAAATCTTAGTAAAAAGTGAAATATGCAGGGCCTGTGAAGTGAATCGGAATCACAAGAAATTTATCCTGACTCCTGTGCATACACTCTGCATCTGCAACGTATTAGCGCAGCTACACGAGCGGGACTCGTCATCGTCGAAATGAAAGAAAAGACTTTTAGGAACATTCTTGACATTGCTAAAAAAGCTGGAGTTACACGTAGGTTTTGAGCAACAAATCAAGCATAGTGGCAGTTCTGAAAGAAAGAAGACAAAACTGGATTGAACTAACCTATTTATTTTAGCATCATTATTAGTAAAAATTTAAGATCAAATTTTATAACTAAACGATGTAGAATGCAACAAATGAAATAAGAAACATGCAAAATAAAAAGAATAATTTATAACATGTGTTCAAATTGACCACCTTTCATCTGAAGGAATAGGCGAGCTCGTTTCATTAAATTTTCCCTTGCCAGTCTAAGCACATTAGGAATAACAGTAGCCAGTGTTTCGTGAATTTGGTTATTTAGTTCTTCTAAAATATTGATAGGTTCGCGGTAAATATAGTTTTTCAAATATACTTCTTCTACCGTCGTCATCAAAGGACTGAAGAACAGCATCTTCAGTCTCTGGCGTTCTAACTTCTCACGGGGGACCACCAATTTCTTGTCAGGTAGGCACCAAGGACCCAGTGTCTCGAGCACGGTACACCAACCATAGAAATACGTTATAATTTGGATATGGCAAACGTCGTGGAAAACGTATTGTATATTCCCTTGCATCCTCACGTGCATTGCGCCGGCACTCTCCATAAATTATGAGCATTTCGGCATACTCTGCAGCTGTATACAGCGTGTCCCAGAATTGGCGCCATACCCTTGTATGACAGATACAGAATCGTTAAAGAAACTCATATTTGTAAAAAAAAATGTCCAGGCTTCAAGGCTTTAAGAGTTAGAGACTATTAAAATTGACCAATGAGGAGACAATTTTTCAAATTGAACTTTAGGTCGTTGAAAGTGAGCCATGTAAAAAATCTAAATCCAAGTGTTAACGAAGTTTGAATGATTTTTTTTGACAATACTGACGTTTCTAAATGTCATAGATAGGTGGTTATTTTAAAGAAATTCCATGATCACAAAAAAAAAACTATAAAAACGTTTATTAGAAACCATCGTATTTAATAACAATTAATTTCACATAAGATGTTCAAACTGCCTTCCACCCACTTCATACACAGAGTTGCTCATCGCAGCAAGTTATTTTGAACATTTCGTAACATCTCAGATATCAGAGCCGCAATAGACTCCTGCAGTCTGTTTTTCAATTCTTCCAAAGTGTCCACTGGCTCACGGTGTATATAGTCTTTATAAATTGATTCCACAGAAAAAAATCCATTCCTCGACTGATCCAGCTATGCGGATACCATGTATTCAGTACTTGCTGGGTTAACCTTGAATTTTGGGGAGGGACACCGTCATGCTGAAACCATATTTGTCTCCTCGAGTTTAAATCGATGTCTTCTAATAATTCCGGAAGATTGTTTTCAAGAAAATCTGAATAATCTTCACCATTTAGACGTCGAGGAAGACGAAAAGGTCCTATCTAAAAATACAAACATTACAAATCTTAGATTAAAGTGAAATCACTAAAGTTATTAGTATTACCAAGCGATCATCAATTATTCCAGCCCACACATTAGTACTAAATTTTTCTTGAAAACCTCTAACTCCAATAATATTTGGATTTTCATCCGCCCATAAGTGCCAGTTGTGAGTGTTATACATCCCTTCTCTTGAAAATGAGCATTCCTCGGTAAAAAGAATATTCCGAGCGAAGTTTGGATTCATTTTGCTGCAACAATCATCGGCAAAATCCTATTCTTCTATGATAGTCTGCTTCTTGAAGCTGCTGAACTCTCGTATATTGATATTGAGAAGGATGTAACTGCTGCTCTTGAATAATGCCATGTGTAGTGGATTTAGAAGAACCAACCATACGCGCAATTACACGAACACTTCTTCTTGGGTCATCATCCACAGCAGTTCAAGAACTGCTTCTTCCACTTCTACTTCACGTGCCTGACGTGGAGCTCTAGCTACACCTTTTTTTACTGGCATTACACTACCCGTTTCTCTAATTCGATTGAGTAGTTTTAATATGACATGATTGTCGAGATGACGTCGATCTGGAAAACGAATGGCAAACTCACGAGCAGCAGTTGCTGCATTAGAAAATGACATGACTGACAAAATTATGAAAAAACGTCAGTGTCAAAATAATTCATTCAAAATCACCATGATTTTACATGGCACGCTTTGGAAATTGTTGTAGTCTTTTAGGAAAAATGCTTCCTCATTGGTCAACTTAAACAATTCCTAGCTCTCTAATGCTTGAAGCCTGAACATTTTTTTTTGCAAATTTGAATTTCTTTAGTGATCACGATTCTGCTATTCATCGGTATGGCGCCAATTCTGGGACACGCTGTATATGTTACGATACGAAGTTTGACAATTTCGAATCAAATTATAACTTGACGTTGTCAAAATCTTCACAGTTGCCCAAACATTTACTTGAAATTCCATACCATTCTTACTAGAATTATGTTGCTAGGCAATTCAAACCTTTGGTTAAATTTACGTGAAATTCAAATTAACAGCGTCCTTCTGATTGGTCAACTTGAATTATTCATTACAAAAAATCGATTATACCCTGTCCTTTTTTTTAAACGCTATTGCTTTCAGTTATCACCAAGGAAAACGCACTGTAAATTTGATCCGCGAGTTCTGGGACACCCTGTATATAAAAGGCAATTTCTCTCATTAACAATCAAAACGTTCCTCCAACTTTGGCAATATGGCGAGAGCAATTTGTGTTGCAATTTTTGTTTTGTTCACCTGTCAAACATCTTATTCTTTTACAAGTAAGTGAATGGAATGCACATTAACAACCAACTAACAACAGATTTAGGCTACGGCTGGCGAGAGTACACCGGAGAAGTACCCGAAGATGCCATTGTGGGAGGAAAAGATTCCAACGGCACAGGTATCTACATCGGTCAGGCTTACGTCAGAAACATGGGCTTAGTGGTAGTCCAGATAACTCCTGGAGTCCGAGAAGTCTTTGCCCCCATTCACGGAGTTGAAAAAATTGACAAATACATCAAGGTAACGAAGTACCTACTTCTTGGTTGGAGTGCCCCATGACAATTGATGTTTCTTTCAGATCCTCTGTGGTCTTCAACAGAATGTCTACTGGATGTCGTCTGATCCCAGCAACATTCACTCGGACCTGATTGACAAAGAAGCAGTCGTAGGAGGACACGAAGACGATTGGGGCTACACGAGCATCGGAAGGATAAATTACCAAGGTGACATCAATATCGGTAAAATCAATACCTTCTCTATCGAAGAAGCCTACCTCTTCTTCATCAACAACGGTACAGAGCAAGAAGTAACCACCTCGTACGAGATCCTCATGTACGACGACAAAGTTTAGACGTGTGAATAAATATTTATTAACAAATAATGTAAGCGTTTGTCAAACCAAGTACCGTGAGATCATTTAAATTTATAATTAGAGCAGACTATGACTTTAAAATTATATTGGTAACACCGTTGACATCTTGATTTGGTTTGTCAAAGTGTCGCTTCAAAATTCGAAATTTTAATTATAAATTTAAATGATCTCACGGTATTTGTAATATAACACTTTCATCTACTTGTCCCTTCAATTGTCGATGCTTCCTCGGAGCCTCGTTTCTAAAATCTGAATTATAAAATAAATAACTTAACGTGCTTTTAGTTATTTTATTAAACTTAAAATTAAAAGTTTAAAATAAAAAAAAAATTACAAAATAAAACTGAAGAAGTCAATATTTGATCCTTGCTCCATTTTGTTGTACAGCCAAGAGCAATTTATTCCTCATGGACAGACACAGATTTCGGTGATAATTCGGGGGTAATACTATCCATGCTTCGGTAATCGCAATCTAAAGTTCTTCCCTGTTTCGAAATATTCTCCGCTGAGCTTTTAATTTTTTTACTAATAATCCCCACATATTCTCGGTTGGATTTAGATCCGGACTGCGGCTTGGCCACTCAAGGACGTTTATATTACGATCTTGAACCCATGCTGCTACCCTATGTGCTGTGTGGATTGAGCAATTGTCATGTTGAAAAATAAAATTATTATTGGGAAAATGTGGTTCCACAGAAGGCAGCAGCACGTTTTCAAGAATCCTAATATAAACGGCACTGGTTAACCTCTCCTCCACATGTAAGATTACCTCCGGACTCTCCACCGAAATCCTGGCCCACATATTTACCGAAAAACGACCACTACAATGGGTAGCAGGTAGCATCAACATAACGTTCTTCGTACCTCGTATTCCTGGGTCGATATACTCTTATTCGGCCATTGGGGCACGATTGAAACGTTTTTTCGTCTGAGAAAACTACTCGACTCCAGAAGGCATCATCCTCTGGCAAGTGTTGCAGAGCAAAACTAACTCTGACTTCCTTGTGGCGAGGTGTTAAGGTCATTTTTCTTGCTGCCACGTGATTCTTTATCCCACTTGCCTTTATTGGTCATCGAGCAGTTATCACCGACCCCGGGAAATGAGTTAATGCCAGTGCTTCCTCAGCGTTAGAGAAAGGCCTATTCAGGAAGCTCTCGATGGACACAATTCTTGGAGAGAATTCCTGCAAGGGACCAAGACCGTACCGGAATCAAAAACGCGATGGCCTTCAGCTACGAAGTACATTCCCGCTTTCGCCCATCTTCTTAGAAGCGTCCTCTGGAGTGCGACACATATGGAGGGAAAAGTAATCACACAAGAGTCGACTCGCTCTTGGACCATTTCGGAATGAAGGTTTTTTTTTTATCCTTTCCCCTTTCACCACTTGGCCTATCAGGTACCTTTTGCGGTCGGCTTGTTTTTCTCATTTTTCCTTTTTTATGCGGTGCGGCGGGGCTCCGGGGTACTTTCCCCGGCTACCCACGCCCACCCTCTCTCTTCTCCTTTTTCTGGACGACACAACACGAATACAACAACACACAACATCCATGGGAGGCCCATCCGGCCTGGGATTCGAACCCTGCTGACCTCTCGGTGGTGTCGGAAGAGTGTCGCTCTTCCTTCCACCACCCTGCCGTCAGCCCCTGATAGACATACACACACATCCATGGCCCGGCGGAGGTTCCTTCCTTCGAAAAAATCCTCCCCCTTCGGTGGGATTCGAACCCACTAGCGCCGGGACCGCGACCTCGGAGCACTGCTCCGACAGCCATGCGGCCACCGAGCTACCTGAAGGTTATTGTTTGCGTTTTTGTGGAAATGTTGGACGATGGTATGGAAGACGTAACTTCACCACCAGTTTTGAGATTTGGGGTTTTGGATATCGGAGACATCTTGCAGAAAGTTGTTTATTTTACCTTAGCATTTCTTATTGTAGAATGCAGAAAATGAAAATTCATTTACGAAGCGACACACGATTTTTTCTCTCAACCCTGGAGCCTGCTGAGAGTTGTTACTTTTTTGCCGTTACCAAACTTCGTTCTCCTAGTTACCCAGGTCCGCTCCGGTCGTGGTGGAGCTGTCTTCTGAACCCCACAATACCATAGCAACGCAGTAAATATAATTTTTACAGTTTTGAAATGTTGTCAGTTTAACATTACAAACTTTAATGTCATAACAATGTTAAGAAGTCTAATTGTATTTGTGATATTAAGTGTCTGTGCATGTCAGGAAGTGCCGGAGTCGGACATGATTAGTACTAGTTATGACCGCGAAATGTTCCGAAGAAAAATTCGATTTTGCAAAACTGAAGAAAACTTCCAAATTGAAAATGTAATGTCAGTTAGAAAACAGAAATTTATTGATGTAAAGAACAGGCTCAGTAAAAATGCGATAAAGCCACGAGGACACACAACGACATTATCTGGGTTGCGAGAAGCCGCTTGTCCTTTGAGATCGACGATGGGTTCACAGTCTTCACAGGATCGCTGGGAGGGGGATAGTGTTTTCCACACAAAGAAGTATATTTCACGTTGCATGTCCAGTTAAAGGGACACTTAGTGCACGGAGTTCATAAGTCAAAAATATATTGACCTTTCCTATTCCCAGGTACTAGACCGGGAGCCGCTTTATAATCGCATATTATTTGTACCAGTTGACCGTATTCACCGGATTCCATATTCTTGCACATTCTACGCGGCGGACACTCCACCACACGAACAGTGTAAGATGGCCAATGTGTCCACCTGGTGGGTTTTTATGAACCCATTTTTCATAAAGATATTCTGGAGCGTCGACGAGTTGCACTTCGTTGTACCTAAAACAAAATACATTTCAGTTGCAAACAAGACGATTCGTGTGCTCTCCACATCTACTTACCACCTCTCCATGCTCGTCAGGTGATTATCGTCATGCTGTGCACTTACTCCTGCAACGTTCTGTCCAACACTTGTTTTCTCATGCGTGACCCTGCAGTTGTCATGAGCCTTCACAAAGTACCCTCCGTAGCATCTGGCAATGTATTCGAGCTCTAAGTCGTAGTTTAAGACCATCATGTTACTAGCTGTCTTTCCGAACATGTATTTGTGTGTTTCTTTGCCAGATGCGAATAAATTTCTCAATTCGTTGTGCTTATCGAGGACCTCTTGGCGGAATTGCATCAAGTTGTCCAGTACTTCAGTACGTTGTCCTCTCATCTTGCAATCGCACGCCGAATGTTTCTCGCCTTTGCACTTAGGTGCTTTAAGATTGCAACAGTCGAATTTTGTAAAATCATAAAATTGTCCTTCGGGATCCTGCGCGGGCATGATCGTAGTAATCATCTCTAGTTCTTCCTGAGATGCACAGACATTCAACAACATAAACAACACAAGTGTCCTTGTCAACATTTTTTATAACTTTGTATTTTGTAAAAATAAAGCGACGTTTTGAAAATATAAAAATTAAGTTTACTACGTTGCTATGCATTCTCATGAGTCTCATTGATCCATTTCATTTTCGTTTGCAATCTACCTTGTTCTATAAATAATAAAGTAAGAGTGCAGCTACGAGAACCACCGCAGCCACTGCCACGTCAGTTCTCTGACCACCAGGAGGCTCCAGGAGCTCTTGCCATCCACAAGGATTCACCGGAGCCCACAAGGAGCTGACAAGGATCGAGAATGAAGGCTCGGCGGTGACCAAAACAGGGGAATCGCCGAGGCGGACAAGATCGGAAAGAGGGCCAGAGAAAAACCAGAGGAGTTTCCAGAAGAGCGGGCCCCCATCACCGAGGGGATGCTCAAGAAGGAAGCGACAAAGGCATCCATGGCGAGGTGGCAACTCGAATAGGACCATAAAGCTGTGGTCACGGCCCGTTCAGGGGGTACTTCCGGCGGTTCCATCTGTCCGAAAGCACAGGTGAGTGTATCTGCTCCGCAGGTGCACAGGACACTGCCCAGCACGTCCTAGAAGAGTGCGACGACCATGGAAGGAAGGAAGCCAGGGAGGGCAGAGGCAGAGGTGAAGATAGTCAAGAGATTTTCAAAATTACACTGTAAATAAGATATTTATTGATGTAAACAACGGGCTCAGCAAAAATACAATGAAGCCACGAGGGCCCACAATGGTATTATCTGACTTGGGATGAGCCGCTCAGATCCTTTGCCGGTTGACAGTGGGTCTATGGGATCGCTGGGAGCGGGATAGTGTTTTCCACACTGTACAAAATAATGCAATTTTGAACGTTATTGTTAGAAAGAGGTACTGTAGCAGGTAGTCCTGCCTACTTTCTTTGTGAGAGGGGTGAAATCACCCACCCTTATTTAAGTCGAGATATAGCGGTAAAAACCAGAGTCTACCACTATCCTTGGTACTTAACACTTGTACATCAACATTTTGTCATACAATAAAGTTTTTAAGTAGTTATACAAAGACGACTATATCATTTGAACGGCTAATATCACCACCCAACAGTGATTAATCGTTCATAATTTTGGTCCTTCGAGCCGGATGATTAAATCCATATCACACGACGGTCGTCTAGTGTAATAACAAGTGTAATACAACAACAATTCAAGAAACAGTTTCGACACCCAGAGGGCAGCAACGATTTCGTCACCTTCAGCAAGGGCAAAAGGGCAGCACGAATAGTCACCGAATTGGGTAGCAGCGAAGCGATCATCACTCAAGACATCAACAAAGGTTAGTGGCTCTCAATCCTTTCAATTTCCCTTCCAAACTGCATTACTACGTACGACTTTTTCTATTGTTCCTAATTTCGCAAATTTTCATCTCGACCACGTAAATCAAATCAATCATTATGCCCGAGACATCCTTATTAGATGAATCAATTGCCAAATTAGAGGCTCTAAAAAGGAAAAGAACCTCATTAAAAGCTAGAATTACGCGTATTCAGAACTTTGTGTCTAATTTTCAATCAAATGATAATGATGTGTCTCCACTAGAAACTAGAAAAACATTCATCGAACAAATATTCAAAGAATATGACGAGGTACAGACTGAAATTGAATCACTCGATCTTTCATCAGAGGCGATTGAGACACAGACTCAGGACCGCGACGAAATTGATTTAAAGTATCTCGATGTATTATCATCAATTCAAACAAAAATTAGACAAACGACGCCTCCACCGCACACTGCGGCCACAGCGAATCCTAACGGTAGTTGTTCCAGCGCTAATTCACATTGCTCTAATCGTGATCAATCAATCAAATTGAATCTGCCAACTTTAAATTTAAAATCTTTCACTGGTTGCTATAAGGAATGGTTGTCATTTCAAAATTCATTTAAATCCATTATTGAAGACGAAAACAACATGCTAAACAACTGTCAACGTTTCCAATATTTGCGATCATGTTTATCTGGTGAAGCTTTGCGAGCAGTCGAGTCATTAACGGTGTCATCAGAAAATTATAATGTAGCGTGGGATATCTTAAAGAAACGGTTCTGCAACAAACGGCTGATCGTTCACGATCACATAATAGCCATCACAAAGGCACCCCAAGTAATTAAAGCCTCGCATTCGTCACTTAGGTGTTTTTTAGATACGTTGAATTCAAATGTTGCCGCGTTAAGACAGCTAGAAGTACCGATTGATACTTGGCACGCTCTTCTAGTCGTAATAATTGTGGACAAATTAGACGACAATCTTGCAAGAGAATGGCAGGCTACATTAACCGACGAGGTTCCAACTTACGGTCAAACGATCGAATTTTTAGAAAAGAAATGTCAGTTGTTGGAATCCTTAAATCTATTGCACCCCAAATCGAACGTCAATCCGAATCACAATAATGCAAAAAACAATATGTCACAAAAACGAAGCACTACATCTTATGTTGCCACAAACAAACTACATTGTACATTTTGTAAAAATGACGATCATACAATCTTTCAGTGCAATGAATTTACAAAATTAAATGTAGAGGAAAGAAACGCTCAAGCTCGAAACCTGAAGTTATGTCTTAATTGTCTAAGAACCAATCATTTTGTTAACAACTGTCAGTCCAAATTCAAATGCCGTAAATGCAATCAAAGCCACAATACGCTGCTTCACAAAGAAAGACAAATCACGCAAACCAATGAAACACCAGCACAGGTAGAAAGTTTAAACGCTCATTCTATGAGGTCCCAATCATCAATTATTTTGTTATCAACCGCGATCGTTCTCATAGAAGATCGTAATAATAAGTCACATAAATGTAGAGCTCTCCTGGATGCAGGGTCCATGAACAGTTATATTACGTCATCATTTTCCAAAAAATTACGTCTACAGCAGAAAGCCGTAAATATAACCGTTGGCGGAATTGGTCAAATTTCGACGAACATCAAACAGGCCGTCCAGGTAAACATCAAGTCTCAGTACAATAAGTTTTCGGCGAACTTAAGTTGTTTTGTTCTGGAAAAAATAACCGAAAATCTTCCCCTGGTGACCATAAACATGTCTGCAATAAATATTCCAAAGGAATTACAGCTAGCCGATCCGAAATTCTTAGAAACTGCACCAGTAGACTTACTTATCGGGGCTGATTTGTTTTGGAACCTTTTATGTCAAGACCGCAAGGAAATAACACTGAAGAACCATAACAAACTAATGCTGCAAAATACCCATTTAGGTTTCATTGCGGGTGGGTCACTAAATATGAACAATAACAATAGCTCAAGCACCTGCTCGCTTTCTCTAACGTCGGTAACCGACATTTTAGAGAACCAGGTGCAGAAATTCTTCGAACTAGAACAATGCAGCAGCCCTTCCGAACAAAAATGCTTTTCAAATGAAGAGATTATGTGCGAGCAACATTTTATTCAAAATACGTGCAGACAAACAAACGGAAAGTTTCTTGTTAAACTGCCATTAAAAAATGATCCTCCAATTCTCAAGTCAAACCGCGATAGTGCTGTAAAGTTTTTTAACAATCTGGAACGAAACCTAAACAAAAGGCCTACACTAAAATCAGATTATGTGCAATTCATGCGGGATTACATCTCTTTGGGTCACATGGAGGAAGTTCCGGGTTGCGAATTAAATAAACCGAACTGTACATATTTGCCCCATCACGCGGTACTCAAGGATTCTACATCGACCAAGTTAAGAGTTGTTTTTAACGCGTCATTTCGCTCAGCTGATGCATTAAGTCTAAATGACAATCTTATGGCAGGACCTACAATCCAGCCAGAGCTTTTTGCAATTTTGTTGAGATTCAGAACTTTTAAATACGTCGTAAACGGGGACATAGCTAAAATGTACCGTATGATAGAAATACATCCCGATCACAGTGACTATCAACGAATTGTTTGGCGCGAGAACACCGAAGATCCGCTAAAAACGTATAGATTAACCACTCTAACCTACGGTACAAAACCGGCCAGTTTTCTAGCAACAAGATGTCTTAAAGAACTAGCTCTTCAAAACGTAAATCAGTACCCGGAAGCCGCTAAAGCAATTCAACAGGATTTTTACGTAGACGATCTTCTGACGGGAGGAGACTCACTTGAAAACCTAATCACTTTACGAGATCAAATAATTCAAATTTTAGCTCATGGTGGTTTCTTATTACGTAAATGGGCCGCCAATCATCCTGCATTAATTCCAGATAGTCACGAGCCTAATCTCAACGTCAGTTTCGATGAGGATGCTTACACTAAAACGTTAGGGCTTTTTTGGAATCCTAATCACGATTCGTTACGCTATCAGGTAAAACAGTGCGACATTCCGAAAAGACTAACAAAACGCGAAATCCTGTCTAAAACTGCCCAGGTATTCGATCCATTGGGTCTTGTGGCGCCAGTAGTAGTAAAAGCAAAAATAATCCTTCAACAATGCTGGAGTTTGAAAATTGGATGGGACGATCTATTACCTGAAACTATTTATTGTGCATGGGTTAAGATCTTGCAAGAACTCGCTCACTTAAACGAAATCGAAATTCCCAGAAACATAATAAAATCAAGCCCCGTACAGGTGCAACTACATGGTTTTGGTGACGCATCACAAATCGCATATGGCGCTGCTGTCTATCTAAGAACAACTGATCATAGTGGCAATCATCAAGTTCACTTAATTTGCGCTAAATCTCGTGTGGCTCCTCTTCGCGCTGTTACGTTACCACGCTTGGAGCTGTGTGCCGCCTTAACGTTGTCGCGATTATTTAATACAGTTTTACGAACGATAAATGTCAAAATTGATCAGCAATTTCTCTGGACAGATTCCACAGTCGTTCTGGCATGGATAAACGCTACATCTTCAAACTTACAAACATTTGTAGGAAATCGAGTTTCCGAAATTCAAACGCTAACGGATGCGAAAGATTGGTATCATGTCAAAAGCGAAAGTAACCCTGCGGATGTACTAAGCCGAGGTGCTTTACCTGGTCAACTCAAAACTAATAAACTGTGGTGGAACGGTCCTGATTGGCTGTCAGAAAACAACGACACTTGGCCCGTATCTAACGTAAATCTTTCGGATATTGAAATTCCAGAACGGCGAACTGTCACTCTGACCAATATTCATTCTCGCGAAAGACAACTACCGCTTCTTACAAAATTTTCAAATTACAAAAAAACTGAACGCGTAATGTCATGGGTATTACGGTTCATCAACAATTGTAGGAAGCCAAACCAAAGGCAAATCTCTAGTTCTTTAACATGTGAAGAATTAAAAGATTCCATGAAGGCCATCATGCGTTTAATTCAAGAAGTTGCATTCAACGATGAATTAGCTTGCCTTAAACAAAACAAACCGATTAACAAGAAATCACGTTTACTGTGCTTAAATATTTTTCTCGACAAGAATGATAATTTAATTCGCGCGGGAGGTAGGTTGCAAAACTCATCCTTAACTTACGATGTCAAACATCCCATCGTGCTACCAAACGATCACCATTTGATTAAGGCATTAGTCAAACACGTGCACATTGAGCAACTGCACGCTGGTGTTCAGGGAACTTTAGCCGCGTTACGTCAAAATTTTTGGATAATTTCTCCACGCAGTGTGGTACGCAAGATTTTGCACCAGTGTTTGCAATGTTTTAAAGTCAAACCAAGCGTTATGTATCCTATTATGGGTAATTTGCCCAAATCCCGTGTCGAACCAACCAGACCATTTTCAATCAGTGGCGTAGATTATGCCGGGCCTATTTACATCAAGGAATGTCGTGGTCGCAGTAAGCGTACTGTGAAGGCATATATTTGCGTCTTTGTCTGTTTTTCAACTAAAGCCGTTCATTTAGAACTAGTTGGTGACTTAACGACTCAAACCTTTTTGAATGCGCTAAAACGCTTCATATCAAGACGTGGTCATGTGTACCATCTTTATTCGGACAATGCTACAAATTTCGTTGGCGCCAATAGAGAATTACTGGAACTAAGAACATTTCTAAAGTCAGCTTCATTTAGTCAAATTACAGAAAATCTGGCTAATAAGGGTATCTCGTGGCATTTCATTCCCCCCAGATCCCCGCACATGGGCGGTATTTGGGAAATAAACGTAAAATCCATTAAAGGTCATTTAAAGAGAACAATTGGAGAAGTCGTGCTTTCCTACGAAGAATTGTATACCCTGTTAACAAGAATTGAAGCAGTCCTAAACTCCAGACCTTTGTGTCCCTTGAGTAACGATCCTAATGACCTTAATCCCATAACCCCTGGTCACTTCCTCATCGGAGAGCCATTAACTTCTATAAGCGAAAGAGATCTTACGACGACGAGGATCAACCGATTGACGCAATGGCAAAGAGTGGAACAGATGAGGCAGCACTTTTGGCACCGCTGGCAAAGGGAGTACCTTGTTCAAAACATCAATCGTTCCAAGCAGCTCCGTGGTTCCGGTTCCAGACCGTCCACCCCCGCCTTGGAAGTTGGTTCCATGGTGATTCTAGTTGAGGACAACACGCCGCCACTACAATGGAAATTGGGACGCATCGTAGAACTTCATCCCGGAAGTGACGGTGTTGTGCGCGTAGTGTCCGTAAAGACTGTCAAAGGCATCTTCAAAAGAGCCACGCGAAAGGTGTGCGTTCTGCCAGCGAATGAATAGACTATGTTTGTATCGTGTAAATATTTGTTATAATTATGCATTAACCCTTTTTTTACAATTAACTTCAATGTTTGTATTTTTTAATGTTTTTTGTCATGTTTATTATGTAACAATCCTTTTTCTAATAACCATGTTCGATCTTTGCTAATTCCAATATTTTTGAAGTCCGTGCCTTCAAGGGGGGCGGTATATGTACAAAATAATGCAATTTTGAACGTTATTGTTAGAAAGAGGTACTGTAGCAGGTAGTCCTGCCTACTTTCTTTGTGAGAGGGGTGAAATCACCCACCCTTATTTAAGTCGAGATATAGCGGTAAAAACCAGAGTCTACCACTATCCTTGGTACTTAACACTTGTACATCAACATTTTGTCATACAATAAAGTTTTTAAGTAGTTATACAAAGACGACTATATCATTTGAACGGCTAATATCACCACCCAACAGTGATTAATCGTTCACACACAAAGAATTATATTTCACGTTGCATGTCGTGTTGAGGGGACACTTGGTGCACGGAGGTCCTACGTCAAAAATATGTCCTTTTACCATATTCCCAGGTGCTAGACCGGCAGCTGCTCTATAATTGCATATTATCACATATTTATTATGAAGGATCTTATTCCCCGGATTCCATATTCTTGCACATCCCACGCGGCTGATACTCCACCACACGAACAGTGTAAAATGGGTAATTTTGCCAGTTGGGGGGGATTTTCTATCGAACGCACCAAAAAAATAACGTGGACTGTTGATGAATCGTACTTCGTTGTACCTAAAATCTCGTTCAGTCTTAATAATTTGTTACAAAATACATTTCAAATAACACGATTGGTGTGCCCTTCACTCCTCTACATACCATTTCTCTATGCCTATCATGTGGTAGTTCAGCTCTTTTGCATTATATCCTGCTAGGTTCTGTCCAACTATTATTTCATCATGCGTCATCCTGCACTTGTCATGACCCGTCACAAAGTACCCTCCATAGCATTTGGCGATGTGTTCGAGCTCTAAGTCATAGTTGAGGACCATCATGTTGCTAGCTGTCTTTCTGTTAAGGTGTTTGTTTGTTTCTTGGCCAGATGCGAATAGATTTCTTAATTCGTTGTGCTTATCGAGGACATCTTGACGGAATTGTACCAAGTCGTCCAATACCAGAGTACGTTGTCCTCTCATCTTACAATCGCATGCCGAATGTTCCTCGCCTTTGACTTTGCATTTAATGCTGCAATAGTCGAACTCTGTAAAATTGAATTGTCCTTCGGGATCTTTCTCGAGCATAACCACAGTAGTCGTCTCAGCCTGTGATTCTTCCTGAGATGCACAGCCACTCAACAACATCACAAACACAACAGCTCTTTTTAACATTTCTTATAATTCCAAAGTTTATAAAGTTAAACCGACAACCTTGCAGTTAACTCAAAATTCAAAAATGACTGCGCGACTGACAGAAAAGTTTAAATTTTGAATGTCAGTCATTATGACAGTAAAAGGTGGTTTACAGAGACTTTGTTGAAGTGACAGAAAAACGAAATTCTGTTTCCGCAACTGTAATAGACTTTTTCTCGTTTGTTTTTAACTGAAAACAGGACTTTTAGTCCCCCAAAGTTCGCTCCTGTCACAGTTTCTGTTCTCCATTTTTACAGCAGATGTACCGACGCTACGACATGACGCCGCCACCACAACGCCTCTTTACGCGGACGTTCTAGTCAGGCACTCCAGTGCCGAAATCGTCACGCAGTTGCCACTTTGGAGAAGTGGTTCACACTTTGCAGGACAGTCGTGAACGCTGCGAAGAGAAACGCTGAAAGAGGTCATGAGGGAAATCGCAGTTAAGACTTTTGCCAAGGCAAAAAAGCACCCAAATCTGCTGGTTCGCTTAGCTTTAGACTACTATGAAGATGCCCTCCACAGACACAAACGCCCGAAAATGGTACTTAAGGTTAAGTATTGATATACTGTGCCGCTTAAAGCCCTCAGAAAGGCGAATCGCTTAACTACGGTTCTGTAATACCATTTCCGTTATGTTTTAGGACCCCAAGGATGGAAGAGTTAAGGACCAAGTTTCTGACTCAAGAACAAAAAAGGATGCAGGATACAGGACCGAGTGTCTCAATAATTGTAGGTGCGATCAGAGTTATTTGAAATTTGGAATTTGGAATTACTATTGCAAGAAGATAAATATAAATCTGTTCCCAAATTGATACGCTTCTCATCTAGAAGCACCGAAATTCATCTAGGAGAGCTATGAATCATCTGTGTATCATAGCAACGTTGTAAACATAATTTTTTATACTTTCAAAATATTGTTGCTTTGACAAACTTTAAAGTTATAAAGAGCAATTTTTAATCAAATTAGCTTCCACTAAAAACGTCACTTTTAATGTCAGTTGTATAAAAAAAATGTTAAAAAGGGCAGTTGTGTTTGTGATGTTGCTGAGTGTCTGTGCATCTCAGGAAGAACCACAGGCTGAGACGACTACTGTGGTCATGCTCGAGAAGGATCCAGAAGAAAAATTCGATTTTACAAAATTCGACTATTGCAGTCTTAACTGCAACACCGGGAAACATTCGGCATGCGATTGCAAGATGACACCACCACGTACTTACATATCGGACGACTTGGTACAATTCCGTCAAGATATCCTCGATAAGCACAACGAACTAAGAAATAAATTCGCATCTGGCGAAGAACCAAAGACGGCCGGAAAGAAAGCTAGCAACATGATGGTCCTCAACTACGACTTAGAGCTCGAACACATCGCCAAATGCTACGGAGGGCACTTTGTGTCGGGTCATGACGACTGCAAGGCCACGCATGATAAAACAAGTGTTGGACAGAACTTAGCAGGATCAATTTCAAATACGCCGAATTACCACATGCAGGGCATGCAGAACTGGTAAGTAGACGGGTGGATGGCACACGAATTGTGTTATTTGCAATTGGAATATATTTATTTATTAATTTGACGAGATTTTAGGTACAACGAAGTGGAATTTGTAGACAGTGCAGATTCATTGGTTGAACCGTTCAAGGGATTAGCGACCCCAGCTGGTCGTGTTATTGGTCATTTTACACAGGTCGTGTGGGCGAGTATGTACCGCGTGGGATGTGCACGAATATGGAATCCGGAGAATACGGTTACAGTGGTCGGTGTTTACAAATACGCACTGATATGCAATTATAAAGCGCGTCCCGGTGGATCAAATGCGAATGTGCAAGGCGCCCATATTTTTGTGGAAGGGGAACCCTGCACTAAGTGTCCCCTCAACACGACATGCAACGATAAATACACTTTTTTGTGCGGAAAACACAATCCCGCTCCCACCGATCCTGGGATGGAAATGTCAACCGACAAAGAATCTGAGCGGCTCGTCCCAAGCCAGATAATATCATTGTGTGCCCTCGTGGCTTTATCGTATTTTTGGTGAGCCTGTTCTTTACATCAATAAATTTGTGTTTTATAACTAACATTACATTTTCAATTTTGAAGTTTTCTACACTATCTTCTCTCGACCGAAATTGTGTATTCCTCACGAAGGTACTTTAATTTTGAAAAAGCGTACACGATACTGCATTGGCCCTATACATCACCTGCCGGTCCACAATCCCATAATCCACAATCTTCTTTACTTCTAGATTAATAACCAGATAAAAACGTAAAAAATGTTAAACGATCTGCCAGTTTGACAGTAAATAATCACAGTTACAGGATTTATTTTTTATCTATTTTTTGGATTTTTCTTCTCAATTAACTTTCGAATCTCTTCCTCGCTAGTATCTCCTCATCTGGTTCTTCATTATCTGATTTTTCTAAGGGTGACAAATTGATCAAGTGCGTAATTCCAAAAAACATGTTTATCTGAAAGGAGGGGGAACCACCGGTCACACGTGATTACCGATAGAGTTTGCTAGATTAGTCTGCAAACAACTTTTGGTACCTTAGAGAATATTGATTGCGTCTAGTTATTCAAAAGAGAAAAGTGAAATTAGTGAAATTTAAACGAAATGCAAACAATTGGGAAGAGATTGGAGTGATCAACTAATAGAGCTCTAGTACAGTAGCGACCACAAAATTTTGGCTTTGTGGTCATTAGGATTGACTTTTGGAATTGAAGTCCAAAATTTGTCATTGTCATAGTTCATTCAAATAGTTGCGAACATGCCACCAATAAAGTGCAGATAATATCCAAGATTGTACGAAATGAGGAAGCCCGTTTTTATGCAAGTCAGCGTTAAAATGACAAGTCTTGTAATAGCAGAAAGTGAGGTTACGAATACATATGGGCCGCTTTATATCTCAAGTTAATGAAATGACAAGTGACGGCCAAAATTCCGTGGCCGGAGTTGTATCGAGTGTTCAATGAAAAGTTCATCAAGTAGCTTTTGAATTTTTCACAATATTGTGAAGTACTATCCCGGACACGGAATCTTGGCCAACATTTTTTTGACATTTCTAAAAAAAATGATGTAAACCAATCATTAGTGTCATTAATACGTGACAATTATTAAAAATCACTTTGAAGTTTTTATTGTGACATCAAAAAAGCAGGGAAATAGCATTATCGAGTCAAAAGTTGGGTTATATTCAATAAAGGGCAGTTCACACATATTTGTCAGTTAAATGTCAGTTGTGGCCAAGATTTCGTGTCCGGAATAGTATGTCTTAGGAGATCAATAACCAAAGTTAGGTTAGGACCACGTTAGAAAGTGACATTTTTTACTAAATTTATTTTGTATAGTCGTTTTGTATGATATCCGTGCTGTCACAAATTCATAACTACAGTCCATGCCATTTAAGTATGCAGTATAGAATAGCATAGGAACAGTGGCGGCTCGTGAGGGGGGGCTCTGGGGCGGCGCCCTCCCAGAAATTTATAAAGGAAATAAGGAAAATATATTCTTTTAAATGTGTTAAATTTTTTATTAAAGATTGGTTGATTTATTTAATTTATGTCAATAATATAAATGTATCGTATGCAAAGGTTGTAGATAGTAACCTAACTCTATTCATTCTCCTCTTTGGGGGGGCGGCCAGCTCTGGAGCTCTCGATCGCGTATCCTGTATCAATGGAATGCAGCGTCGAGTTGCGTTGCCATGACAACGTCACGTTTCACGCGGCGGTTTCTGGCAGGCAAAGTCGGCGCCCAATGTTCATAGGCTCGTTCCTAACGAGATTTTAACGCGTGTTGCCCGTGTTGGCAGTATTTACACTCTTTAACCGTTGACTGTTGACAAAATGAAAGTAAGTGATTAAAAAAACCTGAAGTTTGGTTGAATTTATCTAAAAAATAGCGGTCGACCAATGCCGAATTTAAATATTGTTCATGAACAGAAGCAATACAAAAACAAAGCTGCATTTACCCACCGGTTTAATAAGAGTGTTTATAAAAAACGTCGTGGATATGTGGCTTTGAAGAAACAAATACCTTTTTCTGTTTTGTGTGCCTATTGTTTGGTGGACACGATAAGTGGACTGAAGAAGGTGTGTGTATAATGCATTCATTTTTGTAATGACGAACTAACTGGAACTTTTTTTTTGTTAGATTGTTTTACAAAATAAATGAAAATTCGACAGTTGGCAATGATTTAAATTGTCATTTTATTGTCTTATTGTCACTGCCAAAATGAATGAATTTCCAAAACGGAGTAAAGCATCAAAAAGCAAGCAGACGAAGCAGCACATTTTAAAGGCTTTCAACAAAATAAAAGAAATTACTCATGGAGAAACGTAAATACCTACGTAAAGTGCAAAATTGTAGAACCAGTGGCGGATGTTTTTTCGGTAAATCCTAATCTAAAATAAAACACTCCCTAATTGCTGTACAGGCTTCAGCCCCAGAAGTATGTACAAAATTTTAAATGACGAACAAGGACAAGGCTTATGGGAAACTTTAGCATCCATGACATATCCCAAGTTATTGTTAATTTGGTTGAAGATTCCGATTTGGACAGCGACGATGACGAGGATGAGTAGCAAAATGCAAAATTATTTCATTGTTACATTCAACTGCCTTTTCGTACCTATTTGTCTAGTGCAACTTTGCTTTTTTTTCAAAATAATTAAACAAATTTAATTTCAATTTTTGATTGGGACCAGTTTTGACAGAACAAATGACGTGACCCATAACCTAACTTTTTAAAAGCCCAAATTCGCGGTAAAAAGATGTGTTCACAAGACAAAAGTTACTAAATTTAGGAACTCTAGTTCGTCATTACAAAAGTTAGTTGATTACAATTTAAAACATTCACGGCGCGCTTGATTTTTTTTTTTTCAAATTCATTAATAAAACATTGTAACGTAATAAAAATTTTGTTTATTTTCTTGAATTTTTATTGTACAAAAATTAGCGTGTTAGACATCATTGAAGTCATTGAAAAAAATTCTCTACCAGAATAAAAATAAATAAATACATACAGGGTTATTTTGAAAGTTGTGCAGATATTTTAATCACGAGCTACTGGCTTCATGTAGAACTCGGAAAAAATATTTAAAAAATTCTATGTCAAAAAATAAAATGACATTTAATTTTTGAGCTACAATTTTTTTTAATTGCTTTTAGTTTTCTACGTTGACCTACAACCTCGTAGGTAAAATTTCGGCACATTACCATTACCGTTGTATACCATGTTTTATAAAATGTACGTCAATGCGTTCAATGGCCGGAACTTTTACTATACCTGAATTCAACGCATCCTATACAATAACTCACCGCAATTTGGTTCGAATCGGCGACAAAAAAGTTTTGGAAAAAAACCATGTACACCCCCCTTCTATCTAATTTTCACTTCGGAAAATCATTTAAACGCCCATAGCTCCCTTATTAAGCCACATATGGCAATGAATTTTGCACCGTTGGATTGCCCTTGTCGAGGCGCTTCTTCTGAGCCGGAAAAAGTTTACCTGAATTTTTCCGTTTTTATAGAAATTCGCAAAAAACCGAAAAATCCATATTTTTGGCTCCCACAGCAAAAAATGGGTTCAATGGCCGGAACTTTTACTATACCCGAATTCAACTCATCCTATACAATGACTGACAGCAATTTGGTTCGAATCGGCGACAAAAAAATTTCGGAAAAAAACCATGTACCCCACCCCCTTCTATCTAATTTTCACTTCGGAAAATCATTTAAACGCCCATAGCTCCCTTATTAAGCCACATATGGCAATGAATTTTGCACCGTTGGATTGCCCTTGTCGAGGCGCTTCTTCTGAGCCGGAAAAAGTTTACCTGGATTTTTCCGTTATAGAGAAATTCGCAAAAAACCAAAAAATCCATATTTTTGGCTCCCACAGGAAAAAATGGGTTCAATGGCCGGAACTTTTACTATACCCGAATTCAACTCATCCTATACAATGACTGACAGCAATTTGGTTCGAATCGGCGACAAAAAATTTTCGGAAAAAAACCATGTACCCCCCCCCCCCTTCTATCTAATTTTCACTTCGGAAAATCATTTAAACGCCCATAGATCCCTTATTAAGCCACATATGGCAATGAATTTTGCACCGTTGGATTGACCTTGTCGAGGCGCTTCTTCGGACCCGGAAAAAGTTTACCTGGATTTTTCCGTTTTAGAGAAATTCGCAAAAAACCGAAAAATCCATATTTTTGGCTCCCACAGCAAAAAATGGGTTCAATGGCCGGAACTTTTACTATACCCGAATTCAACTCATCCTATACAATGACTGACAGCAATTTGGTTCGAATCGGCGACAAAAAATTTTCGGAAAAAAACCATGTACCCCCCCCCTTCTATCTAATTTTCACTTCGGAAAATCATTTAAACGCCCATAGCTCCCTTATTAAGCCACATATGGCAATGAATTTTGCACCGTTGGATTGCCCTTGTCGAGGCGCTTCTTCTGAGCCGGAAAAAGTTTACCTGGATCTTTCCGTTATAGAGAAATTCGCAAAAAACCAAAAAATCCATATTTTTGGCTCCCACAGGAAAAAATGGGTTCAATGGCCGGAACTTTTACTATACCCGAATTCAACTCATCCTATACAATGACTGACAGCAATTTGGTTCGAATCGGCGACAAAAAATTTTCGGAAAAAAACCATGTACCCCCCCCTTCTATCTAATTTTCACTTCGGAAAATCATTTAAACGCCCATAGATCCCTTATTAAGCCACATATGGCAATGAATTTTGCACCGTTGGATTGACCTTGTCGAGGCGATTCTTCGGACCCGGAAAAAGTTTACCTGGATTTTTCGGTTTTAGAGAAATTCGCAAAAAACCAACAAATCCATATTTTTGGCTCCCACAGCAAAAAATGGGTTCAATGGCCGGAACTTTTACTATACCCGAATTCAACTCATCCTATACAATGACTGACAGCAATTTGGTTCGAATCGGCGACAAAAAATTTTCGGAAAAAAACCATGTACCCCCCTTCTATCTAATTTTCACTTCGGAAAATCATTTAAACGCCCATAGCTCCCTTATTAAGCCACATATGGCAATGAATTTTTCACCGTTGGATTGCCCTAGTCGAGGCGCTTCTTCTGAGCAGAAAAAAATTTACCTGGATTTTTCCGTTCTAGAGAAATTCGCAAAAAACCAAAAAATCCATATTTTTGGCTCCCACAGCAAAAAATGGGTTAAATGGCCGGAACTTTTACTATACCCGAATTCAACTCATCCTATACAATGACTGACAGCAATTTGGTTCGAATCGGCGACAAAAAATTTTCGGAAAAAAACCATGTACCCCCCCCTTCTATCTAATTTTCACTTCGGAAAATCATTTAAACGCCCATAGCTCCCTTATTAAGCCACATATGGCAATGAATTTTGCACCGTTGGATTGCCCTTGTCGAGGCGCTTCTTCTGAGCCAGAAAAAGTTTACCTGGATTTTTCCGTTTCAGAGAAATTCGCAAAAAAACAAAAAATCCATATTTTTGGCTCCCACAGCAAAAAATGGGTTCAATGGCCGGAACTTTTACTATACACGAATTCAACTCATCCTATACAATGACTGACAGCAATTTGGTTCGAATCGGCGACAAAAAATTTTCGGAAAAAAACCATGTACCCCCCCATTCTATCTAATTTTCACTTCGGAAAATCATTTAAACGCCCATAGCTCCCTTATTAAGCCACATATGGCAATGAATTTTGCACCGTTGGATTGCCCTTGTCGAGGCGCTTCTTCTGAGCCAGAAAAAGTTTACCTGGATTTTTCCGTTTCAGAGAAATTCGCAAAAAAACAAAAAATCCATATTTTTGGCTCCCACAGCAAAAAATGGGTTCAATGGCCGGAACTTTTACTATACACGAATTCAACTCATCCTATACAATGACTGACAGCAATTTGGTTCGAATCGGCGACAAAAAATTTTCGGAAAAAAACCATGTACCCCCTTCTATCTAATTTTCACTTCGGAAAATCATTTAAACGCCCATAGCTCCCTTATTAAGCCACATATGGCAATGAATTTTGCACCGTTGGATTGCCCTTGTCGAGGCGCTTCTTCTGAGCCGGAAAAAGTTTACCTGGATTTTTCCGTTATAGAGAAATTCGCAAAAAACCAAAAAATCCATATTTTTGGCTCCCACAGGAAAAATTGGGTTCAATGGCCGGAACTTTTACTATACCCGAATTCAACTCATCCTATACAATGACTGACAGCAATTTGGTTCGAATCGGCGACAAAAAATTTTCGGAAAAAAACCATGTACCCCCCCCTTCTATCTAATTTTCACTTCGGAAAATCATTTAAACGCCCATAGCTCCCTTATTAAGCCACATATGGCAATGAATTTTGCACCGTTGGATTGCCCTTGTCGAGGCGCTTCTTCTGAGCCAGAAAAAGTTTACCTGGATTTTTCCGTTTCAGAGAAATTCGCAAAAAAACAAAAAATCCATATTTTTGGCTCCCACAGCAAAAAATGGGTTCAATGGCCGGAACTTTTACTATACACGAATTCAACTCATCCTATACAATGACTGACAGCAATTTGGTTCGAATCGGCGACAAAAAATTTTCGGAAAAAAACCATGTACCCCCCCATTCTATCTAATTTTCACTTCGGAAAATCATTTAAACGCCCATAGCTCCCTTATTAAGCCACATATGGCAATGAATTTTGCACCGTTGGATTGCCCTTGTCGAGGCGCTTCTTCTGAGCCAGAAAAAGTTTACCTGGATTTTTCCGTTTCAGAGAAATTCGCAAAAAAACAAAAAATCCATATTTTTGGCTCCCACAGCAAAAAATGGGTTCAATGGCCGGAACTTTTACTATACACGAATTCAACTCATCCTATACAATGACTGACAGCAATTTGGTTCGAATCGGCGACAAAAAATTTTCGGAAAAAAACCATGTACCCCCTTCTATCTAATTTTCACTTCGGAAAATCATTTAAACGCCCATAGCTCCCTTATTAAGCCACATATGGCAATGAATTTTGCACCGTTGGATTGCCCTTGTCGAGGCGCTTCTTCTGAGCCGGAAAAAGTTTACCTGGATTTTTCCGTTATAGAGAAATTCGCAAAAAACCAAAAAATCCATATTTTTGGCTCCCACAGGAAAAATTGGGTTCAATGGCCGGAACTTTTACTATACCCGAATTCAACTCATCCTATACAATGACTGACAGCAATTTGGTTCGAATCGGCGACAAAAAATTTTCGGAAAAAAACCATGTACCCCCCCCTTCTATCTAATTTTCACTTCGGAAAATCATTTAAACGCCCATAGCTCCCTTATTAAGCCACATATGGCAATGAATTTTGCACCGTTGGATTGCCCTTGTCGAGGCGCTTCTTCTGAGCCAGAAAAAGTTTACCTGGATTTTTCCGTTTCAGAGAAATTCGCAAAAAAACAAAAAATCCATATTTTTGGCTCCCACAGCAAAAAATGGGTTCAATGGCCGGAACTTTTACTATACACGAATTCAACTCATCCTATACAATGACTGACAGCAATTTGGTTCGAATCGGCGACAAAAAATTTTCGGAAAAAAACCATGTACCCCCTTCTATCTAATTTTCACTTCGGAAAATCATTTAAACGCCCATAGCTCCCTTATTAAGCCACATATGGCAATGAATTTTGCACCGTTGGATTGCCCTTGTCGAGGCGCTTCTTCTGAGCCGGAAAAAGTTTACCTGGATTTTTCCGTTATAGAGAAATTCGCAAAAAACCAAAAAATCCATATTTTTGGCTCCCACAGGAAAAATTGGGTTCAATGGCCGGAACTTTTACTATACCCGAATTCAACTCATCCTATACAATGACTGACAGCAATTTGGTTCGAATCGGCGACAAAAAATTTTCGGAAAAAAACCATGTACCCCCCCCCCCTTCTATCTAATTTTCACTTCGGAAAATCATTTAAACGCCCATAGATCCCTTATTAAGCCACATATGGCAATGAATTTTGCACCGTTGGATTGACCTTGTCGAGGCGCTTCTTCTGGGCCAGAAAAAGTTTACCTGGATTTTTCCGTTTTAGAGAAATTCGCAAAAAACCAAAAAATCCATATTTTTGGCTCCCACAGCAAAAAATGGGTTCAATGGCCGGAACTTTTACTATACACGAATTCAACTCATCCTATACAATGACTGACAGCAATTTGGTTCGAATCGGCGACAAAAAATTTTCGGAAAAAAACCATGTACCCCCCCCTTCTATCTAATTTTCACTTCGGAAAATCATTTAAACGCCCATAGCTCCCTTATTAAACCACATATGGCAATGAATTTTGCACCGTTGGATTGCCCTTGTCGAGGCGCTTCTTCTGAGCCAGAAAAAGTTTACCTGGATTTTTCCGTTTCAGAGAAATTCGCAAAAAAACAAAAAATCCATATTTTTGGCTCCCACAGCAAAAAATGGGTTCAATGGCCGGAACTTTTACTATACACGAATTCAACTCATCCTATACAATGACTGACAGCAATTTGGTTCGAATCGGCGACAAAAAATTTTCGGAAAAAAACCATGTACCCCCTTCTATCTAATTTTCACTTCGGAAAATCATTTAAACGCCCATAGCTCCCTTATTAAGCCACATATGGCAATGAATTTTGCACCGTTGGATTGCCCTTGTCGAGGCGCTTCTTCTGAGCCAGAAAAAATTTACCTGGATTTTTCCGTTTTAGAGAAATTCGCAAAAAACCAAAAAATCCATATTTTTGGCTCCCACAGGAAAAAATGGGTTCAATGGCCGGAACTTTTACTATACCTGAATTCAACTCATCCTATACAATAACTGACAGCAATTTGGTTCGAATCGGCGACAAAAAAATTTCGGAAAAAAACCATGTACCCCCCCCCCCCTTCTATCTAATTTTCACTTCGGAAAATCATTTAAACGCCCATAGCTCCCTTATTAAGCCACATATGGCAATGAATATTGCACCGTTGGATTGCCCTTGTCGAAGCGCTTCTTCTGAGCCAGAAAAAGTTTACCTGGATTTTTCCGTTTTAGAGAAATTCGCAAAAAACCAAAAAATCCATATTTTTGGCTCCCACAGCAAAAAATGGGTTCAATGGCCGGAACTTTTACTATACACGAATTCAACTCATCCTATACAATGACTGACAGCAATTTGGTTCGAATCGGCGACAAAAAATTTTCGGAAAAAAACCATGTACCCCCTTCTATCTAATTTTCACTTCGGAAAATCATTTAAACGCCCATAGCTCCCTTATTAAGCCACATATGGCAATGAATTTTGCACCGTTGGATTGCCCTTGTCGAGGCGCTTCTTCTGAGCCAGAAAAAGTTTACCTGGATTTTTCCGTTTCAGAGAAATTCGCAAAAAAACAAAAAATCCATATTTTTGGCTCCCACAGCAAAAAATGGGTTCAATGGCCGGAACTTTTACTATACCCGAATTCAACTCATCCTATACAATGACTGACAGCAATTTGGTTCGAATCGGCGACAAAAAATTTTCGGAAAAAAACCATGTACCCCCCCCTTCTATCTAATTTTCACTTCGGAAAATCATTTAAACCCCATAGCTCCCTTATTAAGCCACATATGGCAATGAATTTTGCACCGTTGGATTGCCCTTGTCGAGGCGCTTCTTCTGAGCCAGAAAAAGTTTACCTGGATTTTTCCGTTTCAGAGAAATTCGCAAAAAAACAAAAAATCCATATTTTTGGCTCCCACAGCAAAAAATGGGTTCAATGGCCGGAACTTTTACTATACACGAATTCAACTCATCCTATACAATGACTGACAGCAATTTGGTTCGAATCGGCGACAAAAAATTTTCGGAAAAAAACCATGTACCCCCTTCTATCTAATTTTCACTTCGGAAAATCATTTAAACGCCCATAGCTCCCTTATTAAGCCACATATGGCAATGAATTTTGCACCGTTGGATTGCCCTTGTCGAGGCGCTTCTTCTGAGCCGGAAAAAGTTTACCTGGATTTTTCCGTTATAGAGAAATTCGCAAAAAACCAAAAAATCCATATTTTTGGCTCCCACAGGAAAAATTGGGTTCAATGGCCGGAACTTTTACTATACCCGAATTCAACTCATCCTATACAATGACTGACAGCAATTTGGTTCGAATCGGCGACAAAAAATTTTCGGAAAAAAACCATGTACCCCCCCCTTCTATCTAATTTTCACTTCGGAAAATCATTTAAACGCCCATAGCTCCCTTATTAAGCCACATATGGCAATGAATATTGCACCGTTGGATTGCCCTTGTCGAAGCGCTTCTTCTGAGCCAGAAAAAGTTTACCTGGATTTTTCCGTTTTAGAGAAATTCGCAAAAAACCAAAAAATCCATATTTTTGGCTCCCACAGCAAAAAATGGGTTCAATGGCCGGAACTTTTACTATACCCGAATTCAACTCATCCTATACAATGACTGACAGCAATTTGGTTCGAATCGGCGACAAAAAATTTTCGGAAAAAAACCATGTACCCCCCCCTTCTATCTAATTTTCACTTCGGAAAATCATTTAAACGCCCATAGCTCCCTTATTAAGCCACATATGGCAATGAATATTGCACCGTTGGATTGCCCTTGTCGAAGCGCTTCTTCTGAGCCAGAAAAAGTTTACCTGGATTTTTCCGTTTTAGAGAAATTCGCAAAAAACCAAAAAATCCATATTTTTGGCTCCCACAGCAAAAAATGGGTTCAATGGCCGGAACTTTTACTATACCCGAATTCAACTCATCCTATACAATGACTGACAGCAATTTGGTTCGAATCGGCGACAAAAAATTTTCGGAAAAAAACCATGTACCCCCCCCTTCTATCTAATTTTCACTTCGGAAAATCATTTAAACCCCATAGCTCCCTTATTAAGCCACATATGGCAATGAATTTTGCACCGTTGGATTGCCCTTGTCGAGGCGCTTCTTCTGAGCCGGAAAAAGTTTACCTGGATTTTTCCGTTATAGAGAAATTCGCAAAAAACCAAAAAATCCATATTTTTGGCTCCCACAGGAAAAATTGGGTTCAATGGCCGGAACTTTTACTATACACGAATTCAACTCATCCTATACAATGACTGACAGCAATTTGGTTCGAATCGGCGACAAAAAATTTTCGGAAAAAAACCATGTACCCCCCCCTTCTATCTAATTTTCACTTCGGAAAATCATTTAAACGCCCATAGCTCCCTTATTAAACCACATATGGCAATGAATTTTGCACCGTTGGATTGCCCTTGTCGAGGCGCTTCTTCTGAGCCAGAAAAAGTTTACCTGGATTTTTCCGTTTCAGAGAAATTCGCAAAAAAACAAAAAATCCATATTTTTGGCTCCCACAGCAAAAAATGGGTTCAATGGCCGGAACTTTTACTATACACGAATTCAACTCATCCTATACAATGACTGACAGCAATTTGGTTCGAATCGGCGACAAAAAATTTTCGGAAAAAAACCATGTACCCCCTTCTATCTAATTTTCACTTCGGAAAATCATTTAAACGCCCATAGCTCCCTTATTAAGCCACATATGGCAATGAATTTTGCACCGTTGGATTGCCCTTGTCGAGGCGCTTCTTCTGAGCCAGAAAAAATTTACCTGGATTTTTCCGTTTTAGAGAAATTCGCAAAAAACCAAAAAATCCATATTTTTGGCTCCCACAGCAAAAAATGGGTTCAATGGCCGGAACTTTTACTATACACGAATTCAACTCATCCTATACAATGACTGACAGCAATTTGGTTCGAATCGGCGACAAAAAATTTTCGGAAAAAAACCATGTACCCCCCCTTCTATCTAATTTTCACTTCGGAAAATCATTTAAACGCCCATAGCTCCCTTATTAAGCCACATATGGCAATGAATTTTGCACCGTTGGATTGCCCTTGTCGAGGCGCTTCTTCTGAGCCAGAAAAAATTTACCTGGATTTTTCCGTTTTAGAGAAATTCGCAAAAAACCAAAAAATCCATATTTTTGGCTCCCACAGGAAAAAATGGGTTCAATGGCCGGAACTTTTACTATACCTGAATTCAACTCATCCTATACAATAACTGACAGCAATTTGGTTCGAATCGGCGACAAAAAAATTTCGGAAAAAAACCATGTACCCCCCCCTTCTATCTAATTTTCACTTCGGAAAATCATTTAAACGCCCATAGCTCCCTTATTAAGCCACATATGGCAATGAATATTGCACCGTTGGATTGCCCTTGTCGAAGCGCTTCTTCTGAGCCAGAAAAAGTTTACCTGGATTTTTCCGTTTTAGAGAAATTCGCAAAAAACCAAAAAATCCATATTTTTGGCTCCCACAGCAAAAAATGGGTTCAATGGCCGGAACTTTTACTATACCCGAATTCAACTCATCCTATACAATGACTGACAGCAATTTGGTTCGAATCGGCGACAAAAAATTTTCGGAAAAAAACCATGTACCCCCCCCTTCTATCTAATTTTCACTTCGGAAAATCATTTAAACCCCATAGCTCCCTTATTAAGCCACATATGGCAATGAATTTTGCACCGTTGGATTGCCCTTGTCGAGGCGCTTCTTCTGAGCCAGAAAAAGTTTACCTGGATTTTTCCGTTTCAGAGAAATTCGCAAAAAAACAAAAAATCCATATTTTTGGCTCCCACAGCAAAAAATGGGTTCAATGGCCGGAACTTTTACTATACCCGAATTCAACTCATCCTATACAATGACTGACAGCAATTTGGTTCGAATCGGCGACAAAAAATTTTCGGAAAAAAACCATGTACCTCCCCCTTCTATCTAATTTTCACTTTGGAAAATCATTTAAACGCCCATAGCTCCCTTATTAAGTCACATATGGCAATGAATTTTGCACCGTTGGATTGCCCTTGTCGAGGCGCTTCTTCTGAGCCAGAAAAAGTTTACCTGGATTTTTCCGTTTCAGAGAAATTCGCAAAAAAACAAAAAATCCATATTTTTGGCTCCCACAGCAAAAAATGGGTTCAATGGCCGGAACTTTTACTATACACGAATTCAACTCATCCTATACAATGACTGACAGCAATTTGGTTCGAATCGGCGACAAAAAATTTTCGGAAAAAAACCATGTACCCCCCCCTTCTATCTAATTTTCACTTCGGAAAATCATTTAAACGCCCATAGCTCCCTTATTAAGCCACATATGGCAATGAATTTTGCACCGTTGGATTGCCCTTGTCGAGGCGCTTCTTCTGAGCCAGAAAAAGTTTACCTGGATTTTTCCGTTTCAGAGAAATTCGCAAAAAAACAAAAAATCCATATTTTTGGCTCCCACAGCAAAAAATGGGCTCAATGGCCGGAACTTTTACTATACACGAATTCAACTCATCCTATACAATGACTGACAGCAATTTGGTTCGAATCGGCGACAAAAAATTTTCGGAAAAAAACCATGTACCCCCCCCTTCTATCTAATTTTCACTTTGGAAAATCATTTAAACGCCCATAGCTCCCTTATTAAGCCACATATGGCAATGAATTTTGCACCGTTGGATTGCCCTTGTCGAGGCGCTTCTTCTGAGCCAGAAAAAGTTTACCTGGATTTTTCCGTTTCAGAGAAATTCGCAAAAAAACAAAAAATCCATATTTTTGGCTCCCACAGCAAAAAATGGGTTCAATGGCCGGAACTTTTACTATACACGAATTCAACTCATCCTATACAATGACTGACAGCAATTTGGTTCGAATCGGCGACAAAAAATTTTCGGAAAAAAACCATGTACCCCCCCATTCTATCTAATTTTCACTTCGGAAAATCATTTAAACGCCCATAGCTCCCTTATTAAGCCACATATGGCAATGAATTTTGCACCGTTGGATTGCCCTTGTCGAGGCACTTCTTCTGAGCCAGAAAAAGTTTACCTGGATTTTTCCGTTTTAGAGAAATTCGCAAAAAACCAAAAAATCCATATTTTTGGCTCCCACAGCAAAAAATGGGTTCAATGGCCGAAACTTTTACTATACACGAATTCAACTCATCCTATACAATGACTGACAGCAATTTGGTTCGAATCGGCGACAAAAAATTTTCGGAAAAAAACCATGTACCCCCCCTTCTATCTAATTTTCACTTCGGAAAATCATTTAAACGCCCATAGCTCCCTTATTAAGCCACATATGGCAATGAATTTTGCACCGTTGGATTGCCCTTGTCGAGGCGCTTCTTCTGAGCCAGAAAAAGTTTACCTGGATTTTTCCGTTTTAGAGAAATTCGCAAAAAACCAAAAAATCCATATTTTTGGCTCCCACAGCAAAAAATGGGTTCAATGGCCGGAACTTTTACTATACACGAATTCAACTCATCCTATACAATGACTGACAGCAATTTGGTTCGAATCGGCGACAAAAAATTTTCGGAAAAAAACCATGTACCCCCCCCTTCTATCTAATTTTCACTTTGGAAAATCATTTAAACGCCCATAGCTCCCTTATTAAGCCACATATGGCAATGAATTTTGCACCGTTGGATTGCCCTTGTCGAGGCGCTTCTTCTGAGCCGGAAAAAGTTTAGCTGGATTTTTCCGTTTCAGAGAAATTCGCAAAAAACCGAAAAATCCATATTTTTGGCTCCCACAGCAAAAAATGGGTTCAATGGCCGGAACTTTTACTATACCCGAATTCAACTCATCCTATACAATGACTGACAGCAATTTGGTTCGAATCGGCGACAAAAAAATTTCGGAAAAAAACCATGTACCCCACCCCCTTCTATCTAATTTTCACTTCGGAAAATCATTTAAACGCCCATAGCTCCCTTATTAAGCCACATATGGCAATGAATTTTGCACCGTTGGATTGCCCTTGTCGAGGCGCTTCTTCTGAGCCAGAAAAAGTTTACCTGGATTTTTCCGTTTTAGAGAAATTCGCAAAAAACCAAAAAATCCATATTTTTGGCTCCCACAGCAAAAAATGGGTTCAATGGCCGGAACTTTTACTATACACGAATTCAACTCATCCTATACAATGACTGACAGCAATTTGGTTCGAATCGGCGACAAAAAATTTTCGGAAAAAAACCATGTACCCCCCCCTTCTATCTAATTTTCACTTTGGAAAATCATTTAAACGCCCATAGCTCCCTTATTAAGCCACATATGGCAATGAATTTTGCACCGTTGGATTGCCCTTGTCGAGGCGCTTCTTCTGAGCCAGAAAAAGTTTACCTGGATTTCTCCGTTTCAGAGAAATTCGCAAAAAAACAAAAAATCCATATTTTTGGCTCCCACAGCAAAAAATGGGTTCAATGGCCGGAACTTTTACTATACCCGAATTCAACTCATCCTATACAATGACTGACAGCAATTTGGTTCGAATCGGCGACAAAAAATTTTCGGAAAAAAACCATGTACCCCCCCCTTCTATCTAATTTTCACTTCGGAAAATCATTTAAACGCCCATAGCTCCCTTATTAAGCCACATATGGCAATGAATTTTGCACCGTTGGATTGCCCTTGTCGAGGCGCTTCTTCTGAGCCAGAAAAAGTTTACCTGGATTTCTCCGTTTCAGAGAAATTCGCAAAAAAACAAAAAATCCATATTTTTGGCTCCCACAGCAAAAAATGGGTTCAATGGCCGGAACTTTTACTATACCCGAATTCAACTCATCCTATACAATGACTGACAGCAATTTGGTTCGAATCGGCGACAAAAAATTTTCGGAAAAAAACCATGTACCCCCCCCTTCTATCTAATTTTCACTTTGGAAAATCATTTAAACGCCCATAGCTCCCTTATTAAGCCACATATGGCAATGAATTTTGCACCGTTGGATTGCCCTTGTCGAGGCGCTTCTTCTGAGCCAGAAAAAGTTTACCTGGATTTTTCCGTTTCAGAGAAATTCGCAAAAAAACAAAAAATCCATATTTTTGGCTCCCACAGCAAAAAATGGGTTCAATGGCCGGAACTTTTACTATACACGAATTCAACTCATCCTATACAATGACTGACAGCAATTTGGTTCGAATCGGCGACAAAAAATTTTCGGAAAAAAACCATGTACCCCCCCCTTCTATCTAATTTTCACTTCGGAAAATCATTTAAACGCCCATAGCTCCCTTATTAAGCCACATATGGCAATGAATTTTGCACCGTTGGATTGCCCTTGTCGAGGCGCTTCTTCTGAGCCAGAAAAAGTTTACCTGGATTTTTCCGTTTCAGAGAAATTCGCAAAAAAACAAAAAATCCATATTTTTGGCTCCCACAGCAAAAAATGGGCTCAATGGCCGGAACTTTTACTATACACGAATTCAACTCATCCTATACAATGGCTGACAGCAATTTGGTTCGAATCGGCGACAAAAAATTTTCGGAAAAAAACCATGTACCCCCCCCTTCTATCTAATTTTCACTTCGGAAAATCATTTAAACGCCCATAGCTCCCTTATTAAGCCACATATGGCAATGAATTTTGCACCGTTGGATTGCCCTTGTCGAGGCGCTTCTTCTGAGCCAGAAAAAGTTTACCTGGATTTCTCCGTTTCAGAGAAATTCGCAAAAAAACAAAAAATCCATATTTTTGGCTCCCACAGCAAAAAATGGGTTCAATGGCCGGAACTTTTACTATACCCGAATTCAACTCATCCTATACAATGACTGACAGCAATTTGGTTCGAATCGGCGACAAAAAATTTTCGGAAAAAAACCATGTACCCCCCCCTTCTATCTAATTTTCACTTCGGAAAATCATTTAAACGCCCATAGCTCCCTTATTAAGCCACATATGGCAATGAATTTTGCACCGTTGGATTGCCCTTGTCGAGGCGCTTCTTCTGGGCCAGAAAAAGTTTACCTGGATTTTTCCGTTTTAGAGAAATTCGCAAAAAACCAAAAAATCCATATTTTTGGCTCCCACAGCAAAAAATGGGTTCAATGGCCGGAACTTTTACTATACACGAATTCAACTCATCCTATACAATGACTGACAGCAATTTGGTTCGAATCGGCGACAAAAAATTTTCGGAAAAAAACCATGTACCCCCCCCTTCTATCTAATTTTCACTTCGGAAAATCATTTAAACGCCCATAGCTCCCTTATTAAGCCACATATGGCAATGAATTTTGCACCGTTGGATTGCCCTTGTCGAGGCGCTTCTTCTGGGCCAGAAAAAGTTTACCTGGATTTTTACGTTTTAGAGAAATTCGCAAAAAACCAAAAAATCCATATTTTTGGCTCCCACGGCAAAAAATGGGTTAAATGGCCGGAACTTTTACTATACCCGAATTCAACTCATCCTATACAATGACTGACAGCAATTTGGTTCGAATCGGCGACAAAAAATTTTCGGAAAAAAACCATGTACCCCCCCTTCTATCTAATTTTCACTTCGGAAAATCATTTAAACGCCCATAGCTCCCTTATTAAGCCACATATGGCAATGAATTTTGCACCGTTGGATTGCCCTTGTCGAGGCGCTTCTTCTGAGCCAGAAAAAGTTTACCTGGATTTTTACGTTTTAGAGAAATTCGCAAAAAACCAAAAAATCCATATTTTTGGCTCCCACAGCAAAAAATGGGTTAAATGGCCGGAACTTTTACTATACCCGAATTCAACTCATCCTATACAATGACTGACAGCAATTTGGTTCGAATCGGCGACAAAAAATTTTCGGAAAAAAACCATGTACCCCCCCCTTCTATCTAATTTTCACTTCGGAAAATCATTTAAACGCCCATAGCTCCCTTATTAAGCCACATATGGCAATGAATTTTGCACCGTTCGATTGCCCTTGTCGAGGCGCTTCTTCTGGGCCAGAAAAAGTTTACCTGGATTTTTCCGTTTCAGAGAAATTCGCAAAAAAACAAAAAATCCATATTTTTGGCTCCCACAGCAAAAAATGGGTTCAATGGCCGGAACTTTTACTATACACGAATTCAACTCATCCTATACAATGACTGACAGCAATTTGGTTCGAATCGGCGACAAAAAATTTTCGGAAAAAAACCATGTACCCCCCCCTTCTATCTAATTTTCACTTCGGAAAATCATTTAAACGCCCATAGCTCCCTTATTAAGCCACATATGGCAATGAATTTTGCACCGTTGGATTGCCCTTGTCGAGGCGCTTCTTCTGAGCCAGAAAAAGTTTACCTGGATTTTTACGTTTTAGAGAAATTCGCAAAAAACCAAAAAATCCATATTTTTGGCTCCCACAGCAAAAAATGGGTTCAATGGCCGGAACTTTTACTATACACGAATTCAACTCATCCTATACAATGACTGACAGCAATTTGGTTCGAATCGGCGACAAAAAATTTTCGGAAAAAAAACATGTACCCCCCCCCTTCTATCTAATTTTCACGTCGGAAAATCATTTAAACGCCCATAGCTCCCTTATTAAGCCACATATGGCAATGAATATTGCACCGTTGGATTGCCCTTGTCGAAGCGCTTCTTCTGAGCCAGAAAAAGTTTACCTGGATTTTTCCGTTTTAGAGAAATTCGCAAAAAACCAAAAAATCCATATTTTTGGCTCCCACAGCAAAAAATGGGTTAAATGGCCGGAACTTTTACTATACCCGAATTCAACTCATCCTATACAATGACTGACAGCAATTTGGTTCGAATCGGCGACAAAAAATTTTCGGAAAAAAACCATGTACCCCCCCCTTCTATCTAATTTTCACTTCGGAAAATCATTTAAACGCCCATAGCTCCCTTATTAAGCCACATATGGCAATGAATTTTGCACCGTTGGATTGCCCTTGTCGAGGCGCTTCTTCTGAGCCAGAAAAAGTTTACCTGGATTTTTCCGTTTCAGAGAAATTCGCAAAAAAACAAAAAATCCATATTTTTGGCTCCCACAGCAAAAAATGGGTTAAATGGCCGGAACTTTTACTATACCCGAATTCAACTCATCCTATACAATGACTGACAGCAATTTGGTTCGAATCGGCGACAAAAAATTTTCGGAAAAAAACCATGTACCCCCCCCTTCTATCTAATTTTCACTTCGGAAAATCATTTAAACGCCCATAGCTCCCTTATTAAGCCACATATGGCAATGAATTTTGCACCGTTGGATTGTCCTTGTCGAGGCGCTTCTTCTGAGCCAGAAAAAGTTTACCTGGATTTTTACGTTTTAGAGAAATTCGCAAAAAACCAAAAAATCCATATTTTTGGCTCCCACAGCAAAAAATGGGTTAAATGGCCGGAACTTTTACTATACCCGAATTCAACTCATCCTATACAATGACTGACAGCAATTTGGTTTGAATCGGCGACAAAAAATTTTCGGAAAAAAACCATGTACCCCCCCCTTCTATCTAATTTTCACTTCGGAAAATCATTTAAACGCCCATAGCTCCCTTATTAAGCCACATATGGCAATGAATTTTGCACCGTTGGATTGCCCTTGTCGAGGCGCTTCTTCTGAGCCAGAAAAAGTTTACCTGGATTTTTACGTTTTAGAGAAATTCGCAAAAAACCAAAAAATCCATATTTTTGGCTCCCACAGCAAAAAATGGGTTCAATGGCCGGAACTTTTACTATACACGAATTCAACTCATCCTATACAATGACTGACAGCAATTTGGTTCGAATCGGCGACAAAAAATTTTCGGAAAAAAAACATGTACCCCCCCCCTTCTATCTAATTTTCACGTCGGAAAATCATTTAAACGCCCATAGCTCCCTTATTAAGCCACATATGGCAATGAATTTTGCACCGTTGGATTGCCCTTGTCGAGGCGCTTCTTCTGAGCCAGAAAAAGTTTACCTGGATTTTTACGTTTTAGAGAAATTCGCAAAAAACCAAAAAATCCATATTTTTGGCTCCCACAGCAAAAAATGGGTTCAATGGCCGGAACTTTTACTATACACGAATTCAACTCATCCTATACAATGACTGACAGCAATTTGGTTCGAATCGGCGACAAAAAATTTTCGGAAAAAAAACATGTACCCCCCCCCTTCTATCTAATTTTCACGTCGGAAAATCATTTAAACGCCCATAGCTCCCTTATTAAGCCACATATGGCAATGAATTTTGCACCGTTGGATTGCCCTTGTCGAGGCGCTTCTTCTGAGCCAGAAAAAGTTTACCTGGATTTTTACGTTTTAGAGAAATTCGCAAAAAACCAAAAAATCCATATTTTTGGCTCCCACAGGAAAAAATGGGTTCAATGGCCGGAACTTTTACTATACCTGAATTCAACTCATCCTATACAATAACTGACAGCAATTTGGTTCGAATCGGCGACAAAAAAATTTCGGAAAAAAACCATGTACCCCCCCCTTCTATCTAATTTTCACTTCGGAAAATCATTTAAACGCCCATAGCTCCCTTATTAAGCCACATATGGCAATGAATATTGCACCGTTGGATTGCCCTTGTCGAAGCGCTTCTTCTGAGCCAGAAAAAGTTTACCTGGATTTTTCCGTTTTAGAGAAATTCGCAAAAAACCAAAAAATCCATATTTTTGGCTCCCACAGCAAAAAATGGGTTAAATGGCCGGAACTTTTACTATACCCGAATTCAACTCATCCTATACAATGACTGACAGCAATTTGGTTCGAATCGGCGACAAAAAATTTTCGGAAAAAAACCATGTACCCCCCCCTTCTATCTAATTTTCACTTCGGAAAATCATTTAAACGCCCATAGCTCCCTTATTAAGCCACATATGGCAATGAATTTTGCACCGTTGGATTGCCCTTGTCGAGGCGCTTCTTCTGAGCCAGAAAAAGTTTACCTGGATTTTTCCGTTTCAGAGAAATTCGCAAAAAACCAAAAAATCCATATTTTTGGCTCCCACAGCAAAAAATGGGTTAAATGGCCGGAACTTTTACTATACCCGAATTCAACTCATCCTATACAATGACTGAGAGCAATTTGGTTCGAATCGGCGACAAAAAATTTTCGGAAAAAAACCATGTACCCCCCCTTCTATCTAATTTTCACTTCGGAAAATCATTTAAACGCCCATAGCTCCCTTATTAAGCCACATATGGCAATGAATTTTGCACCGTTGGATTGCCCTTGTCGAGGCGCTTCTTCTGAGCCACAAAAAGTTTACCTGGATTTTTACGTTTTAGAGAAATTCGCAAAAAACCAAAAAATCCATATTTTTGGCTCCCACAGCAAAAAATGGGTTAAATGGCCGGAACTTTTACTATACCCGAATTCAACTCATCCTATACAATGACTGACAGCAATTTGGTTTGAATCGGCGACAAAAAATTTTCGGAAAAAAACCATGTACCCCCCCCTTCTATCTAATTTTCACTTCGGAAAATCATTTAAACGCCCATAGCTCCCTTATTAAGCCACATATGGCAATGAATTTTGCACCGTTGGATTGCCCTTGTCGAGGCGCTTCTTCTGAGCCAGAAAAAGTTTACCTGGATTTTTACGTTTTAGAGAAATTCGCAAAAAACCGAAAAATCCATATTTTTGGCTCCCACAGCAAAAAATGGGTTAAATGGCCGGAACTTTTACTATACCCGAATTCAACTCATCCTATACAATGACTGACAGCAATTTGGTTCGAATCGGCGACAAAAAATTTTCGGAAAAAAACCATGTACCCCCCCCTTCTATCTAATTTTCACTTCGGAAAATCATTTAAACGCCCATAGCTCCCTTATTAAGCCACATATGGCAATGAATTTTGCACCGTTGGATTGCCCTTGTCGAGGCGCTTCTTCTGAGCCAGAAAAAGTTTACCTGGATTTTTACGTTTTAGAGAAATTCGCAAAAAACCAAAAAATCCATATTTTTGGCTCCCACAGCAAAAAATGGGTTAAATGGCCGGAACTTTTACTATACCCGAATTCAACTCATCCTATACAATGACTGACAGCAATTTGGTTCGAATCGGCGACAAAAAATTTTCGGAAAAAAACCATGTACCCCCCCTTCTATCTAATTTTCACTTCGGAAAATCATTTAAACGCCCATAGCTCCCTTATTAAGCCACATATGGCAATGAATTTTGCACCGTTGGATTGCCCTTGTCGAGGCGCTTCTTCTGAGCCACAAAAAGTTTACCTGGATTTTTACGTTTTAGAGAAATTCGCAAAAAACCAAAAAATCCATATTTTTGGCTCCCACAGCAAAAAATGGGTTAAATGGCCGGAACTTTTACTATACCCGAATTCAACTCATCCTATACAATGACTGACAGCAATTTGGTTTGAATCGGCGACAAAAAATTTTCGGAAAAAAACCATGTACCCCCCCCTTCTATCTAATTTTCACTTCGGAAAATCATTTAAACGCCCATAGCTCCCTTATTAAGCCACATATGGCAATGAATTTTGCACCGTTGGATTGCCCTTGTCGAGGCGCTTCTTCTGAGCCAGAAAAAGTTTACCTGGATTTTTACGTTTTAGAGAAATTCGCAAAAAACCAAAAAATCCATATTTTTGGCTCCCACAGCAAAAAATGGGTTCAATGGCCGGAACTTTTACTATACACGAATTCAACTCATCCTATACAATGACTGACAGCAATTTGGTTCGAATCGGCGACAAAAAATTTTCGGAAAAAAAACATGTACCCCCCCCCTTCTATCTAATTTTCACGTCGGAAAATCATTTAAACGCCCATAGCTCCCTTATTAAGCCACATATGGCAATGAATTTTGCACCGTTGGATTGCCCTTGTCGAGGCGCTTCTTCTGAGCCAGAAAAAGTTTACCTGGATTTTTACGTTTTAGAGAAATTCGCAAAAAACCAAAAAATCCATATTTTTGGCTCCCACAGCAAAAAATGGGTTCAATGGCCGGAACTTTTACTATACACGAATTCAACTCATCCTATACAATGACTGACAGCAATTTGGTTCGAATCGGCGACAAAAAATTTTCGGAAAAAAAACATGTACCCCCCCCCTTCTATCTAATTTTCACGTCGGAAAATCATTTAAACGCCCATAGCTCCCTTATTAAGCCACATATGGCAATGAATTTTGCACCGTTGGATTGCCCTTGTCGAGGCGCTTCTTCTGAGCCAGAAAAAGTTTACCTGGATTTTTACGTTTTAGAGAAATTCGCAAAAAACCAAAAAATCCATATTTTTGGCTCCCACAGGAAAAAATGGGTTCAATGGCCGGAACTTTTACTATACCTGAATTCAACTCATCCTATACAATAACTGACAGCAATTTGGTTCGAATCGGCGACAAAAAAATTTCGGAAAAAAACCATGTACCCCCCCCTTCTATCTAATTTTCACTTCGGAAAATCATTTAAACGCCCATAGCTCCCTTATTAAGCCACATATGGCAATGAATATTGCACCGTTGGATTGCCCTTGTCGAAGCGCTTCTTCTGAGCCAGAAAAAGTTTACCTGGATTTTTCCGTTTTAGAGAAATTCGCAAAAAACCAAAAAATCCATATTTTTGGCTCCCACAGCAAAAAATGGGTTAAATGGCCGGAACTTTTACTATACCCGAATTCAACTCATCCTATACAATGACTGACAGCAATTTGGTTCGAATCGGCGACAAAAAATTTTCGGAAAAAAACCATGTACCCCCCCCTTCTATCTAATTTTCACTTCGGAAAATCATTTAAACGCCCATAGCTCCCTTATTAAGCCACATATGGCAATGAATTTTGCACCGTTGGATTGCCCTTGTCGAGGCGCTTCTTCTGAGCCAGAAAAAGTTTACCTGGATTTTTCCGTTTCAGAGAAATTCGCAAAAAACCAAAAAATCCATATTTTTGGCTCCCACAGCAAAAAATGGGTTAAATGGCCGGAACTTTTACTATACCCGAATTCAACTCATCCTATACAATGACTGAGAGCAATTTGGTTCGAATCGGCGACAAAAAATTTTCGGAAAAAAACCATGTACCCCCCCTTCTATCTAATTTTCACTTCGGAAAATCATTTAAACGCCCATAGCTCCCTTATTAAGCCACATATGGCAATGAATTTTGCACCGTTGGATTGCCCTTGTCGAGGCGCTTCTTCTGAGCCACAAAAAGTTTACCTGGATTTTTACGTTTTAGAGAAATTCGCAAAAAACCAAAAAATCCATATTTTTGGCTCCCACAGCAAAAAATGGGTTAAATGGCCGGAACTTTTACTATACCCGAATTCAACTCATCCTATACAATGACTGACAGCAATTTGGTTTGAATCGGCGACAAAAAATTTTCGGAAAAAAACCATGTACCCCCCCCTTCTATCTAATTTTCACTTCGGAAAATCATTTAAACGCCCATAGCTCCCTTATTAAGCCACATATGGCAATGAATTTTGCACCGTTGGATTGCCCTTGTCGAGGCGCTTCTTCTGAGCCAGAAAAAGTTTACCTGGATTTTTACGTTTTAGAGAAATTCGCAAAAAACCGAAAAATCCATATTTTTGGCTCCCACAGCAAAAAATGGGTTAAATGGCCGGAACTTTTACTATACCCGAATTCAACTCATCCTATACAATGACTGACAGCAATTTGGTTCGAATCGGCGACAAAAAATTTTCGGAAAAAAACCATGTACCCCCCCCTTCTATCTAATTTTCACTTCGGAAAATCATTTAAACGCCCATAGCTCCCTTATTAAGCCACATATGGCAATGAATTTTGCACCGTTGGATTGCCCTTGTCGAGGCGCTTCTTCTGAGCCAGAAAAAGTTTACCTGGATTTTTACGTTTTAGAGAAATTCGCAAAAAACCAAAAAATCCATATTTTTGGCTCCCACAGCAAAAAATGGGTTAAATGGCCGGAACTTTTACTATACCCGAATTCAACTCATCCTATACAATGACTGACAGCAATTTGGTTCGAATCGGCGACAAAAAATTTTCGGAAAAAAACCATGTACCCCCCCTTCTATCTAATTTTCACTTCGGAAAATCATTTAAACGCCCATAGCTCCCTTATTAAGCCACATATGGCAATGAATTTTGCACCGTTGGATTGCCCTTGTCGAGGCGCTTCTTCTGAGCCAGAAAAAGTTTACCTGGATTTTTACGTTTTAGAGAAATTCGCAAAAAACCAAAAAATCCATATTTTTGGCTCCCACAGCAAAAAATGGGTTAAATGGCCGGAACTTTTACTATACCCGAATTCAACTCATCCTATACAATGACTGACAGCAATTTGGTTTGAATCGGCGACAAAAAATTTTCGGAAAAAAACCATGTACCCCCCCCTTCTATCTAATTTTCACTTCGGAAAATCATTTAAACGCCCATAGCTCCCTTATTAAGCCACATATGGCAATGAATTTTGCACCGTTGGATTGCCCTTGTCGAGGCGCTTCTTCTGGGCCAGAAAAAGTTTACCTGGATTTTTCCGTTTTAGAGAAATTCGCAAAAAACCAAAAAATCCATATTTTTGGCTCCCACAGCAAAAAATGGGTTCAATGGCCGGAACTTTTACTATACACGAATTCAACTCATCCTATACAATGACTGACAGCAATTTGGTTCGAATCGGCGACAAAAAATTTTCGGAAAAAAACCATGTACCCCCCCCTTCTATCTAATTTTCACTTCGGAAAATCATTTAAACGCCCATAGCTCCCTTATTAAGCCACATATGGCAATGAATTTTGCACCGTTGGATTGCCCTTGTCGAGGCGCTTCTTCTGAGCCAGAAAAAGTTTACCTGGATTTTTACGTTTTAGAGAAATTCGCAAAAAACCAAAAAATCCATATTTTTGGCTCCCACAGCAAAAAATGGGTTAAATGGCCGGAACTTTTACTATACCCGAATTCAACTCATCCTATACAATGACTGACAGCAATTTGGTTCGAATCGGCGACAAAAAATTTTCGGAAAAAAACCATGTACCCCCCCCTTCTATCTAATTTTCACTTCGGAAAATCATTTAAACGCCCATAGCTCCCTTATTAAGCCACATATGGCAATGAATTTTGCACCGTTGGATTGCCCTTGTCGAGGCGCTTCTTCTGAGCCAGAAAAAGTTTACCTGGATTTTTACGTTTTAGAGAAATTCGCAAAAAACCAAAAAATCCATATTTTTGGCTCCCACGGCAAAAAATGGGTTAAATGGCCGGAACTTTTACTATACCCGAATTCAACTCATCCTATACAATGACTGACAGCAATTTGGTTCGAATCGGCGACAAAAAATTTTCGGAAAAAAACCATGTACCCCCCCTTCTATCTAATTTTCACTTCGGAAAATCATTTAAACGCCCATAGCTCCCTTATTAAGCCACATATGGCAATGAATTTTGCACCGTTGGATTGCCCTTGTCGAGGCGCTTCTTCTGAGCCAGAAAAAGTTTACCTGGATTTTTACGTTTTAGAGAAATTCGCAAAAAACCAAAAAATCCATATTTTTGGCTCCCACAGCAAAAAATGGGTTAAATGGCCGGAACTTTTACTATACCCGAATTCAACTCATCCTATACAATGACTGACAGCAATTTGGTTCGAATCGGCGACAAAAAATTTTCGGAAAAAAACCATGTACCCCCCCCTTCTATCTAATTTTCACTTCGGAAAATCATTTAAACGCCCATAGCTCCCTTATTAAGCCACATATGGCAATGAATTTTGCACCGTTGGATTGCCCTTGTCGAGGCGCTTCTTCTGGGCCAGAAAAAGTTTACCTGGATTTTTCCGTTTTAGAGAAATTCGCAAAAAACCAAAAAATCCATATTTTTGGCTCCCACAGCAAAAAATGGGTTCAATGGCCGGAACTTTTACTATACACGAATTCAACTCATCCTATACAATGACTGACAGCAATTTGGTTCGAATCGGCGACAAAAAATTTTCGGAAAAAAAACATGTACCCCCCCCTTCTATCTAATTTTCACTTCGGAAAATCATTTAAACGCCCATAGCTCCCTTATTAAGCCACATATGGCAATGAATTTTGCACCGTTGGATTGCCCTTGTCGAGGCGCTTCTTCTGAGCCAGAAAAAGTTTACCTGGATTTTTACGTTTTAGAGAAATTCGCAAAAAACCAAAAAATCCATATTTTTGGCTCCCACAGCAAAAAATGGGTTAAATGGCCGGAACTTTTACTATACCCGAATTCAACTCATCCTATACAATGACTGACAGCAATTTGGTTCGAATCGGCGACAAAAAATTTTCGGAAAAAAACCATGTACCCCCCCCTTCTATCTAATTTTCACTTCGGAAAATCATTTAAACGCCCATAGCTCCCTTATTAAGCCACATATGGCAATGAATTTTGCACCGTTCGATTGCCCTTGTCGAGGCGCTTCTTCTGGGCCAGAAAAAGTTTACCTGGATTTTTCCGTTTCAGAGAAATTCGCAAAAAAACAAAAAATCCATATTTTTGGCTCCCACAGCAAAAAATGGGTTCAATGGCCGGAACTTTTACTATACACGAATTCAACTCATCCTATACAATGACTGACAGCAATTTGGTTCGAATCGGCGACAAAAAATTTTCGGAAAAAAACCATGTACCCCCCCCTTCTATCTAATTTTCACTTCGGAAAATCATTTAAACGCCCATAGCTCCCTTACTAAGCCACATATGGCAATGAATTTTGCACCGTTGGATTGCCCTTGTCGAGGCGCTTCTTCTGGGCCAGAAAAAGTTTACCTGGATTTTTACGTTTTAGAGAAATTCGCAAAAAACCAAAAAATCCATATTTTTGGCTCCCACAGCAAAAAATGGGTTCAATGGCCGGAACTTTTACTATACACGAATTCAACTCATCCTATACAATGACTGACAGCAATTTGGTTCGAATCGGCGACAAAAAATTTTCGGAAAAAAACCATGTACCCCCCCCTTCTATCTAATTTTCACTTCGGAAAATCATTTAAACGCCCATAGCTCCCTTATTAAGCCACATATGGCAATGAATTTTGCACCGTTGGATTGCCCTTGTCGAGGCGCTTCTTCTGGGCCAGAAAAAGTTTACCTGGATTTTTCCGTTTCAGAGAAATTCGCAAAAAAACAAAAAATCCATATTTTTGGCTCCCACAGCAAAAAATGGGTTAAATGGCCGGAACTTTTACTATACCCGAATTCAACTCATCCTATACAATGACTGACAGCAATTTGGTTCGAATCGGCGACAAAAAATTTTCGGAAAAAAACCATGTACCCCCCCCTTCTATCTAATTTTCACTTCGGAAAATCATTTAAACGCCCATAGCTCCCTTATTAAGCCACATATGGCAATGAATTTTGCACCGTTGGATTGCCCTTGTCGAGGCGCTTCTTCTGGGCCAGAAAAAGTTTACCTGGATTTTTCCGTTTTAGAGAAATTCGCAAAAAACCAAAAAATCCATATTTTTGGCTCCCACAGCAAAAAATGGGTTCAATGGCCGGAACTTTTACTATACACGAATTCAACTCATCCTATACAATGACTGACAGCAATTTGGTTCGAATCGGCGACAAAAAATTTTCGGAAAAAAAACATGTACCCCCCCCTTCTATCTAATTTTCACTTCGGAAAATCATTTAAACGCCCATAGCTCCCTTATTAAGCCACATATGGCAATGAATTTTGCACCGTTGGATTGCCCTTGTCGAGGCGCTTCTTCTGAGCCAGAAAAAGTTTACCTGGATTTTTACGTTTTAGAGAAATTCGCAAAAAACCAAAAAATCCATATTTTTGGCTCCCACAGCAAAAAATGGGTTAAATGGCCGGAACTTTTACTATACCCGAATTCAACTCATCCTATACAATGACTGACAGCAATTTGGTTCGAATCGGCGACAAAAAATTTTCGGAAAAAAACCATGTACCCCCCCCTTCTATCTAATTTTCACTTCGGAAAATCATTTAAACGCCCATAGCTCCCTTATTAAGCCACATATGGCAATGAATTTTGCACCGTTGGATTGCCCTTGTCGAGGCGCTTCTTCTGAGCCAGAAAAAGTTTACCTGGATTTTTCCGTTTCAGAGAAATTCGCAAAAAAACAAAAAATCCATATTTTTGGCTCCCACAGCAAAAAATGGGTTCAATGGCCGGAACTTTTACTATACCCGAATTCAACTCATCCTATACAATGACTGACAGCAATTTGGTTCGAATCGGCGACAAAAAATTTTCGGAAAAAAACCATGTACCCCCCCCCCTTCTATCTAATTTTCACTTCGGAAAATCATTTAAACGCCCATAGCTCCCTTATTAAGCCACATATGGCAATGAATTTTGCACCGTTGGATTGCCCTTGTCGAGGCGCTTCTTCTGAGCCAGAAAAAGTTTACCTGGATTTTTACGTTTTAGAGAAATTCGCAAAAAACCAAAAAATCCATATTTTTGGCTCCCACAGCAAAAAATGGGTTAAATGGCCGGAACTTTTACTATACCCGAATTCAACTCATCCTATACAATGACTGACAGCAATTTGGTTCGAATCGGCGACAAAAAATTTTCGGAAAAAAACCATGTACCCCCCCCTTCTATCTAATTTTCACTTCGGAAAATCATTTAAACGCCCATAGCTCCCTTATTAAGCCACATATGGCAATGAATTTTGCACCGTTGGATTGCCCTTGTCGAGGCGCTTCTTCTGAGCCAGAAAAAGTTTACCTGGATTTTTACGTTTTAGAGAAATTCGCAAAAAACCAAAAAATCCATATTTTTGGCTCCCACAGCAAAAAATGGGTTAAATGGCCGGAACTTTTACTATACCCGAATTCAACTCATCCTATACAATGACTGACAGCAATTTGGTTCCAATCGGCGACAAAAAATTTTCGGAAAAAAACCATGTACCCCCCCCCTTCTATCTAATTTTCACTTCGGAAAATCATTTAAACGCCCATAGCTCCCTTATTAAGCCACATATGGCAATGAATTTTGCACCGTTGGATTGCCCTTGTCGAGGCGCTTCTTCTGAGCCAGAAAAAGTTTACCTGGATTTTTACGTTTTAGAGAAATTCGCAAAAAACCAAAAAATCCATATTTTTGGCTCCCACAGCAAAAAATGGGTTAAACGGCCGGAACTTTTACTAGACCCGAATTCAACTCATCCTATACAATGACTGACAGCAATTTGGTTCGAATCGGCGACAAAAAATTTTCGGAAAAAAACCATGTACCCCCCCCTTCTATCTAATTTTCACTTCGGAAAATCATTTAAACGCCCATAGCTCCCTTATTAAGCCACATATGGCAATGAATTTTGCACCGTTGGATTGCCCTTGTCGAGGCGCTTCTTCTGGGCCAGAAAAAGTTTACCTGGATTTTTCCGTTTCAGAGAAATTCGCAAAAAACAAAAAATCCATATTTTTGGCTCCCACAGCAAAAAATGGGTTCAATGGCCGGAACTTTTACTATACACGAATTCAACTCATCCTATACAATGACTGACAGCAATTTGGTTCCAATCGGCGACAAAAAATTTTCGGAAAAAAACCATGTACCCCCCCCTTCTATCTAATTTTCACTTCGGAAAATCATTTAAACGCCCATAGCTCCCTTATTAAGCCACATATGGCAATGAATTTTGCACCGTTGGATTGCCCTTGTCGAGGCGCTTCTTCTGAGCCAGAAAAAGTTTACCTGGATTTTTCCGTTTCAGAGAAATTCGCAAAAAAACAAAAAATCCATATTTTTGGCTCCCACAGCAAAAAATGGGTTAAATGGCCGGAACTTTTACTATACCCGAATTCAACTCATCCTATACAATGACTGACAGCAATTTGGTTCGAATCGGCGACAAAAAATTTTCGGAAAAAAACCATGTACCCCCCCCCTTCTATCTAATTTTCACTTCGGAAAATCATTTAAACGCCCATAGCTCCCTTATTAAGCCACATATGGCAATGAATTTTGCACCGTTGGATTGCCCTTGTCGAGGCGCTTCTTCTGAGCCAGAAAAAGTTTACCTGGATTTTTACGTTTTAGAGAAATTCGCAAAAAACCAAAAAATCCATATTTTTGGCTCCCACAGCAAAAAATGGGTTAAATGGCCGGAACTTTTACTATACCCGAATTCAACTCATCCTATACAATGACTGACAGCAATTTGGTTCGAATCGGCGACAAAAAATTTTCGGAAAAAAACCATGTACCCCCCCCTTCTATCTAATTTTCACTTCGGAAAATCATTTAAACGCCCATAGCTCCCTTATTAAGCCACATATGGCAATGAATTTTGCACCGTTGGATTGCCCTTGTCGAGGCGCTTCTTCTGAGCCAGAAAAAGTTTACCTGGATTTTTACGTTTTAGAGAAATTCGCAAAAAACCAAAAAATCCATATTTTTGGCTCCCACAGCAAAAAATGGGTTAAATGGCCGGAACTTTTACTATACCCGAATTCAACTCATCCTATACAATGACTGACAGCAATTTGGTTCGAATCGGCGACAAAAAATTTTCGGAAAAAAACCATGTACCCCCCCCTTCTATCTAATTTTCACTTCGGAAAATCATTTAAACGCCCATAGCTCCCTTATTAAGCCACATATGGCAATGAATTTTGCACCGTTGGATTGCCCTTGTCGAGGCGCTTCTTCTGAGCCAGAAAAAGTTTACCTGGATTTTTCCGTTTCAGAGAAATTCGCAAAAAAACAAAAAATCCATATTTTTGGCTCCCACAGCAAAAAATGGGTTCAATGGCCGGAACTTTTACTATACCCGAATTCAACTCATCCTATACAATGACTGACAGCAATTTGGTTCGAATCGGCGACAAAAAATTTTCGGAAAAAAACCATGTACCCCCCCCCCTTCTATCTAATTTTCACTTCGGAAAATCATTTAAACGCCCATAGCTCCCTTATTAAGCCACATATGGCAATGAATTTTGCACCGTTGGATTGCCCTTGTCGAGGCGCTTCTTCTGAGCCAGAAAAAGTTTACCTGGATTTTTACGTTTTAGAGAAATTCGCAAAAAACCAAAAAATCCATATTTTTGGCTCCCACAGCAAAAAATGGGTTAAATGGCCGGAACTTTTACTATACCTGAATTCAACTCATCCTATACAATGACTGACAGCAATTTGGTTCGAATCGGCGACAAAAAATTTTCGGAAAAAAACCATGTACCCCCCCCTTCTATCTAATTTTCACTTCGGAAAATCATTTAAACGCCCATAGCTCCCTTATTAAGCCACATATGGCAATGAATTTTGCACCGTTGGATTGCTCTTGTCGAGGCGCTTCTTCTGGGCCAGAAAAAGTTTACCTGGATTTTTCCGTTTTAGAGAAATTCGCAAAAAACCAAAAAATCCATATTTTTGGCTCCCACAGCAAAAAATGGGTTAAATGGCCGGAACTTTTACTATACCCGAATTCAACTCATCCTATACAATGACTGACAGCAATTTGGTTCGAATCGGCGACAAAAAATTTTCGGAAAAAAACCATGTACCCCCCCCTTCTATCTAATTTTCACTTCGGAAAATCATTTAAACGCCCATAGCTCCCTTATTAAGCCACATATGGCAATGAATTTTGCACCGTTGGATTGCCCTTGTCGAGGCGCTTCTTCTGAGCCAGAAAAAGTTTACCTGGATTTTTACGTTTTAGAGAAATTCGCAAAAAACCAAAAAATCCATATTTTTGGCTCCCACAGCAAAAAATGGGTTAAATGGCCGGAACTTTTACTATACCCGAATTCAACTCATCCTATACAATGACTGACAGCAATTTGGTTCGAATCGGCGACAAAAAATTTTCGGAAAAAAACCATGTACCCCCCCCCTTCTATCTAATTTTCACTTCGGAAAATCATTTAAACGCCCATAGCTCCCTTATTAAGCCACATATGGCAATGAATTTTGCACCGTTGGATTGCCCTTGTCGAGGCGCTTCTTCTGAGCCAGAAAAAGTTTACCTGGATTTTTACGTTTTAGAGAAATTCGCAAAAAACCAAAAAATCCATATTTTTGGCTCCCACAGCAAAAAATGGGTTAAATGGCCGGAACTTTTACTATACCCGAATTCAACTCATCCTATACAATGACTGACAGCAATTTGGTTCGAATCGGCGACAAAAAATTTTCGGAAAAAAACCATGTACCCCCCCCTTCTATCTAATTTTCACTTCGGAAAATCATTTAAACGCCCATAGCTCCCTTATTAAGCCACATATGGCAATGAATTTTGCACCGTTGGATTGCCCTTGTCGAGGCGCTTCTTCTGAGCCAGAAAAAGTTTACCTGGATTTTTACGTTTTAGAGAAATTCGCAAAAAACCAAAAAATCCATATTTTTGGCTCCCACAGCAAAAAATGGGTTAAATGGCCGGAACTTTTACTATACCCGAATTCAACTCATCCTATACAATGACTGACAGCAATTTGGTTCGAATCGGCGACAAAAAATTTTCGGAAAAAAACCATGTACCCCCCCCTTCTATCTAATTTTCACTTCGGAAAATCATTTAAACGCCCATAGCTCCCTTATTAAGCCACATATGGCAATGAATTTTGCACCGTTGGATTGCCCTTGTCGAGGCGCTTCTTCTGAGCCAGAAAAAGTTTACCTGGATTTTTCCGTTTCAGAGAAATTCGCAAAAAAACAAAAAATCCATATTTTTGGCTCCCACAGCAAAAAATGGGTTCAATGGCCGGAACTTTTACTATACCCGAATTCAACTCATCCTATACAATGACTGACAGCAATTTGGTTCGAATCGGCGACAAAAAATTTTCGGAAAAAAACCATGTACCCCCCCCCCTTCTATCTAATTTTCACTTCGGAAAATCATTTAAACGCCCATAGCTCCCTTATTAAGCCACATATGGCAATGAATTTTGCACCGTTGGATTGCCCTTGTCGAGGCGCTTCTTCTGAGCCAGAAAAAGTTTACCTGGATTTTTACGTTTTAGAGAAATTCGCAAAAAACCAAAAAATCCATATTTTTGGCTCCCACAGCAAAAAATGGGTTAAATGGCCGGAACTTTTACTATACCCGAATTCAACTCATCCTATACAATGACTGACAGCAATTTGGTTCGAATCGGCGACAAAAAATTTTCGGAAAAAAACCATGTACCCCCCCCTTCTATCTAATTTTCACTTCGGAAAATCATTTAAACGCCCATAGCTCCCTTATTAAGCCACATATGGCAATGAATTTTGCACCGTTGGATTGCCCTTGTCGAGGCGCTTCTTCTGAGCCAGAAAAAGTTTACCTGGATTTTTACGTTTTAGAGAAATTCGCAAAAAACCAAAAAATCCATATTTTTGGCTCCCACAGCAAAAAATGGGTTAAATGGCCGGAACTTTTACTATACCCGAATTCAACTCATCCTATACAATGACTGACAGCAATTTGGTTCGAATCGGCGACAAAAAATTTTCGGAAAAAAACCATGTACCCCCCCCCTTCTATCTAATTTTCACTTCGGAAAATCATTTAAACGCCCATAGCTCCCTTATTAAGCCACATATGGCAATGAATTTTGCACCGTTGGATTGCCCTTGTCGAGGCGCTTCTTCTGAGCCAGAAAAAGTTTACCTGGATTTTTACGTTTTAGAGAAATTCGCAAAAAACCAAAAAATCCATATTTTTGGCTCCCACAGCAAAAAATGGGTTAAACGGCCGGAACTTTTACTAGACCCGAATTCAACTCATCCTATACAATGACTGACAGCAATTTGGTTCGAATCGGCGACAAAAAATTTTCGGAAAAAAACCATGTACCCCCCCCTTCTATCTAATTTTCACTTCGGAAAATCATTTAAACGCCCATAGCTCCCTTATTAAGCCACATATGGCAATGAATTTTGCACCGTTGGATTGCCCTTGTCGAGGCGCTTCTTCTGGGCCAGAAAAAGTTTACCTGGATTTTTCCGTTTCAGAGAAATTCGCAAAAAACAAAAAATCCATATTTTTGGCTCCCACAGCAAAAAATGGGTTCAATGGCCGGAACTTTTACTATACACGAATTCAACTCATCCTATACAATGACTGACAGCAATTTGGTTCCAATCGGCGACAAAAAATTTTCGGAAAAAAACCATGTACCCCCCCCTTCTATCTAATTTTCACTTCGGAAAATCATTTAAACGCCCATAGCTCCCTTATTAAGCCACATATGGCAATGAATTTTGCACCGTTGGATTGCCCTTGTCGAGGCGCTTCTTCTGAGCCAGAAAAAGTTTACCTGGATTTTTCCGTTTCAGAGAAATTCGCAAAAAACCAAAAAATCCATATTTTTGGCTCCCACAGCAAAAAATGGGTTAAATGGCCGGAACTTTTACTATACCCGAATTCAACTCATCCTATACAATGACTGACAGCAATTTGGTTCGAATCGGCGACAAAAAATTTTCGGAAAAAAACCATGTACCCCCCCCTTCTATCTAATTTTCACTTCGGAAAATCATTTAAACGCCCATAGCTCCCTTATTAAGCCACATATGGCAATGAATTTTGCACCGTTGGATTGCCCTTGTCGAGGCGCTTCTTCTGGGCCAGAAAAAGTTTACCTGGATTTTTCCGTTTTAGAGAAATTCGCAAAAAACCAAAAAATCCATATTTTTGGCTCCCACAGCAAAAAATGGGTTCAATGGCCGGAACTTTTACTATACACGAATTCAACTCATCCTATACAATGACTGACAGCAATTTGGTTCGAATCGGCGACAAAAAATTTTCGGAAAAAAACCATGTACCCCCCCCCTTCTATCTAATTTTCACTTCGGAAAATCATTTAAACGCCCATAGCTCCCTTATTAAGCCACATATGGCTATGAATTTTGCACCGTTGGATTGCCCTTGTCGAGGCGCTTCTTCTGGGCCAGAAAAAGTTTACCTGGATTTTTCCGTTTTAGAGAAATTCGCAAAAAACCAAAAAATCCATATTTTTGGCTCCCACAGCAAAAAATGGGTTCAATGGCCGGAACTTTTACTATACACGAATTCAACTCATCCTATACAATGACTGACAGCAATTTGGTTCGAATCGGCGACAAAAAATTTTCGGAAAAAAAACATGTACCTCCCCCTTCTATCTAATTTTCACTTCGGAAAATCATTTAAACGCCCATAGCTCCCTTATTAAGCCACATATGGCAATGAATTTTGCACCGTTGGATTGCCCTTGTCGAGGCGCTTCTTCTGGGCCAGAAAAAGTTTACCTGGATTTTTCCGTTTTAGAGAAATTCGCAAAAAACCAAAAAATCCATATTTTTGGCTCCCACAGCAAAAAATGGGTTCAATGGCCGGAACTTTTACTATACACGAATTCAACTCATCCTATACAATGACTGACAGCAATTTGGTTCGAATCGGCGACAAAAAATTTTCGGAAAAAAAACATGTACCTCCCCCTTCTATCTAATTTTCACTTCGGAAAATCATTTAAACGCCCATAGCTCCCTTATTAAGCCACATATGGCAATGAATTTTGCACCGTTGGATTGCCCTTGTCGAGGCGCTTCTTCTGGGCCAGAAAAAGTTTACCTGGATTTTTCCGTTTTAGAGAAATTCGCAAAAAACCAAAAAATCCATATTTTTGGCTCCCACAGCAAAAAATGGGTTCAATGGCCGGAACTTTTACTATACACGAATTCAACTCATCCTATACAATGACTGACAGCAATTTGGTTCCAATCGGCGACAAAAAATTTTCGGAAAAAAACCATGTACCCCCCCCTTCTATCTAATTTTCACTTCGGAAAATCATTTAAACGCCCATAGCTCCCTTATTAAGCCACATATGGCAATGAATTTTGCACCGTTGGATTGCCCTTGTCGAGGCGCTTCTTCTGAGCCAGAAAAAGTTTACCTGGATTTTTCCGTTTCAGAGAAATTCGCAAAAAAACAAAAAATCCATATTTTTGGCTCCCACAGCAAAAAATGGGTTCAATGGCCGGAACTTTTACTATACACGAATTCAACTCATCCTATACAATGACTGACAGCAATTTGGTTCCAATCGGCGACAAAAAATTTTCGGAAAAAAACCATGTACCCCCCCCTTCTATCTAATTTTCACTTCGGAAAATCATTTAAACGCCCATAGCTCCCTTATTAAGCCACATATGGCAATGAATTTTGCACCGTTGGATTGCCCTTGTCGAGGCGCTTCTTCTGAGCCAGAAAAAGTTTACCTGGATTTTTCCGTTTCAGAGAAATTCGCAAAAAAACAAAAAATCCATATTTTTGGCTCCCACAGCAAAAAATGGGTTCAATGGCCGGAACTTTTACTATACCCGAATTCAACTCATCCTATACAATGACTGACAGCAATTTGGTTCGAATCGGCGACAAAAAATTTTCGGAAAAAAACCATGTACCCCCCCCCTTCTATCTAATTTTCACTTCGGAAAATCATTTAAACGCCCATAGCTCCCTTATTAAGCCACATATGGCAATGAATTTTGCACCGTTGGATTGCCCTTGTCGAGGCGCTTCTTCTGAGCCAGAAAAAGTTTACCTGGATTTTTACGTTTTAGAGAAATTCGCAAAAAAACAAAAAATCCATATTTTTGGCTCCCACAGCAAAAAATGGGTTAAATGGCCGGAACTTTTACTATACCCGAATTCAACTCATCCTATACAATGACTGACAGCAATTTGGTTCGAATCGGCGACAAAAAATTTTCGGAAAAAAACCATGTACCCCCCCCTTCTATCTAATTTTCACTTCGGAAAATCATTTAAACGCCCATAGCTCCCTTATTAAGCCACATATGGCAATGAATTTTGCACCGTTGGATTGCCCTTGTCGAGGCGCTTCTTCTGGGCCAGAAAAAGTTTACCTGGATTTTTCCGTTTTAGAGAAATTCGCAAAAAACCAAAAAATCCATATTTTTGGCTCCCACAGCAAAAAATGGGTTCAATGGCCGGAACTTTTACTATACACGAATTCAACTCATCCTATACAATGACTGACAGCAATTTGGTTCGAATCGGCGACAAAAAATTTTCGGAAAAAAAACATGTACCCCCCCCTTCTATCTAATTTTCACTTCGGAAAATCATTTAAACGCCCATAGCTCCCTTATTAAGCCACATATGGCAATGAATTTTGCACCGTTGGATTGCCCTTGTCGAGGCGCTTCTTCTGAGCCAGAAAAAGTTTACCTGGATTTTTCCGTTTCAGAGAAATTCGCAAAAAAACAAAAAATCCATATTTTTGGCTCCCACAGCAAAAAATGGGTTCAATGGCCGGAACTTTTACTATACCCGAATTCAACTCATCCTATACAATGACTGACAGCAATTTGGTTCGAATCGGCGACAAAAAATTTTCGGAAAAAAACCATGTACCCCCCCCCTTCTATCTAATTTTCACTTCGGAAAATCATTTAAACGCCCATAGCTCCCTTATTAAGCCACATATGGCAATGAATTTTGCACCGTTGGATTGCCCTTGTCGAGGCGCTTCTTCTGAGCCAGAAAAAGTTTACCTGGATTTTTACGTTTTAGAGAAATTCGCAAAAAAACAAAAAATCCATATTTTTGGCTCCCACAGCAAAAAATGGGTTAAATGGCCGGAACTTTTACTATACCCGAATTCAACTCATCCTATACAATGACTGACAGCAATTTGGTTCGAATCGGCGACAAAAAATTTTCGGAAAAAAACCATGTACCCCCCCCTTCTATATAATTTTCACTTCGGAAAATCATTTAAACGCCCATAGCTCCCTTATTAAGCCACATATGGCAATGAATTTTGCACCGTTGGATTGCCCTTGTCGAGGCGCTTCTTCTGGGCCAGAAAAAGTTTACCTGGATTTTTCCGTTTTAGAGAAATTCGCAAAAAACCAAAAAATCCATATTTTTGGCTCCCACAGCAAAAAATGGGTTCAATGGCCGGAACTTTTACTATACACGAATTCAACTCATCCTATACAATGACTGACAGCAATTTGGTTCGAATCGGCGACAAAAAATTTTCGGAAAAAAAACATGTACCCCCCCCTTCTATCTAATTTTCACTTCGGAAAATCATTTAAACGCCCATAGCTCCCTTATTAAGCCACATATGGCAATGAATTTTGCACCGTTGGATTGCCCTTGTCGAGGCGCTTCTTCTGGGCCAGAAAAAGTTTACCTGGATTTTTCCGTTTTAGAGAAATTCGCAAAAAACCAAAAAATCCATATTTTTGGCTCCCACAGCAAAAAATGGGTTCAATGGCCGGAACTTTTACTATACACGAATTCAACTCATCCTATACAATGACTGACAGCAATTTGGTTCGAATCGGCGACAAAAAATTTTCGGAAAAAAACCATGTACCCCCCCCTTCTATCTAATTTTCACTTCGGAAAATCATTTAAACGCCCATAGCTCCCTTATTAAGCCACATATGGCAATGAATTTTGCACCGTTGGATTGCCCTTGTCGAGGCGCTTCTTCTGGGCCAGAAAAAGTTTACCTGGATTTTTCCGTTTTAGAGAAATTCGCAAAAAACCAAAAAATCCATATTTTTGGCTCCCACAGCAAAAAATGGGTTCAATGGCCGGAACTTTTACTATACACGAATTCAACTCATCCTATACAATGACTGACAGCAATTTGGTTCGAATCGGCGACAAAAAATTTTCGGAAAAAAACCATGTACCCCCCCCTTCTATCTAATTTTCACTTCGGAAAATCATTTAAACGCCCATAGCTCCCTTATTAAGCCACATATGGCAATGAATTTTGCACCGTTGGATTGCCCTTGTCGAGGCGCTTCTTCTGAGCCAGAAAAAGTTTACCTGGATTTTTCCGTTTCAGAGAAATTCGCAAAAAAACAAAAAATCCATATTTTTGGCTCCCACAGCAAAAAATGGGTTCAATGGCCGGAACTTTTACTATACCCGAATTCAACTCATCCTATACAATGACTGACAGCAATTTGGTTCGAATCGGCGACAAAAAATTTTCGGAAAAAAACCATGTACCCCCCCCTTCTATCTAATTTTCACTTCGGAAAATCATTTAAACGCCCATAGCTCCCTTATTAAGCCACATATGGCAATGAATTTTGCACCGTTGGATTGCCCTTGTCGAGGCGCTTCTTCTGAGCCAGAAAAAGTTTACCTGGATTTTTACGTTTTAGAGAAATTCGCAAAAAACCAAAAAATCCATATTTTTGGCTCCCACAGCAAAAAATGGGTTAAATGGCCGGAACTTTTACTATACCCGAATTCAACTCATCCTATACAATGACTGACAGCAATTTGGTTCGAATCGGCGACAAAAAATTTTCGGAAAAAAACCATGTACCCCCCCCCTTCTATCTAATTTTCACTTCGGAAAATCATTTAAACGCCCATAGCTCCCTTATTAAGCCACATATGGCAATGAATTTTGCACCGTTGGATTGCCCTTGTCGAGGCGCTTCTTCTGAGCCAGAAAAAGTTTACCTGGATTTTTACGTTTTAGAGAAATTCGCAAAAAACCAAAAAATCCATATTTTTGGCTCCCACAGCAAAAAATGGGTTAAACGGCCGGAACTTTTACTATACCCGAATTCAACTCATCCTATACAATGACTGACAGCAATTTGGTTCGAATCGGCGACAAAAAATTTTCGGAAAAAAACCATGTACCCCCCCCTTCTATCTAATTTTCACTTCGGAAAATCATTTAAACGCCCATAGCTCCCTTATTAAGCCACATATGGCAATGAATTTTGCACCGTTGGATTGCCCTTGTCGAGGCGCTTCTTCTGGGCCAGAAAAAGTTTACCTGGATTTTTCCGTTTCAGAGAAATTCGCAAAAAAACAAAAAATCCATATTTTTGGCTCCCACAGCAAAAAATGGGTTCAATGGCCGGAACTTTTACTATACACGAATTCAACTCATCCTATACAATGACTGACAGCAATTTGGTTCGAATCGGCGACAAAAAATTTTCGGAAAAAAACCATGTACCCCCCCCTTCTATCTAATTTTCACTTCGGAAAATCATTTAAACGCCCATAGCTCCCTTATTAAGCCACATATGGCAATGAATTTTGCACCGTTGGATTGCCCTTGTCGAGGCGCTTCTTCTGAGCCAGAAAAAGTTTACCTGGATTTTTACGTTTTAGAGAAATTCGCAAAAAAACAAAAAATCCATATTTTTGGCTCCCACAGCAAAAAATGGGTTAAATGGCCGGAACTTTTACTATACCCGAATTCAACTCATCCTATACAATGACTGACAGCAATTTGGTTCGAATCGGCGACAAAAAATTTTCGGAAAAAAACCATGTACCCCCCCCTTCTATCTAATTTTCACTTCGGAAAATCATTTAAACGCCCATAGCTCCCTTATTAAGCCACATATGGCAATGAATTTTGCACCGTTGGATTGCCCTTGTCGAGGCGCTTCTTCTGAGCCAGAAAAAGTTTACCTGGATTTTTACGTTTTAGAGAAATTCGCAAAAAACCAAAAAATACATATTTTTGGCTCCCACAGCAAAAAATGGGTTAAACGGCCGGAACTTTTACTATACCCGAATTCAACTCATCCTATACAATGACTGACAGCAATTTGGTTCGAATCGGCGACAAAAAATTTTCGGAAAAAAACCATGTACCCCCCCCTTCTATCTAATTTTCACTTCGGAAAATCATTTAAACGCCCATAGCTCCCTTATTAAGCCACATATGGCAATGAATTTTGCACCGTTGGATTGCCCTTGTCGAGGCGCTTCTTCTGAGCCAGAAAAAGTTTACCTGGATTTTTCCGTTTCAGAGAAATTCGCAAAAAACCAAAAAATCCATATTTTTGGCTCCCACAGCAAAAAATGGGTTAAATGGCCGGAACTTTTACTATACCCGAATTCAACTCATCCTATACAATGACTGACAGCAATTTGGTTCGAATCGGCGACAAAAAATTTTCGGAAAAAAACCATGTACCCCCCCCTTCTATCTAATTTTCACTTCGGAAAATCATTTAAACGCCCATAGCTCCCTTATTAAGCCACATATGGCAATGAATTTTGCACCGTTGGATTGCCCTTGTCGAGGCGCTTCTTCTGAGCCAGAAAAAGTTTACCTGGATTTTTACGTTTTAGAGAAATTCGCAAAAAACCAAAAAATCCATATTTTTGGCTCCCACAGCAAAAAATGGGTTAAATGGCCGGAACTTTTACTATACCCGAATTCAACTCATCCTATACAATGACTGACAGCAATTTGGTTCGAATCGGCGACAAAAAATTTTCGGAAAAAAACCATGTACCTTCTATCTAATTTTCACTTCGGAAAATCATTTAAACGCCCATAGCTCCCTTATTAAGCCACATATGGCAATGAATTTTGCACCGTTGGATTGCCCTTGTCGAGGCGCTTCTTCTGGGCCAGAAAAAGTTTACCTGGATTTTTCCGTTTTAGAGAAATTCGCAAAAAACCAAAAAATCCATATTTTTGGCTCCCACAGCAAAAAATGGGTTCAATGGCCGGAACTTTTACTATACACGAATTCAACTCATCCTATACAATGACTGACAGCAATTTGGTTCGAATCGGCGACAAAAAATTTTCGGAAAAAAACCATGTACCCCCCCCTTCTATCTAATTTTCACTTCGGAAAATCATTTAAACGCCCATAGCTCCCTTATTAAGCCACATATGGCAATGAATTTTGCACCGTTGGATTGCCCTTGTCGAGGCGCTTCTTCTGGGCCAGAAAAAGTTTACCTGGATTTTTCCGTTTTAGAGAAATTCGCAAAAAACCAAAAAATCCATATTTTTGGCTCCCACAGCAAAAAATGGGTTCAATGGCCGGAACTTTTACTATACACGAATTCAACTCATCCTATACAATGACTGACAGCAATTTGGTTCGAATCGGCGACAAAAAATTTTCGGAAAAAAACCATGTACCCCCCCCTTCTATCTAATTTTCACTTCGGAAAATCATTTAAACGCCCATAGCTCCCTTATTAAGCCACATATGGCAATGAATTTTGCACCGTTGGATTGCCCTTGTCGAGGCGCTTCTTCTGGGCCAGAAAAAGTTTACCTGGATTTTTCCGTTTTAGAGAAATTCGCAAAAAACCAAAAAATCCATATTTTTGGCTCCCACAGCAAAAAATGGGTTCAATGGCCGGAACTTTTACTATACACGAATTCAACTCATCCTATACAATGACTGACAGCAATTTGGTTCGAATCGGCGACAAAAAATTTTCGGAAAAAAACCATGTAACCCCCCCTTCTATCTAATTTTCACTTCGGAAAATCATTTAAACTCCCATAGCTCCCTTATTAAGCCACATATGGCAATGAATTTTGCACCGTTGGATTGCCCTTGTCGAGGCGCTTCTTCTGAGCCAGAAAAAGTTTACCTGGATTTTTACGTTTTAGAGAAATTCGCAAAAAACCAAAAAATCCATATTTTTGGCTCCCACAGCAAAAAATGGGTTAAATGGCCGGAACTTTTACTATACCCGAATTCAACTCATCCTATACAATGACTGACAGCAATTTGGTTCGAATCGGCGACAAAAAATTTTCGGAAAAAAACCATGTACCCCCCCCTTCTATCTAATTTTCACTTCGGAAAATCATTTAAACGCCCATAGCTCCCTTATTAAGCCACATATGGCAATGAATTTTGCACCGTTGGATTGCCCTTGTCGAGGCGCTTCTTCTGAGCCAGAAAAAGTTTACCTGGATTTTTCCGTTTCAGAGAAATTCGCAAAAAAACAAAAAATCCATATTTTTGGCTCCCACAGCAAAAAATGGGTTCAATGGCCGGAACTTTTACTATACCCGAATTCAACTCATCCTATACAATGACTGACAGCAATTTGGTTCGAATCGGCGACAAAAAATTTTCGGAAGAAAACCATGTACCCCCCCCCTTCTATCTAATTTTCACTTCGGAAAATCATTTAAACGCCCATAGCTCCCTTATTAAGCCACATATGGCAATGAATTTTGCACCGTTGGATTGCCCTTGTCGAGGCGCTTCTTCTGAGCCAGAAAAAGTTTACCTGGATTTTTACGTTTTAGAGAAATTCGCAAAAAACCAAAAAATCCATATTTTTGGCTCCCACAGCAAAAAATGGGTTAAATGGCCGGAACTTTTACTATACCCGAATTCAACTCATCCTATACAATGACTGACAGCAATTTGGTTCGAATCGGCGACAAAAAATTTTCGGAAAAAAACCATGTACCCCCCCCTTCTATCTAATTTTCACTTCGGAAAATCATTTAAACGCCCATAGCTCCCTTATTAAGCCACATATGGCAATGAATTTTGCACCGTTGGATTGCCCTTGTCGAGGCGCTTCTTCTGAGCCAGAAAAAGTTTACCTGGATTTTTACGTTTTAGAGAAATTCGCAAAAAACCAAAAAATCCATATTTTTGGCTCCCACAGCAAAAAATGGGTTAAACGGCCGGAACTTTTACTATACCCGAATTCAACTCATCCTATACAATGACTGACAGCAATTTGGTTCGAATCGGCGACAAAAAATTTTCGGAAAAAAACCATGTACCCCCCCCTTCTATCTAATTTTCACTTCGGAAAATCATTTAAACGCCCATAGCTCCCTTATTAAGCCACATATGGCAATTAATTTTGCACCGTTGGATTGCCCTTGTCGAGGCGCTTCTTCTGAGCCAGAAAAAGTTTACCTGGATTTTTCCGTTTCAGAGAAATTCGCAAAAAAACAAAAAATCCATATTTTTGGCTCCCACAGCAAAAAATGGGTTCAATGGCCGGAACTTTTACTATACCCGAATTCAACTCATCCTATACAATGACTGACAGCAATTTGGTTCGAATCGGCGACAAAAAATTTTCGGAAAAAAACCATGTACCCCCCCTTCTATCTAATTTTCACTTCGGAAAATCATTTAAACGCCCATAGCTCCCTTATTAAGCCACATATGGCAATGAATTTTGCACCGTTGGATTGCCCTTGTCGAGGCGCTTCTTCTGGGCCAGAAAAAGTTTACCTGGATTTTTCCGTTTCAGAGAAATTCGCAAAAAAACAAAAAATCCATATTTTTGGCTCCCACAGCAAAAAATGGGTTCAATGGCCGGAACTTTTACTATACACGAATTCAACTCATCCTATACAATGACTGACAGCAATTTGGTTCGAATCGGCGACAAAAAATTTTCGGAAAAAAACCATGTACCCCCCCCTTCTATCTAATTTTCACTTCGGAAAATCATTTAAACGCCCATAGCTCCCTTATTAAGCCACATATGGCAATGAATTTTGCACCGTTGGATTGCCCTTGTCGAGGCGCTTCTTCTGAGCCAGAAAAAGTTTACCTGGATTTTTCCGTTTCAGAGAAATTCGCAAAAAAACAAAAAATCCATATTTTTGGCTCCCACAGCAAAAAATGGGTTCAATGGCCGGAACTTTTACTATACCCGAATTCAACTCATCCTATACAATGACTGACAGCAATTTGGTTCGAATCGGCGACAAAAAATTTTCGGAAAAAAACCATGTACCCCCCCCCTTCTATCTAATTTTCACTTCGGAAAATCATTTAAACGCCCATAGCTCCCTTATTAAGCCACATATGGCAATGAATTTTGCACCGTTGGATTGCCCTTGTCGAGGCGCTTCTTCTGAGCCAGAAAAAGTTTACCTGGATTTTTACGTTTTAGAGAAATTCGCAAAAAACCAAAAAATCCATATTTTTGGCTCCCACAGCAAAAAATGGGTTAAATGGCCGGAACTTTTACTATACCCGAATTCAACTCATCCTATACAATGACTGACAGCAATTTGGTTCGAATCGGCGACAAAAAATTTTCGGAAAAAAACCATGTACCCCCCCCTTCTATCTAATTTTCACTTCGGAAAATCATTTAAACGCCCATAGCTCCCTTATTAAGCCACATATGGCAATGAATTTTGCACCGTTGGATTGCCCTTGTCGAGGCGCTTCTTCTGAGCCAGAAAAAGTTTACCTGGATTTTTACGTTTTAGAGAAATTCGCAAAAAACAAAAAAATCCATATTTTTGGCTCCCACAGCAAAAAATGGGTTAAATGGCCGGAACTTTTACTATACCCGAATTCAACTCATCCTATACAATGACTGACAGCAATTTGGTTCGAATCGGCGACAAAAAATTTTCGGAAAAAAACCATGTACCCCCCCCCCTTCTATCTAATTTTCACTTCGGAAAATCATTTAAACGCCCATAGCTCCCTTATTAAGCCACATATGGCAATGAATTTTGCACCGTTGGATTGCCCTTGTCGAGGCGCTTCTTCTGAGCCAGAAAAAGTTTACCTGGATTTTTACGTTTTAGAGAAATTCGCAAAAAACCAAAAAATCCATATTTTTGGCTCCCACAGCAAAAAATGGGTTAAATGGCCGGAACTTTTACTATACCCGAATTCAACTCATCCTATACAATGACTGACAGCAATTTGGTTCGAATCGGCGACAAAAAATTTTCGGAAAAAAACCATGTACCCCCCCCTTCTATCTAATTTTCACTTCGGAAAATCATTTAAACGCCCATAGCTCCCTTATTAAGCCACATATGGCAATGAATTTTGCACCGTTGGATTGCCCTTGTCGAGGCGCTTCTTCTGAGCCAGAAAAAGTTTACCTGGATTTTTACGTTTTAGAGAAATTCGCAAAAAACCAAAAAATCCATATTTTTGGCTCCCACAGCAAAAAATGGGTTAAATGGCCGGAACTTTTACTATACCCGAATTCAACTCATCCTATACAATGACTGACAGCAATTTGGTTCGAATCGGCGACAAAAAATTTTCGGAAAAAAACCATGTACCTTCTATCTAATTTTCACTTCGGAAAATCATTTAAACGCCCATAGCTCCCTTATTAAGCCACATATGGCAATGAATTTTGCACCGTTGGATTGCCCTTGTCGAGGCGCTTCTTCTGAGCCAGAAAAAGTTTACCTGGATTTTTCCGTTTTAGAGAAATTCGCAAAAAACCAAAAAATCCATATTTTTGGCTCCCACAGCAAAAAATGGGTTAAATGGCCGGAACTTTTACTATACACGAATTCAACTCATCCTATACAATGACTGACAGCAATTTGGTTCGAATCGGCGACAAAAAATTTTCGGAAAAAAAACATGTACCCCCCCCTTCTATCTAATTTTCACTTCGGAAAATCATTTAAACGCCCATAGCTCCCTTATTAAGCCACATATGGCAATGAATTTTGCACCGTTGGATTGCCCTTGTCGAGGCGCTTCTTCTGGGCCAGAAAAAGTTTACCTGGATTTTTCCGTTTTAGAGAAATTCGCAAAAAACCAAAAAATCCATATTTTTGGCTCCCACAGCAAAAAATGGGTTCAATGGCCGGAACTTTTACTATACACGAATTCAACTCATCCTATACAATGACTGACAGCAATTTGGTTCGAATCGGCGACAAAAAATTTTCGGAAAAAAACCATGTACCCCCCCCTTCTATCTAATTTTCACTTCGGAAAATCATTTAAACGCCCATAGCTCCCTTATTAAGCCACATATGGCAATGAATTTTGCACCGTTGGATTGCCCTTGTCGAGGCGCTTCTTCTGGGCCAGAAAAAGTTTACCTGGATTTTTCCGTTTTAGAGAAATTCGCAAAAAACCAAAAAATCCATATTTTTGGCTCCCACAGCAAAAAATGGGTTCAATGGCCGGAACTTTTACTATACACGAATTCAACTCATCCTATACAATGACTGACAGCAATTTGGTTCGAATCGGCGACAAAAAATTTTCGGAAAAAAACCATGTAACCCCCCCTTCTATCTAATTTTCACTTCGGAAAATCATTTAAACTCCCATAGCTCCCTTATTAAGCCACATATGGCAATGAATTTTGCACCGTTGGATTGCCCTTGTCGAGGCGCTTCTTCTGAGCCAGAAAAAGTTTACCTGGATTTTTACGTTTTAGAGAAATTCGCAAAAAACCAAAAAATCCATATTTTTGGCTCCCACAGCAAAAAATGGGTTAAATGGCCGGAACTTTTACTATACCCGAATTCAACTCATCCTATACAATGACTGACAGCAATTTGGTTCGAATCGGCGACAAAAAATTTTCGGAAAAAAACCATGTACCTTCTATCTAATTTTCACTTCGGAAAATCATTTAAACGCCCATAGCTCCCTTATTAAGCCACATATGGCAATGAATTTTGCACCGTTGGATTGCCCTTGTCGAGGCGCTTCTTCTGAGCCAGAAAAAGTTTACCTGGATTTTTCCGTTTTAGAGAAATTCGCAAAAAACCAAAAAATCCATATTTTTGGCTCCCACAGCAAAAAATGGGTTAAATGGCCGGAACTTTTACTATACACGAATTCAACTCATCCTATACAATGACTGACAGCAATTTGGTTCGAATCGGCGACAAAAAATTTTCGGAAAAAAAACATGTACCCCCCCCTTCTATCTAATTTTCACTTCGGAAAATCATTTAAACGCCCATAGCTCCCTTATTAAGCCACATATGGCAATGAATTTTGCACCGTTGGATTGCCCTTGTCGAGGCGCTTCTTCTGGGCCAGAAAAAGTTTACCTGGATTTTTCCGTTTTAGAGAAATTCGCAAAAAACCAAAAAATCCATATTTTTGGCTCCCACAGCAAAAAATGGGTTCAATGGCAGGAACTTTTACTATACACGAATTCAACTCATCCTATACAATGACTGACAGCAATTTGGTTCGAATCGGCGACAAAAAATTTTCGGAAAAAAACCATGTAACCCCCCCTTCTATCTAATTTTCACTTCGGAAAATCATTTAAACTCCCATAGCTCCCTTATTAAGCCACATATGGCAATGAATTTTGCACCGTTGGATTGCCCTTGTCGAGGCGCTTCTTCTGAGCCAGAAAAAGTTTACCTGGATTTTTACGTTTTAGAGAAATTCGCAAAAAACCAAAAAATCCATATTTTTGGCTCCCACAGCAAAAAATGGGTTAAATGGCCGGAACTTTTACTATACACGAATTCAACTCATCCTATACAATGACTGACAGCAATTTGGTTCGAATCGGCGACAAAAAATTTTCGGAAAAAAAACATGTACCCCCCCTTCTATCTAATTTTCACTTCGGAAAATCATTTAAACGCCCATAGCTCCCTTATTAAGCCACATATGGCAATGAATTTTGCACCGTTGGATTGCCCTTGTCGAGGCGCTTCTTCTGAGCCAGAAAAAGTTTACCTGGATTTTTCCGTTTTAGAGAAATTCGCAAAAAAACAAAAAATCCATATTTTTGGCTCCCACAGCAAAAAATGGGTTAAATGGCCGGAACTTTTACTATACACGAATTCAACTCATCCTATACAATGACTGACAGCAATTTGGTTCGAATCGGCGACAAAAAATTTTCGGAAAAAAACCATGTACCCCCCCCTTCTATCTAATTTTCACTTCGGAAAATCATTTAAACGCCCATAGCTCCCTTATTAAGCCACATATGGCAATGAATTTTGCACCGTTGGATTGCCCTTGTCGAGGAGCTTCTTCTGAGCCAGAAAAAGTTTACCTGGATTTTTACGTTTCAGAGAAATTCGCAAAAAAACAAAAAATCCATATTTTTGGCTCCCACAGCAAAAAATGGGTTCAATGGCCGGAACTTTTACTATACACGAATTCAACTCATCCTATACAATGACTGACAGCAATTTGGTTCGAATCGGCGACAAAAAATTTTCGGAAAAAAACCATGTACCTTCTATCTAATTTTCACTTCGGAAAATCATTTAAACGCCCATAGCTCCCTTATTAAGCCACATATGGCAATGAATTTTGCACCGTTGGATTGCCCTTGTCGAGGCGCTTCTTCTGAGCCAGAAAAAGTTTACCTGGATTTTTCCGTTTTAGAGAAATTCGCAAAAAACCAAAAAATCCATATTTTTGGCTCCCACAGCAAAAAATGGGTTAAATGGCCGGAACTTTTACTATACACGAATTCAACTCATCCTATACAATGACTGACAGCAATTTGGTTCGAATCGGCGACAAAAAATTTTCGGAAAAAAAACATGTACCCCCCCCTTCTATCTAATTTTCACTTCGGAAAATCATTTAAACGCCCATAGCTCCCTTATTAAGCCACATATGGCAATGAATTTTGCACCGTTGGATTGCCCTTGTCGAGGCGCTTCTTCTGGGCCAGAAAAAGTTTACCTGGATTTTTCCGTTTTAGAGAAATTCGCAAAAAACCAAAAAATCCATATTTTTGGCTCCCACAGCAAAAAATGGGTTCAATGGCCGGAACTTTTACTATACACGAATTCAACTCATCCTATACAATGACTGACAGCAATTTGGTTCGAATCGGCGACAAAAAATTTTCGGAAAAAAACCATGTAACCCCCCCTTCTATCTAATTTTCACTTCGGAAAATCATTTAAACTCCCATAGCTCCCTTATTAAGCCACATATGGCAATGAATTTTGCACCGTTGGATTGCCCTTGTCGAGGCGCTTCTTCTGAGCCAGAAAAAGTTTACCTGGATTTTTACGTTTTAGAGAAATTCGCAAAAAACCAAAAAATCCATATTTTTGGCTCCCACAGCAAAAAATGGGTTAAATGGCCGGAACTTTTACTATACCCGAATTCAACTCATCCTATACAATGACTGACAGCAATTTGGTTCGAATCGGCGACAAAAAATTTTCGGAAAAAAACCATGTACCTTCTATCTAATTTTCACTTCGGAAAATCATTTAAACGCCCATAGCTCCCTTATTAAGCCACATATGGCAATGAATTTTGCACCGTTGGATTGCCCTTGTCGAGGCGCTTCTTCTGAGCCAGAAAAAGTTTACCTGGATTTTTCCGTTTTAGAGAAATTCGCAAAAAACCAAAAAATCCATATTTTTGGCTCCCACAGCAAAAAATGGGTTAAATGGCCGGAACTTTTACTATACACGAATTCAACTCATCCTATACAATGACTGACAGCAATTTGGTTCGAATCGGCGACAAAAAATTTTCGGAAAAAAAACATGTACCCCCCCCTTCTATCTAATTTTCACTTCGGAAAATCATTTAAACGCCCATAGCTCCCTTATTAAGCCACATATGGCAATGAATTTTGCACCGTTGGATTGCCCTTGTCGAGGCGCTTCTTCTGGGCCAGAAAAAGTTTACCTGGATTTTTCCGTTTTAGAGAAATTCGCAAAAAACCAAAAAATCCATATTTTTGGCTCCCACAGCAAAAAATGGGTTCAATGGCCGGAACTTTTACTATACACGAATTCAACTCATCCTATACAATGACTGACAGCAATTTGGTTCGAATCGGCGACAAAAAATTTTCGGAAAAAAACAATGTACCCCCCCCTTCTATCTAATTTTCACTTCGGAAAATCATTTAAACGCCCATAGCTCCCTTATTAAGCCACATATGGCAATGAATTTTGCACCGTTGGATTGCCCTTGTCGAGGCGCTTCTTCTGGGCCAGAAAAAGTTTACCTGGATTTTTCCGTTTTAGAGAAATTCGCAAAAAACCAAAAAATCCATATTTTTGGCTCCCACAGCAAAAAATGGGTTCAATGGCCGGAACTTTTACTATACACGAATTCAACTCATCCTATACAATGACTGACAGCAATTTGGTTCGAATCGGCGACAAAAAATTTTCGGAAAAAAACCATGTACCCCCCCCTTCTATCTAATTTTCACTTCGGAAAATCATTTAAACGCCCATAGCTCCCTTATTAAGCCACATATGGCAATGAATTTTGCACCGTTGGATTGCCCTTGTCGAGGCGCTTCTTCTGGGCCAGAAAAAGTTTACCTGGATTTTTCCGTTTTAGAGAAATTCGCAAAAAACCAAAAAATCCATATTTTTGGCTCCCACAGCAAAAAATGGGTTCAATGGCAGGAACTTTTACTATACACGAATTCAACTCATCCTATACAATGACTGACAGCAATTTGGTTCGAATCGGCGACAAAAAATTTTCGGAAAAAAACCATGTACCCCCCCCTTCTATCTAATTTTCACTTCGGAAAATCATTTAAACGCCCATAGCTCCCTTATTAAGCCACATATGGCAATGAATTTTGCACCGTTGGATTGCCCTTGTCGAGGCGCTTCTTCTGGGCCAGAAAAAGTTTACCTGGATTTTTCCGTTTTAGAGAAATTCGCAACAAACCAAAAAATCCATATTTTTGGCTCCCACAGCAAAAAATGGGTTCAATGGCCGGAACTTTTACTATACACGAATTCAACTCATCCTATACAATGACTGACAGCAATTTGGTTCGAATCGGCGACAAAAAATTTTCGGAAAAAAACCATGTACCCCCCCCTTCTATCTAATTTTCACTTCGGAAAATCATTTAAACGCCCATAGCTCCCTTATTAAGCCACATATGGCAATGAATTTTGCACCGTTGGATTGCCCTTGTCGAGGCGCTTCTTCTGGGCCAGAAAAAGTTTACCTGGATTTTTCCGTTTTAGAGAAATTCGCAAAAAACCAAAAAATCCATATTTTTGGCTCCCACAGCAAAAAATGGGTTCAATGGCAGGAACTTTTACTATACACGAATTCAACTCATCCTATACAATGACTGACAGCAATTTGGTTCGAATCGGCGACAAAAAATTTTCGGAAAAAAAACATGTACCCCCCCCTTCTATCTAATTTTCACTTCGGAAAATCATTTAAACGCCCATAGCTCCCTTATTAAGCCACATATGGCAATGAATTTTGCACCGTTGGATTGCCCTTGTCGAGGCGCTTCTTCTGAGCCAGAAAAAGTTTACCTGGATTTTTAAGATTCAGAGAAATTCGCAAAAAAACAAAAAATCCATATTTTTGGCTCCCACAGCAAAAAATGGGTTCAATGGCCGGAACTTTTACTATACACGAATTCAACTCATCCTATACAATGACTGACAGCAATTTGGTTCGAATCGGCGACAAAAAATTTTCGGAAAAAAACCATGTACCCCCCCCTTCTATCTAATTTTCACTTCGGAAAATCATTTAAACGCCCATAGCTCCCTTATTAAGCCACATATGGCAATGAATTTTGCACCGTTGGATTGCCCTTGTCGAGGCGCTTCTTCTGAGCCAGAAAAAGTTTACCTGGATTTTTCCGTTTCAGAGAAATTCGCAAAAAACCAAAAAATCCATATTTTTGGCTCCCACAGCAAAAAATGGGTTAAATGGCCGGAACTTTTACTATACCCGAATTCAACTCATCCTATACAATGACTGACAGCAATTTGGTTCGAATCGGCGACAAAAAATTTTCGGAAAAAAACCATGTACCCCCCCTTCTATCTAATTTTCACTTCGGAAAATCATTTAAACGCCCATAGCTCCCTTATTAAGCCACATATGGCAATGAATTTTGCACCGTTGGATTGCCCTTGTCGAGGCGCTTCTTCTGAGCCAGAAAAAGTTTACCTGGATTTTTACGTTTTAGAGAAATTCGCAAAAAACCAAAAAATCCATATTTTTGGCTCCCACAGCAAAAAATGGGTTAAATGGCCGGAACTTTTACTATACCCGAATTCAACTCATCCTATACAATGACTGACAGCAATTTGGTTCGAATCGGCGACAAAAAATTTTCGGAAAAAAACCATGTACCCCCCCCTTCTATCTAATTTTCACTTCGGAAAATCATTTAAACGCCCATAGCTCCCTTATTAAGCCACATATGGCAATGAATTTTGCACCGTTGGATTGCCCTTGTCGAGGCGCTTCTTCTGAGCCAGAAAAAGTTTACCTGGATTTTTCCGTTTCAGAGAAATTCGCAAAAAAACAAAAAATCCATATTTTTGGCTCCCACAGCAAAAAATGGGTTCAATGGCCGGAACTTTTACTATACACGAATTCAACTCATCCTATACAATGACTGACAGCAATTTGGTTCGAATCGGCGACAAAAAATTTTCGGAAAAAAACCATGTACCCCCCCCTTCTATCTAATTTTCACTTCGGAAAATCATTTAAACGCCCATAGCTCCCTTATTAAGTCACATATGGCAATGAATTTTGCACCGTTGGATTGCCCTTGTCGAGGAGCTTCTTCTGAGCCAGAAAAAGTTTACCTGGATTTTTACGTTTCAGAGAAATTCGCAAAAAAACAAAAAATCCATATTTTTGGCTCCCACAGCAAAAAATGGGTTCAATGGCCGGAACTTTTACTATACACGAATTCAACTCATCCTATACAATGACTGACAGCAATTTGGTTCGAATCGGCGACAAAAAATTTTCGGAAAAAAACCATGTACCTTCTATCTAATTTTCACTTCGGAAAATCATTTAAACGCCCATAGCTCCCTTATTAAGCCACATATGGCAATGAATTTTGCACCGTTGGATTGCCCTTGTCGAGGCGCTTCTTCTGAGCCAGAAAAAGTTTACCTGGATTTTTACGTTTTAGAGAAATTCGCAAAAAACCGAAAAATCCATATTTTTGGCTCCCACAGCAAAAAATGGGTTAAATGGCCGGAACTTTTACTATACCCGAATTCAACCCATCCTATACAATGACTGACAGCAATTTGGTTCGAATCGGCGACAAAAAATTTTCGGAAAAAAACCATGTACCCCCCCCTTCTATCTAATTTTCACTTCGGAAAATCATTTAAACGCCCATAGCTCCCTTATTAAGCCACATATGGCAATGAATTTTGCACCGTTGGATTGCCCTTGTCGAGGCGCTTCTTCTGGGCCAGAAAAAGTTTACCTGGATTTTTCCGTTTTAGAGAAATTCGCAAAAAACCAAAAAATCCATATTTTTGGCTCCCACAGCAAAAAATGTGTTCAATGGCCGGAACTTTTACTATACACGAATTCAACTCATCCTATACAATGACTGACAGCAATTTGGTTCGAATCGGCGACAAAAAATTTTCGGAAAAAAACCATGTACCCCACCCTTCTATCTAATTTTCACTTCGGAAAATCATTTAAACGCCCATAGCTCCCTTATTAAGCCACATATGGCAATGAATTTTGCACCGTTGGATTGCCCTTGTCGAGGCGCTTCTTCTGAGCCAGAAAAAGTTTACCTGGATTTTTCCGTTTTAGAGAAATTCGCAAAAAACCAAAAAATCCATATTTTTGGCTCCCACAGCAAAAAATGGGTTCAATGGCCGGAACTTTTACTATACACGAATTCAACTCATCCTATACAATGACTGACAGCAATTTGGTTCGAATCGGCGACAAAAAATTTTCGGAAAAAAACCATGTACCCCCCCCCTTCTATCTAATTTTCACTTCGGAAAATCATTTAAACGCCCATAGCTCCCTTATTAAGCCACATATGGCAATGAATTTTGCACCGTTGGATTGCCCTTGTCGAGGCGCTTCTTCTGAGCCAGAAAAAGTTTACCTGGATTTTTCCGTTTTAGAGAAATTCGCAAAAAACCAAAAAATCCATATTTTTGGCTCCCACAGCAAAAAATGGGTTCAATGGCCGGAACTTTTACTATACACGAATTCAACTCATCCTATACAATGACTGACAGCAATTTGGTTCGAATCGGCGACAAAAAATTTTCGGAAAAAAACCATGTACCCCCCCCTTCTATCTAATTTTCACTTCGGAAAATCATTTAAACGCCCATAGCTCCCTTATTAAGCCACATATGGCAATGAATTTTGCACCGTTGGATTGCCCTTGTCGAGGCGCTTCTTCTGAGCCAGAAAAAGTTTACCTGGATTTTTCCGTTTTAGAGAAATTCGCAAAAAACCAAAAAATCCATATTTTTGGCTCCCACAGCAAAAAATGGGTTCAATGGCCGGAACTTTTACTATACACGAATTCAACTCATCCTATACAATGACTGACAGCAATTTGGTTCGAATCGGCGACAAAAAATTTTCGGAAAAAAACCATGTACCCCCCCCCTTCTATCTAATTTTCACTTCGGAAAATCATTTAAACGCCCATAGCTCCCTTATTAAGCCACATATGGCAATGAATTTTGCACCGTTGGATTGCCCTTGTCGAGGCGCTTCTTCTGAGCCAGAAAAAGTTTACCTGGATTTTTCCGTTTTAGAGAAATTCGCAAAAAACCAAAAAATCCATATTTTTGGCTCCCACAGCAAAAAATGGGTTCAATGGCCGGAACTTTTACTATACACGAATTCAACTCATCCTATACAATGACTGACAGCAATTTGGTTCGAATCGGCGACAAAAAATTTTCGGAAAAAAACCATGTACCCCCCCCTTCTATCTAATTTTCACTTCGGAAAATCATTTAAACGCCCATAGCTCCCTTATTAAGCCACATATGGCAATGAATTTTGCACCGTTGGATTGCCCTTGTCGAGGCGCTTCTTCTGAGCCAGAAAAAGTTTACCTGGATTTTTCCGTTTCAGAGAAATTCGCAAAAAAACAAAAAATCCATATTTTTGGCTCCCACAGCAAAAAATGGGTTCAATGGCCGGAACTTTTACTATACACGAATTCAACTCATCCTATACAATGACTGACAGCAATTTGGTTCGAATCGGCGACAAAAAATTTTCGGAAAAAAACCATGTCTATCTAATTTTCACTTCGGAAAATCATTTAAACGCCCATAGCTCCCTTATTAAGCCACATATGGCAATGAATTTTGCACCGTTGGATTGCCCTTGTCGAGGCGCTTCTTCTGAGCCAGAAAAAGTTTACCTGGATTTTTACGTTTTAGAGAAATTCGCAAAAAACCGAAAAATCTATATTTTTGGCTCCCACAGCAAAAAATGGGTTAAATGGCCGGAACTTTTACTATACCCGAATTCAACTCATCCTATACAATGACTGACAGCAATTTGGTTCGAATCGGCGACAAAAAATTTTCGGAAAAAAACCATGTACCCCCCCCTTCTATCTAATTTTCACTTCGGAAAATCATTTAAACGCCCATAGCTCCCTTATTAAGCCACATATGGCAATGAATTTTGCACCGTTGGATTGCCCTTGTCGAGGCGCTTCTTCTGAGCCAGAAAAAGTTTACCTGGATTTTTACGTTTTAGAGAAATTCGCAAAGAACCAAAAAATCCATATTTTTGGCTCCCACAGCAAAAAATGGGTTAAATGGCCGGAACTTTTACTATACCCGAATTCAACTCATCCTATACAATGACTGACAGCAATTTGGTTCGAATCGGCGACAAAAATTTTTCGGAAAAAAACCATGTACCCCCCCCTTCTATCTAATTTTCACTTCGGAAAATCATTTAAACGCCCATAGCTCCCTTATTAAGCCACATATGGCAATGAATTTTGCACCGTTGGATTGCCCTTGTCGAGGCGCTTCTTCTGAGCCAGAAAAAGTTTACCTGGATTTTTACGTTTTAGAGAAATTCGCAAAGAACCAAAAAATCCATATTTTTGGCTCCCACAGCAAAAAATGGGTTAAATGGCCGGAACTTTTACTATACCCGAATTCAACTCATCCTATACAATGACTGACAGCAATTTGGTTCGAATCGGCGACAAAAATTTTTCGGAAAAAAACCATGTACCCCCCCCTTCTATCTAATTTTCACTTCGGAAAATCATTTAAACGCCCATAGCTCCCTTATTAAGCCACATATGGCAATGAATTTTGCACCGTTGGATTGCCCTTGTCGAGGCGCTTCTTCTGAGCCAGAAAAAGTTTACCTGGATTTTTCCGTTTTAGAGAAATTCGCAAAAAACCAAAAAATCCATATTTTTGGCTCCCACAGCAAAAAATGGGTTCAATGGCCGGAACTTTTACTATACACGAATTCAACTCATCCTATACAATGACTGACAGCAATTTGGTTCGAATCGGCGACAAAAAATTTTCGGAAAAAAACCATGTACCCCCCCCTTCTATCTAATTTTCACTTCGGAAAATCATTTAAACGCCCATAGCTCCCTTATTAAGCCACATATGGCAATGAATTTTGCACCGTTGGATTGCCCTTGTCGAGGCGCTTCTTCTGAGCCAGAAAAAGTTTACCTGGATTTTTACGTTTTAGAGAAATTCGCAAAAAACCAAAAAATCCATATTTTTGGCTCCCACAGCAAAAAATGGGTTAAATGGCCGGAACTTTTACTATACCCGAATTCAACTCATCCTATACAATGACTGACAGCAATTTGGTTCGAATCGGCGACAAAAAATTTTCGGAAAAAAACCATGTACCCCCCCCTTCTATCTAATTTTCACTTCGGAAAATCATTTAAACGCCCATAGCTCCCTTATTAAGCCACATATGGCAATGAATTTTGCACCGTTGGATTGCCCTTGTCGAGGCGCTTCTTCTGAGCCAGAAAAAGTTTACCTGGATTTTTACGTTTTAGAGAAATTCGCAAAAAACCAAAAAATCCATATTTTTGGCTCCCACAGCAAAAAATGGGTTAAATGGCCGGAACTTTTACTATACCCGAATTCAACTCATCCTATACAATGACTGACAGCAATTTGGTTCGAATCGGCGACAAAAAATTTTCGGAAAAAAACCATGTACCCCCCCCTTCTATCTAATTTTCACTTCGGAAAATCATTTAAACGCCCATAGCTCCCTTATTAAGCCACATATGGCAATGAATTTTGCACCGTTGGATTGCCCTTGTCGAGGCGCTTCTTCTGAGCCAGAAAAACTTTACCTGGATTTTTACGTTTTAGAGAAATTCGCAAAAAACCAAAAAATCCATATTTTTGGCTCCCACAGCAAAAAATGGGTTAAATGGCCGGAACTTTTACTATACCCGAATTCAACTCATCCTATACAATGACTGACAGCAATTTGGTTCGAATCGGCGACAAAAAATTTTCGGAAAAAAACCATGTACCCCCCCCTTCTATCTAATTTTCACTTCGGAAAATCATTTAAACGCCCATAGCTCCCTTATTAAGCCACATATGGCAATGAATTTTGCACCGTTGGATTGCCCTTGTCGAGGCGCTTCTTCTGAGCCAGAAAAAGTTTACCTGGATTTTTACGTTTTAGAGAAATTCGCAAAAAACCAAAAAATCCATATTTTTGGCTCCCACAGCAAAAAATGGGTTAAATGGCCGGAACTTTTACTATACCCGAATTCAACTCATCCTATACAATGACTGACAGCAATTTGGTTCGAATCGGCGACAAAAAATTTTCGGAAAAAAACCATGTACCCCCCCCTTCTATCTAATTTTCACTTCGGAAAATCATTTAAACGCCCATAGCTCCCTAATTAAGCCACATATGGCAATGAATTTTGCACCGTTGGATTGCCCTTGTCGAGGCGCTTCTTCTGAGCCAGAAAAAGTTTACCTGGATTTTTACGTTTTAGAGAAATTCGCAAAAAACCAAAAAATCCATATTTTTGGCTCCCACAGCAAAAAATGGGTTAAATGGCCGGAACTTTTACTATACCCGAATTCAACTCATCCTATACAATGACTGACAGCAATTTGGTTCGAATCGGCGACAAAAAATTTTCGGAAAAAAACCATGTACCCCCCCTTCTATCTAATTTTCACTTCGGAAAATCATTTAAACGCCCATAGCTCCCTTATTAAGCCACATATGGCCATGAATTTTGCACCGTTGGATTGCCCTTGTCGAGGCGCTTCTTCTGAGCCAGAAAAAGTTTACCTGGATTTTTACGTTTTAGAGAAATTCGCAAAAAACCAAAAAATCCATATTTTTGGCTCCCACAGCAAAAAATGGGTTAAATGGCCAGAGCTTTTACTATACCCGAATTCAACTCATCCTATACAATGACTGACAGCAATTTGGTTCGAATCGGCGACAAAAATTTTTCGGAAAAAAACCATGTACCCCCCCCTTCTATCTAATTTTCACTTCGGAAAATCATTTAAACGCCCATAGCTCCCTTATTAAGCCACATATGGCAATGAATTTTGCACCGTTGGATTGCCCTTGTCGAGGCGCTTCTTCTGGGCCAGAAAAAGTTTACCTGGATTTTTCCGTTTTAGAGAAATTCGCAAAAAACCAAAAAATCCATATTTTTGGCTCCCACAGCAAAAAATGGGTTAAATGGCCGGAACTTTTACTATACCCGAATTCAACTCATCCTATACAATGACTGACAGCAATTTGGTTCGAATCGGCGACAAAAAATTTTCGGAAAAAAACCATGTACCCCCCCCCTCTATCTAATTTTCACTTCGGAAAATCATTTAAACGCCCATAGCTCCCTTATTAAGCCACATATGGCAATGAATTTTGCACCGTTGGATTGCCCTTGTCGAGGCGCTTCTTCTGAGCCAGAAAAAGTTTACCTGGATTTTTACGTTTTAGAGAAATTCGCAAAAAACCAAAAAATCCATATTTTTGGCTCCCACAGCAAAAAATGGGTTAAATGGCCGGAACTTTTACTATACCCGAATTCAACTCATCCTATACAATGACTGACAGCAATTTGGTTCGAATCGGCGACAAAAAATTTTCGGAAAAAAACCATGTACCCCCCCCTTCTATCTAATTTTCACTTCGGAAAATCATTTAAACGCCCATAGCTCCCTTATTAAGCCACATATGGCAATGAATTTTGCACCGTTGGATTGCCCTTGTCGAGGCGCTTCTTCTGAGCCAGAAAAAGTTTACCTGGATTTTTACGTTTTAGAGAAATTCGCAAAAAACCAAAAAATCCATATTTTTGGCTCCCACAGCAAAAAATGGGTTAAATGGCCGGAACTTTTACTATACCCGAATTCAACTCATCCTATACAATGACTGACAGCAATTTGGTTCGAATCGGCGACAAAAAATTTTCGGAAAAAAACCATGTACCCCCCCCTTCTATCTAATTTTCACTTCGGAAAATCATTTAAACGCCCATAGCTCCCTTATTAAGCCACATATGGCAATGAATTTTGCACCGTTGGATTGCCCTTGTCGAGGCGCTTCTTCTGAGCCAGAAAAAGTTTACCTGGATTTTTACGTTTTAGAGAAATTCGCAAAAAACCAAAAAATCCATATTTTTGGCTCCCACAGCAAAAAATGGGTTAAATGGCCGGAACTTTTACTATACCCGAATTCAACTCATCCTATACAATGACTGACAGCAATTTGGTTCGAATCGGCGACAAAAAATTTTCGGAAAAAAACCATGTACCCCCCCTTCTATCTAATTTTCACTTCGGAAAATCATTTAAACGCCCATAGCTCCCTTATTAAGCCACATATGGCCATGAATTTTGCACCGTTGGATTGCCCTTGTCGAGGCGCTTCTTCTGAGCCAGAAAAAGTTTACCTGGATTTTTACGTTTTAGAGAAATTCGCAAAAAACCAAAAAATCCATATTTTTGGCTCCCACAGCAAAAAATGGGTTAAATGGCCGGAACTTTTACTATACCCGAATTCAACTCATCCTATACAATGACTGACAGCAATTTGGTTCGAATCGGCGACAAAAAATTTTCGGAAAAAAACCATGTACCCCCCCCTTCTATCTAATTTTCACTTCGGAAAATCATTTAAACGCCCATAGCTCCCTTATTAAGCCACATATGGCAATGAATTTTGCACCGTTGGATTGCCCTTGTCGAGGCGCTTCTTCTGAGCCAGAAAAAGTTTACCTGGATTTTTACGTTTTAGAGAAATTCGCAAAAAACCAAAAAATCCATATTTTTGGCTCCCACAGCAAAAAATGGGTTAAATGGCCGGAACTTTTACTATACCCGAATTCAACTCATCCTATACAATGACTGACAGCAATTTGGTTCGAATCGGCGACAAAAAATTTTCGGAAAAAAACCATGTACCCCCCCCTTCTATCTAATTTTCACTTCGGAAAATCATTTAAACGCCCATAGCTCCCTTATTAAGCCACATATGGCAATGAATTTTGCACCGTTGGATTGCCCTTGTCGAGGCGCTTCTTCTGAGCCAGAAAAACTTTACCTGGATTTTTACGTTTTAGAGAAATTCGCAAAAAACCAAAAAATCCATATTTTTGGCTCCCACAGCAAAAAATGGGTTAAATGGCCGGAACTTTTACTATACCCGAATTCAACTCATCCTATACAATGACTGACAGCAATTTGGTTCGAATCGGCGACAAAAAATTTTCGGAAAAAAACCATGTACCCCCCCCTTCTATCTAATTTTCACTTCGGAAAATCATTTAAACGCCCATAGCTCCCTTATTAAGCCACATATGGCAATGAATTTTGCACCGTTGGATTGCCCTTGTCGAGGCGCTTCTTCTGAGCCAGAAAAAGTTTACCTGGATTTTTACGTTTTAGAGAAATTCGCAAAAAACCAAAAAATCCATATTTTTGGCTCCCACAGCAAAAAATGGGTTAAATGGCCGGAACTTTTACTATACCCGAATTCAACTCATCCTATACAATGACTGACAGCAATTTGGTTCGAATCGGCGACAAAAAATTTTCGGAAAAAAACCATGTACCCCCCCCTTCTATCTAATTTTCACTTCGGAAAATCATTTAAACGCCCATAGCTCCCTAATTAAGCCACATATGGCAATGAATTTTGCACCGTTGGATTGCCCTTGTCGAGGCGCTTCTTCTGAGCCAGAAAAAGTTTACCTGGATTTTTACGTTTTAGAGAAATTCGCAAAAAACCAAAAAATCCATATTTTTGGCTCCCACAGCAAAAAATGGGTTAAATGGCCGGAACTTTTACTATACCCGAATTCAACTCATCCTATACAATGACTGACAGCAATTTGGTTCGAATCGGCGACAAAAATTTTTCGGAAAAAAACCATGTACCCCCCCCTTCTATCTAATTTTCACTTCGGAAAATCATTTAAACGCCCATAGCTCCCTTATTAAGCCACATATGGCAATGAATTTTGCACCGTTGGATTGCCCTTGTCGAGGCGCTTCTTCTGGGCCAGAAAAAGTTTACCTGGATTTTTCCGTTTTAGAGAAATTCGCAAAAAACCAAAAAATCCATATTTTTGGCTCCCACAGCAAAAAATGGGTTAAATGGCCGGAACTTTTACTATACCCGAATTCAACTCATCCTATACAATGACTGACAGCAATTTGGTTCGAATCGGCGACAAAAAATTTTCGGAAAAAAACCATGTACCCCCCCCTTCTATCTAATTTTCACTTCGGAAAATCATTTAAACGCCCATAGCTCCCTTATTAAGCCACATATGGCAATGAATTTTGCACCGTTGGATTGCCCTTGTCGAGGCGCTTCTTCTGAGCCAGAAAAAGTTTACCTGGATTTTTCCGTTTCAGAGAAATTCGCAAAAAAACAAAAAATCCATATTTTTGGCTCCCACAGCAAAAAATGGGTTCAATGGCCGGAACTTTTACTATACACGAATTCAACTCATCCTATACAATGACTGACAGCAATTTGGTTCGAATCGGCGACAAAAAATTTTCGGAAAAAAACCATGTACCCCCCCCTTCTATCTAATTTTCACTTCGGAAAATCATTTAAACGCCCATAGCTCCCTTATTAAGCCACATATGGCAATGAATTTTGCACCGTTGGATTGCCCTTGTCGAGGCGCTTCTTCTGAGCCAGAAAAAGTTTACCTGGATTTTTACGTTTTAGAGAAATTCGCAAAAAACCAAAAAATCCATATTTTTGGCTCCCACAGCAAAAAATGGGTTAAATGGCCGGAACTTTTACTATACCCGAATTCAACTCATCCTATACAATGACTGACAGCAATTTGGTTCGAATCGGCGACAAAAAATTTTCGGAAAAAAACCATGTACCCCCCCCTTCTATCTAATTTTCACTTCGGAAAATCATTTAAACGCCCATAGCTCCCTTATTAAGCCACACATGGCAATGAATTTTGCACCGTTGGATTGCCCTTGTCGAGGCGCTTCTTCTGAGCCAGAAAAAGTTTACCTGGATTTTTCCGTTTTAGAGAAATTCGCAAAAAACCAAAAAATCCATATTTTTGGCTCCCACAGCAAAAAATGGGTTCAATGGCCGGAACTTTTACTATACACGAATTCAACTCATCCTATACAATGACTGACAGCAATTTGGTTCGAATCGGCGACAAAAAAATTTCGGAAAAAAACCATGTACCCCCCCCTTCTATCTAATTTTCACTTCGGAAAATCATTTAAACGCCCATAGCTCCCTTATTAAGCCACATATGGCAATGAATTTTGCACCGTTGGATTGCCCTTGTCGAGGCGCTTCTTCTGGGCCAGAAAAAGTTTACCTGGATTTTTCCGTTTTAGAGAAATTCGCAAAAAACCAAAAAATCCATATTTTTGGCTCCCACAGCAAAAAATGGGTTAAATGGCCGGAACTTTTACTATACCCGAATTCAACTCATCTTATACAATGACTGACAGCAATTTGGTTCGAATCGGCGACAAAAAATTTTCGGAAAAAAACCATGTACCCCCCCCCTTCTATCTAATTTTCACTTCGGAAAATCATTTAAACGCCCATAGCTCCCTTATTAAGCCACATATGGCAATGAATTTTGCACCGTTGGATTGCCCTTGTCGAGGCGCTTCTTCTGAGCCAGAAAAAGTTTACCTGGATTTTTACGTTTTAGAGAAATTCGCAAAAAACCAAAAAATCAATATTTTTGGCTCCCACAGCAAAAAATGGGTTAAATGGCCGGAACTTTTACTATACCCGAATTCAACTCATCCTATACAATGACTGACAGCAATTTGGTTCGAATCGGCGACAAAAAATTTTCGGAAAAAAACCATGTACCCCCCCCTTCTATCTAATTTTCACTTCGGAAAATCATTTAAACGCCCATAGCTCCCTTATTAAGCCACATATGGCAATGAATTTTGCACCGTTGGATTGCCCTTGTCGAGGCGCTTCTTCTGGGCCAGAAAAAGTTTACCTGGATTTTTCCGTTTTAGAGAAATTCGCAAAAAACCAAAAAATCCATATTTTTGGCTCCCACAGCAAAAAATGGGTTAAATGGCCGGAACTTTTACTATACCCGAATTCAACTCAACCTATACAATGACTGACAGCAATTTGGTTCGAATCGGCGACAAAAAATTTTCGGAAAAAAACCATGTACCCCCCCCTTCTATCTAATTTTCACTTCGGAAAATCATTTAAACGCCCATAGCTCCCTTATTAAGCCACATATGGCAATGAATTTTGCACCGTTGGATTGCCCTTGTCGAGGCGCTTCTTCTGAGCCAGAAAAAGTTTACCTGGATTTTTACGTTTTAGAGAAATTCGCAAAAAACCAAAAAATCCATATTTTTGGCTCCCACAGCAAAAAATGGGTTAAATGGCCAGAACTTTTACTATACCCGAATTCAACTCATCCTATACAATGACTGACAGCAATTTGGTTCGAATCGGCGACAAAAAATTTTCGGAAAAAAACCATGTACCCACCCCCTTCTATCTAATTTTCACTTCGGAAAATCATTTAAACGCCCATAGCTCCCTTATTAAGCCACATATGGCAATGAATTTTGCACCGTTGGATTGCCCTTGTCGAGGCGCTTCTTCTGAGCCAGAAAAAGTTTACCTGGATTTTTACGTTTTAGAGAAATTCGCAAAAAACCAAAAAATCCATATTTTTGGCTCCCACAGCAAAAAATGGGTTAAATGGCCGGAACTTTTACTATACCCGAATTCAACTCATCCTATACAATGACTGACAGCAATTTGGTTCGAATCGGCGACAAAAAATTTTCGGAAAAAAACCATGTACCCCCCCCTTCTATCTAATTTTCACTTCGGAAAATCATTTAAACGCCCATAGCTCCCTTATTAAGCCACATATGGCAATGAATTTTGCACCGTTGGATTGCCCTTGTCGAGGCGCTTCTTCTGGGCCAGAAAAAGTTTACCTGGATTTTTCCGTTTTAGAGAAATTCGCAAAAAACCAAAAAATCCATATTTTTGGCTCCCACAGCAAAAAATGGGTTAAATGGCCGGAACTTTTACTATACCCGAATTCAACTCAACCTATACAATGACTGACAGCAATTTGGTTCGAATCGGCGACAAAAAATTTTCGGAAAAAAACCATGTACCCCCCCCTTCTATCTAATTTTCACTTCGGAAAATCATTTAAACGCCCATAGCTCCCTTATTAAGCCACATATGGCAATGAATTTTGCACCGTTGGATTGCCCTTGTCGAGGCGCTTCTTCTGAGCCAGAAAAAGTTTACCTGGATTTTTACGTTTTAGAGAAATTCGCAAAAAACCAAAAAATCCATATTTTTGGCTCCCACAGCAAAAAATGGGTTAAATGGCCGGAACTTTTACTATACCCGAATTCAACTCATCCTATACAATGACTGACAGCAATTTGGTTCGAATCGGCGACAAAAAATTTTCGGAAAAAAACCTTCTATCTAATTTTCACTTCGGAAAATCATTTAAACGCCCATAGCTCCCTTATTAAGCCACATATGGCAATGAATTTTGCACCGTTGGATTGCCCTTGTCGAGGCGCTTCTTCTGAGCCAGAAAAAGTTTACCTGGATTTTTACGTTTTAGAGAAATTCGCAAAAAACCAAAAAATCCATATTTTTGGCTCCCACAGCAAAAAATGGGTTAAATGGCCGGAACTTTTACTATACCCGAATTCAACTCATCCTATACAATGACTGACAGCAATTTGGTTCGAATCGGCGACAAAAAATTTTCGGAAAAAAACCATGTACCCCCCCCTTCTATCTAATTTTCACTTCGGAAAATCATTTAAACGCCCATAGCTCCCTTATTAAGCCACATATGGCAATGAATTTTGCACCGTTGGATTGCCCTTGTCGAGGCGCTTCTTCTGAGCCAGAAAAAGTTTACCTGGATTTTTACGTTTTAGAGAAATTCGCAAAAAACCAAAAAATCCATATTTTTGGCTCCCACAGCAAAAAATGGGTTAAATGGCCGGAACTTTTACTATACCCGAATTCAACTCATCCTATACAATGACTGACAGCAATTTGGTTCGAATCGGCGACAAAAAATTTTCGGAAAAAAACCATGTACCCCCCCCTTCTATCTAATTTTCACTTCGGAAAATCATTTAAACGCCCATAGCTCCCTTATTAAGCCACATATGGCAATGAATTTTGCACCGTTGGATTGCCCTTGTCGAGGCGCTTCTTCTGAGCCAGAAAAAGTTTACCTGGATTTTTACGTTTTAGAGAAATTCGCAAAAAACCAAAAAATCCATATTTTTGGCTCCCACAGCAAAAAATGGGTTAAATGGCCGGAACTTTTACTATACCCGAATTCAACTCATCCTATACAATGACTGACAGCAATTTGGTTCGAATCGGCGACAAAAAATTTTCGGAAAAAAACCATGTACCCCCCCCTTCTATCTAATTTTCACTTCGGAAAATCATTTAAACGCCCATAGCTCCCTTATTAAGCCACATATGGCAATGAATTTTGCACCGTTGGATTGCCCTTGTCGAGGCGCTTCTTCTGAGCCAGAAAAAGTTTACCTGGATTTTTACGTTTTAGAGAAATTCGCAAAAAACCAAAAAATCCATATTTTTGGCTCCCACAGCAAAAAATGGGTTAAATGGCCGGAACTTTTACTATACCCGAATTCAACTCATCCTATACAATGACTGACAGCAATTTGGTTCGAATCGGCGACAAAAAATTTTCGGAAAAAAACCATGTACCCCCCCCTTCTATCTAATTTTCACTTCGGAAAATCATTTAAACGCCCATAGCTCCCTTATTAAGCCACATATGGCAATGAATTTTGCACCGTTGGATTGCCCTTGTCGAGGCGCTTCTTCTGAGCCAGAAAAAGTTTACCTGGATTTTTACGTTTTAGAGAAATTCGCAAAAAACCAAAAAATCCATATTTTTGGCTCCCACAGCAAAAAATGGGTTAAATGGCCGGAACTTTTACTATACCCGAATTCAACTCATCCTATACAATGACTGACAGCAATTTGGTTCGAATCGGCGACAAAAAATTTTCGGAAAAAAACCATGTACCCCCCCCTTCTATCTAATTTTCACTTCGGAAAATCATTTAAACGCCCATAGCTCCCTTATTAAGCCACATATGGCAATGAATTTTGCACCGTTGGATTGCCCTTGTCGAGGCGCTTCTTCTGAGCCAGAAAAAGTTTACCTGGATTTTTACGTTTTAGAGAAATTCGCAAAAAACCAAAAAATCCATATTTTTGGCTCCCACAGCAAAAAATGGGTTAAATGGCCGGAACTTTTACTATACCCGAATTCAACTCATCCTATACAATGACTGACAGCAATTTGGTTCGAATCGGCGACAAAAAATTTTCGGAAAAAAACCATGTACCCCCCCCTTCTATCTAATTTTCACTTCGGAAAATCATTTAAACGCCCATAGCTCCCTTATTAAGCCACATATGGCAATGAATTTTGCACCGTTGGATTGCCCTTGTCGAGGCGCTTCTTCTGAGCCAGAAAAAGTTTACCTGGATTTTTACGTTTTAGAGAAATTCGCAAAAAACCAAAAAATCCATATTTTTGGCTCCCACAGCAAAAAATGGGTTAAATGGCCGGAACTTTTACTATACCCGAATTCAACTCATCCTATACAATGACTGACAGCAATTTGGTTCGAATCGGCGACAAAAAATTTTCGGAAAAAAACCATGTACCCCCCCCTTCTATCTAATTTTCACTTCGGAAAATCATTTAAACGCCCATAGCTCCCTTATTAAGCCACATATGGCAATGAATTTTGCACCGTTGGATTGCCCTTGTCGAGGCGCTTCTTCTGAGCCAGAAAAAGTTTACCTGGATTTTTACGTTTTAGAGAAATTCGCAAAAAACCAAAAAATCCATATTTTTGGCTCCCACAGCAAAAAATGGGTTAAATGGCCGGAACTTTTACTATACCCGAATTCAACTCATCCTATACAATGACTGACAGCAATTTGGTTCGAATCGGCGACAAAAAATTTTCGGAAAAAAACCATGTACCCCCCCCTTCTATCTAATTTTCATTTCGGAAAATCATTTAAACGCCCATAGCTCCCTTATTAAGCCACATATGGCAATGAATTTTGCACCGTTGGATTGCCCTTGTCGAGGCGCTTCTTCTGAGCCAGAAAAAGTTTACCTGGATTTTTACGTTTTAGAGAAATTCGCAAAAAACCAAAAAATCCATATTTTTGGCTCCCACAGCAAAAAATGGGTTCAATGGCCGGAACTTTTACTATACACGAATTCAACTCATCCTATACAATGACTGACAGCAATTTGGTTCGAATCGGCGACAAAAAATTTTCGCAAAAAAACCATGTACCCCCCCCTTCTATCTAATTTTCACTTCGGAAAATCATTTAAACGCCCATAGCTCCCTTATTAAGCCACATATGGCAATGAATTTTGCACCGTTGGATTGCCCTTGTCGAGGCGCTTCTTCTGGGCCAGAAAAAGTTTACCTGGATTTTTCCGTTTTAGAGAAATTCGCAAAAAACCAAAAAATCCATATTTTTGGCTCCCACAGCAAAAAATGGGTTAAATGGCCGGAACTTTTACTATACCCGAATTCAACTCATCCTATACAATGACTGACAGCAATTTGGTTCGAATCGGCGACAAAAAATTTTCGGAAAAAAACCATGTACCCCCCCCTTCTATCTAATTTTCACTTCGGAAAATCATTTAAACGCCCATAGCTCCCTTATTAAGCCACATATGGCAATGAATTTTGCACCGTTGGATTGTCCTTGTCGAGGCGCTTCTTCTGAGCCAGAAAAAGTTTACCTGGATTTTTACGTTTTAGAGAAATTCGCAAAAAACCGAAAAATCCATATTTTTGGCTCCCACAGCAAAAAATGGGTTAAATGGCCGGAACTTTTACTATACCCGAATTCAACTCATCCTATACAATGACTGACAGCAATTTGGTTCGAATCGGCGACAAAAAATTTTCGGAAAAAAACCATGTACCCCCCCCTTCTATCTAATTTTCACTTCGGAAAATCATTTAAACGCCCATAGCTCCCTTATTAAGCCACATATGGCAATGAATTTTGCACCGTTGGATTGCCCTTGTCGAGGCGCTTCTTCTGAGCCAGAAAAAGTTTACCTGGATTTTTACGTTTTAGAGAAATTCGCAAAAAACCAAAAAATCCATATTTTTGGCTCCCACAGCAAAAAATGGGTTAAATGGCCGGAACTTTTACTATACCCGAATTCAACTCATCCTATACAATGACTGACAGCAATTTGGTTCGAATCGGCGACAAAAAATTTTCGGAAAAAAACCATGTACCCCCCCCTTCTATCTAATTTTCACTTCGGAAAATCATTTAAACGCCCATAGCTCCCTTATTAAGCCACATATGGCAATGAATTTTGCACCGTTGGATTGCCCTTGTCGAGGCGCTTCTTCTGAGCCAGAAAAAGTTTACCTGGATTTTTCCGTTTCAGAGAAATTCGCAAAAAACCAAAAAATCCATATTTTTGGCTCCCACAGCAAAAAATGGGTTCAATGGCCGGAACTTTTACTATACACGAATTCAACTCATCCTATACAATGACTGACAGCAATTTGGTTCGAATCGGCGACAAAAAATTTTCGGAAAAAAACCATGTACCCCCCCCTTCTATCTAATTTTCACTTCGGAAAATCATTTAAACGCCCATAGCTCCCTTATTAAGCCACATATGGCAATGAATTTTGCACCGTTGGATTGCCCTTGTCGAGGCGCTTCTTCTGGGCCAGAAAAAGTTTACCTGGATTTTTCCGTTTTAGAGAAATTCGCAAAAAACCAAAAAATCCATATTTTTGGCTCCCACAGCAAAAAATGGGTTAAATGGCCGGAACTTTTACTATACCCGAATTCAACTCATCCTATACAATGACTGACAGCAATTTGGTTCGAATCGGCGACAAAAAATTTTCGGAAAAAAACCATGTACCCCCCCCTTCTATCTAATTTTCACTTCGGAAAATCATTTAAACGCCCATAGCTCCCTTATTAAGCCACATATGGCAATGAATTTTGCACCGTTGGATTGCCCTTGTCGAGGCGCTTCTTCTGAGCCAGAAAAAGTTTACCTGGATTTTTACGTTTTAGAGAAATTCGCAAAAAACCAAAAAATCCATATTTTTGGCTCCCACAGCAAAAAATGGGTTAAATGGCCGGAACTTTTACTATACCCGAATTCAACTCATCCTATACAATGACTGACAGCAATTTGGTTCGAATCGGCGACAAAAAATTTTCGGAAAAAAACCATGTACCCCCCCCTTCTATCTAATTTTCACTTCGGAAAATCATTTAAACGCCCATAGCTCCCTTATTAAGCCACATATGGCAATGAATTTTGCACCGTTGGATTGCCCTTGTCGAGGCGCTTCTTCTGAGCCAGAAAAAGTTTACCTGGATTTTTACGTTTTAGAGAAATTCGCAAAAAACCAAAAAATCCATATTTTTGGCTCCCACAGCAAAAAATGGGTTCAATGGCCGGAACTTTTACTATACACGAATTCAACTCATCCTATACAATGACTGACAGCAATTTGGTTCGAATCGGCGACAAAAAATTTTCGGAAAAAAACCATGTACCCCCCCCTTCTATCTAATTTTCACTTCGGAAAATCATTTAAACGCCCATAGCTCCCTTATTAAGCCACATATGGCAATGAATTTTGCACCGTTGGATTGTCCTTGTCGAGGCGCTTCTTCTGAGCCAGAAAAAGTTTACCTGGATTTTTACGTTTTAGAGAAATTCGCAAAAAACCGAAAAATCCATATTTTTGGCTCCCACAGCAAAAAATGGGTTAAATGGCCGGAACTTTTACTATACCCGAATTCAACTCATCCTATACAATGACTGACAGCAATTTGGTTCGAATCGGCGACAAAAAATTTTCGGAAAAAAACCATGTACCCCCCCCTTCTATCTAATTTTCACTTCGGAAAATCATTTAAACGCCCATAGCTCCCTTATTAAGCCACATATGGCAATGAATTTTGCACCGTTGGATTGCCCTTGTCGAGGCGCTTCTTCTGAGCCAGAAAAAGTTTACCTGGATTTTTACGTTTTAGAGAAATTCGCAAAAAACCAAAAAATCCATATTTTTGGCTCCCACAGCAAAAAATGGGTTAAATGGCCGGAACTTTTACTATACCCGAATTCAACTCATCCTATACAATGACTGACAGCAATTTGGTTCGAATCGGCGACAAAAAATTTTCGGAAAAAAACCATGTACCCCCCCCTTCTATCTAATTTTCACTTCGGAAAATCATTTAAACGCCCATAGCTCCCTTATTAAGCCACATATGGCAATGAATTTTGCACCGTTGGATTGCCCTTGTCGAGGCGCTTCTTCTGAGGCAGAAAAAGTTTACCGGGATTTTTCCGTTTCAGAGAAATTCGCAAAAAACCAAAAAATCCATATTTTTGGCTCCCACAGCAAAAAATGGGTTCAATGGCCGGAACTTTTACTATACACGAATTCAACTCATCCTATACAATGACTGACAGCAATTTGGTTCGAATCGGCGACAAAAAATTTTCGGAAAAAAACCATGTACCCCCCCCTTCTATCTAATTTTCACTTCGGAAAATCATTTAAACGCCCATAGCTCCCTTATTAAGCCACATATGGCAATGAATTTTGCACCGTTGGATTGCCCTTGTCGAGGCGCTTCTTCTGGGCCAGAAAAAGTTTACCTGGATTTTTCCGTTTTAGAGAAATTCGCAAAAAACCAAAAAATCCATATTTTTGGCTCCCACAGCAAAAAATGGGTTAAATGGCCGGAACTTTTACTATACCCGAATTCAACTCATCCTATACAATGACTGACAGCAATTTGGTTCAAATCGGCGACAAAAAATTTTCGGAAAAAAACCATGTACCCCCCCCTTCTATCTAATTTTCACTTCGGAAAATCATTTAAACGCCCATAGCTCCCTTATTAAGCCACATATGGCAATGAATTTTGCACCGTTGGATTGCCCTTGTCGAGGCGCTTCTTCTGGGCCAGAAAAAGTTTACCTGGATTTTTCCGTTTTAGAGAAATTCGCAAAAAACCAAAAAATCCATATTTTTGGCTCCCACTGCAAAAAATGGGTTAAATGGCCGGAACTTTTACTATACCCGAATTCAACTCATCCTATACAATGACTGACAGCAATTTGGTTCGAATCGGCGACAAAAAATTTTCGGAAAAAAACCATGTACCCCCCCCTTCTATCTAATTTTCACTTCGGAAAATCATTTAAACGCCCATAGCTCCCTTATTAAGCCACATATGGCAATGAATTTTGCACCGTTGGATTGCCCTTGTCGAGGCGCTTCTTCTGGGCCAGAAAAAGTTTACCTGGATTTTTCCGTTTTAGAGAAATTCGCAAAAAACCAAAAAATCCATATTTTTGGCTCCCACAGCAAAAAATGGGTTAAATGGCCGGAACTTTTACTATACCCGAATTCAACTCATCCTATACAATGACTGACAGCAATTTGGTTCGAATCGGCGACAAAAAATTTTCGGAAAAAAACCATGTACCCCCCCCTTCTATCTAATTTTCACTTCGGAAAATCATTTAAACGCCCATAGCTCCCTTATTAAGCCACATATGGCAATGAATTTTGCACCGTTGGATTGCCCTTGTCGAGGCGCTTCTTCTGGGCCAGAAAAAGTTTACCTGGATTTTTCCGTTTTAGAGAAATTCGCAAAAAACCAAAAAATCCATATTTTTGGCTCCCACTGCAAAAAATGGGTTAAATGGCCGGAACTTTTACTATACCCGAATTCAACTCATCCTATACAATGACTGACAGCAATTTGGTTCGAATCGGCGACAAAAAATTTTCGGAAAAAAACCATGTACCCCCCCCTTCTATCTAATTTTCACTTCGGAAAATCATTTAAACGCCCATAGCTCCCTTATTAAGCCACATATGGCAATGAATTTTGCACCGTTGGATTGCCCTTGTCGAGGCGCTTCTTCTGGGCCAGAAAAAGTTTACCTGGATTTTTCCGTTTTAGAGAAATTCGCAAAAAACCAAAAAATCCATATTTTTGGCTCCCACTGCAAAAAATGGGTTAAATGGCCGGAACTTTTACTATACCCGAATTCAACTCATCCTATACAATGACTGACAGCAATTTGGTTCGAATCGGCGACAAAAAATTTTCGGAAAAAAACCATGTACCCCCCCCTTCTATCTAATTTTCACTTCGGAAAATCATTTAAACGCCCATAGCTCCCTTATTAAGCCACATATGGCAATGAATTTTGCACCGTTGGATTGCCCTTGTCGAGGCGCTTCTTCTGAGCCAGAAAAAGTTTACCTGGATTTTTACGTTTTAGAGAAATTCGCAAAAAACCAAAAAATCCATATTTTTGGCTCCCACAGCAAAAAATGGGTTAAATGGCCGGAACTTTTACTATACCCGAATTCAACTCAACCTATACAATGACTGACAGCAATTTGGTTCGAATCGGCGACAAAAAATTTTCGGAAAAAAACCATGTACCCCCCCCTTCTATCTAATTTTCACTTCGGAAAATCATTTAAACGCCCATAGCTCCCTTATTAAGCCACATATGGCAATGAATTTTGCACCGTTGGATTGCCCTTGTCGAGGCGCTTCTTCTGAGCCAGAAAAAGTTTACCTGGATTTTTACGTCTTAGAGAAATTCGCAAAAAACCAAAAAATCCATATTTTTGGCTCCCACAGCAAAAAATGGGTTAAATGGCCGGAACTTTTACTATACCCGAATTCAACTCATCCTATACAATGACTGACAGCAATTTGGTTCGAATCGGCGACAAAAAATTTTCGGAAAAAAACCATGTACCCCCCCCTTCTATCTAATTTTCACTTCGGAAAATCATTTAAACGCCCATAGCTCCCTTATTAAGCCACATATGGCAATGAATTTTGCACCGTTGGATTGCCCTTGTCGAGGCGCTTCTTCTGAGCCAGAAAAAGTTTACCTGGATTTTTACGTTTTAGAGAAATTCGCAAAAAACCAAAAAATCCATATTTTTGGCTCCCACAGCAAAAAATGGGTTAAATGGCCGGAACTTTTACTATACCCGAATTCAACTCATCCTATACAATGACTGACAGCAATTTGGTTCGAATCGGCGACAAAAAATTTTCGGAAAAAAACCATGTACCCCCCCCTTCTATCTAATTTTCACTTCGGAAAATCATTTAAACGCCCATAGCTCCCTTATTAAGCCACATATGGCAATGAATTTTGCACCGTTGGATTGCCCTTGTCGAGGCGCTTCTTCTGAGCCAGAAAAAGTTTACCTGGATTTTTACGTTTAGAGAAATTCGCAAAAAACCAAAAAATCCATATTTTTGGCTCCCACAGCAAAAAATGGGTTAAATGGCCGGAACTTTTACTATACCCGAATTCAACTCATCCTATACAATGACTGACAGCAATTTGGTTCGAATCGGCGACAAAAAATTTTCGGAAAAAAACCATGTACCCCCCCCTTCTATCTAATTTTCACTTCGGAAAATCATTTAAACGCCCATAGCTCCCTTATTAAGCCACATATGGCAATGAATTTTGCACCGTTGGATTGCCCTTGTCGAGGCGCTTCTTCTGAGCCAGAAAAAGTTTACCTGGATTTTTACGTTTTAGAGAAATTCGCAAAAAACCAAAAAATCCATATTTTTGGCTCCCACAGCAAAAAATGGGTTCAATGGCCGGAACTTTTACTATACACGAATTCAACTCATCCTATACAATGACTGACAGCAATTTTGTTCGAATCGGCGACAAAAAATTTTCGGAAAAAAACCATGTACCCCCCCCTTCTATCTAATTTTCACTTCGGAAAATCATTTAAACGCCCATAGCTCCCTTATTAAGCCACATATGGCAATGAATTTTGCACCGTTGGATTGTCCTTGTCGAGGCGCTTCTTCTGAGCCAGAAAAAGTTTACCTGGATTTTTACGTTTTAGAGAAATTCGCAAAAAACCGAAAAATCCATATTTTTGGCTCCCACAGCAAAAAATGGGTTAAATGGCCGGAACTTTTACTATACCCGAATTCAACTCATCCTATACAATGACTGACAGCAATTTGGTTCGAATCGGCGACAAAAAATTTTCGGAAAAAAACCATGTACCCCCCCCTTCTATCTAATTTTCACTTCGGAAAATCATTTAAACGCCCATAGCTCCCTTATTAAGCCACATATGGCAATGAATTTTGCACCGTTGGATTGCCCTTGTCGAGGCGCTTCTTCTGAGCCAGAAAAAGTTTACCTGGATTTTTACGTTTTAGAGAAATTCGCAAAAAACCAAAAAATCCATATTTTTGGCTCCCACAGCAAAAAATGGGTTAAATGGCCGGAACTTTTACTATACCCGAATTCAACTCATCCTATACAATGACTGACAGCAATTTGGTTCGAATCGGCGACAAAAAATTTTCGGAAAAAAACCATGTACCCCCCCCTTCTATCTAATTTTCACTTCGGAAAATCATTTAAACGCCCATAGCTCCCTTATTAAGCCACATATGGCAATGAATTTTGCACCGTTGAATTGCCCTTGTCGAGGCGCTTCTTCTGGGCCAGAAAAAGTTTACCTGGATTTTTCCGTTTTAGAGAAATTCGCAAAAAACCAAAAAATCCATATTTTTGGCTCCCACTGCAAAAAATGGGTTAAATGGCCGGAACTTTTACTATACCCGAATTCAACTCATCCTATACAATGACTGACAGCAATTTGGTTCGAATCGGCGACAAAAAATTTTCGGAAAAAAACCATGTACCCCCCCCTTCTATCTAATTTTCACTTCGGAAAATCATTTAAACGCCCATAGCTCCCTTATTAAGCCACATATGGCAATGAATTTTGCACCGTTGGATTGTCCTTGTCGAGGCGCTTCTTCTGAGCCAGAAAAAGTTTACCTGGATTTTTACGTTTTAGAGAAATTCGCAAAAAACCGAAAAATCCATATTTTTGGCTCCCACAGCAAAAAATGGGTTAAATGGCCGGAACTTTTACTATACCCGAATTCAACTCATCCTATACAATGACTGACAGCAATTTGGTTCGAATCGGCGACAAAAAATTTTCGGAAAAAAACCATGTACCCCCCCCTTCTATCTAATTTTCACTTCGGAAAATCATTTAAACGCCCATAGCTCCCTTATTAAGCCACATATGGCAATGAATTTTGCACCGTTGGATTGCCCTTGTCGAGGCGCTTCTTCTGGGCCAGAAAAAGTTTACCTGGATTTTTCCGTTTTAGAGAAATTCGCAAAAAACCAAAAAATCCATATTTTTGGCTCCCACTGCAAAAAATGGGTTAAATGGCCGGAACTTTTACTATACCCGAATTCAACTCATCCTATACAATGACTGACAGCAATTTGGTTCGAATCGGCGACAAAAAATTTTCGGAAAAAAACCATGTACCCCCCCCTTCTATCTAATTTTCACTTCGGAAAATCATTTAAACGCCCATAGCTCCCTTATTAAGCCACATATGGCAATGAATTTTGCACCGTTGGATTGCCCTTGTCGAGGCGCTTCTTCTGAGCCAGAAAAAGTTTACCTGGATTTTTCCGTTTTAGAGAAATTCGCAAAAAAACAAAAAATCCATATTTTTGGCTCCCACAGGAAAAAATGGGTTCAATGGCCGGAACTTTTACTATACCTGAATTCAACTCATCCTATACAATAACTGACAGCAATTTGGTTCGAATCGGCGACAAAAAAATTTCGGAAAAAAACCATGTACCCCCCCCTTCTATCTAATTTTCACTTCGGAAAATCATTTAAACGCCCATAGCTCCCTTATTAAGCCACATATGGCAATGAATTTTGCACCGTTGGATTGCCCTTGTCGAGGCGCTTCTTCTGAGCCGGAAAAAGTTTACCTGGATTTTTCCGTTTTTATAGAAATTCGCAAAAAACCAAAAAATCCATATTTTTGTCTCCCACAGGAAAAAATGGGTTCAATGCCCGGAACTTTTACTATACCTGAATTCAACTCATCCTATACAATAACTGACAGCAATTTGGCTCGAATAGGCGACAAAAAATTTTCGGAAAAAAACCATGTACCCCCCCCCTTCTATCTAATTTTCACTTCGGAAAATCATTTAAACGCCCATAGCTGCCTTATTAAGCCACATATGGCAATGAATTTTTCACCGTTGGATTGCCCTAGTCGAGGCGCTTCTTCTGAGCAGAAAAAAAATTACCTGGATTTTTCCGTTTTAGAGAAATTCGCAAAAAACCAAAAAATCCATATTTTTGGCTCCCACAGCAAAAAATGGGTTAAATGGCCGGAACTTTTACTATACCCGAATACAACTCATCCTATACAATGACTGACAGTAATTTGGTTCGAATCGGCGACAAAAAAATTTCGGAAAAAAACCATGTACCCCCCCCTTCTATCTAATTTTCACTTCGGAAAATCATTTAAACGCCCATAGCTCCCTTATTAAGCCACATATGGCAATGAATTTTGCACCGTTGGATTGCCCTTGTCGAGGCGCTTCTTCTGGGCCAGAAAAAGTTTACCTGGATTTTTCCGTTTTAGAGAAATTCGCAAAAAACCAAAAAATCCATATTTTTGGCTCCCACAGCAAAAAATGGGTTAAATGGCCGGAACTTTTACTATACCCGAATTCAACTCATCCTATACAATGACTGACAGCAATTTGGTTCGAATCGGCGACAAAAAATTTTCGGAAAAAAACCATGTACCCCCCCCTTCTATCTAATTTTCACTTCGGAAAATCATTTAAACGCCCATAGCTCCCTTATTAAGCCACATATGGCAATGAATTTTGCACCGTTGGATTGCCCTTGTCGAGGCGCTTCTTCTGGGCCAGAAAAAGTTTACCTGGATTTTTCCGTTTTAGAGAAATTCGCAAAAAACCAAAAAATCCATATTTTTGGCTCCCACTGCAAAAAATGGGTTAAATGGCCGGAACTTTTACTATACCCGAATTCAACTCATCCTATACAATGACTGACAGCAATTTGGTTCGAATCGGCGACAAAAAATTTTCGCAAAAAAACCATGTACCCCCCCCTTCTATCTAATTTTCACTTCGGAAAATCATTTAAACGCCCATAGCTCCCTTATTAAGCCACATATGGCAATGAATTTTGCACCGTTGGATTGCCCTTGTCGAGGCGCTTCTTCTGGGCCAGAAAAAGTTTACCTGGATTTTTCCGTTTTAGAGAAATTCGCAAAAAACCAAAAAATCCATATTTTTGGCTCCCACTGCAAAAAATGGGTTAAATGGCCGGAACTTTTACTATACCCGAATTCAACTCATCCTATACAATGACTGACAGCAATTTGGTTCGAATCGGCGACAAAAAATTTTCGGAAAAAAACCATGTACCCCCCCCCTTCTATCTAATTTTCACTTCGGAAAATCATTTAAACGCCCATAGCTCCCTTATTAAGCCACATATGGCAATGAATTTTGCACCGTTGGATTGCCCTTGTCGAGGCGCTTCTTCTGAGCCAGAAAAAGTTTACCTGGATTTTTCCGTTTTAGAGAAATTCGCAAAAAAACAAAAAATCCATATTTTTGGCTCCCACAGGAAAAAATGGGTTCAATGGCCGGAACTTTTACTATACCCGAATACAACTCATCCTATACAATGACTGACAGTAATTTGGTTCGAATCGGCGACAAAAAAATTTCGGAAAAAAACCATGTACTCCCCCCTTCTATCTAATTTTCACTTCGGAAAATCATTTAAACGCCCATAGCTCCCTTATTAAGCCACATATGGCAATGAATTTTGCACCGTTGGATTGCCCTTGTCGAGGCGCTTCTTCTGGGCCAGAAAAAGTTTACCTGGATTTTTCCGTTTTAGAGAAATTCGCAAAAAACCAAAAAATCCATATTTTTGGCTCCCACTGCAAAAAATGGGTTAAATGGCCGGAACTTTTACTATACCCGAATTCAACTCATCCTATACAATGACTGACAGCAATTTGGTTCGAATCGGCGACAAAAAATTTTCGGAAAAAAACCATGTACCCCCCCCTTCTATCTAATTTTCACTTCGGAAAATCATTTAAACGCCCATAGCTCCCTTATTAAGCCACATATGGCAATGAATTTTGCACCGTTGGATTGCCCTTGTCGAGGCGCTTCTTCTGGGCCAGAAAAAGTTTACCTGGATTTTTCCGTTTTAGAGAAATTCGCAAAAAACCAAAAAATCCATATTTTTGGCTCCCACTGCAAAAAATGGGTTAAATGGCCGGAACTTTTACTATACCCGAATTCAACTCATCCTATACAATGACTGACAGCAATTTGGTTCGAATCGGCGACAAAAAATTTTCGGAAAAAAACCATGTACCCCCCCCTTCTATCTAATTTTCACTTCGGAAAATCATTTAAACGCCCATAGCTCCCTTATTAAGCCACATATGGCAATGAATTTTGCACCGTTGGATTGCCCTTGTCGAGGCGCTTCTTCTGAGCCAGAAAAAGTTTACCTGGATTTTTCCGTTTTAGAGAAATTCGCAAAAAAACAAAAAATCCATATTTTTGGCTCCCACAGGAAAAAATGGGTTCAATGGCCGGAACTTTTACTATACCTGAATTCAACTCATCCTATACAATAACTGACAGCAATTTGGTTCGAATCGGCGACAAAAAAATTTCGGAAAAAAACCATGTACCCCCCCCTTCTATCTAATTTTCACTTCGGAAAATCATTTAAACGCCCATAGCTCCCTTATTAAGCCACATATGGCAATGAATTTTGCACCGTTGGATTGCCCTAGTCGAGGCGCTTCTTCTGAGCAGAAAAAAAATTACCTGGATTTTTCCGTTTTAGAGAAATTCGCAAAAAACCAAAAAATCCATATTTTTGGCTCCCACAGCAAAAAATGGGTTAAATGGCCGGAACTTTTACTATACCCGAATTCAACTCATCCTATACAATGACTGACAGCAATTTGGTTCGAATCGGCGACAAAAAAATTTCGGAAAAAAACCATGTACCCCCCCCTTCTATCTAATTTTCACTTCGGAAAATCATTTAAACGCCCATAGCTCCCTTATTAAGCCACATATGGCAATGAATTTTGCACCGTTGGATTGCCCTTGTCGAGGCGCTTCTTCTGGGCCAGAAAAAGTTTACCTGGATTTTTCCGTTTTAGAGAAATTCGCAAAAAACCAAAAAATCCATATTTTTGGCTCCCACAGCAAAAAATGGGTTAAATGGCCGGAACTTTTACTATACCCGAATTCAACTCATCCTATACAATGACTGACAGCAATTTGGTTCGAATCGGCGACAAAAAATTTTCGGAAAAAAACCATGTACCCCCCCCTTCTATCTAATTTTCACTTCGGAAAATCATTTAAACGCCCATAGCTCCCTTATTAAGCCACATATGGCAATGAATTTTGCACCGTTGGATTGCCCTTGTCGAGGCGCTTCTTCTGGGCCAGAAAAAGTTTACCTGGATTTTTCCGTTTTAGAGAAATTCGCAAAAAACCAAAAAATCCATATTTTTGGCTCCCACTGCAAAAAATGGGTTAAATGGCCGGAACTTTTACTATACCCGAATTCAACTCATCCTATACAATGACTGACAGCAATTTGGTTCGAATCGGCGACAAAAAATTTTCGGAAAAAAACCATGTACCCCCCCCTTCTATCTAATTTTCACTTCGGAAAATCATTTAAACGCCCATAGCTCCCTTATTAAGCCACATATGGCAATGAATTTTGCACCGTTGGATTGCCCTTGTCGAGGCGCTTCTTCTGGGCCAGAAAAAGTTTACCTGGATTTTTCCGTTTTAGAGAAATTCGCAAAAAACCAAAAAATCCATATTTTTGGCTCCCACTGCAAGAAATGGGTTAAATGGCCGGAACTTTTACTATACCCGAATTCAACTCATCCTATACAATGACTGACAGCAATTTGGTTCGAATCGGCGACAAAAAATTTTCGGAAAAAAACCATGTACCCCCCCCTTCTATCTAATTTTCACTTCGGAAAATCATTTAAACGCCCATAGCTCCCTTATTAAGCCACATATGGCAATGAATTTTGCACCGTTGGATTGCCCTTGTCGAGGCGCTTCTTCTGAGCCAGAAAAAGTTTACCTGGATTTTTCCGTTTTAGAGAAATTCGCAAAAAAACAAAAAATCCATATTTTTGGCTCCCACAGGAAAAAATGGGTTCAATGGCCGGAACTTTTACTATACCTGAATTCAACTCATCCTATACAATAACTGACAGCAATTTGGTTCGAATCGGCGACAAAAAAATTTCGGAAAAAAACCATGTACCCCCCCCTTCTATCTAATTTTCACTTCGGAAAATCATTTAAACGCCCATAGCTCCCTTATTAAGCCACATATGGCAATGAATTTTGCACCGTTGGATTGCCCTAGTCGAGGCGCTTCTTCTGAGCAGAAAAAAAATTACCTGGATTTTTCCGTTTTAGAGAAATTCGCAAAAAACCAAAAAATCCATATTTTTGGCTCCCACAGCAAAAAATGGGTTAAATGGCCGGAACTTTTACTATACCCGAATTCAACTCATCCTATACAATGACTGACAGCAATTTGGTTCGAATCGGCGACAAAAAAATTTCGGAAAAAAACCATGTACCCCCCCCTTCTATCTAATTTTCACTTCGGAAAATCATTTAAACGCCCATAGCTCCCTTATTAAGCCACATATGGCAATGAATTTTGCACCGTTGGATTGCCCTTGTCGAGGCGCTTCTTCTGGGCCAGAAAAAGTTTACCTGGATTTTTCCGTTTTAGAGAAATTCGCAAAAAACCAAAAAATCCATATTTTTGGCTCCCACAGCAAAAAATGGGTTAAATGGCCGGAACTTTTACTATACCCGAATTCAACTCATCCTATACAATGACTGACAGCAATTTGGTTCGAATCGGCGACAAAAAATTTTCGGAAAAAAACCATGTACCCCCCCCTTCTATCTAATTTTCACTTCGGAAAATCATTTAAACGCCCATAGCTCCCTTATTAAGCCACATATGGCAATGAATTTTGCACCGTTGGATTGCCCTTGTCGAGGCGCTTCTTCTGGGCCAGAAAAAGTTTACCTGGATTTTTCCGTTTTAGAGAAATTCGCAAAAAACCAAAAAATCCATATTTTTGGCTCCCACTGCAAAAAATGGGTTAAATGGCCGGAACTTTTACTATACCCGAATTCAACTCATCCTATACAATGACTGACAGCAATTTGGTTCGAATCGGCGACAAAAAAATTTCGGAAAAAAACCATGTACCCCCCCCTTCTATCTAATTTTCACTTCGGAAAATCATTTAAACGCCCATAGCTCCCTTATTAAGCCACATATGGCAATGAATTTTGCACCGTTGGATTGCCCTTGTCGAGGCGCTTCTTCTGGGCCAGAAAAAGTTTACCTGGATTTTTCCGTTTTAGAGAAATTCGCAAAAAACCAAAAAATCCATATTTTTGGCTCCCACAGCAAAAAATGGGTTAAATGGCCGGAACTTTTACTATACCCGAATTCAACTCATCCTATACAATGACTGACAGCAATTTGGTTCGAATCGGCGACAAAAAATTTTCGGAAAAAAACCATGTACCCCCCCCTTCTATCTAATTTTCACTTCGGAAAATCATTTAAACGCCCATAGCTCCCTTATTAAGCCACATATGGCAATGAATTTTGCACCGTTGGATTGCCCTTGTCGAGGCGCTTCTTCTGGGCCAGAAAAAGTTTACCTGGATTTTTCCGTTTTAGAGAAATTCGCAAAAAACCAAAAAATCCATATTTTTGGCTCCCACTGCAAAAAATGGGTTAAATGGCCGGAACTTTTACTATACCCGAATTCAACTCATCCTATACAATGACTGACAGCAATTTGGTTCGAATCGGCGACAAAAAATTTTCGGAAAAAAACCATGTACCCCCCCCTTCTATCTAATTTTCACTTCGGAAAATCATTTAAACGCCCATAGCTCCCTTATTAAGCCACATATGGCAATGAATTTTGCACCGTTGGATTGCCCTTGTCGAGGCGCTTCTTCTGGGCCAGAAAAAGTTTACCTGGATTTTTCCGTTTTAGAGAAATTCGCAAAAAACCAAAAAATCCATCTTTTTGGCTCCCACTGCAAAAAATGGGTTAAATGGCCGGAACTTTTACTATACCCGAATTCAACTCATCCTATACAATGACTGACAGCAATTTGGTTCGAATCGGCGACAAAAAATTTTCGGAAAAAAACCATGTACCCCCCCCTTCTATCTAATTTTCACTTCGGAAAATCATTTAAACGCCCATAGCTCCCTTATTAAGCCACATATGGCAATGAATTTTGCACCGTTGGATTGCCCTTGTCGAGGCGCTTCTTCTGAGCCAGAAAAAGTTTACCTGGATTTTTCCGTTTTAGAGAAATTCGCAAAAAAACAAAAAATCCATATTTTTGGCTCCCACAGGAAAAAATGGGTTCAATGGCCGGAACTTTTACTATACCTGAATTCAACTCATCCTATACAATAACTGACAGCAATTTGGTTCGAATCGGCGACAAAAAAATTTCGGAAAAAAACCATGTACCCCCCCCTTCTATCTAATTTTCACTTCGGAAAATCATTTAAACGCCCATAGCTCCCTTATTAAGCCACATATGGCAATGAATTTTGCACCGTTGGATTGCCCTTGTCGAGGCGCTTCTTCTGAGCCGGAAAAAGTTTACCTGGATTTTTCCGTTTTTATAGAAATTCGCAAAAAACCAAAAAATCCATATTTTTGTCTCCCACAGGAAAAAATGGGTTCAATGCCCGGAACTTTTACTATACCTGAATTCAACTCATCCTATACAATAACTGACAGCAATTTGGCTCGAATAGGCGACAAAAAATTTTCGGAAAAAAACCATGTACCCCCCCCCTTCTATCTAATTTTCACTTCGGAAAATCATTTAAACGCCCATAGCTGCCTTATTAAGCCACATATGGCAATGAATTTTTCACCGTTGGATTGCCCTAGTCGAGGCGCTTCTTCTGAGCAGAAAAAAAATTACCTGGATTTTTCCGTTTTAGAGAAATTCGCAAAAAACCAAAAAATCCATATTTTTGGCTCCCACAGCAAAAAATGGGTTAAATGGCCGGAACTTTTACTATACCCGAATACAACTCATCCTATACAATGACTGACAGTAATTTGGTTCGAATCGGCGACAAAAAAATTTCGGAAAAAAACCATGTACCCCCCCCTTCTATCTAATTTTCACTTCGGAAAATCATTTAAACGCCCATAGCTCCCTTATTAAGCCACATATGGCAATGAATTTTGCACCGTTGGATTGCCCTTGTCGAGGCGCTTCTTCTGGGCCAGAAAAAGTTTACCTGGATTTTTCCGTTTTAGAGAAATTCGCAAAAAACCAAAAAATCCATATTTTTGGCTCCCACAGCAAAAAATGGGTTAAATGGCCGGAACTTTTACTATACCCGAATTCAACTCATCCTATACAATGACTGACAGCAATTTGGTTCGAATCGGCGACAAAAAATTTTCGGAAAAAAACCATGTACCCCCCCCTTCTATCTAATTTTCACTTCGGAAAATCATTTAAACGCCCATAGCTCCCTTATTAAGCCACATATGGCAATGAATTTTTCACCGTTGGATTGCCCTTGTCGAGGCGCTTCTTCTGGGCCAGAAAAAGTTTACCTGGATTTTTCCGTTTTAGAGAAATTCGCAAAAAACCAAAAAATCCATATTTTTGGCTCCCACTGCAAAAAATGGGTTAAATGGCCGGAACTTTTACTATACCCGAATTCAACTCATCCTATACAATGACTGACAGCAATTTGGTTCGAATCGGCGACAAAAAATTTTCGGAAAAAAACCATGTACCCCCCCCTTCTATCTAATTTTCACTTCGGAAAATCATTTAAACGCCCATAGCTCCCTTATTAAGCCACATATGGCAATGAATTTTGCACCGTTGGATTGCCCTTGTCGAGGCGCTTCTTCTGAGCCAGAAAAAGTTTACCTGGATTTTTCCGTTTTAGAGAAATTCGCAAAAAAACAAAAAATCCATATTTTTGGCTCCCACAGGAAAAAATGGGTTCAATGGCCGGAACTTTTACTATACCTGAATTCAACTCATCCTATACAATAACTGACAGCAATTTGGTTCGAATCGGCGACAAAAAAATTTCGGAAAAAAACCATGTACCCCCCCCTTCTATCTAATTTTCACTTCGGAAAATCATTTAAACGCCCATAGCTCCCTTATTAAGCCACATATGGCAATGAATTTTGCACCGTTGGATTGCCCTTGTCGAGGCGCTTCTTCTGAGCCGGAAAAAGTTTACCTGGATTTTTCCGTTTTTATAGAAATTCGCAAAAAACCAAAAAATCCATATTTTTGTCTCCCACAGGAAAAAATGGGTTCAATGCCCGGAACTTTTACTATACCTGAATTCAACTCATCCTATACAATAACTGACAGCAATTTGGCTCGAATAGGCGACAAAAAATTTTCGGAAAAAAACCATGTACCCCCCCCCTTCTATCTAATTTTCACTTCGGAAAATCATTTAAACGCCCATAGCTCCCTTATTAAGCCACATATGGCAATGAATTTTTCACCGTTGGATTGCCCTAGTCGAGGCGCTTCTTCTGAGCAGAAAAAAAATTACCTGGATTTTTCCGTTTTAGAGAAATTCGCAAAAAACCAAAAAATCCATATTTTTGGCTCCCACAGCAAAAAATGGGTTAAATGGCCGGAACTTTTACTATACCCGAATACAACTCATCCTATACAATGACTGACAGTAATTTGGTTCGAATCGGCGACAAAAAAATTTCGGAAAAAAACCATGTACCCCCCCCTTCTATCTAATTTTCACTTCGGAAAATCATTTAAACGCCCATAGCTCCCTTATTAAGCCACATATGGCAATGAATTTTGCACCGTTGGATTGCCCTTGTCGAGGCGCTTCTTCTGGGCCAGAAAAAGTTTACCTGGATTTTTCCGTTTTAGAGAAATTCGCAAAAAACCAAAAAATCCATATTTTTGGCTCCCACAGCAAAAAATGGGTTAAATGGCCGGAACTTTTACTATACCCGAATTCAACTCATCCTATACAATGACTGACAGCAATTTGGTTCGAATCGGCGACAAAAAATTTTCGGAAAAAAACCATGTACCCCCCCCTTCTATCTAATTTTCACTTCGGAAAATCATTTAAACGCCCATAGCTCCCTTATTAAGCCACATATGGCAATGAATTTTTCACCGTTGGATTGCCCTAGTCGAGGCGCTTCTTCTGAGCAGAAAAAAATTTACCTGGATTTTTAAGTTTTAGAGAAATTCGCAAAAAACCAAAAAATCCATATTTTTGGCTCCCACAGCAAAAAATGGGTTAAATGGCCGGAACTTTTACTATACCCGAATTCAACTCATCCTATACAATGACTGACAGCAATTTGGTTCGAATCGGCGACAAAAAATTTTCGGAAAAAAACCATGTACCCCCCCCTTCTATCTAATTTTCACTTCGGAAAATCATTTAAACGCCCATAGCTCCCTTATTAAGCCACATATGGCAATGAATTTTGCACCGTTGGATTGCCCTTGTCGAGGCGCTTCTTCTGAGCCAGAAAAAGTTTACCTGGATTTTTCCGTTTTAGAGAAATTCGCAAAAAAACAAAAAATCCATATTTTTGGCTACCACAGGAAAAAATGGGTTCAATGGCCGGAACTTTTACTATACCTGAATTCAACTCATCCTATACAATAACTGACAGCAATTTGCTTCGAATCGGCGACAAAAAAATTTCGGAAAAAAAACCATGTACCCCCCCCTTCTACCTAATTTTCACTTCGGAAAATCATTTAAACGCCCATAGCTCCCTTATTAAGCCACATATGGCAATGAATTTTGCACCGTTGGATTGCCCTTGTCGAGGCGCTTCTTCTGAGCCGGAAAAAGTTTACCTGGATTTTTCCGTTTTTATAGAAATTCGCAAAAAACCAAAAAATCCATATTTTTGTCTCCCACAGGAAAAAATGGGTTCAATGCCCGGAACTTTTACTATACCTGAATTCAACTCATCCTATACAATAACTGACAGCAATTTGGCTCGAATAGGCGACAAAAAATTTTCGGAAAAAAACCATGTACCCCCCCCCCTTCTATCTAATTTTCACTTCGGAAAATCATTTAAACGCCCATAGCTCCCTTATTAAGCCACATATGGCAATGAATTTTGCACCGTTGGATTGCCCTTGTCGAGGCGCTTCTTCTGGGCCAGAAAAAGTTTACCTGGATTTTTCCGTTTTAGAGAAATTCGCAAAAAACCAAAAAATCCATATTTTTGGCTCCCACAGCAAAAAATGGGTTAAATGGCCGGAACTTTTACTATACCCGAATTCAACTCATCCTATACAATGACTGACAGCAATTTGGTTCGAATCGGCGACAAAAAATTTTCGGAAAAAAACCATGTACCCCCCCCTTCTATCTAATTTTCACTTCGGAAAATCATTTAAACGCCCATAGCTCCCTTATTAAGCCACATATGGCAATGAATTTTGCACCGTTGGATTGCCCTTGTCGAGGCGCTTCATCTGAGCCAGAAAAAGTTTACCTGGATTTTTAAGTTTTAGAGAAATTCGCAAAAAACCAAAAAATCCATATTTTTGGCTCCCACAGCAAAAAATGGGTTAAATGGCCGGAACTTTTACTATACCCGAATTCAACTCATCCTATACAATGACTGACAGCAATTTGGTTCGAATCGGCGACAAAAAATTTTCGGAAAAAAACCATGTACCCCCCCCTTCTATCTAATTTTCACTTCGGAAAATCATTTAAACGCCCATAGCTCCCTTATTAAGCCACATATGGCAATGAATTTTGCACCGTTGGATTGCCCTTGTCGAGGCGCTTCTTCTGAGCCAGAAAAAGTTTACCTGGATTTTTAAGTTTTAGAGAAATTCGCAAAAAACCAAAAAATCCATATTTTTGGCTCCCACAGCAAAAAATGGGTTAAATGGCCGGAACTTTTACTATACCCGAATTCAACTCATCCTATACAATAACTGACAGCAATTTGGCTCGAATAGGCGACAAAAAATTTTCGGAAAAAAACCATGTACCCCCCCCCTTCTATCTAATTTTCACTTCGGAAAATCATTTAAACGCCCATAGCTCCCTTATTAAGCCACATATGGCAATGAATTTTTCACCGTTGGATTGCCCTAGTCGAGGCGCTTCTTCTGAGCAGAAAAAAATTTACCTGGATTTTTCCGTTTCAGAGAAATTCGCAAAAAAACAAAAAATCCATATTTTTGGCTCCCACAGCAAAAAATGGGTTCAATGGCCGGAACTTTTACTATACACGAATTCAACTCATCCTATACAATGACTGACAGCAATTTGGTTCGAATCGGCGACAAAAAATTTTCGGAAAAAAACCATGTACCCCCCCCTTCTATCTAATTTTCACTTCGGAAAATCATTTAAACGCCCATAGCTCCCTTATTAAGCCACATATGGCAATGAATTTTGCACCGTTGGATTGCCCTTGTCGAGGCGCTTCTTCTGAGCCAGAAAAAGTTTACCTGGATTTTTCCGTTTCCGAGAAATTCGCAAAAAAACAAAAAATCCATATTTTTGGCTCCCACAGCAAAAAATGGGTTCAATGGCCGGAACTTTTACTATACACGAATTCAACTCATCCTATACAATGACTGACAGCAATTTGGTTCGAATCGGCGACAAAAAATTTTCGGAAAAAAACCATGTACCCCCCCCTTCTATCTAATTTTCACTTCGGAAAATCATTTAAACGCCCATAGCTCCCTTATTAAGCCACATATGGCAATGAATTTTGCACCGTTGGATTGCCCTTGTCGAGGCGCTTCTTCTGAGCCAGAAAAAGTTTACCTGGATTTTTCCGTTTCAGAGAAATTCGCAAAAAAACAAAAAATCCATATTTTTGGCTCCCACAGCAAAAAATGGGTTCAATGGCCGGAACTTTTACTATACACGAATTCAACTCATCCTATACAATGACTGACAGCAATTTGGTTCGAATCGGCGACAAAAAATTTTCGGAAAAAAACCATGTACCCCCCCCTTCTATCTAATTTTCACTTCGGAAAATCATTTAAACGCCCATAGCTCCCTTATTAAGCCACATATGGCAATGAATTTTCCACCGTTGGATTGCCCTTGTCGAGGCGCTTCTTCTGAGCCAGAAAAAGTTTACCTGGATTTTTCCGTTTCAGAGAAATTCGCAAAAAAACAAAAAATCCATATTTTTGGCTCCCACAGCAAAAAATGGGTTCAATGGCCGGAACTTTTACTATACACGAATTCAACTCATCCTATACAATGACTGACAGCAATTTGGTTCGAATCGGCGACAAAAAATTTTCGGAAAAAAACCATGTACCCCCCCCTTCTATCTAATTTTCACTTCGGAAAATCATTTAAACGCCCATAGCTCCCTTATTAAGCCACATATGGCAATGAATTTTCCACCGTTGGATTGCCCTTGTCGAGGCGCTTCTTCTGAGCCAGAAAAAGTTTACCTGGATTTTTACGTTTTAGAGAAATTCGCAAAAAACCAAAAAATCCATATTTTTGGCTCCCACAGCAAAAAATGGGTTAAATGGCCGGAACTTTTACTATACCCGAATTCAACTCATCCTATACAATGACTGACAGCAATTTGGTTCGAATCGGCGACAAAAAATTTTCGGAAAAAAACCATGTACCCCCCCCTTCTATCTAATTTTCACTTCGGAAAATCATTTAAACGCCCATAGCTCCCTTATTAAGCCACATATGGCAATGAATTTTCCACCGTTGGATTGCCCTTGTCGAGGCGCTTCTTCTGAGCCAGAAAAAGTTTACCTGGATTTTTCCGTTTCAGAGAAATTCGCAAAAAAACAAAAAATCCATATTTTTGGCTCCCACAGCAAAAAATGGGTTCAATGGCCGGAACTTTTACTATACACGAATTCAACTCATCCTATACAATGACTGACAGCAATTTGGTTCGAATCGGCGACAAAAAATTTTCGGAAAAAAACCATGTACCCCCCCCTTCTATCTAATTTTCACTTCGGAAAATCATTTAAACGCCCATAGCTCCCTTATTAAGCCACATATGGCAATGAATTTTCCACCGTTGGATTGCCCTTGTCGAGGCGCTTCTTCTGAGCCAGAAAAAGTTTACCTGGATTTTTACGTTTTAGAGAAATTCGCAAAAAACCAAAAAATCCATATTTTTGGCTCCCACAGCAAAAAATGGGTTAAATGGCCGGAACTTTTACTATACCCGAATTCAACTCATCCTATACAATGACTGACAGCAATTTGGTTCGAATCGGCGACAAAAAATTTTCGGAAAAAAACCATGTACCCCCCCCTTCTATCTAATTTTCACTTCGGAAAATCATTTAAACGCCCATAGCTCCCTTATTAAGCCACATATGGCAATGAATTTTGCACCGTTGGATTGCCCTTGTCGAGGCGCTTCTTCTGAGCCAGAAAAAGTTTACCTGGATTTTTCCGTTTCAGAGAAATTCGCAAAAAAACAAAAAATCCATATTTTTGGCTCCCACAGCAAAAAATGGGTTCAATGGCCGGAACTTTTACTATACACGAATTCAACTCATCCTATACAATGACTGACAGCAATTTGGTTCGAATCGGCGACAAAAAATTTTCGGAAAAAAACCATGTACCCCCCCCTTCTATCTAATTTTCACTTCGGAAAATCATTTAAACGCCCATAGCTCCCTTATTAAGCCACATATGGCAATGAATTTTGCACCGTTGGATTGCCCTTGTCGAGGCGCTTCTTCTGAGCCGGAAAAAGTTTACCTGGATTTTTCCGTTTTTATAGAAATTCGCAAAAAACCGAAAAATCCATATTTTTGGCTCCCACAGCAAAAAATGGGTTCAATGGCCGGAACTTTTACTATACCCGAATTCAACTCATCCTATACAATGACTGACAGCAATTTGGATCGAATCGGCGACAAAAAATTTTCTATCCAATTTTGACATTAGGAAAATCATTTAAACGCCCATAGCTCCCTTATTAAGCCACATATGGCAATGAATTTTGCACCGTTGGATTGTCCTTGTCGAGGCGCTTCTTCTGAGCACGAAAAAGTTTACCTGGATTTTTCCGTTTTAGAGAAATTCGCAAAAAACCAAAAAATCCATATTTTTGGCTCCCACAGGAAAAAATGGGTTCAATGGCCGGAACTTTTACTATACCTGAATTCAACTCATCCTATACAATGACTGACAGCAATTTGGTTCGAATCGGCGACAAAAAAATTTCGGAAAAAAACCATGTACCCCCCCCTTCTATCTAATTTTCACTTCGGAAAATCATTTAAACGCCCATAGCTCCCTTATTAAGCCACATATGGCAATGAATTTTGCACCGTTGGATTGCCCTTGTCGAGGCGCTTCTTCTGAGCCCGAAAAAGTTTACCTGGATTTTTCCGTTTTAGAGAAATTCGCAAAAAAAAATTCATATTTTTGGCTCCCACAGGAAAAAATGGGTTCAATGGCCGGAACTTTTACTATACCTGAATTCAACTCATCCTATACAATGACTGACAGCAATTTGGTTCGAATCGGCGACAAAAAATTTTCGGAAAAAAACCATGTACCCCCCCTTCTATCTAATTTTCACTTCGGAAAATCATTTAAACGCCCATAGCTCCCTTATTAAGCCACATATGGCAATGAATTTTGCACCGTTGGATTGCCCTTGTCGAGGCGCTTCTTCTGAGCCGGAAAAAGTTTACCTGGATTTTTCCGTTTTTATAGAAATTCGCAAAAAACCAAAAAATCCATATTTTTGGCACCCACAGGAAAAAATGGGTTCAATGCCCGGAACTTTTACTATACCTGAATTCAACTCATCCTATACAATAACTGACAGCAATTTGGCTCGAATAGGCGACAAAAAATTTTCGGAAAAAACCATGTACCCCCCCCCTTCTATCTAATTTTCACTTCGGAAAATCATTTAAACGCCCATAGCTGCCTTATTAAGCCACATATGGCAATGAATTTTTCACCGTTGGATTGCCCTAGTCGAGGCGCTTCTTCTGAGCAGAAAAAAATTTACCTGGATTTTTCCGTTTTAGAGAAATTCGCAAAAAACCAAAAAATCCATATTTTTGGCTCCCACAGCAAAAAATGGGTTAAATGGCCGGAACTTTTACTATACCCGAATTCAACTCATCCTATACAATGACTGACAGTAATTTGGTTCGAATCGGCGACAAAAAAATTTCGGAAAAAAACCATGTACCCCCCCCTTCTATCTAATTTTCACTTCGGAAAATCATTTAAACGCCCATAGCTCCCTTATTAAGCCACATATGGCAATGAATTTTGCACCGTTGGATTGCCCTTGTCGAGGCGCTTCTTCTGAGCCAGAAAAAGTTTACCTGGATTTTTACGTTTTAGAGAAATTCGCAAAAAACCAAAAAATCCATATTTTTGTCTCCCACAGGAAAAAATGGGTTCAATGCCCGGAACTTTTACTATACCTGAATTCAACTCATCCTATACAATAACTGACAGCAATTTGGCTCGAATAGGCGACAAAAAATTTTCGGAAAAAAACCATGTACCCCCCCCTTCTATCTAATTTTCACTTCGGAAAATCATTTAAACGCCCATAGCTGCCTTATTAAGCCACATATGGCAATGAATTTTTCACCGTTGGATTGCCCTAGTCGAGGCGCTTCTTCTGAGCAGAAAAAAAATTACCTGGATTTTTCCGTTTTAGAGAAATTCGCAAAAAACCAAAAAATCCATATTTTTGGCTCCCACAGCAAAAAATGGGTTAAATGGCCGGAACTTTTACTATACCCGAATTCAACTCATCCTATACAATGACTGACAGCAATTTGGTTCGAATCGGCGACAAAAAATTTTCGGAAAAAAACCATGTACCCCCCCCTTCTATCTAATTTTCACTTCGGAAAATCATTTAAACGCCCATAGCTCCCTTATTAAGCCACATATGGCAATGAATTTTGCACCGTTGGATTGCCCTTGTCGAGGCGCTTCTTCTGAGCCAGAAAAAGTTTACCTGGATTTTTCCGTTTTAGAGAAATTCGCAAAAAAACAAAAAATCCATATTTTTGGCTACCACAGGAAAAAATGGGTTCAATGGCCGGAACTTTTACTATACCTGAATTCAACTCATCCTATACAATAACTGACAGCAATTTGCTTCGAATCGGCGACAAAAAAATTTCGGAAAAAAAACCATGTACCCCCCCCTTCTACCTAATTTTCACTTCGGAAAATCATTTAAACGCCCATAGCTCCCTTATTAAGCCACATATGGCAATGAATTTTGCACCGTTGGATTGCCCTTGTCGAGGCGCTTCTTCTGAGCCGGAAAAAGTTTACCTGGATTTTTCCGTTTTTATAGAAATTCGCAAAAAACCAAAAAATCCATATTTTTGTCTCCCACAGGAAAAAATGGGTTCAATGCCCGGAACTTTTACTATACCTGAATTCAACTCATCCTATACAATAACTGACAGCAATTTGGCTCGAATAGGCGACAAAAAATTTTCGGAAAAAAACCATGTACCCCCCCCCTTCTATCTAATTTTCACTTCGGAAAATCATTTAAACGCCCATAGCTGCCTTATTAAGCCACATATGGCAATGAATTTTTCACCGTTGGATTGCCCTAGTCGAGGCGCTTCTTCTGAGCAGAAAAAAAATTACCTGGATTTTTCCGTTTTAGAGAAATTCGCAAAAAACCAAAAAATCCATATTTTTGGCTCCCACAGCAAAAAATGGGTTAAATGGCCGGAACTTTTACTATACCCGAATACAACTCATCCTATACAATGACTGACAGTAATTTGGTTCGAATCGGCGACAAAAAAATTTCGGAAAAAAACCATGTACCCCCCCCTTCTATCTAATTTTCACTTCGGAAAATCATTTAAACGCCCATAGCTCCCTTATTAAGCCACATATGGCAATGAATTTTGCACCGTTGGATTGCCCTTGTCGAGGCGCTTCTTCTGGGCCAGAAAAAGTTTACCTGGATTTTTCCGTTTTAGAGAAATTCGCAAAAAACCAAAAAATCCATATTTTTGGCTCCCACAGCAAAAAATGGGTTAAATGGCCGGAACTTTTACTATACCCGAATTCAACTCATCCTATACAATGACTGACAGCAATTTGGTTCGAATCGGCGACAAAAAATTTTCGGAAAAAAACCATGTACCCCCCCCTTCTATCTAATTTTCACTTCGGAAAATCATTTAAACGCCCATAGCTCCCTTATTAAGCCACATATGGCAATGAATTTTGCACCGTTGGATTGCCCTTGTCGAGGCGCTTCATCTGAGCCAGAAAAAGTTTACCTGGATTTTTAAGTTTTAGAGAAATTCGCAAAAAACCAAAAAATCCATATTTTTGGCTCCCACAGCAAAAAATGGGTTAAATGGCCGGAACTTTTACTATACCCGAATTCAACTCATCCTATACAATGACTGACAGCAATTTGGTTCGAATCGGCGACAAAAAATTTTCGGAAAAAAACCATGTACCCCCCCCTTCTATCTAATTTTCACTTCGGAAAATCATTTAAACGCCCATAGCTCCCTTATTAAGCCACATATGGCAATGAATTTTGCACCGTTGGATTGCCCTTGTCGAGGCGCTTCTTCTGAGCCAGAAAAAGTTTACCTGGATTTTTAAGTTTTAGAGAAATTCGCAAAAAACCAAAAAATCCATATTTTTGGCTCCCACAGCAAAAAATGGGTTAAATGGCCGGAACTTTTACTATACCCGAATTCAACTCATCCTATACAATAACTGACAGCAATTTGGCTCGAATAGGCGACAAAAAATTTTCGGAAAAAAACCATGTACCCCCCCCCTTCTATCTAATTTTCACTTCGGAAAATCATTTAAACGCCCATAGCTCCCTTATTAAGCCACATATGGCAATGAATTTTTCACCGTTGGATTGCCCTAGTCGAGGCGCTTCTTCTGAGCAGAAAAAAATTTACCTGGATTTTTCCGTTTTAGAGAAATTCGCAAAAAACCAAAAAATCCATATTTTTGGCTCCCACAGCAAAAAATGGGTTAAATGGCCGGAACTTTTACTATACCCGAATTCAACTCATCCTATACAATGACTGACAGCAATTTGGTTCGAATCGGCGACAAAAAATTTTCGGAAAAAAACCATGTACCCCCCCCTTCTATCTAATTTTCACTTCGGAAAATCATTTAAACGCCCATAGCTCCCTTATTAAGCCACATATGGCAATGAATTTTGCACCGTTGGATTGCCCTTGTCGAGGCGCTTCTTCTGAGCCAGAAAAAGTTTACCTGGATTTTTCCGTTTTAGAGAAATTCGCAAAAAAACAAAAAATCCATATTTTTGGCTACCACAGGAAAAAATGGGTTCAATGGCCGGAACTTTTACTATACCTGAATTCAACTCATCCTATACAATAACTGACAGCAATTTGCTTCGAATCGGCGACAAAAAAATTTCGGAAAAAAAACCATGTACCCCCCCCTTCTACCTAATTTTCACTTCGGAAAATCATTTAAACGCCCATAGCTCCCTTATTAAGCCACATATGGCAATGAATTTTGCACCGTTGGATTGCCCTTGTCGAGGCGCTTCTTCTGAGCCGGAAAAAGTTTACCTGGATTTTTCCGTTTTTATAGAAATTCGCAAAAAACCAAAAAATCCATATTTTTGTCTCCCACAGGAAAAAATGGGTTCAATGCCCGGAACTTTTACTATACCTGAATTCAACTCATCCTATACAATAACTGACAGCAATTTGGCTCGAATAGGCGACAAAAAATTTTCGGAAAAAAACCATGTACCCCCCCCCTTCTATCTAATTTTCACTTCGGAAAATCATTTAAACGCCCATAGCTGCCTTATTAAGCCACATATGGCAATGAATTTTTCACCGTTGGATTGCCCTAGTCGAGGCGCTTCTTCTGAGCAGAAAAAAAATTACCTGGATTTTTCCGTTTTAGAGAAATTCGCAAAAAACCAAAAAATCCATATTTTTGGCTCCCACAGCAAAAAATGGGTTAAATGGCCGGAACTTTTACTATACCCGAATACAACTCATCCTATACAATGACTGACAGTAATTTGGTTCGAATCGGCGACAAAAAAATTTCGGAAAAAAACCATGTACCCCCCCCTTCTATCTAATTTTCACTTCGGAAAATCATTTAAACGCCCATAGCTCCCTTATTAAGCCACATATGGCAATGAATTTTGCACCGTTGGATTGCCCTTGTCGAGGCGCTTCTTCTGGGCCAGAAAAAGTTTACCTGGATTTTTCCGTTTTAGAGAAATTCGCAAAAAACCAAAAAATCCATATTTTTGGCTCCCACAGCAAAAAATGGGTTAAATGGCCGGAACTTTTACTATACCCGAATTCAACTCATCCTATACAATGACTGACAGCAATTTGGTTCGAATCGGCGACAAAAAATTTTCGGAAAAAAACCATGTACCCCCCCCTTCTATCTAATTTTCACTTCGGAAAATCATTTAAACGCCCATAGCTCCCTTATTAAGCCACATATGGCAATGAATTTTGCACCGTTGGATTGCCCTTGTCGAGGCGCTTCATCTGAGCCAGAAAAAGTTTACCTGGATTTTTAAGTTATAGAGAAATTCGCAAAAAACCAAAAAATCCATATTTTTGGCTCCCACAGCAAAAAATGGGTTAAATGGCCGGAACTTTTACTATACCCGAATTCAACTCATCCTATACAATGACTGACAGCAATTTGGTTCGAATCGGCGACAAAAAATTTTCGGAAAAAAACCATGTACCCCCCCCTTCTATCTAATTTTCACTTCGGAAAATCATTTAAACGCCCATAGCTCCCTTATTAAGCCACATATGGCAATGAATTTTGCACCGTTGGATTGCCCTTGTCGAGGCGCTTCTTCTGAGCCAGAAAAAGTTTACCTGGATTTTTAAGTTTTAGAGAAATTCGCAAAAAACCAAAAAATCCATATTTTTGGCTCCCACAGCAAAAAATGGGTTAAATGGCCGGAACTTTTACTATACCCGAATTCAACTCATCCTATACAATAACTGACAGCAATTTGGCTCGAATAGGCGACAAAAAATTTTCGGAAAAAAACCATGTACCCCCCCCCTTCTATCTAATTTTCACTTCGGAAAATCATTTAAACGCCCATAGCTCCCTTATTAAGCCACATATGGCAATGAATTTTTCACCGTTGGATTGCCCTAGTCGAGGCGCTTCTTCTGAGCAGAAAAAAATTTACCTGGATTTTTCCGTTTTAGAGAAATTCGCAAAAAACCAAAAAATCCATATTTTTGGCTCCCACAGCAAAAAATGGGTTAAATGGCCGGAACTTTTACTATACCCGAATTCAACTCATCCTATACAATGACTGACAGCAATTTGGTTCGAATCGGCGACAAAAAATTTTCGGAAAAAAACCATGTACCCCCCCCTTCTATCTAATTTTCACTTCGGAAAATCATTTAAACGCCCATAGCTCCCTTATTAAGCCACATATGGCAATGAATTTTGCACCGTTGGATTGCCCTTGTCGAGGCGCTTCTTCTGAGCCAGAAAAAGTTTACCTGGATTTTTCCGTTTCCGAGAAATTCGCAAAAAAACAAAAAATCCATATTTTTGGCTCCCACAGCAAAAAATGGGTTCAATGGCCGGAACTTTTACTATACACGAATTCAACTCATCCTATACAATGACTGACAGCAATTTGGTTCGAATCGGCGACAAAAAATTTTCGGAAAAAAACCATGTACCCCCCCCTTCTATCTAATTTTCACTTCGGAAAATCATTTAAACGCCCATAGCTCCCTTATTAAGCCACATATGGCAATGAATTTTGCACCGTTGGATTGCCCTTGTCGAGGCGCTTCTTCTGAGCCAGAAAAAGTTTACCTGGATTTTTCCGTTTCAGAGAAATTCGCAAAAAAACAAAAAATCCATATTTTTGGCTCCCACAGCAAAAAATGGGTTCAATGGCCGGAACTTTTACTATACACGAATTCAACTCATCCTATACAATGACTGACAGCAATTTGGTTCGAATCGGCGACAAAAAATTTTCGGAAAAAAACCATGTACCCCCCCCTTCTATCTAATTTTCACTTCGGAAAATCATTTAAACGCCCATAGCTCCCTTATTAAGCCACATATGGCAATGAATTTTCCACCGTTGGATTGCCCTTGTCGAGGCGCTTCTTCTGAGCCAGAAAAAGTTTACCTGGATTTTTCCGTTTCAGAGAAATTCGCAAAAAAACAAAAAATCCATATTTTTGGCTCCCACAGCAAAAAATGGGTTCAATGGCCGGAACTTTTACTATACACGAATTCAACTCATCCTATACAATGACTGACAGCAATTTGGTTCGAATCGGCGACAAAAAATTTTCGGAAAAAAACCATGTACCCCCCCCTTCTATCTAATTTTCACTTCGGAAAATCATTTAAACGCCCATAGCTCCCTTATTAAGCCACATATGGCAATGAATTTTCCACCGTTGGATTGCCCTTGTCGAGGCGCTTCTTCTGAGCCAGAAAAAGTTTACCTGGATTTTTACGTTTTAGAGAAATTCGCAAAAAACCAAAAAATCCATATTTTTGGCTCCCACAGCAAAAAATGGGTTAAATGGCCGGAACTTTTACTATACCCGAATTCAACTCATCCTATACAATGACTGACAGCAATTTGGTTCGAATCGGCGACAAAAAATTTTCGGAAAAAAACCATGTACCCCCCCCTTCTATCTAATTTTCACTTCGGAAAATCATTTAAACGCCCATAGCTCCCTTATTAAGCCACATATGGCAATGAATTTTCCACCGTTGGATTGCCCTTGTCGAGGCGCTTCTTCTGAGCCAGAAAAAGTTTACCTGGATTTTTCCGTTTCAGAGAAATTCGCAAAAAAACAAAAAATCCATATTTTTGGCTCCCACAGCAAAAAATGGGTTCAATGGCCGGAACTTTTACTATACACGAATTCAACTCATCCTATACAATGACTGACAGCAATTTGGTTCGAATCGGCGACAAAAAATTTTCGGAAAAAAACCATGTACCCCCCCCTTCTATCTAATTTTCACTTCGGAAAATCATTTAAACGCCCATAGCTCCCTTATTAAGCCACATATGGCAATGAATTTTCCACCGTTGGATTGCCCTTGTCGAGGCGCTTCTTCTGAGCCAGAAAAAGTTTACCTGGATTTTTACGTTTTAGAGAAATTCGCAAAAAACCAAAAAATCCATATTTTTGGCTCCCACAGCAAAAAATGGGTTAAATGGCCGGAACTTTTACTATACCCGAATTCAACTCATCCTATACAATGACTGACAGTAATTTGGTTCGAATCGGCGACAAAAAAATTTCGGAAAAAAACCATGTACCCCCCCCTTCTATCTAATTTTCACTTCGGAAAATCATTTAAACGCCCATAGCTCCCTTATTAAGCCACATATGGCAATGAATTTTGCACCGTTGGATTGCCCTTGTCGAGGCGCTTCTTCTGAGCCGGAAAAAGTTTACCTGGATTTTTCCGTTTTTATAGAAATTCGCAAAAAACCGAAAAATCCATATTTTTGGCTCCCACAGCAAAAAATGGGTTCAATGGCCGGAACTTTTACTATACCCGAATTCAACTCATCCTATACAATGACTGACAGCAATTTGGTTCGAATCGGCGACAAAAAATTTTCTATCCAATTTTGACATTAGGAAAATCATTTAAACGCCCATAGCTCCCTTATTAAGCCACATATGGCAATGAATTTTGCACCGTTGGATTGTCCTTGTCGAGGCGCTTCTTCTGAGCACGAAAAAGTTTACCTGGATTTTTCCGTTTTAGAGAAATTCGCAAAAAACCAAAAAATCCATATTTTTGGCTCCCACAGGAAAAAATGGGTTCAATGGCCGGAACTTTTACTATACCTGAATTCAACTCATCCTATACAATGACTGACAGCAATTTGGTTCGAATCGGCGACAAAAAAATTTCGGAAAAAAACCATGTACCCCCCCCTTCTATCTAATTTTCACTTCGGAAAATCATTTAAACGCCCATAGCTCCCTTATTAAGCCACATATGGCAATGAATTTTGCACCGTTGGATTGCCCTTGTCGAGGCGCTTCTTCTGAGCCCGAAAAAGTTTACCTGGATTTTTCCGTTTTAGAGAAATTCGCAAAAAAAAAATCATATTTTTGGCTCCCACAGGAAAAAATGGGTTCAATGGCCGGAACTTTTACTATACCTGAATTCAACTCATCCTATACAATGACTGACAGCAATTTGGTTCGAATCGGCGACAAAAAATTTTCGGAAAAAAACCATGTACCCCCCCTTCTATCTAATTTTCACTTCGGAAAATCATTTAAACGCCCATAGCTCCCTTATTAAGCCACATATGGCAATGAATTTTGCACCGTTGGATTGCCCTTGTCGAGGCGCTTCTTCTGAGCCGGAAAAAGTTTACCTGGATTTTTCCGTTTTTATAGAAATTCGCAAAAAACCAAAAAATCCATATTTTTGGCACCCACAGGAAAAAATGGGTTCAATGCCCGGAACTTTTACTATACACGAATTCAACTCATCCTATACAATGACTGACAGCAATTTGGTTCGAATCGGCGACAAAAAATTTTCGGAAAAAAACCATGTACCCCCCCCTTCTATCTAATTTTCACTTCGGAAAATCATTTAAACGCCCATAGCTCCCTTATTAAGCCACATATGGCAATGAATTTTGCACCGTTGGATTGCCCTTGTCGAGGCGCTTCTTCTGAGCCAGAAAAAGTTTACCTGGATTTTTCCGTTTTAGAGAAATTCGCAAAAAACCAACAAATCCATATTTTTGGCTCCCACAGCAAAAAATGGGTTCAATGGCCGGAACTTTTACTATACCTGAATTCAACTCATCCTATACAATGACTGACAGCAATTTGGTTCGAATCGGCGACAAAAAATTTTGGAAAAAAACCATGTACCCCCCCCTTCTATCTAATTTTCACTTCGGAAAATCATTTAAACGCCCATAGCTCCCTTATTAAGCCACATATGGCAATGAATTTTGCACCGTTGGATTGCCCTTGTCGAAGCGCTTCTTCTGAGCCAGAAAAAGTTTACCTGGATTTTTCCGTTTTTCAGAAATTCGCAAAAAACCAAAAAATCCATATTTTTGGCTCCCACAGGAAAAAATGGGTTCAATCGCCGGAACTTTTACTATACCTGAATTCAACTCATCCTATACAATGACTGACAGCAATTTGGTTCGAATCGGCGACAAAAAAATTTTGGAAAAAAACCATGTACCCCCCCTTCTATCTAATTTTCACTTCGGAAAATCATTTAAACGCCCATAGCTCCCTTATTAAGCCACATATGGCAATGAATTTTGCACCGTTGGATTGCTCTTGTCAAGGCGCTTCTTCTGAGCTGAAAAAAATTAACCTGGATTTTTCCGTTTTAGAGAGCCCTCCCTCGTCAACGAGTCACGAGCCGCCACTGCATAGGAACTATTTTCCCATCATTGATTGGTCAAAATGAGAGAAGAGTTTACATCAAGACATGTTCGATTTTTGATAACTACTGTCAAAATTTAATATTTGATCGATTTTTTGGTTATTAGTGTCAAACTTATCGAGTTTTTGTATCAAACGCGTCACTAAACTACAATTTTGTTATTAGAATACCACTACCGTAAGTCCCTTTATGACTTTTTTTGTTGTTAATTTTCCTTCGAATGTATGTTTTCAAATTTGCCGCGTTCGCCAGAGTGAAACATTCTTAAGGTAACATTCTCCATTCGAAGGGACATCTACTGCATTCTTAACTAGGATGTACTTGTAGTATTCAGAGCATGGCCTCCTAGATCGAAAGAGGTAAGGTCTCTTAGGAAACTTTGTCGCTTTCGATCAAGGAGGCCATGATTCAGAGTATAAACAAATCCTAGTTAAAAAAATGTCAAACAAGAAATTGAGGTTATGGTAAAAGAAAATTTATATTTCTTGAATATATATTTTATAAAACGTACACCAATGCGGTTTTCTTGTTTTAAAGTATATTTCCTATAGGTTACTGCGCATTGGCGTACATTTTATAAAACATGATATACTTACAAGGGTGTATTTTTAAAATGTGCCGAAATTTTACCTAGGAGGTTGTAGGACAACGTAGAAAACTAAAAGCAATTAAAAAAAATTGTAGCTCAAAAAATAAATGTCATTTTATTTTTTGACATAGAATTTTTTAAATATTTTTTCCGAGTTCTACATGAAGCCAGTAGCTCGTAATTAAAATATCTCCACAACTTTCAAAATCATCCAGTATTTGTATGCAGTGGCGGCGGCTTTAGCTATAAAAGCATACAGGGTGTTTCTGAAATACGTGTGTTAATTTTAACCAGTGAAAGAACTCGCCAATTTATGAAACTTTTCTCTATAATATTTTGTAAAATTCGTAAAATTATTCCAAGATTTTTTGCCCCACAATTTTTACCAAACGAGTCGTTTTGTGTTATTAATTAGTTTCTATTTTTTGTAACCATGAGAATCTAAATTTTGATTATTTATTTTTTTCTATAACAATGGAACTTTTTAACAAAGCTCTGTTTCTATCACAACAGAACATTTTCGCCCTTACCCATAGGCGGGTATACACTTTGATGGTTAATTTATTCCAAATTTTAAATCAATTTGTATTGCTTTTTCGTAAAAATGTTATAGAGAAAAGTTCCATTATTTAGGGCGTTCTTCCACTGGTTAAAATTAACACACGTATTTCAGAAACACCCTGTATATTTTCCATAAACACGGAAGACTGCGAAGAGTTCTATAAATTGAAAATCCGTCATTTTAAAACAATAATTTGTCGCGAAATACAAATCTGGTTTTATTATTTGGTACTACACCACTGCAAAAACCGATGTTTTTTAAAACCGTTCACCGCACACACTTCAAATTTGCTCGAATTGACAAGTCTGTCGACGGACATAATCAGGGTAAACCTGAAAATTTTCCTCATTTTTGTTCGGCAGCAAAACCGACGATTTTCAGGGCACTCACTTCAGATTTGCATCGTTTTTGTTCGAACAGAGTTTTTCGTCGAACAAAAACGCAATCTGTGGGGCCCTTAAGTTTTACCGTGCAATTCCCTATGGCAACAGTTAAAAAAAATGTACTGTATAAAATAAAATAATTTCCGTCATCTTGTTCGATTTGACATTTCTAAAAATCTGTTATCAACTGTTATCTTATACGTTATTAATTTTTTTGTTGTTAACCGCACATCTGTTTCCTGCAATTTACGTTATAACGGGCCTTCAAATAAATTTATATTTAGAGCAACCTATGGAAATTCAATTGTTTGCAACATTTTTCCAGCGTAGAAAATTACACAAGAAACGCCTGACATTTAAACGAAATAAAATTAGGTTAGAAAATATTTATAATTCTTGTAGTGCATTCTCCCTATTCTCCCTCCACGGAATATGACAATATGAAATTGGGAAAAAGCTTACTATGCATATTATGCAACTCCGGAGAATAATTGGTTACCTACAAAAATTACTTTACACTGTTAAAAGAATTAAAATGTCTCCTACGCCTACTCTAAATATATGTATGTATACAGAGTGATCAACAAGAAACCAAATCAAGAGTGCTACCTCATCTTTTGTTTTATCGAAACGTATTTCTATCATGGATCAGCCGCTTTTATTTACTTGCTGTAAACACTCGTTTTGTTGGTTGCCTACCTCTCAAAAATCTATTATTAATTGCCTTTATAAATTTTTTGTAATTCATGAATAATAGATTTAAAAGCAAGTTATAATTAATTATAACTGAGGAGGCAAGACGCCGGTAATTATGTTGATAACCACTGCACTATTACTTGATAGTATTATCCGTAATAGTGTATGTACTCCGGCAAAATTGCCGTGCCGCCGGGTGGAGGTGGGATAGTATTGATTAGGGAAAAAACACACAGTTACACAAAATTCCTTCATAAGGCACAATCTTGAGTTACAAAATTTTAAAAATTATTATTTTTCACAATTCTTTGTTTTGTTATTTTCTGTAAGTGTAAAAGTTATTATTCTCTCATTTTTGGGTAACTGAGAACTTACTCGTATTTTTCTAGCAATGTTTAAAACATTTAAATTACTCCAAGGTCAAAAAATAAGTTTTCACAAAAACTGCTCAAAATGTTCTCCATTGTGGTCCAGACAGAATCAAACTCGCCTCTCATAATTTCAAAAACCCTTATGAATCTGTCAATTTGTTTAGGGTAATGTGTGGGTTTTATTTCTTGCAACACACAAAGGGAAACAAATTAATATCCTTCTTAAAAATTTTCTGATAAGTGCCATAACACAATTTAACTTGCTGTCTTAAACGCCTTATGAAAGTTGAGGGATGTTCCTTGATAATTTGTCGAACATTTTGCACCATTTCTAAAATTTGAACTAAGGACTGACCTGACTTCTTCTTAATGATGGATTATGATGTGCTAAAATTAGGCACTATAATTGATAAACTTGTTGATAACCAATACCATCAGGTTCGGACATCTGGCTTGAAATTCTTCGGTGTAAGGGGGTACAAAGTAAGGCCAGTCTTCATTTTCTTGTTTCACCCTCTTTCGAAAATAATCTAATAAAAATGCCTTCTCTTTAATGGTAAAACCCATTTTACAAATTATTCTGGGATAATTATTGCTTACAACTTCAATAAACGTCTGTAAACTTTGCCGAAATCGAAGATTTGTTTTCTAGGTTAAATCACTTAAATTGTCAACAACAACAACCTTGGATTTTGAAATGTGACATTTCAACGAAGCATCTCCGTACCAGTGGCGTCGCGTTTGGCAATAAAGATGATAATTTACTTACTCTTACAAATGTAAAATGTTGCCCTTGTTAATCTTATAAATTGTTTCCCTTATCTTATAATAATAATAAAATGCACAATTATAATTCCAACGTCTAAAATTCATAAGGTATCATTTTTTATTAAATAGCGTTTGAGACCATAAATTGTCTACGCCCATGTTTTCACCGCTTATGTGCATATGATTTTGCTACGACGTGACCGATAATTTGCAACGCTTGCTCTGATTTGGATTCTTGTTGATCACTCTGTATTTATTTGAAGGCGCGATATTTTGTTATACGATAAAATTCTCGTATCACGTAACAGAAAATGCGCTACCGCAAACTCCCTATTGTCGCTTTGACTTTACAAACTTTAAAGTTATAAAAAATGTTAAAAAGGGCAGTTGTGTTTGTGATGTTGCTGAGTGTCGGGGCATCTCAGGAAGGCTGAGGCGGCTACTGTGGTCATGCTCGAGAAGGATCCAGAAGAAAAATTTGTTTGCAGTATTAAGTGCGGTGAGCACAAACATTCAGCGTGCGATTGCAAGATGACACCACCACGTACTTACATATCGGAGGACTTGGTACAATTCCGTCAAGATATTCTCGATAAGCACAACGAACTAAGAAATAAATTCGCATCTGGGGAAGAACCAAAGATGGCCGGAAAGAAAGTTAGCAACATGATGGTCCTCAACTACGACTTAGAGCTCGAACACATCGCCAAATGCTACGGAGGGCACTTTGTGTCGAATCATGACAAGTGCAGGCTCGCGCATGATAAAACAAGTGTTGGACAGAACTTAGCAGGATCAACTTCAAATACACCGAATTACCACATGAAGGACATGCAGAACTGGTAAGTAGACGGGTGGAGGGCACACGAATTGTGTTATTTGCAATTGGAATGTACCGGGTGATTTTAAATGATTGTGACTTTTTTTTCTTAAGTTGGGAACATTTTTGATAAATTATTTTGGCGAACTTGATACCTTAATCAACACATTGGCGTACGTACGTCATTTTGACATTTTATGTATTAATAAATTGGGTCAAATAGGCGAGGACGCCTATGTTTATGTCAACTATCACATTAAAAAGCAGAATAACCAACAATAATACATATTACCAACCTATGAAAAAAAGTCACATTCATTTAAAATCACCCGGTATTTATTTATTAATTTGACGAGATTTTAGGTACAACGAAGTGAAATTTGTAGACAGTGCAGATTCATTGGTTGAACCGTTGAAGGGATCAGCGACCCCAGCTGGTCGTGTTATTGGTCATTTTACACAGGTCGTGTGGGCGAATATGTACCGCGTGGGATGTGCAAGAATATGGAATCCGGAGGGTTAAAGCGGTCGGTGTTTACAAATACGCATTGATATGCAATTATAAAGCGCGTCCCGGTGGATCAAATGGGAATGTGATAGGCGCCCATATTTTTGTGGAAGGGGAACCCTGCAGTCAGTGTCCCGACAACATACCAAGCAAGGATAAATACACTTCTTTGTGTGGAAAACTCAATCCCGCTCTCACCGATCGTGGGATGGAAATGTCAACCGACAAAGGATCTGAGCGGCTCGTCCCAAGCCAGATAATATCATTGTGTGCCCTCGTGGCTTTATCGTATTTTTGGTGAGCCTGTTCTTTACATCAATACATTTCTGTTTTCTAACTGACATTACATTTTCAATTTTGAAGTTTTTTTCACTATCTTCCCTCCACCGAAATTGTGTTTTCCTCACCAAGGTACTTTAATTTTGAAAAAGCGTACACGATGCTGCATTGGCCCTATACATCACCTGCCGGTCCACAATCCCATAATCCACAAAAAAGTCAAAATTTTTAAACGATCTGTCAGTTTGACAGTAAATAATTAGTTACAGGATTTATTTTTTATCTATTTTTTGGATTTTTCTTCTCAATTAACTTTCGAATCTCTTCCTCGCTAGTATCTCCTCATCGACGATGATCTTCTGGTTGAAACATTATCTGGTTCTTCATTATCTGATTTTTCTAAGGGTGATAAATTGATCAAGTGCCTAATTCCAAAAAACATGTTTATCTGAAAGGAGGGGGAACCACCGGTCACACGTGATTACCGATAGAGTTTGCTAGATTAGTCTGCAAACAACTTTTGGTACCTTAGAGAATATTGATTGCGTCTAGTTATTCAAAAGAGAAAAGTGAAATTAGTGAAATTTAAACGAAACGCAAACAATTGGGAAGAGATTGGAGTGATCAACTAATAGAGCTAGTACAGTAGCGACCACAAAATTTTGGCTTTATGGTCATTAGGACTGACTTTTGGAATTGAAGTCCAAAATTTGTCATTGTCATAGTTCATTCAATTAGTTGCGAACATGCCACCAATAAAGTGCGGATAATATCCAAGATTGTACGAAATGAGGAAGCCCGTTTTTATGCAAGTCAGCGTTAAAATGACAAGTCTTGTAATAGCAAAAAGTGAGGTTACGAATACATATGGGCCGCTTTATATCTCAAGTCAATGAAATGACGGCCAAAATTCCGTGGCCGGAGTTGTATCGAGTGTTCAATTGAAAAGTTCATCAAGTAGCTTTTCAATTTTTCACAATATTGTGAAGTACATATGTCTTAGGAGATCAATAACCAAAGTTAGGTTAGGACCACGTGAGAAAGTGACATTTTTTACTAAATTTATTTTTTTGTCAGAATTTGAGAATTTTCTCCTGTGTGAACGGATTTTGATAAATTTGACAACTTGTCAAAACGAAACGTCAAGCTAATTTTAAAGGTTTTAAGCGATTTGGAGCCTTTAAGGGGCTCGTCGAACAAAAAAACGTTGTATTCAACTCGTTCTTGTGTAATTTGGGCTTTTTTTGGCACTCGTGGACCTTTAAAACTCTCGTTTCACTCGAGTTTTAAACTGGTCCACTCATGCCAAAAAAAGCCAAAATTACACACGAACTCGTTAAATAAATAACTATTGTATAAGTATGTATGTAGTTATATAGTGCTGGTTCTGGCTCACTCAAAAATCACGTTTTTGAATCATGTGTTTTGCGTGATCTCTTCAAAACGCTAGTTTCAGAATCATGTGTTTTGCGTGACCTTCAACTGTATCAGTCATGTCGCGATCAAAACGCTAGTTTTAATTTGCGTTTGTAGTTTAGTCAAAACATAGTTTTTGATTCAGAGTAAATTATTTGATCATTACATCCGTTTTGGTTCCATCAAAAACATGGTTTTTGATTCATGTAAGTAAGCGGTATTTTGCGTGACTTATATTTTTATAAGCTAGAAACATTGAGGAAGATAATGAAGTTTCATATTTCTGTGCTCTGTGCAAAACATAGTTTTTGATTTATGCAAATAAGTGGCATTTTGCATGATCTTTATTTTTCTGAAGGGGTCATTGCATGCTGAACTTACATTTTCATAGTATTAAAGCAGCTGCAGAGTATCAAAATTAAACGATGCGTCATTTCTTAAAATCAATAAACGAAGAAACTCATCTTGTGTCATATGTGAGGGCAAGTTATTTAGAAATTGATAAAAGATTCCCCATTAAAAGATTTATTAAGACGGAAACTCAGTTTGGTGAACAAGTAGTCGTTGATTGTAGTGAACTTAAAACGCCTCTTCCACAACGGTTTACAGAAAAATTTAGCGAAAAAGTTATTCAAACTTTAAACAATTTATTGAAACAAGGAAAACACATTTTTATGATTAGTCAAGGAATAGTTGGAAGAATAACCAATATCAAGTTTGTTGAACAGACAGAAGAATAAATTTTCCTGGAGCTACACGAGAAAAAAAATGCCTGTTCCGATTAAATATAAGTGTCCATCATGCAAAGGTGAAAGTGATATGGAAGGTGTCAGATGTCTTCCTTGCACCATTAAGGTACTAGATCAACACACTACGTAGTGTGTTGATCTAGTTGATCAACACACTACGTAGTGTGTTGATCTAGTTACCTTATGCACCATGCATGATTTAATTAAGAGTCAACATTTTAAACATGTTTTACGAGAATATAGAACTAAAGAATAAATTTGTGTGTTCCTAAATGTTATTATTTATTTGAAATTGTATATTTTGTAGTAATGTAAATATAAATAAACTTTTACATATTCATGTTGTTTTATTGCTACTATCACTACCATATTGTGATGTAAAATATTGCTTAATGGCAATTATGTGAATCTTGAAGATGCTGGCTTAGGTTAGTCATCTCTATCCGGATGATTATGAACTGCAAAGTAAGGAAATAATGAAATAAAACACTAGATTCTTTATTATAATTTTATTAAAAATATAAATTACATTTGAATGTATTATGTGATGCTACTTTTATCAATCCAACTGTTGTGTGTGTTGTTTAGTCCTAACCACTTGACATACAATTTTTTTCCTTTTTTTCTTAAAACTTTTTCCACCAAGTAAATATCCGAATGTTTTACTTTCTGCAATTCTTCTTCATAAAATCCTCCTAATATACCTATCTTCGCCCTGTACATCTTTTAATAAATATGTTGTTGGATTAGTTAGCTTTACTTTTTTAACAATGAAAATTTCGTTTGACCAATTGGCTGTATAAGATTTATCAAAAATTTGACGATGTTTACTTATTCGTACATGTGAGCTTTTGTTTAATTTTTGAACTCTGGGGTTGGATTAAAAAGCAACACTGGAGGAGCAACGTCTTTAATCAGAGTTAACGGAATAATAATACATCGTCACTTCGTCACCCTTTTATATGGGCGTGCATTGGGCGTGCTCCTGTCCTAGTTTCGGATCAGCAGAATGGGATTTCGGGGAAGACCTCGCTGCCTCGTGCCATGAAGTGGTACTTTTCGCAGAATGCTTTGCTAGCGCGACGCTTGAAGTGGTACGATGAGGTAATTCGGGGCACCAAAATGCAATTCGAGGCGCCGAAATGCCCACATACACATGATCACCAACAGAAAATTTATTATGGACATTTGCAAGCTTTATATGAGTATAAATTGATTTCAATATTGATCTTTGTTAGCGCCAAGACGTACCGCATTACGTGTCCAAGTGGTCATTCTGTATAGTAGTGCTGGTCTTACACATTCTTAAGTGCGGACCGCACCCCTGCAGATTGACTACGCGCCTCGATCAGTGCGGACGCATTATTATTTAAGCTTTTAAGATTAAAAGCTAACATCAGAAGTGGGATTGTGACATATCGTGCCCAATTTAAATTTTTTTCTTTATTTTATTCTTTCCCTGTTGTTAAAACAAAAAAGTCTCTGTGCCGTGCCCGTGCAAATGGAGGATGAAAACAACTCGAACAGTGTTGATCCTACCTTTGCGGTTGCCACTGGAACGGGGAACACCACGGAAGTTAAAACCGCCCGATCCTCCTTGACCATTTTACTTCGTGGTTTGTTGGACCACGTGGATTCTGGACCCACAAATGTGTCTTCTGGATGAGGTTTGAGTGACGGCAATTTTTTTTGGTTAAAGTTTCCGGTTGTGAGGCCGAGACAGGTGAGTGGTTCTCCTGTTGCAGCCCTTTAGATCGTCGCTCGTGGGCCAGCGCAAAAAGAGACCTCTGCGAAAATTTTGCAGGCAGTGCTAATTTTGGCAAGTTACTGCATGATGCAATCTCCTATAATTCTGAGAAATGCCCAACGTATGGGTTTTGTGGCCGCATGAAATTACAAAAATTGAATGTTTTGCGTGTTCCATTTATTCAAGGACACCCTTGTAAGTTTAATCTGTTGCGGTATTAAAGACGATGCTTTGCAGGCACGTCCGTGCCCGATTAGCGCATTTGTCGCGCTCCCAGTCAAAATTTACTTTTAATCGCCGAGATGGCTGAGCTAGTAACGTTGTTGCTACTTTTCAAAAAGCAGATTCATTAAAATGCTTTGGATGTGGCCGATTGGGTCACCAAAAATCTGTCTGCACCTACACATGACAATGCTCCCGTGCTTAGCTCGTCTTCAACTAATGTTTCGTTAACCTAAAAGTTGTCAGGGGAAGTTCAAATAATTGGCTCGGTATAAGTGTAAAGAATTGACTCTATTCGCAACTTTACACTGTGAGGCTTAATAATTATTGAATGCCTTGTTGGCATGTTGTTTCACTCCTCTAGCAAATTCAGCAATCCTTCGTATAGGGGAATCGAATACGGGATGATGTCATCCGGTGCCCGTAATTTGTGCAATCTCGGCTCCTTGACGCCTGGCGAGAGTGCCAGACCACCGATCACGGGGATATCGCCTTACCAACCTGTGAATTTTGTACACAAATATGTCATACCGTTAACAAATGTTTTAAGAAACGACTCATTGATTAAACCAGACCCGTTAATCTCTGCCATTTTCGTTGATTGTTTCCGACTTTGCCCAAGAATGAAGATGGATTTACCCATGTTTTTGTGGCAGTGGATGTGTATTTCAAATATTGTTTTCTGTGCCCACTTAAAAGCCTCAAAACAGATGAAATCGCTAATTGCGCCCAAGATATCATCTTTCTAGTGGGTACCCCGGCTCGCATTCTCACTGACACTGACGTCATCTGCTGCCTGTCAGATGCGTCTTTAGGCCAAGTGATGGTGCCCGGACCCGACCCGGACGACTACGACGCTCTCCTTGAGAGTCATCTTCTATTATTGTCTGTTTTTAGCACGACCTGCTGGATGGTCAGAGTGTCTATAGCGGCCTGGTCGTAGACCGAAAAATCCTATTGTTCTCATGATTCTGACATTTGGGGTTGTTTTCGGGGGTTGCTGTCAGCAACTAACTGTCATGCTGTCAAATGTGTGACAACGCCATGTGCATCGTGACAATTTAAACATGCAGTCCACACTCCACACACATGTATCTGCATGATGCATGCAGTCATGCGTAGTTGTCCAGTGATAAATGATGCTTTACTTTAATTGTAATTACAGTTTGGATATTCTGAGTTGGCAGAAGCAAGATGTTGCGCATTGGTTCGGTTGTGCGGAAGGAACAAAGTTTCGGCGCCGCATTTTTTTTTGAAAATCTCTTGGTCAGTGGCGAGTGCAAATTCATAGAATAATAATTTGTCCAAAATTATATAATTAATTAATTACATTCAAAACTGTACAAAACATAAAGTATACTTCCACTCATTTCCACCAAGAATGGCACGGATTAATTAAGCAAAAATAATTGTTTTGTTATGGACCCATCTTTATCTGACTTAGGAAATAATGTACCTACTGCAAATCCAAGATTGAGATTATAATTTTACTATTATTCCAGAAATGGGCTTACAACTAACGGAACTTGTTGCTACGTTTCCCGCAATATCAGTTCTAATATGAAAAAAAAGCCAGTTCATAAACACTAACAGCAAAATACTAAAGACCAGAAACACCAAACAGAACGAGCATCAACTAAATTAATAAAATGTTTGTTATTAAAGTTACTTTTAAACTGTGCAACTCTTGACATTGCACTTTGACAACTTCACTGAATTCATTACATTTGTTTGTGAGGTTAGGTAGGTTAGGAGAAATATGTCCATCCTCAAGACGGCGGTGGTTTTTAGAATATATGCAGTTGTATCAGTTTATAACACGCACTTGGTGTATGTGGCTGTCTCCCTTCAACACATATGAGGCAGGTTCGTAGTTCGTTGCCTCTGCTGCGTTCGCTGTTGAGATGTCGTTCTGTGCGTCTCACTCTGAACTATACGATTTGAGGAACATGGAACTATTAACGTGCGTCGGTCTCGGCGCGGGCGTAAAATGTCGACCAAACGTCAAAAATTGTTACGAAACAAGGAAAATGTAATTCGATTTAACCAAAGCTTCGGAAATCACTGCAAAAGTGTTGCAGTAAGCAAAACTATTACACAGATGATGTTAACTAACTTGCGTAATGTGCTATCGTGCAGCAACGAGAGGAAATTTAGCTGAACGTATTCTCCAAACCAATTTTTTTTCCATGAATCCAAATAAAGTAGTGTCACCACTGTCATCTGAATTGAAGGGTTGGGAAAACCCACATTTGTTGGCAAGTCCGATGGCATTCATTCAAAATAAATTCAGATTTTGCGTCTTTTCAATTTCAAGAAAGAATGGTTTTTGTTTTCAATAATTGTGTAGGACAACGAAATATTAAACACATTTTTTTTCCTGTTTTCGTCTTTTGCATATGTCTAAGTCACGTCCAAAAGTTAGATGGATTTATAGACTTGTTTTGGACCTTCAGGAATTTCGATAAATAGTTCAAGACAAACAAAACAGTACCGAGACATTATTTACAACCCTCTCGCACACCCCAATAGTGCGAGATGCCAGACCGTCACAAATCTGTCAGCGTCAGACCATGAGACCCATTTCGTGATTGTTGGATGCTGATTATTAGGGTATTTAAAGGGCGGATTAGGTCAGTTGAAGACGAACTGTGACAGAGTGTAGAGCAAAGAATCCAATTAGAATATCTTATTAAAGTTTATGCGAAAGTGAGTTTGTGAAAGGTGTAGTTAATTTACACAAGGTGAGTGTATCACTGAGTAATCTGTTTCTGTTGGTGATGTGGTGAGTTTACCTATTCTAATAATTAATATTGATAATGATCATGGCCATAATTAAATACAATTAGCATGATGAGTCTTTGAATGAGTTATAATAATTAATTGAGAGTATTGAGAGTCGCTGACTGAGATCAGGGCTGCTCGTGATTGCCAATTAATGGAGGGTCGCTGACTGAGATCAGGACCGCTCGTGATTAATAATTAATTGAGAGTCGCTGACAGTGATCAGGACTGCTCGTGAGTTATAATTAATTGAGATTGTTGTTTTCACCATTGAGGGTGATTATGTTGTTGAGTTGATCAGAGTCATAACAGTTTGATGAAATTACTAATTTTGATATGATTGAGCCCCGACATGTCGAGCTAATTAATTAGACTGTCCAAATTTCCTTCGTTCCGGCAACTGTACGCTAGCAGAGACCGTGGAGCTGCTAGCGGGGTGAAATTGATTGTGATGCACTGGCAGAGACCGGGGATGCTGCCAGTGTGGCAGATCGAGTGTGTCGCTGAGGTCCATCAGGACCGCTCATCTGTTTTTGGTGATCACAATTGATTGAGGGTCGCTGAGTGTTATCAGGGCGCCTCGTTTGATTACAGTTGTGCAGTGGACTATTAGAGTCCTGGGGGTTCTGAGTGAGCCCTACTCTTTACCTTTCCCTAACAACCCTGGACAAAGCTCAATGAGTTAATAATAATTGATAATAACCTTAAAGTACTAGAGCTCAATGAATATGTGATGATAATTGATAATCACCAAAGATATTAAGAGTTGACGTTGACGTTGTGATGGTACCATATTTGAGATGTGTGTGATTTATTATTGTAAATATGTATTGGTTGTGCTCGCACAACACTTTCAGCGAACTGGTTACTCACCACCCCATTTTATTATTTTACAGGAGGTAAGCCTGTGATAGATGTGCAGACCACGATCACCTCGATCCACGACACAAGCCGTCATGACACCATTGTTAACGTAATGTTCACCCAATTATTTTATTTACTGACAATTACCAAATTATGACATCCTGACATTGCATCAAGTTTGATGTGTTATATTGATTGACAATTTGATTAGTATCAGCATTATTATTATTTTTGTGTTCTGTCTCTCTCTGCGAGAGTTATCTCTCTCGCACCCGCATCATAACTCCTGCAATTGAAATACATTTGTCAGTGGTTCCGACTATAATTTATTCTGTACTGATCGTATCTATAAGGTACGCTGTATGTACTGATACTGATAAAATAGAAATTATTCGATTGTTATTAGAATCGAAACGCAGTTCAAAATAAGTGCACAACTGCACATGCGCATCATTTATAATTGAAAGGTCGAATTATTTGATCATTTGGATTATTCAAAGCGATTCTTTCGATTCATTCGATCATCAGAATATATCGATTCTACCCAACACTAGAAAATACTATAATTTCTTGACAATGGCGGTAACATAAACAACTCATTATGCCTTGCTGTCAAGTGTCAAACACGGACGAACGGCATGTCGTGTTCTTGATTCAGGCGTGACGTCACTGCATATATTTCTAAAATAAACCATGTACCCCGCCTGTTCTTTTCGTAAAATCATGATTAGCCGTGTTAGCGGTTGCTAGCGTGTCGTTGATGCTTGGGCCAGTGTGCCTTCTGGCGGATATCAACTTTGGCAGGAGTTCGGCTGTGCCGTTGATGCTTGGGCCAGTGTGCCTTCTGGCGTATATCAACTTTGGCAGGAGTTCAGCTGTGCCGTTGATGCTTGGGCCAGTGTGCCTTCTGGCGTATATCAACTTTGGCAGGAGTTTAGTTGTGCTGTTGATGCTTGGGCCACTGTGCCTTCTAGCGGATATCAACTTTGGCATGAGTTTGGCTGTGGCCGTTGATGTTTGGGTCTCTTTGCCGTCTGGGAAGTTCCGCACCTTGAACGTGTACATAATCATGGATATTTTGACGCATGTTGTGTTTGTCATACGCCGGAAGACCCCGATACATCAGTACCAGGACCATCTCATGGAAGTCAGGATGAAACCGAGCCCTGACTTGCGACACGTATACAATTCCAGTTTATTCTAATAAAATTCCTGAATTTAGTATTTATTCAATTACAAACGTCAATAGGTAATCTTCAAATTGACTCCGAAATAAAAACTGGTTACTATTTTTGGGCCGAGAGCGTCCCAATGTCAGGCTGGCCGTGTTAGCACCAAGACGTACCGCATTACGTGTCCAAGTGGTGATTCTGTATAGTAGTGCTGGTCTTACACATTCTTAAGTGCGGACCGCACCCCTGCAGATTGACTACGCGCCTCGATCAGTGCGGACGCATTATTATTTAAGCTTTTAAGATTAAAAGCTAACAATCTTTCATTGCTTTTTTTAACATTTTCGGGTGTAGTTTTAATTGTGCTGTGATATTTGTTGTTATATTCGTTGACGATTTTATCTAATATGTATATTGACCCATTTATAATTTCCTTGAAAACTAAATTGTACCCACATTAATTGCTTTAGCGTTCTGTTGACCCTATCAACTATAGATGCTTTAATAGAACTGAACGTACTATAATTATTAATTTTATGTTTTTTCATTAAACTTTGAAATTTTGTATTAAAAAACTCTTTACCGTTGTCAGTCTGTAAGTTTTTAGGTGGTGGTTTTACTTTTAGTAAAATGTTCTCCATTGCTGTACTCACATCAATAGAATTTTTTGTCTTTAGTGGAGCCATCCAAACGTACTTAGAAAAGCAATTAATTACAACTAAAATGTACATATTTAAATTGTTGATTTTCTTTGGCATATGGAATCATTTCCACAAGATCAGCTTGCAATGTTTCATTTAGTCCTTTAATTATAATACGACGACGTTTGAATTTTTTTCTTGCAGGCTTATGTAATTCTTTTACGATATCCATTTTGATGGAAGTAGGTTTATAACCATTATCTTTTAATTTGGAAACCATGCTTATTATTAGTGTTTTATAATCGCTTTTTCATCATTGACTGACTGGTTTTCAAATTTTATTGGACATTTAACAATAATTATCTGCGCAAATAAACATTTAAATTTATTGTTTTTAGTTTTCGATGTACTTTGTTTAACAACAAATGATATACATACTTTCAGATCTTCAACAAATTTCTTCTGATTTTTCATTGTTGTCACCTTTATTCTTCAATGAAAGATATATTTGTTGTTTTGCCAACGTTCCCCCGACTAATCATAAAAACTGTTTTTCCGTCTCCTGGTTGAGAGTTGTAATGGCCTCTTCAGTGAACTGCGATGTAAAACACTGGGGTAAGGATGTTTTAAAATCCCCACAATCAACCACAACTTGTTTACCAAACTGTGAATCCTCTTTACTAAACCGATTAACTTGAAATTTTTTATTAACTTCCAGCTGGCTTGGTTTTACAAACGGGACGAAAAAAGTTGCTTCATTAACAATTTGCAAAAATGAACTCATATTAAAAATCTTTAGCAAAATATTCTTACTGTTGTTATTAAACTGATATCAAACGATATCTTCCTTAATTAATACTCCATATCCCCTCTTTGTTAACAAAATAACGCCCACTATTTCTTACGCAATACCCTTTTATTATCTTTTATTAGAATTCAACGAGCCAGAACCAGCACTATATAACTAAGTACTAACAGGACTTTTAGTGCGACGATCGCAGAAATCAGATTATCGTAATGCAGGATTACCGCGGGGGTCCCCCAAGGTTCGCTCCTGTCACAGTTTCTGTTCTCCCTTTTTACAGCCGATGTACCGACGCTACGACATGACGCCGCCACCACAACGCCTCTTTACGCGAACGTTCTAGTCAGGCACTCCAGTGCCGAAATCGTCACGCAGTTGACACTTTGGAGAAGTGGTTCACACTCTGCAGGATAGACGTGAACGCTGCGAAGAGAAACGCGATCGTGTTCACCAACAGACTGACCTCTCGACGAAGGGACAGCACGACCAGTTGGTAGTTCTTTGGATGTTCCATCCCAGGAAAGTCCGAAGGCAAATACCTGGGCATCGTCCTGGACCGAGCGCTGACGTTCAAGGCACAAGCTACAGGTAATCCAGAACAAATATCTACCATTGCAAGGCAGCTAAAGAGGTCATGAGGGAAATCGCAGTTAAGACTTTTGCCAAGGCAGAAAAGCACTCAAATCTGCTGGTTCGCTTAGCTTTAGACTACTATGAAGATGCCCTCCACAGACACAAACGCCCGAAAATGGTACTTAAGGTTAAGTATTGATATACTGTGCCGCTTAAAGCCCTCAGAAAGGCGAATCGCTTAACTACGGTTCTCTAATACCATTTCCGTTATGTTTTAGGACCCCAAGGATGGAAGAGTTAAGGACCAAGTTTCTGACTCAAGAACAAAAAAGGATGCAGGATACAGGACCGAGTGTCTCAATAATTGTAGGTGCGATCAGAGTTATTTGAAATTTGGAATTTGGAATTACAATTGCAAGAAGATAAATATAAATCTGTTCCCAAATTGATACGCTTCTCATCTAGAAGCACCGAAATTCATCTATGAGAGCCATGAAACATCTGTGTATCATAGCAACGTTGTAAACATAATTTTATATACTTTTGAAATATTGTCGCTTTGACTTTACAAACTTTAAAGTTATAAAAAATGTTAAAAAGGGCAGTTGTGTTGTTGATGTTGCTGAGCGTCTGTGCATCTCAGGAAGAACCACAGGCTGAGGCGACTACTGTGGTCATGCTCGAGAAGGATCCAGAAGAAAAATTCGATTTTACAAAATTCGACTATTGCAGTATTAAGTGCGGTGCGGACAAACATTCGGCGTGCGATTGCAAGATGACACCACCACGTACTTACATATCGGACGACTTGGTACAATTCCGTCAAGATATCCTCGATAAGCACAACGAACTAAGAAATAAATTCGCATCTGGCGAAGAACCAAAGACGGCCGGAAAGAAAGCTAGCAACATGATGGTCCTCAACTACGACTTAGAGCTCGAACACATCGCCAAATGCCACGGAGGGCACATTGTGTCGGATCATGACCAGTGCAGGCTCGCGCATGATAAAACACCAGTTGGACAGAACTTAGCAGGATCAAGTTCAAATACGCCAAATTACCACATGCAGGGCATGCAGAACTGGTAAGTAGACGGGTGGAGGGCACACGAATTGTGTTATTTGCAATTGGAATGTATTTATTTATTAATTTGACGAGATTTTAGGTACAACGAAGTGAAATTTGTAGGCAGTGCAGATTCATTGGTTGCACCTTTCCAGGGATCAAAGACCCCAGCTGGTCTTGTTATTGGTCATTTTACACAGGTCGTGTGGGCGAGTATGTACCGTGTGGGATGTGCAAGAATATGGAATCCGGAGAATACATTCGGTGCTTTTAAATACGCACTGATATGCAATTATAAAGCGCGTCCCGGTGGATCAAATGCGAATGTGAAAGGCGCCCATATGTTTGTGGAAGGAGAACCCTGCAGTCAGTGTCCCGACAACATACCATGCAACGATAAATACACTTCTTTGTGCGGAAAACACAATCCGGCTCCCACCGATCCTGGGATGGAAATATCAGCCGACAAAGGATCTGAGCGGCTCGTCCCAAGTCAGATAATATCATTGTGTGCCCTCGTGGCTTTATGGTATTTTTGGTGAGCCTGTTCTTTACATCAATAAATTTCTGTTTTCTAACTGACATTACATTTTCAATTTTGAAGTTTTCTTCACTATCTTCTCTCCACCGAAATTGTTTTTTTCCTCACGAAGGTACTTTAATTTTGAAAAAGCGCACACGATGCTGCATTGGCCCTATACATCACCTGTCGGTTCACAATCCCATTATCCACAATCTTCTTTGCTCCTAGATTAATAACCAGGTAAAAAAGTCAAAAATTTTAAACGATCTGTCAGTTTGACAGTAAATAATTAGTTACAGGATTTATTTTTTATCTATTGTTTGGATTTTTCTTCTCAATTAACTTTCGAATCTCTTCCTCGCTAGTATCTCCCCATCGACGATGATCTTCTGGTTGAAACGTTATCTGGTTCTTCATTATCTGATTTTTCTAAAGGTGACAAATTGATCAAGTGCGTAATTCCAAAAAACATGTTTATCTGAAAGGAGGAGGAACCACCGGTCACACGTGATTACGGATAGAGTTTGCTAGATTAGTCTGCAAACAACTTTTGGTACCTTAGAGAATATTGATTGCGTCTATTCAAAAGAGAAAAGTGAAGTTAGTGAAATTTAAACGAAATGCAAACAATTGGGAAGAGATTGGAGTGATCAACTAATAGAGCTCTAGTACAGTAGCGACCACAAAATTTTGGCTTTGTGGTCATTAGGATTGACTTTTGGAATTGAAGTACAAAATTTGTCATTGTCATAGTTCATTCAAATAGTTGCGAACATGCCACCAATAAAGTGCGGATAATATCCAAGATTGTACGAAATGAGGAAGCCCGTTTTTATGCAAGTCACTGTTAAAATTACAAGTCTTGTAATAGCAGAAAGCGAGGTTATGAATACATATGGGCGGCTTTATATCTCAAGTCAATGAAGTGACAAGTAACGGCCAAAATTCCGTGGCCGGAGTTGTATCGAGTGTTCAATTGAAAAGTTCATCAAGTAGCTTTCGAATTTTTCACAATATTGTGAAGTATGTCTTAGGAGATCAATAACCAAAGTTAGGTTAGGACCACGTTAGAAAGTGACATTTTTTACTAAATTTATTTTGTATAGTCGTTTTGAATGACATCCGTGCTGTCACAAATTCATAACTACAGTCCATTCCATTTAAGTATGCAGTATAGAATAGCATAGGAACTATTTTCCCGTCATTGATTGGTCAAAATGAGAGAAAAGTTTACACCAAGGCATGTTCGATTTTTGATAACTACTGTCAAAATTTAATGTTTGATCGATTTTTTGGTTATTAGTGTCAAACTTATCGAGTTTTTGTATTATTTTATGACGAAAAGTTTGTTGCTTGGCAATAACCACGAGACCACGAGTGGTTTTGCCTAAAGCAACAAACTTTGAGTCTAATAAAATCAAAATTTTCCGAAAAAAAATGGGAAGTCGAGTTATACAGGGTGTCCCAGAACTGGCTCCCCAGAGAAAACAGGCATGTGCCGACAACAAAAAAGACTCTAAATTGACTAAAATAAATTTTCTGCTAGCTCAAATTACCGAGTTACAAAGTTTTTAATTTCACCAATCCCGGAAGCTCGTCCTCAGGTATTACTAAAAAATCCGATCGGTTGCTAAACAACAACAAAAAATCTCTGATATCGCACAAATCAATAAAATGTTTGGGCAACTGGAATTTTGACGTTTTCCGCTATAAAAATTCGTTGACGTTTATCTGTCATCAACATCAAGACTTGACAATTGCAAAATTCGAAATAAAACAATAAAAATGGCGATTCTAAAAAGAACCATTTATTTAAATAGGTAACAATGTTAAAGCAGATGTTCGAAATGACCACCATTCATTTATATGCACAATTGTGCATATAAACTTCTTGTAGTAGCGTTAGTTATCATTTCTTCGGTAACTGAAACAAAGCCTCCTAATTCAAACTCTCAGATCAGCCTCTGAATTTATGGGCCGCCGATAAATGATTCAGATCTGGAGACCTGGCAGGCCAATGATGCGGTCCTCCTCGACCGATCCAGCGCTGTGGATATTGGTTATCAAAAATTTCCCGAACGTTTCTGCTAAAATGTTGGAACCAGTCATTTATGCGATAAGCAAGAGGTACAATTTCAAGTAAATCAGGTAGCTCCGTTCCAATGAACTGAGCACATCTTGCCCCCGTTAATCTTGCGGGGAATTCAAACGGTCCAATCTAGAGCCGGGGATTCGGAATTTTAACAAATGGAAGCATCCACCACGCTTATACTTGCCAAACGATCGCCCAATAGCCCAGTCCACAAATTAACAGAAAACCTATGTTGAAAACCTCTGAGAAATTATTCTCTTGGATTTTCCTCTGCCCAGGTATGAAGGTTGTGATAATTGGAACAACCTTACCGGCAAAATAGCGACTCATCAGAAAACAGTATCCGTGACAAGAAGTGTGAAGCATCGTTTTGGTTTATTAACCATAGATAAAAGTCTCGCCTAATTGGATAATCCTCTGGCAGAAGATGTTGTACTCGTGTATAGTGGTATGGATGTCTCCTATTATCAGCTAGAACTCTCTGCACCGAACTCTTGGATAAACCCATTTCACGAGAAACTGTTCGAATACTCGGGGTGCCGTCTTCCTCAAAGACATTCAGTACGGTTTCCTCGTGTTCGACAGTCCTTACATTTCTTGGAGCACCCCTAACTTCTTCTTCGAACTGGCTGCATCTGACCCGTTTCTCGACCCCGAGCGATTAATTTCAGGATTGTTTTGTCTTTGTGGAAATTGTCACGGTACAACCTTACTGCTTCACGTGCATTGTTCCCACATCGCGCAAAAGTAAGAATCATATCTACGTACTCAGAGGAAGAATACATGTTAAATGATACACCTGAATTAAATATCGCAGCAAAATTCTATAACAAATGTCAAACTGACGTAAACAATCATTCTAATAAATGTAGTGGACCAAATCAAATGGACAGAATTATAGAGGTTTACGGATAAAAAGGAAACCTAGGCAACGCAAAATTGCGATTATTCCACCTTAATGATGCTCAACTCTAATTGGTCAACTTCAGAATGTCTTTTCTCGGTTATCATTTGAGATAGGACTTTTTTTCCTTAAAATACACGTTAATATATTCGCCCTAAGGCTCCCTTTTTTCTCTGGGGAGCCAGTTCTGGGACACCCTGTATTTGTCTAGACAAATTCCCGAATGAACAATTCAAACAAACATTCGGAACAACATCACAAAACGGATTAAAGGTTAGTTTATATGCATCGTGGCAATTTTCCTGCAACAATTTACCTGTTGTATTCCAAATTGTTTTCACACTGTAGTCAATATCACTGCTGGAGTCGTTTCTAAAACAATTTTTTAAATCCATTTCGGAAAACGTCAAAATAATTTTCTGACATTTTGTTCATTAATTTGTGTTACCAACAAAAACAAAAGCCTTGTCAACGTGGTTTTTCACCGGAAGAGAGATTTTTGTCCGCGGAAGACGCATTTTCTGACCATGACTAGATTTTTTCGCGATATTCGGCACACTGTTGGTCAATATCAACTGTTTTCATAACATGAGGGAATTTGTCAAACATAAAAATTTAAAATGGTGCCCCACTGTTTGGGAGCTTTTGCACAATTTTATTGTTGTAATAATTAAATAAATAGCTAAAGTTCTGAAATGAAAGTTAATTGCTTAGCAACTAAAAGACAGCAATGCCTTTATGTCAGGTTTTATCGAGTACCTACCTACTGTCACAATGACGTTTCGGTTTTGAATACTTCCTTTGGATATCTCATCAAAAACTACCAGGATTGCATTTTTTTAAGGCCAAAATCAATAATTCATTCGAAATATTTATCTAGATTCACCGCAACCTTGAAGTAAGCCCTTTTATTGCTGCAATAAACTGAAATTATTTGTGCAGTTTTATTTGTGATACCACTGTTTCGGTTCAATTGCCTCCTATGAAGTTTGACGGATGTTTCCGCACCCAGGAGTTTGAACCTATGACACGCCAATTGCGTGTCCGGTAGGGTTTTCTTTTTACGCGTAGGGGTTTCGCACAATGTGGACCGTGATTTCAAAATGAGGATAGATGCTTCAGATTAATGCAAAGATGTATTGGTGTTTCTGGTTCTACATTTGCTTATCAACTAACTTAAAACTAACGAAAATGTACAAAAGTGAATTCGCACCCCCTCTCCGTCATGGGTAGTACGCTGGTGGTCTTTTGCAAGATGTGCATGAGCCAGATGGCGGGACTTTCCCACTATTGTGAAAGAGACCACCAACGTACCGGCACCGGGGATGATTGTCGACAGGAATATTGGAAGCGGCGTCATAAACTAAATTGGACCGGCCGCTCCAACATCCCGCCCCTCATTGAAGGCTTCCTTCAATATTAAATTTAAACGGTATATACAAATCAATTATGTATGACACATCGGTGTGCACATGTACAATTGAAACTTATGACTAAAGAACAAACGACAAAACAAAAAAACAAAAAAAAAACGAAATGAATACAAACAAACAAACAAAAATGGGTAAATAGGCACTATCACTAAAAGTTCAAAAAAGTTCGAACACTCTCACTGGTTAACTGTACATAGAGGCCATGGGTAAAACACACACTTTGTTTATTGAGCGGGTCACTTCACCTTTTGAAGTTTTTAAAGTCACCACACGCACACAACCATCCTTTCCTGGGTGTAGGCGAACGACACGTGCCAAGCGCCATTGAAGGGGTGGTGAATTGTCTTCCTTGATGACCGCTAACTCGCCCACTTCGATGTTTGGAAGACACTGGTTCCACTTACGGCGGGGTTGTAATTGCGTCAGGTAGTCCACGGACCACCTTTTCCAAAAATGCTGCCGAAGTTGTTCCACATATTGCCATCGAGACAGCCGGTTGATGGGCAAAGGCGTTACGTCATGCTCCACGGGGGCAGTGAGCAGATCACCTATTAAGAAGTGGCTTGGGGAAAGGGCGATTAGGTCATTGGGGTCGTTGGAGATGGGTGTCAAAGGACGTGAATTCAGGCAGGCTTCGATCTGTGTTAATACCGTGTGCATCTCCTCATATGTTAGGGATGTCAGACCAATCACTCTTTTAAGGTGTGACTTTACGGACCGGATACCTGCCTCCCATATCCCACCGTGATGGGGACTATGGGGAGGAATGAAATGCCACCGGGCCGTACGATCGGCTAGTCGGTCAATTACATCGCGTTCGAATTTTTGCGACTTTAACATTTCGCCAAGTTCGGATAATTCATTACGAGCACCCACAAAATTCGTTCCGTTGTCCGAATATAAATTTGCAACGTGCCCGCGACGAGATATGAAGCGTTTGAGAGCGCCCAAAAACGATTGAGAACTCAAATCTCCGACGAGCTCTAAATGTAACGCTTTGGTCGCAAAGCAGACAAACAGGGCGATATAACCCTTTACCGTCCTTTTGCCTCTACCTCGACCCTCTTTCAGGTACACTGGACCGCCAAAGTCAACGCCGCTTGTGAGAAAAGGTCGGGCCGGTTGAACGCGATCTTTGGGCAAATCGCCCATTATTGAGACGATGTCGTCGGGTTTGCTCGGAAGCATTTGAGGCAATTGTGAATGATTCGCCGCACCACGGAGCGCCCCGACATGGGCCAGTACCTTTGTCGCAGAGAGGCCAATGTAGCCTGAGGGCCGGCATGCAATAATGAGATGTGCTCCGATTGAACGATTAATTCGGTGATTTCGCACTTGGGTAACACTATTGGGTGCTTAACGTCCGAATGAGCGCCGGAATTTCTTAAACGACCTCCGACACGTATGAGTCCGCTATCGTCGAGGAAAGGGTTGAGTGATATCAGACGACTTTTCTTGCCGACTTGACGACCGCCCTCGAGTTCTTTGATTTCGGTACTAAACGCTTGATGCTGTACGTTTTTCAGGATGATAAGCATTGATCTTTGTAATTCAGACACTTTCAAGGGACCGGTGTGCTTCGTGATGGGCTTTCGACAATTTTCCGCGAATCGTAAACAATACGACAACACGCGTTGTAGTTTGCGCAACGATGAAAATCGAGTCAAAAAATCTGGTGGTAACATTTTCTCGGAAGTTATCGCGACAGCAACCACACGTCGTTGTTCCGGCAACTCCTGATCGTTGGCGAAGTTTGGATTCGTCTGACAGTACTTCGGCCAATGCTGTGCCTCGTTTGACAACCAGGATGGCCCGTGCCACCATAATGGAGAATCAATCAATTCGCGGGGTGAACAGCCTCGCGAGATTATGTCCGCAGGATTGTCTTTGGTGTTGACGTAACTCCAGACGCAATTTTTTGTTAAAACCTGAATCTCGGAAACACGGTTTGCGACGAACGTTTTCCAAGTCGCTGGCCGCTAACCACGACAAAACGATTTGAGAATCCGTCCAACAGCATGTCTTCGCGATGGGCAAATTCAAAGATTGTCTTAGGCTAGCAATTAACTTTGATAGCAACAACGCCCCGCAGAGCTCCAAGCGAGGGAGATTTATTGTCTTGAGGGGTGCCACTCGAGATTTAGCGCAAAGTAACCGGGTTTGATGGGGTGTCGCGGTGTTTAAGGATCTGATATAGATGCATGCTCCGTAAGCGCGTTCGGATGCATCGCAAAAACCGTGGAGTTCGAATCCAATGGGATTCTGATTCGAAGTTACCTGCCGAGGAATCTCCAACTGATTCAATTCAGGTAAGCCGGCAATGAATGAATCCCAGGTAGTCAGGATCCTTATTGGGACGGACTCATCCCACCCAACATTTAACGACCATAGCGATTGGATCATTAATTTTGCAATTAGGATGACCGGACCCACAAGACCGAGAGGGTCAAAAATCTGCGCGGTGATTGATAAGATTCGTCGCTTGGTTACCCGATTTCCTGACTGGATCTGACATATGGAATATTTTAACGCGTCATGTGTGCAATTCCATAATAGACCTAATGTTTTGGAGTCGCCATGTTTATCGAAATTCACCATGACTTCATTTTCACTTAACGTGGGCAATAGCTCGGGGCAATTTGATGCCCATTTGTTTAACGGGAAACAGCCTTTGTCAAGGATTGCCACTATATTGTCGCGTAACGCGCGCGCTTCGCGAACCGTTTTTGCTCCAGTTAGCAGGTCGTCCACATACGTGTCCTGCATGATTGACCGCTGAGCTTCGGGATTATTTGAGCCTTCTTCCAGCGCTACCTGTTGTATGCATCGCGTAGCCAGGTAGGACGATGACGCCATGCCGTAGGTAACCGTGTTAAGCTCGTAAACTTGAACCGGATGGGACGGGTCGCGACGCCATAAAATTCGTTGGTACTTTCTGTCCTCTTTGTCCAATTGTATTTGCCGATACATTTTTGTTATATCCGCGGATATCACGATGTTATGCAACCTAAAACGCGTAATGATGGCAAAGAGATCCTGTTGTACCACCGGACCTACCATTAATTTGTCGTTTAGACTGACACCGTTAGAGGTTTTGGCCGATGCGTCAAAGACTACGCGCAATTTGGTGGAAACACTGGACTCTTTTACTACCGAGTGATGAGGTAAAAAATACCCGTCGTTGGAGAACATTTCGCGATCTTCAATTGTTACCGGTGACATGTGATGCAAAGATTGATATTCGTCCAAGAACAATTGATAGGAAACGCGCAAATCCGGAGATCTTTTTAATCGTCTTTCAAGACCGTGTAACCTTTTCAAAGCGATGTCATAAGACGACCCTAACTGTTTTGAATTGTCTTTGAATGGTAGTCTGACTGTGAATCGGCCGTCATTGTCACGTTTGACGGTGGAGATGAAATGTGTCTCACACGCTCGTTCAGCGGAAGTTAGCGATTTGTGAACCGGAGTTTCCTCAATTTCCCAAAATTTCGCAATTCGAGCGTCGAGAGGATTCACTGCGCTGGTTACGACGTGTAAATTCGTCACGGAATTTTGCGGAAGTTTGGCAGGTAGACGCATTGCGCCCCCGGCTATCCATCCCAGGTGGGTCTTTTGGAAAACCGGGTGCACTTTGGTGGCCTTGATTTGACCGACACAGAGGAGGTCCCAAAAGATTTCAGCACCGATTAGAATATCTATGGGACCGGAACGATGAAATTGCGGATCCGCTAGCTTGATGTTATTTGGGATTTGGAGGAGACTTGCATTTATCGATTCCGCCGGCACTGAATGAGTTATGATCGGTACTACAAGACAATTCAAGTTAGCACCGAACGCATTGTGAAATGATTTGACTTGCAGACTGGCGATTTTATTGACAATGCTGCCGTTAGCATTACCAATTCCGGTGACGCGGATGTTGGTTTCTTTCGAATTGACCCTTAAACGTTTGCAAGTTTCGACCGTTACGAAGTTGGATTGAGACCCAACATCAATCAATGCGCGACACGATTGATATTGGCCGGTGTTGTCTCGTACGAGAATGACTGCTGTTGATAAAAGTACCTGCGATTCGTAACTATGACAGTGATGGTTAGCTACGATCGGGGTGTCTTCAGCCGCGTTTGTTGTCACAGGTGCTGCGGGTTCCGTTAAATGGAGCAATGAGTTGTGCATTTTATTACAAATTTTACAAACTCCTGACTTGCATTGGGACGCGGAATGTGAGGTGCTCCTCAAGCAATTGAAACATAATTTTAATCTTTTGACTTCGGCGATCCGAGCCGAAACGGACAAGTTTAAAAATTGTTTGCATTGATACATAAAATGGTTTTGATTGCACAACTTGCACGAGGGTTGTTGCGTAGCCAAGTTGGAGGAAGATCTCGTGAACGGCGCTTTTGATTTCTGTTGCGGATTTGACTTGGATTGAACGTCACGGTTCTTTTCGGGGTTTTTGTGAAATTGGATCGCTTCCCACACGCGACAGCGATCCTTGAGGTACGCGTACATGTCCTTTAGCGTTGGCATCGTTTTTTTGTTGGTTGTTTCCCATTCCCGCATGGTAAATGCATCTAATTTTAATTCGATTAAATGGATTATTAGAAGATCCCATGTTTCCGTCGGCGCATCTAACGTGTTTAACACTTTCAAGTGCAAATCTACCTTGTCGATAAGTTGCCTCAGAGACGCGGGAGAATCTTTTGTGACGTTGGGTAAATCGAATAACGCGCGAATATGATTTTTTATGATCAAACGTTGATCGTCATACCTTTCTTTCAGCAAAGCAATCGCGATTGGATAATTTTCGGTGGTGATACCTAAAGATTTGATCACGCTACTGGCTTCTCCTGTGACGCACGAATTTAAATACTGAAATTTCTGTATCGGCGACAAAGATGCGTTGCTGTGAATTAGCGAATCAAATCTCTGATAAAATGAGAGCCACTGCTCCCAGCTTCCATCGAAAGAAGGTAAACTCATAGTCGGAAGCGCTACCGGTACGAAATTCGGATTGGTAACCGATTGATTTGAATGACGAGTGTTCGCGTTTGGCGTTTCCGATTTCGCCGCGTTGAGAATTGTGTTGACGCGAGCCACCGCTGCGCTAAAATTGTTTTCGAACTCTTCGCGGTAGTTGATTTGCTCATCTAACGCATCTCCTTCATCGACCTCAAATTCGATTTGTTTTTGGACGTTATCAAATTCGCTCTCTAAGTTTTTGAATTTCTCAAATCTCACTTGTAGTTGATCAAAATTCGGATTTTCTTGGTTGAGCTCGTCGACCATCGAAACAAACTTTGTGAGGCGGGCTTTCAATGCCCCTCTGGATTTGATTAATGCAGCTAATGATAGCTCAGGCATTTTGAAAGTTATGTACGAACGTTATGTAATGTAACCAACCGCCTTAATGACTAAATTCGTTCTGACTAAACGATGTTTTTTACTTCAAACCGCGATTTGAAGTATGCACACAATTTGGAGGGTTGGTGAGTGATAAGAAATGTGGATGAGAAGGAAGCCACTGACCTGCACTTTCCTTTGCTCTACGGGGGGTGTCGTCGCTGCCTCGGGAACCTCTGGGCCTGCAGATGGATTCGTCGCAATCTCGATTACGAATATTACGATCCTGGTTCGCTGCGAGGGCGCTCGATTGTTGCACTGGACTTTGATTGCACTGAAGCACTACTTTTTGATACACATCCGGCTCGAAGGACCAAAAAATGTTTCGGTTCAATTGCCTCCTATGAAGTTTGACGGATGTTTCCGCACCCAGGAGTTTGAACCTATGACACGCCAATTGCGTGTCCGGTAGGGTTTTCTTTTTACGCGTAGGGGTTTCGCACAATGTGGACCGTGATTTCAAAATGAGGATAGATGCTTCAGATTAATGCAAAGATGTATTGGTGTTTCTGGTTCTACATTTGCTTATCAACTAACTTAAAACTAACGAAAATGTACAAAAGTGAATTCGCACCCCCTCTCCGTCATGGGTAGTACGCTGGTGGTCTTTTGCAAGATGTGCATGAGCCAGATGGCGGGACTTTCCCACTATTGTGAAAGAGACCACCAACGTACCGGCACCGGGGATGATTGTCGACAGGAATATTGGAAGCGGCGTCATAAACTAAATTGGACCGGCCGCTCCAACAACCACATCTCGATAAACCTCTACGGGGATTTGAAATCGAGCACTAACCACCTAATACTGCTAATAAGATTCGTTAATTTTTGTGTAACTTTATTTATTTGTATTGAAAAAAATCATAATAAATGTTCAAAATGTCCTCCGTTTGCCCTAATATGTACAAGCATTAGCATACCTTCGGACGGCAGTAGTAGCCTTTCCACTATATTCCCCATACACAAAATACATACATATCTACATACTCCTCGATAGAATATTCGGGCATTGTAAACGATTGTAGTCTTCGCAGGCGACGGATAAAAGATAGGTAGATCAAATTAAAATGTAAACTTTGACAGTAAATTTCGAATCGTTACCAAGCAATCATTTTTAAGTCGAAACATAACGGGCCTTCAAATAAATTTATACTTAGAGCAACCTATGGAAATTCAATTGTTTGCAACATTTTTCCAGCGTAGAAAATGACACAAGAAACGTCTGACATTTTAACGACATAAAATTAGGTTAGAAAATATTTTTAATTTTTGTAGTGCATTTTCCCTATTCCCTCTCCACGGAATATGGCAATATGAAATTGGGAAAAAAGCTCACTGTGTAATCTGTGTAACTCTGGAGAATAATTGGTTACCTACAAAAATTACTTTACACTGTTAACAGAATTAGAATGTCGCCTACGCCTACTCTAAATATATATTGATTTGAAGGTCCGATATAAGATATAAGATTATTTTTCGCAATATTTCAGCAGTCCCAAAACAGCAGGGAACAATTTTATTTTCAGAAAACGGTATAAAGGTTTTCGACCACATTTTCCCTGATAAACTCACCCTGAAATTCTTGAGAGACCATTCCCTAACACCCTGTATTTATTGTGATAACAATCTTTGTGGGGTATTGACAGATAAATTATCAGTAAGCAGACAGGTAGAGTATCTTCCATTAAATGATAAAAGTTACAAATAAATGGGGAGATCCGTGTAGAGTCCCCTTTACCTGTAAGGGTCACAAAATTAAGATGGCGGAGAAGAGTGCCGAGTCAGTAACGGATTAACGACCCTCACCGACCCTTTAAATAATTATATGCAGAAAGATTAATATTTACAAATTCGAAGAAGTTGATCCCCTTTTGCAATCACCAAAAGATACAAGAATCCAGAAAATCCAATTAGTCGTTTAGTTTTCACTCTGTTTGCTACCCGGTCAATTAAATAAGTAAAATCAAGTATGAGTTCATTAAAAAGGAAAAGAGCTTCTGGTGCTACATAGATTTAAATATCGATTCCATAAAGAACTATCTAGTAGTGTTAAACGTTGGGTGTGTTCAATAAGTGGAAATAAAAAGTGTTTGGCGTACTCGTATTTGAAAACAGAGGGAAAAATAAATATCGTTGAAATTATCGATAACCATAATCATTCACCACATGAAGAACAATTACTTGATAGGAATGAACTAATGTGGATGGGACTTTTAGCTGCTGTGCCAATTTTTTTCTTCAAATGTTTATTATTCACGGACTTTGGGATGACCATTACACACCTTTAGTCTTTTTTTTTACTTCCCAACAAACAAAAGACAAGTTATGCTTTGGCCTTAAATTATGCGATTGAAGAAAGCCAAAAGATTGGAAAAGTTTTGGCTCCAACAACTGTAGTGGTAGGTTTTTATTATTATTATTATTCAAAGAACCCAACAGAAAAGTTTCAATTATAGGGGTCTGTCAAACTTGAATCACAATAACAGCAAGAGAATAGAAAAGTATCTGTATAGCCTGAATGCTCTAGGTCAAGATTGACTCCTCATCCACAAGTTCATCGAAGCCGGTTTCCCGGGTGAAAATCATTCGATCCTACCTGAAAAACAGGACTTTTAGAGGGACGATCACAGAAATCACATCATTGGAATGTAGGATTACCGCGGGACTTCCCCAAGGTTCGCTCATGTCGCGGTTTCCGGGTTACCGACGCCCTCAGAAGAGCGAATCGTTTAAGTATGGTTCTCTAATACCATTTCCGTTATGTTTTAGGACCCCAAAGATGGAAGAGTTAAAGACCAAATTTCCGACTCAAGAACAGATGCAGGACCGAGTGTCCCAATAATGGTGGGTGCGATCAGAGTTATTTGAAGTTGGAATTTGGAATTACTATTGCAAGAAGATAAATATAAACCTGTTCCCAAGTTGATACGCTTCTCATCTAGAAGTACCGAAATTTATATACCATTCACGATGTTTTGGCATAAGGGGAGGCCATGGAAAAAGTGCATTTAAGTTGGCAGTAAAGCTGTCTGTTGAATTAGGTTATGTTTTTCTAAGTTTGAGGTTATAAACTGCGTCATTGTCTAGTGCATTGTTGTCAGTTTTACTGGTTTACAATAGAACAATACTCACACATTTTTTCTCCATTTTAACAAAACAGGAAACCGTGGAGGGAGAAAAGACTGGAGATGGCACTAATTCAAATAAGTGTACCGGCCCGCGAAAACTACAGAGTCATAAAAGGTTTCTGAATATAGACGCTAGGCCAATCGCTTCCTTCGCGTTCCTTCCAGACGCATTGTGCTTCTTTATCTAGCGCATTGTGGACTGGGTCATAAAAGGTTGTTGCAGGTGCTTTTAGAGGGTTCGGATTTTTAATATGGGAAGCATAGGAAATGCCATCTCCAGTCTTTTCTCCCTCCACGCAGGAAACTGACTTGAACAGAGTAACAGACTACAGAATAGTAGGGACCGGGACCGAAAGACAAAGTGGCTCCTGTTAATTTGTGCACCACTTAGATAACCCATCTATACAGTGTCTTAACCAACCAATTAGTAATTTCTCAATGCATTTTTCATTTTAACCAAAACGTTCCTAGAACTAGATTGTATAAAATCTTGTACCTACTTATTAAGCCTTACTTTATTCGAATCTTTCTGCAAAATATTTATACACCCATCGTCCATGACAAAAAAGAACAAAACTATTCAACTTCCATAATTTCATCAGAAAATTCTGAATCATCATTACATGCATCAAAATCCCAATCAAATTCCGAGTCAGATTCTCCTAATGAAATTATTAAGGGAAGAACGTTTTCAAATGAAAGATTTCCCATTAATTTTGCCCAATCTTCCGAAATAAGTTCTTCACAATATCTACAAAAATGTTGGCAAATTTCAGGAGTACATTTAAAAATGGACTCAAGCCATAAATTCACAACTCTATCGCGAAGTTATAATAGGTCTTACAAAACCCCTGTGCCATTTCAATTGGGTCGTTGTTTCTTCCTTCACTATCCGTGCTACATATTTATCTTGTACTCACCTACGATTCAATTTATACATAAAAAGAACTTGACTTCACTGTAACTTACTGAAAATATGTTCTGCAGTCTAATACAAACACCATCAATACGTTTTAATGTCGCTTAATTATGATTACGGTAAATTCGGCAACATGTTACGTTCATTTTGATAGGTCCGCATGTCAGGCACTTTAGTGACAGCAGAGATGACAGAAATCAAACATGTATCCAACGTTAAAAAATGAAATCATAGCCTCCCCTTATGCCAAAACATCGTGAATGGCATATATCTATGAGAGTCATGAGTATATCTGTGTATCATAGCAACGTTGTAAACACAATTTTTATACTTTCAAAATATTGTCGCTTTGTCTTTACAAACTTCAAACTCGTAAAAAATGTTAAAAAGGGCAGTTGTGTTTGTGATGTTGCTGAGCGTCTGTGCATCTCAGGAAGAACCACAGGCTGAGGCGACTACTGTGGTCATGCTCGAGAAGGATCCAGAAGAAAAATTCGATTTTACAAAATTCGACTATTGCAGCATTAAGTGCGGTGAGGACAAACATTCGGCGTGCGATTGCAAGATGAGAGGACCACGTACTTACTTATCGGACGACTTGGTACAATTCCGTCAAGATATCCTCGATAAACACAACGAATTAAGAAATATGCTCGCATCTGGCCAAGAACCAAAGATGGGCGGAAAGACAGCTAGCAACATGATGGTCCTCAACTACGACTTAGAGCTCGAATACATCGCCAAATGCTACGGAGGGTACTTTGTGAAGAGTCATGACAAGTGCAGGCTCGCGCATGATAAAACAAAAGTTGGACAGAACTTAGCCGGAAGAGGTAAAATTGTGCCGTATTACCACATGAACGCGATGGAGAGATGGTAAGTTGATGGGTGGCGGGCACACGAATCGTGTGTTATGTATTTGCAAATAAAATGAATGTTGTCATTATTGTGTCTGAACGAGATTTTAGGTACAACGAAATACGATTCCTTGAAGGTCCAGAGTTGTTCAAACCGTACACTGGATCAAAGACCCCAGCTGGCATTATTGGCCATTTTGTACAGCTCGTGTGGGCAAGTATGTACCGCGTAGGATGTGTAAGAATATGGAATCCGGAAAATACGGTCGACGTTTACAAATGGGTACTGATATGCAATTATAAAGCGGGTCCCGGTGGAATAAGTGCGAATATACTGGATGCCCACATTTTTGGGGAAGGAGAGCCGTGCAGTAACTGTCTCTACAACACGCAATGTAACGATAAATATTCTTCTTTGTGTGGAAAACTCTATCCCGCTCCCGCCGATCCTGCGGCACTCGTACCAACGGACAGTGGATCTGAGCGGTTCGTCCCAACCCACATAAAATCGTTGTGTGCCTTCGTGGCTTTATTGTATTTTTGCTGAACCTGTTCTTTACATCAATAAATATTTCTATTTTATAACTGGTATTACATTTTCGATTTTGACGTTTTCTTCACCCCATCAAAATCAATGAATCATCTCATCAAGCATCTGGGTATTGTTTCTCCTGACGTAGGTACTCAATTTTGCAAAGAATTTTCTTGATGAAGAACTCAAAACGAGTTTCTTCTTCGATGCACTGTTTTGCCTTTGTAGTCTTTGTACATATAACTTACCCTGATCGAAAAGAAGAAAAGAAAGAACAAGAACAATAAAAATACGAAGAGAACAGAAGAGGAAGAACAAAAATGATGCCATGCCGTATAATTAATTGAATGTTTGTAAATATTTATTTACTCATCGGTTTTGTAAGTTTTTTTTTTGTATTTTGGCTACAAGTTATAGCAATTTTGGTTACTTCTTTTTTGACCTCCAAAGTACGCAGCCACAACAAACATAAAGTCAAGGTTTTCCCCAAAGTGTTATTGACACTGATAACGATAAAACTGATTGTCTCATTTGGAAATCAGTATCTGCTAATTCACACGTCATGCGTAAAAATAGCAGATACCTAGAATCAGCCCTTGATCTGTTCCAGATACGGACCGTGCTTAGAGTACCAAATCGCGAAAAAATGTCATCGATGCAATTCCACAACATTGATATCGAGCAAGGTCACGTTCGCGATCTATTAATATCTCTTCTCTTTTCCTGTTTGATTGCAACAATGGTGTAACAGCAAGTGCAGAGTCCAGTATTGCATTCGCGACCGACAAATAGTTGTTCAGCGTACGCGACAGTGAGAGTCGGCGTTATCTGTCACGAAATTAGGTAAAATACCTATTTAGGCATATAAAACAATATCGCGACAGATATCGCTCACAGATTTCGTTGAGAGTCGGTGAATCCAGTCTCAGAGAAATGAGTGGGAGGAGGGCGAAGAAAACGGGCGTGAAAGACCGACAGTATGTTGGAATCGAAAAAGGTCTGAGTATTGCCAACCGGGAATTTATTTCGATACCCGCGGACGCGATGGAGGTCACTAGAAAGATCACCGAAGTGGTAGGTACAAGTGCGAGGGCGAGTTCCAAATAATCCGCGACCCTTCCAGATCGTCCGTTACATCGTTAAGTTGATGCGAGAAGAATCCCCCGCTTTTGACTACCTCTACGCGGAGATATGCGGGGGCGGCAGTGCATACGAAGGTGTAAAAATCTGCAAACCCGACGAATTCGATATAGATATTTTGATGCGAATTCCCTCGATAGCCGGACCCGTCCTCCTCGAAAGTAACATCCCCGGATACGTGAAGCTGAGACTGGACAACTTCCACCGACTCAAGCAAAAGAACCTGGAAGTTTACAAGTGAGTACTTGGGTAGTGTTGAACCGTCTTCAATCTCAATCGCAGTGTGATGCAGACATTCGTCGACGAGAAGAACTACCTTCTGACCAAGAGCATGAAGGGTACTTTCATGCAGAGCGTTTTCGACAGGACCATGAAGAGATTCCCCAAAAACATCATCCCAATCGGGACGCACAAATTTAGAGTTGAGTGGTCGCTTCCGGCGAGCCTTGCACCTCTAACCCTCGCTTTTGCAGATCAAGCGAGTGCAGAGTTTAGGCCCCGCCTTGACTTTGACCCTCGAGGGACCGCACCGCTTCCAAGTTAGCATCGATTTGGTGCCTTGTATCGTCCTGGACAAGAGTCAATGGCCGGGCGAGGGCTTCAAGCGCAACCCTTGCGCCGACCCAGAGCTCCAGGACTTTTTGGTCATTCCCAAAAGCCCCAAACGGGATGATCCCCATATCGACAGGTACTGGAGGCTGTCCTTCCAGAGGCAAGAAACCAGTATGATTTTTCACAAGCAGTGGCTCAAACCTACCCTCAAGATACTCAAGGTTCAAACTGTTCAGATGATTGAGTGTTGTAACGCAGTGGGTTTTTCAGGGAGTTAGAGACTATTTCGGCCAGAAAGTCTCCAGTTACACTCTCAAGACTATCTTCTTGTGGAAGCTGAAGTCTGCCAATCCGGACTTGTGGCAGTTACCGTTGAGCTACTGCGTGGTCCACGTACGATTCGTTACTACTCAACTCTGGAGTTGTCTAATTTTACATTTCAGATGCTGGAGGTGTACAGTGAATGCTTGTTCAGAGGTAGAATCTCATACTTTTGGAACAAGAAACTCAACCTTCTAGAAGACTTGAGTGATCAAGAGAGGAGTCACTACCACGGCCAAATCGAATCGCTCCTTAAGGAGCTTAAGGACGATCCGAAGCCTGAAAGTATATTAAAATATTTCAATTTGGACAGGTCACACATCTCCTCGTCGCTCTGGGAGAGCGAGAAGAAAGCGTAACTTATAATTTCTTACAAGAACGCCAGACCACTTCCTTTTCAACGTTTTCAACGTAACTTGAATCACAAATTTGAAAACTGGGACATCTGGTGCGTGTCTTTCTGTTTTCGTAGGTTGGGGACTGTTTCGGAGTCCGATTTGACAATTTCTTATCCAAGTTGATAATAGTCACCTTGGATCGGAAATTGGCAAATCGGACTCCGAAAGAATGTCCCACACCTACGAAACCAGAAAGACGCGCACCATATGTCCCAGTTTTTGGACTAGTCACTCGGACATGCTGGATGTTGAAGAACAAGGGGTTCGGCGTTCTTAGGTGTTATTATATACAATATAATATAGCGTTTTTCAAGAATATCATTCGTTTTGAAATTACTGAATTTATTCCGTAGATAGTTTTCACACTGTATAACATACACATGTATAATATTTACTTTTTATAGATTATTTTTATTTTTTATTGTGTAAACATATTTAATAAACATTCAGTTGTGAACCAATTTTTGTCCTGGATAGTTTTGTCTGCGGTCCTCTCAAGTAACCTTGAGTTTGTTCTGTGATTCCCCCATTTTCAAAAGTGCACGTTTCGTCAGCATGACTCAATCAGTCGGCGAAGCGAAGCGGTGCAAAACGCATCTTTCCAACTTGGTTTTTGGGTCTTTGGGTTTTTGACTTGGTCCAGCAGATGTGTTGTTCCGTGTTGAGTAAGGTTACACCTGGTTCTAGCCTCACGTAGAGCTTGCTTCGATTTTTTTCTACCCATGTCATACTCTTTGCAACCGATTATTTATCAATAAACGGGGGAAGCACACGTGGTACGCATACTACGACGAGACAGAGTATGAATCACGCCTCGAACTCGAAATTGTTTTAAATTTATAACGAAACTTTATCAAATGGAATCATATCTATTTACGTCTTTGTAAAATATGTGACAGCATCAATCGTTTGAGATTATTACCTAAGCTAAGTAAAATAAAAATATAAATTAAAAAATGATAGTATTAGTAAGACATGTCAGACAGAATCAAAAATAAGAAGAGTCTACGCTGCATCTTGGGGATGTCGCTAGCCATACTAAGCCACATGAGTACCCGACATACGTTACTCGATATTCTCTGTTGCTCAATGCGGTAAAGATGATGACGTGAGAGTTTTAGTTCTTCATTGTAGATATTGAAATCTGAGAAAACAATCTTCCTTGGGTTGCCATAAAATAGTACATATTTTATAATCAGGAAGAAGAAATTTTAATAGTCTAGCTTCCCTCTAAAAGTATGGAAAAAATTCACAATGTAACGAGAAGATTTTCTTTCAGAAAAATTGTGCACTTGGTTCTCAATATGAAAAGATCAAAGGAGTTTCCTAATATGGGGCCAAATCTATGATGAAGACTATGTGAAGAAACACAACATAGTAGTACCACATAAAATATGAATATTAACTTAAAAAAATTTGCAACAAGCTTAGTGTAAATATGAGGTGTGCTTCGATACAAATCTACTTCCTGGCGCCAGTGAATACAAGTGTACGAAATCTTCCATTTTGCATTCTGGGAAATTATAGATATCCGAAATTTCCAAAATAATTTGTTTTTATGCGGTGTGTGTGATGATGTGTTATCAATTGTTTTTATCTTTATTATCTGATTTTTCTAAGGATGACATTGATCAAGTGCGTAATTCCAAAAAAACATGTTTACCTGAAAGCAGGGGAACCACCGGTAACACGTAATTACCGATAGAGTTGGCTAGATTCGTCTTCAAACAACTTTTGGTACCTTAAAGAAAATTGTTTGTGTATATTTCAAACAGAAAATTGAAAACTGTGAAATTTAAACGAAATGCAAACAGTTGGGAAGAGATTGGAGTGTGATCAACTAATAGGGCTGGTACATTAGTAGTGTTGTACCCAAGAACTTTATTTTTAGAAAGAATTCTTTTCAAACAAGAAAATGTTACCTATCTGAAGTTGTCATAAGAAAGATTGGTAATATTGTGTGTGGTAAGGTATCGTTGTTATTATGTACTTGTCAACATCTATCTGCATACTTGACACATTAATTGCGCAAACATTTTCCACTGCAGTGACCATTTTAAATAGGAATAATAAGATGGTGATACTTGACAGCGTATGCAATGTCATCAAAATGTGTGATGGCGAAAGATGTCCGAAAGGACCGCTGGATATCTGAGGTCTTCGTCTTATCTCCGTTCGACGTTCGTCTTAGATTAATCAGATGTTATCAGCACGATAAGATAAATATAAAGATGTTTCGCTATAAAACGGATAGAATTTCCACCAATCGCCGGTGTCGCATCGCTACCACCAACAGCTCAAAATGGCGGAAAAGAAGAAGTACAACTACATGGAGAACGTCCTCATCAACATAACCAGCAAGTTCATTTCGCTTCCAGATAAGGAGGTGAAGCGCAACAACCGCATTCTCGAATCGGTAAGTGTCTCGTGGAGCTCGACCTCACCCTCCTCCAGGTCCTGAAAACTATTGTAGACGCGATGAAGAAGAAGGACCCGCTCTTTAAGGACATGTTCACGAGAGTCTTCTACGGAGGCAGCTACTACGACGGCTTGCGCGTCGGCAAACCGGAAGAGTTCGATCTAGACCTCCTCCTGAGCCTGCCAAAATACGCCGCGCCTGTCTTGACCACGAGCAAGATGCCCGGGTTCGTACATCTTCAGCTGCAGAAGTTCGACGACTGGTTGAAGCAACCCGAGGCAATGCCGACGTACAGGCTTTTCGGGAATTTGTTCGACGAAAAGCGCTTTCTCAGCACGAAGAAGGTGTTGGCGTGGATGGAAGGGATTTTAACGAAGACCATGGACGACCTTCCTCTGAAGGGGAATAAGAGGATTTTGGAAAACAAGGAGGGCACTTTCGAGGTTTGCTTTGGTGAAAGGTGACGCTTGGTTGGTAGCACTTGAATGTCTTCCAGATTATGATTTCAAAGTCGGGACCAGCTTTAACCCTCAAGATCTCCGGTGCTGTCACCATGGATGTCGACTTGGTCACGTGTTTTGTGTTCCGAGAGGACAAATGGCCCAAAGAAGGATTCAAACCGAATCCAGTCCCGACCAAGGTGAGGTTTTGAGCTGTTGTTGACCACACTCATGGTATCTCTTCAGCCGGAGTTCTTCATCGTACCGAAGAAACCCAAGGCGGGCGAAGGCGACGACGCGTTTCTCTACTGGAGGCTGTCTTTCCAAGAGCAGGAGAGAGTCTTGATGGACAACAAACGCGTCCTCAAACCCACGATCAAGCTCCTGAAGGTAAACTACCACTAGTTTTGCTGCTGGGTTTAAGTAACAGTTTCAGAAACTGAGGGATAACCTGAAGCACTCTTCTATCGCCAGTTACTATATCAAAACTGCAGTTCTGCACATTGCAGAAACCAAGCCTGACGATTTTTGGAAAAATTCTTTGAGCTACGTTTTTATGACGGTTCTCAAGGAATATAAGGAATTTATCGAAAAGGGAAACATTCCCTATTACTGGAATACGAGTAATAATTTGGTGGGGGCGGTGAACGCAAAAACGTTGGAAAATATGGCCAACAGACTGAAAGTCATAATTAACGACGTCGAGAAAAAAGCAAACGAACCGACTACCATCGCAAAGTACTTACGTAAGTATTTAGAATTTCGCAAAAACCACAATGAAAATAATTCTTTTGCAGTGAGCAGTGAAGAATACAATGAATTCATGCTTGAAAGACTGAAGCTTTAAATCAAATACTCGTAGTAATAAATTATTTAAAAAATTGTATTTAATTTTATTGCATCTAAAATATTCCAGTTCGTGTCCGTAATTGAGAAGTTAAATATCAAATTAAAAAAGCTAAAAAAGATATCTAGTAAAAAATATACTATTCAATCATCAACGCACCAAAGAGTTCCAAAAATTTTGACTTGTGTGTGGTGTCAAAAATAGGGGAGAGATATTTTCCAAAAGTTTTCAAAAAATAATACTTAATACCCAATTATACTGTTTTTGAGATTGTTCGATGTTGTTTCATTGTGATAATAATTTTTATGGGGTATTGACAGATAAATTATCACCAAGCAGATAGGTAAAGTAGTAGCAAATATGTCAGAATAATAAATGATAACAACAGTTACTTTAACAGATACCTAAATCAAGTAAAAATTAAATTAATCTTGGCAATTACAACACTGTTTGAAAAAAAAAATTTTTTTTGAGAACCAAAGAATGTGAGTAGACTTTTATTATTAGATTAATGCTGTTGCAAATGATTGTTATCATTAAGCCTTCGTTATGTAGATAACAAATAACAATAGATTAACTTCTTGACTTCGTAAAGAGTTTTCTGACGCCATCTTGTCAACATGGCCACCAAGCCCTAGCGGCAGCAGCAGTGCCATGACTTTATGATTTAAGTCAAGCAAATCAATCTAATCCAGGACAATATTTTTGGATTGAATCGTTAATTAAAAAAAATAATAATAACATTCTCATTATCGCACTTTTCACCTAAAAAATGACAGTGACAGCGACAAAAATTGACAGTTCACATGAAAGCGGCAAACATTTCATAGCATGGGCATGGCCTGCTTCGACTACAATAATTTATAATAACCCTATATGATTGAGCTACAATAATAATTGTCAGGGCCATGGGCCATGAAGGAAGTCTGATAGAGCGATACACACAAGGTAATATTAATGAGATTTCGTGACCGCATAGTAGTGCGCGAAATCGATGTTCGCGCACTAATGCAAATGTTTTCTGGATGATATTGAAGCACTAGTACGCGAACGTCGGTTTCGCACACTAGTGTTTCAGAATCATCCAAAACAACATTTCTCCAATTTGGATGAGGAAAATTTCGAAAGAGTGAAAATAAATCGCTATTAATTCGATTGACTCTTTGGCAATCGTATGGACAAGCGGTATTCTATCCATAAAAGGTATACAACAAATCAGACATAATGTTGGTTTCAAAAAATATTGTATGAACTTCGATGCGAGAAGACGTATTCGGCACATTCGCGCAAATGAAGCACTCCTTCGTCGCTCGTGCCTCAAATAAGTATAAGTGGGTTATTTAAGATATTACCCAGGAGAGGTATTTGTATTATTATCTCGAGTGAGTAGTACTTAATAACCCACGTATGCTACACAACGTTTTATCCAATATTCCAAAATTTTTAGATAATAACATTATTAATGAAAATCTGCTCCCGATGGGTTATGGATGTTTTATAGTCCAATTTTTACCCTTTTGCGATGACGTCATTATCTAGTAACTTTACGTATGTTTGAGCTAGGATCAGAAACAAATTTGAATTGGTCATAAACATGGATTTATTAGTACTATACTAAGGACAACGTAACATTTTATCTGCCCCGCCCATTTCATTTTCTTAGTTACCAATCAAATAGGTTGTTAAGACGATCTGATTTACACAGTAAAAATTTCTGACATTCGAATTGTCTTAATGACATTTTATTTTTTAGAACCTAAAACAATTATTGTGGACTTGACAGCAAAATTCTAACCTTAACTTTTTTACATGGCAAATGTGATGAAAAGTTGTACAGATTGAATCTGGCTTTGATTCTGATTGGTCAATTTTAGTGGGCGGAGCAGATAAAAAGTTATAACGGTAATACTATAATAAATCCATGATCATAAATAACTATAAATGTGTCAAATTTGTTGACAATTGCTTCGAAAGGTTATGTTTGTAATCAATGTAATAAGTGAAAGAAATTAAAAATTGTCAAATGGACAGACGCATAAAATAACCTTAAAGTGACCATCAATAAATAAACGTGCCTTTTTTTTGTTTTTTTCTGTTTCTGTCGTTTCAATAAAGAGAAAGCGAGGAAGGAAATCGTGACGTCATCTCAAAAGGCTAAAAATTCGACTATACTGATCGCTAGAATACATTCAGCAGGTCTACAACCAATGATTTTTTTCATTTCTCGCTTTTCAGGCTAGTCTCAGGCCATCTTCGCTTTGCGTTGCAAGTGCAATTGCAGTGCAATTTGTAAAAACGTTTTTTCTTTAAAAAATACTAAATAATTCTCCGTCACTTCTCAAAAACTATTTTAATATTTTATATTTTATGTTAGTTTGCAGTCTACCAACAATATTGATGTGTCACAATGGTGTGACGTCACGTGATCCGCGAAATTCTTTTAAATTACACAACTGCACCACTGCTCCCTTTTTCTGAGAAATATCCTTCTGCAAATGACTTGCCGCTTTGATAGCTGCGGTCATTTCACAGTTTTTGATGCAAACGATCAATTTTTTGAAGTGAACTGACCGCCGCCACCTATCGGCAACTAGCCGCACTTTTCGCACCACATTACAGTTGCCCTCTCTAGCTCTATCGAGTACCGATCGAGTTTAAATTTGTTCGCACCGTTGTGCTCACGCATGTTAACACAATTTTGAAAGAAATAGACGCAAGCGAGTGCGATTTAACCCGCATCGTGGCAACAACCGTTGTGGACGCTTAACACAACACGTCGCAATCGGACAAGCACCCGGAGAATACAAATGACCCTTACACGTAAACGCAATTAGAGGGACCCCTCCTTGACGTAACGGGCGCCCTCTTTACTCCCTAACACGGATAAATGTCGAGTCCCAAGTCGCGATTATTAGAAAATAAATAAGAGTGAGGAATAAACATGCGAAGAAGGAAGAGAAGAAGAGGCGGCGCCAAATTTGACGCCGCTTGCCCCGAGCGCAACCTTTTGCCCGAAGAGCGGCGTCACGGTGCATCCCGACCCCAAAAGTAATCGCTGTAATTGCCGCGATCTGTTTATTCTACGTCGGAAGCTATTTATAACGGATGATTTGTGCCCCCGCCGGACCAAACGCACTGCCAAATCCACGCCGAATGGTGCTACCTGTTCTTGGGGGACACTTGTTGTTTTCTTTATCAGTGCCGTAGCAGTTCCGAATTGACCGCAGGTTAAGTCGCGCGCGTTGTGGCGGCGCCCGGGGGCGGCATGTTCTGTGGACAGTGCTCCGAAGAGACGGCGGACGCTCTGGATGTGCTCTCGAGGATCAAGGGGATTTACAAGTACTCCTACGAGGTAAGGGTTATATTTAGGTGGGGAGCGTGTCTCGGGGGTGGCGCGTGCGGGGGTGGTTTTTTGTTGACGGAGCACTGCGAACAACATGCGAAAATTTCTGCAAATACCTAGGCTTTATTGCCTTTAACACGCTATGTAGGTTAACACACCTACACTTATCGCAGGTGATAAGGGGATTTTCCCATTGTTTTGAATTTAGCACAAGGTGGAGTGAACCCAAGATTTTGCAATATTTTCAAAACATTACCTAAGGCGTTTCGGAGATGTCTGTCGACAATTAGCTGTCGACGTTCAATAATTATTTAATTAAGAGGATTTTTCTCCAAGCCAACAAGTCGATTGGTTATCGATAAAACAAACCAAATAAGCTTCCAATAAAATTAATAATTACCTATTGTCTTGGAACGTTTTAACACCTTCATCTGACAAGAAATTCCACGTAGAAAAGTCGTAACCCGAGCAAAGTGGGTATTATTTAACGATAATGCTCGACTATACGACCAATTTTCGAATAAAATAATATTTTGTGTTCTTTTCGACTGATGTTATCACAGTGAAAATTCCAGTGATACATTATCTTGTGTCTTTTATTGGTTAATTACAAGCTGTGAACGTTTCGTGGTCGATATAATCCAAATATATACTCCGTTCACTTGAGGCCAATACGAGCACGTGATTTTCGCCTGTTTGTTCGGTATTGGACAAGACTAAACAGAGATGCGACGACAAGAAACAGAGATGGCTTGCAAACAAAGCTCCGATTTCTTCAATGCAGTGACACCTGCGATTCAGGCGGCAACAATTAATGAAGAGGAGAAAATTTCAAAATCATTTATTGACGATCAAAGTCGTTATCTCTAAATGTTTATTAATTGCTGGATGTTACGCCGTTTGTTTAAGTGAACAAAGTATAGACAGAACATTTGCTTTGAATCAGTAATTTTTTTTCAGTTTGTATAAATATGTTTGCAAGATTTTGTGCGTTTGGAGAAAATAATAAGAACTAGAAGAGGAAAATGCTATGCTACAAATTACAAAAAAAAAATTGTCTGAATTGATCTGTGTTTTGGACGAATTCAGCATGTTTTGAAACATTTAAATATTGTTAAAATAATTTATTGTTGGGAATGCAGAAGATAAGAAGAATCCTTGATCGAAGGTTGTAATTCCGGGTCAAATCTTTTTTGGGTATTTACATACGTTGAGAAATTTTTATTGCTGCAGATATTGCAGATACCTACTGCGCAAGAGTCTTAGTTTGTTGTCAAGTCTTATCATCACAAGGAAGCTGAATAAAGAAAGAAATAATTTTTAAAAATAAATTAATTTATATTAATATGTATTAATCGTAGTACAACAATATTTCCAGAAGTTTTCCTTTATTTCCAGCGTTGTTCTTAACGATTTTGGTGGTTTCGACTAGTTAAAAAATAAAAAATGAGATCTCATGAAAATGAAATGCAGTTTCGGTAACGGCAAATGTGCTTACTGTGATGTTGCTATTTTACGAAGTTTCATTAATTTTTTTTTTTATCTGTTATGCTTATCCATCCTAATGTCTACACGAGAAAGACTACCACCAATCACTTTTCATATTTTCTATGAAAATACGGTCTTTGTAGAGATCATAATGACAACAAGATTCTATAAAGAAAATTATCTGAAGAGATGCAATACTTCATTCTCATCATCTTGGAATAAATTTCGTTAGACAGTCTTTTTAATCACTTGCGAGTTCTTCAGCGGCCTTATTTTTATTCGAAAATATTACAACAGGTGGTAATAAATAACACTAAAATTAGTCATTGCGTGGATTCGCAAAGACTTCACTCGTTTGCCAAAAGTTTTACTCCAATAGATCTAGGTCTAGGTTACCGAAGATGTAAAACTATTTATAAATCGTTTTAAGCCGCACATAAAGAACAGAAAACTATTTTTCTCAAATTGATCTATTGGAAGCAATGATAATTGTTTGCTAAACAAATGTGCATCAAAACGAAAATAGGAACCGCCTCACATTAGATCATCATCTACTCTTGACTTTTCACGTATTTTAAAAACTCTGTTTCTAACACTTTCTGTCTCGATTTAGCTGAACGAGTTAAAAAAATCACGCAGGTTCAGCCACAGTGGAGAATTTTTAATTTTAACGATGATTCTGGTACGAACTTATGGCGTTTATTTCGTCACTTATTTTTAGAACACATACATATTCCCCTCTCATTGACGTACAGGCTACTTATGTCAGAAATCGCACAGATTTTTTCTTATTGCATAGTTATTAATACTTTTCTCACCTAACGACATGTTGTAACATACAAATTCCGATGGATTTCAGCACGATCCTTCTATCGTAACATTTGAATGATCACAACCTGTCTTCATTCTAAATAATAAAAAAAAATTTAAAAATTAGTCAGAGTAGGCTTCCAATATTACCTTGGCATTAGATGTTTTTCTGTTTGGTCTTCCAGTAACGGCTTTTCTTTCAACTCTTTTGTTTTCTTTAAATAATTCAACCATTTTCCCTATAACTTGGCAAACGTCGTCATAAGAATGGTCGACTGGGAAAATCTTCCTGAAATTCCTCGCAACAAAATGAAATGTGAGAAAAAAACATGCTATACAACGTCCAGCGAGAGATTGGGAGATTTTAAATTGTAGAATACATTAATTAAAGCATAATTTCAGGGCAAAAATGTTACTGCTTTCTCTACGTAGAGTTTAGTGATTTTTATCTCAACCAATCTCTCGCTGGACAAACTATAACTTTGATTCAGAATTGCATTTCCACATAATGTATCACAAGCTGTACGGGTATTATTGGTTGCCTATATAAAACATACATTTTCGTTTATTATCTGTAATTCTGTTGATAAAAAATGTAATAGTTTCCGTATAGCTCATAAACGTTCGTAACAAAAACGTAACGTATAAAAGTAGCGCTGTCAGATGACTTTTCAGGTATGTATGTGGCCGAAATTTGAAGCACGAGGCGTTAGCCAAGTGATGCAAAAGAGGCCGAATACCTGAAAACCGACAGCGCACCAATATTGAATAATGTTTTTCCTGTTTTTGAGAAATGTAACTTTGAAATAGAAACAATTGATTATTACCTACTTAATTGTTTTAAAATTGTAACAAAAAAATCCACCCAAACTTTTCTCAACGACACTGTATAAAACGTGTATATTTTATTCATTTATAATAACAAAAACAATTACTTCATGACTCATCGTCATCTCCCCTTTTAATTATATACATATCAAATACATTAATGCGGTATATTGAATATGAAAATTTATTGATTTACTACATTAACAACAATAATCAAAATGTACTTCCAATATTGTAGATGGTATTATGAATTTATTATAATTATCACTTATAATATCCCTAGTGCATTGATTATTTCCGGAAATTTTTTCGAATGCTTTTCTAAAACGTATTAATTAGCCCGAGTGGAACACGAGGGCTAATTACGTTTTGGAAATGCATGAGAATAAAATTTCCGGATATTAATCAATGCACGAGGGCATATTCGGTAAGAAAATCGCAACGACACGGACATTATGCTTCTTAAATTATAAATTTTTAAATCGTACGACACTCATTAAAGACCAATAGAAAAATTAGTTCACGAGCCATAACCAAGACAACAACAAAATAAATGATTTTGATTGGCTGAAAAAATTTCCACTTATTAATTTCATGTTGGGTTAGGTGCAAAAAATTTCCAGGAAATCTCAATATTGTTATAGAAACGACACCGAATTCTGTTTTTCTATTGGCTATTTTTAAGTGTCGTGCGATTTTCATATATAATATACCAAGGGACAGATATATTGCCGGAAATTTTTTCGAGCAGTCCTGACAGACGAGTGTTTGTCGCAAGAAAATTTTGAGCGACAAACACGAGTGTTGGACTGCAAGAAAAAATTTCTGGCGATATATATCTGTCCCGAGGTATATTCGGAAGAGAATCGCCCGAAAAAATTTTTCCCTAGGGCAATTATATCGGAAATTTTCCCTAGGGAAAATTTCCGCTTAATTAAATTGTGATTGGTTGCTATTCAAACAATTCGGAGTTGTGATTTGCCAATATAAATCATGTGACATTTGAGGGCGATTCTCGTTATAATTAAATCAAAATAATAGGGTTGCAGAGCACAGTGCAGTACAGTGCTCTCAGTTTTTAATTTTGTTTTCACAATACATAATCGGTTGCAGAGATTAGCGAAAATCAATGAATGACTTGGCGCAAAATATTAATAATGTGCACACGAGTTGTACTGTTCGTAAATAATTTGGCAAATGTTTGTTGTGTTTGTTTTGTTGTTCACTGATTATTTATAAAAAGAATGTGAACCAGTTTCCTCATTAGATTTTCTAACACAGTGAAACAAAGCTTGTTATCACGAGCATCTTCTTTGAACTATTAAAAAAAAAAAATCAATCCGTATTTTTCAACCCAGAGGAAATCTACTACACTTTTCATTTTTGTTCTTGCGTCCGTTTATGGGGCATGTCCCAACATGCCGGAGCAACCAGAAGCTTATCAGAGCAACGCTGACCTTTACAAAGTTTTTGGCGACTACTTCTACGGCTTGACAACGGCTCTTTTCCACAGCAAAATGGGATAAACGAATAATTTGACTTTGATTTTTTCTTGTGTTGTACTAGATGGCAGTTCAAATATAAATAAAATAAAAGCTTTGAACTTTTTTTCACGTATGATTATTTCCTTCATGTGTCTAGCAACCAATTGCGTGACAAATATTGACCAATCAAAACGAGAAAACAAAAAATAACCCGATAAAATTTCTCTAAAATGCACATAATCTGATAAAAAATGTCGGTACCTGATTTTTTTTTTAATTATTTTGAATAAAAAGGATTGGAAATAATGCGTTTGTTTCTATTCAGGAAATAATCAGCCGTATACCCCTCGTGCAAAATTTTAATATCCGCAAATTTTTCGTCTCGTGCTCTTATTTGATCATAATTGGTCTTCTGACCTCATTTATGGATGTTTTCGTTCATTAGCAAAAAATTTTCCAATAAAAAATTTTGCACTTGGGATATAAGTGAAAAAATTTTTTTTACTCTGGTAAAAAGTTTAATTGAAAACTAAAATTCGAATTTAACATTTTTTGCTGTTTTGTTTCGAGTTATATTTATAAATTTTCTACAAAATTTGAATTAAAATTCAATGAATTATGGCGACTAAATCATTACATCTAGAAATAACTTACCTAATGTATACAGGCTGTTTGATAAAAAACGCCTCAACCCATAACTTTTTTATATTTATTATCCGATTTCAATGAATAAAAAAACCAAAGATATGGTTTTTCATGCGCTACGAAGTAGCCATAAAATATTTTTTTCTCGTTATTTTCAGTAGCTAACGATAGTCAACTTTTTTTTTTTTAATCGACACGTAGCTTTTTAGGCTCAGTCTGGTAAAGTTTTTTTTTTCTAAATCTAATGATGTATTAAAAGTTATCGTTTGGCCCATAGCTGACTGAAAAAAAAAATTAAACGATTTTTAATTGTAGTTCAGTTTATTATGAAATTTTCAAGTGTGCTGTGAAAAACAAAAAAAAAAAATTGGAATACAAATAGCAACAAATGTCAAGTGTAAGTTTGAAAATTTTCAGGTGCAATCTTGAAGAGTTTTATTATTATTTTCTTGTAAAACATAAATAATAATCATAATAATAATAATTTTTTCTATTAACTTTTTGTTTTTGACTAATTACGATTTTTACTACACTCGAACATAAAATAATAGTCAAATGACTGCTATCTTGCATGACTGATAAGAGTGATAAGTGATAATGTTATTTTATACTTAAATAAAAAAAGTTTAAAAAAGCAGATGAAAACTTCTAAGCTGACGTTTAGATGACATTTATTGTACTTTGTATTCCGATTGTTTTTCACGGCACTCTTAAAAATTTTATAAGCTGAACTACAAAAGAATGTTTTTTTTTTTCAGTTAGCTACGAACCAAATGATATCTTTCAATACATCATTAGATTCAGAAAAAAAAGCCTTACCAGACCAAGCCTAAAAAACTACATGTGTCCATTTAAAAAAATCGTTAGCTATTTGTCGGGGCGTAGAGCCACCCCCCTCCTTTCAGAACCGAGAACCACCCCTGCGTGGGTGAAGAGAGAGATTTGAGACGACAGTACCGAGATGGACTCAGGGTAGAACAGTCAGAGTCACAAGTCAGAAGTCATTCTTACCCAACATCTCGAGTACGGTCGTACGGTCCAAAGAATTGTATAAATGTAAATAAAGGTTTTACACAAAGCGATACGGTGTGTCAGTTCACGCGCGCCTACAGTCAAACCAGTGAAGCCTCCATTAGGCTGAGCAAACCCAGGAGCCCCATTTGGTTCCGAGCAATTCCTGGAGCCCCCATTAGGCCCCAAACACTATTGAAGATAACGCCAAAAAAAATACATTTTATGGCAGTTTTGTAGCGCTTGAAAAACCATATCTTTGATTTTTTTGATCATTGAAATGGGGTAATAAATAAAAAAGTTATGGGTTGAGGCGTTTTTCATCAAACAGCCTGTGTATTACAACTGGAACTTTGGAACAATACAAGAAACACATTTTGCTTTGAATTTAATTTTATTGTGTTTAAACAAGGTTGGCACAGGATGGCATTGAACAATCAAACTAACAACAAACCGGACGAAAATCAGAATACATTTCTTAGATTATCCTTTGAGAGGAAGAGCTTGACCGCTGGCGCTACCAGTACTAAGACTGTAGAAATAATCGACCAAAGCTTTGAACAGTTCGGCGTTGCTCTTGTAAGCTCCTGGTTGCCCCGACATGTTGGGTTCCAGATAAAATCCGTAAACGGTGGTCAATGCGAGGACGAAGATCAAAAGTGCGACTCTCATTTTGACTGCAAAATAACAAATACAAAACTATTAATTTTGAACATTGTTAGAAATACTCACACAATAGATTTTCTTCGCTGCGTTAGAAAAATAATGCCGCGAATCTGTTCTCGGCTTCTTTTATATGGTCCCGGGCACAAAGATAAGCGAGAAAAAAACCATTTCAGTTAATTTCATTTCTAACTTCTGTTCAATAATTGCAACGATGCGATGTGAACAATATTTTCTGCATTGTCACGCAATCAAGTGTCGGATTAAAATTAATTAAGACCTTTCCCTTCAAATTAAAGCACTAGTTGGTCTGATATGAATTGCAAGGGTCGAGTTGTACAAACATCTGCTTGTGCAAGTTGTACTGAAATTGCAAAAGTTGTCAAAGTTAATTAAAAATATTCCTTTGTGATAAAAACCTCGATATTAGTGGCACTTGTGCTTGGTCTTTGTTAATTAAACCGTATTTGCTTTGTACTTATCTGCGCATATAAAAGAGATCGCTGATCAAAATTCGGCACAAGCTTTTGCAAAGTTGCGAAAAGAACTGCGTGAGTTTCAACTCGTTTCAAATTTGTTCCCAGCAGTGCCTAACTCTATTTTTAGCCCAGAATGAAAGCCGCACTTTTGATCTTCGTCCTCGCTTTGACCGCCGTTTACGGTTTCTATTTGCAACCCAACGTGGCGGGACAACAAGTCCACCAGAGCAACGCCGAACTCTTCAAGGCTTTGAGCGACTACTTCTACGGTCTCAGCACTGGAAGCGGTAGTGCCCAGTCTCTCCACGTGAGGGGATAAATGACGAACTCTTGAGCAGCAATCACAGGTCCACTTTTTCGTTTATGTTTCTTTTGGTAACAACCGTCTGTCAACATGTATCTATTGGTATGGCTAGTTTAGTGTAGGAATAAAAAAGTAAAAAGCAGAAAGGAAGAAGTTTTATTGTACAATTTTTGTTTGGTATATGAGACTCTAGTAGAGCTCTCCAACTGGTTTGACAGTTGCACCTGCGACATCTCAGCGAAGACATTCAACTGGGTTTTTCTAACTTGAACGTGTGGAGGTGTCGACAAGACGTACAGAACTGCATCTGCAAGGTCTTCATTGCTTCGGCTCCTTCCGGATCTATCTCCCACTCTGCACACCACGCAACAAATGAAACAAATTACAAGTATCATCATTACTTTATTATAAGACTATAGACATCAACTAATAAAAGTACCAAAACTGAAATCTTCAACTATATCTTCTCCCCCACGGGTTGGATGGTCAACTCGTGAATCTGAAACAACCACTGAAACACGAGAAACCTTTCGGCAAAAATATTTACTTGCACATGCGGTGGCGTGGACAACACGTACAAGACCGCCCCTGCCACATCTTCCGGTTCCAATAACGGCATACTCTTCAGTATTTCAGCAATTTCAGGGTTGACTTCCCTGTTCACTATTTCAGTCGAGACCGCTCCAGGACTGACACTCTGAAATAAAAATCTTCAAATTCTCCGCCTTCCAACCACATTTCTTACCGTAATTTTGATCTTGAGACCAAGACCGTTCAGTTCTTGTCTCAGCGTTTCGGTCAAGGCTGTCACCGCATGTTTCGACGCTGCGAACACGTTCACGCGGGGCAGTGTTGGTACTTTGTGGCCTGCGATGCTGTTGATGTGTACGATGTGACCGTCGATGTTGTTGACTTTCATGATTTTGACCGCCTCTCTGGTGGTAATGCACAGACCCATGACGTTGGTGTCGAAGGTTTTCTTCCATTTCTCGGTGTCGCCTTCTGTCAAAGTCGTGTCTTGGATGGTTCCGGCGTTGTTGACTAAGATGTGGACAGGGCCTAGGTTGTCGCACACCCATTTGAAGCCTTGGAGGATCTCTTCTTCATTGGTCAGGTCGACTTTGACGGAATGTAGCTTTCCTTTGTGGTGTTGTAGCTTTTTTGACAACTCCTCGACGCGATCTGAACGTCTGGCAAAACCCACCACCTACATTTCCAGATTTGGATTTATTGTTTTAACGAGAAACTAAATAATCACCTGCAATCCTTCTTCTACTAGTTGTTCCGCAATCGCGGCTCCTACTCCTGTACTGGCACCAGTCACAATAGCAGTTTTTCCTCTCCAACGATCCATTGGTCTTCTATTCCGAGCAACGAATTCAAAATGACTACATCAGAACCAAGGGGAAAAAATTTAAATACCAGATGATTCTGAAGTGCCATTAGATGTGCACCAAAGTGCACTAAAGCGCGATAAGATTAATCGTTGTTGATTTGTCGGAAAATGAGCTTTGATTTTGTTAATTCGTCTTTTATGTAATAAATGCTATACATATTTATGTTTTTATTACACTTGCGAGCTTTCCCCGAAATTTTCCACATTCAAATAATGGTAAGAACTAATTTCCTAATATTGTTTATTACAATACTTATAATTCACATCTTACAATTGTTCAAAGAGCTTCTCCAACAGGCTTGATGGTCAATTCGTGCACCTGAAGATACCGTTATGTTAGTTAAAGGAAAGTGATAAGTGAAATTTAGTACCTGGACTTGTGGGGGTGTGGACAACGCATACAGCACCGAATCTGCGATGTCCTCAGATTGCAAAAGCGGCATTTTCTTGAAAGCTTCACTAATCGCCGAGTCTGCAGTCCACTCATTGACTTCTAAAATTTCTGTAGCCACTGCCCCAGGACTGACACTCTACAAACAAAAAATGTAACTCTCTTTTCGCCACACCGGAATTCCTACCGTAATTTTGATCTTAAGACCAAGATGATTCAACTCTTGTCTCAAAGTTTCAGTGAGAGCAGTAACTGCGTGCTTTGATGCTGGGTACACGTTAACGATGGGGAAATTTGGCACAATGTGACCAGCAATACTGTTGATGTGTACAATGTGTCCGTCGATTTTATTCTCCTTCATCACTTTGACAGCTTCTCTTGTCGCAATACACAAGGCCAAGACGTTGGTGTCCAGAACTTTCTTCCACTTGTCTGTATCTCCATCTGTCAAGTTCGTATTCTGGACGATTCCAGCGTTGTTGATTAAGATGTGTACAGGTCCCAGATTGTCAGATACCCATTTGAAGCCCCTCAGAATGTCTTCTTCTTTGGTCATGTCGACTTTAACCGCGTGGAGCTTGCCCTTTTTGTTTTGGAGCTTCTTTGACAGTTCCTCCACACGTTCCGATCGTCTGGCAAACCCCACCACCTACAGTTCACACAATTCACACATTTTGTCACCGAGTAAAGGTGACTCCATTACTTGCAAACCTTCTTTAACCAGTTGTTCCGCAATTGCTGCTCCAATTCCTGCGCTAGCACCAGTGACTATTGCTACTTTACCTCTCCAACGATCCATAGATAGAACCATGTTTGGTTGTTGTGCGTCTCGACAAAAACAATTGACTGAGCAGGATATGTGGAAGGAGATTAAATATATATTTATTGGTTAAATTGCCGAATCATCTTGTTGAGTAGCGTTTATGTAATTTAAACACATCAGTTGTAATACCTATGATATGTAAACACCGTTCACGTTGTTTTGGCATAATGGGAGGCCATGATTTATTTTTTAACGTTGTACACACTGCTTGATTTCCCTCACTAAAGTGTCTGACATATAATGAACATAACGTGTTGCTGAATTTCCCGCGATGTCGAAGTATTCTTCTATTGCAAACTAGTAAAATTGACAACAATGCACTAGAAATTGACGCTGTTTATAACCTCAAACTTAGAAAAACATAACTTAATTCAACAGACAGCTTTACTACCAAATTAAATGCAAAATTTCCGTGGCCTTCCATTATGCCAAAACAACGTGAATGTATTTTACACTGCGATGGGATTTATTTAGTCCAAGTATTTTTTGTATATTATATTGTATATTCGTACATTTTTTTTATCTCACAACATCGTTGCAGTACGAAATTCTTGGTTGATTACAACTTCACTTAATTACACTTTATTACTTTAATTATATTTTTTTAAATAAAAACTCACTACGTTTACAGCGTACTCACTGATATGGTATATTTTGATCGTTTGCGTGTCCATGAAGTGAAAGTAATTATTTTTGTACGTTTGGCACAATTACTGTAAGAAAACGTCTTGTGGCTTCCGACACTTTGAAGAAGCAAGTCATCTCATCACTATAATTGCTTTACAAGGTTAGGATCAAGACCATTGCCAAGTATCATTATCGAGGCGTTATTTGGATAAATAAACTACTCAACCTTGTACTAATCAAATCAATTACGATTCCTACTTTACAACTCTTTGAAATTTTCTTTAACTATACCGCTACATTATTAGGGAGATAACTAAAAAAAAATATATTTAATTTTCAAGTGAATTGTTTAGTCAATGCGATGACATGACAATAAAAAAAAATTGTGTACTTTATGTTTCTAAATTAGTCAGAATTTGTATCTTTCAAGATATATTAAAATCGTAGACCCCACTTGAATTTTTTCATTCAAGTATAGTTAGTGGCAGTCAATTGGCATCAGTTCAAAGCTGTAAGATGTGTGATTTAGTTTCTTGAAGACATATTTTAGACTTTACTACTTCAATAATACTTTAACAACGTGCATCACCGCCATTTGGACAATACCAAACTTTAATACTTTTTTTTTCATTTTATTATTGCTAGAATTTCAGTTCATTTAATAATAATAATCGTCGAATAGTTATTTGTACAACTAGTTATGAAAGTCATACTTTTTTTCACGAATTTACAGATTGATTAACGAGGGCGTAGCCCGAGTTAATCAAGCAAATAAGTGAAAAAAAGAGACTTTTATAACGTGTTGTGCAAACTATTTTTTTGCATATCGATGTAAGTTGAGAAATTTGGTCCAAAAGGATGTATAAAAAATTACAAAAAAAATAGGTATGCTTTGACAATCATCTTCAAGGAAATAGAATAAAATGATGCAAAAAAGTACTACTTTCACTACGGTTTTTCATGTAAAAAAGTGCTACTTTCACTACGATTTTGCGTGTAAAAAAGTGCCACTTTGATTACGATATGCAAAAAATAAATAAAAACAGACCAGCAACTGTAAACATTTTTATTACAAACTCGTATATTCCTTAAACATGTACAGCTTAACTCATTTCTCCAACAGGTTTAATAGTTAATTCGTGCACCTGCAACGATAATTTATTCAATTAAATCAGTTAGCACCAAGGCTTAGTACTTCACCTGAACATGCGGGGGAGTTGACAAAACGTACAAGACCGAATCCGCAATATCCTCAGATTTCAAGAAAGGCAACTTTTTGATTTGTTCTGAAACCGTCGGATCAGCTAAAAAGTTACTAGCTTCGAGAAATTCGGTAGTCACTGCACCCGGACTAACACTCTGCAATTTGATAAAATTAGAACAAGATTTCCTTCGCAAACTGTCATCCTACCGTAATTTTGATTTTCAAACCCACATGGTTGAATTCTTGTCTCAGCGTTTCAGTCAAAGCCGTCACTGCGTATTTAGATGCAGGATAAACATTCATTCCCGGAAAATTGGGTACTCTGTGACCCACTATACTGTTAATGTGGATAATGTGACCGTCGATTTTATTAGCTTTCATGACCTTGACCGCCTCTCTTGTCGCAATGCACAAACCAAGGACGTTGGTGTCGAAGATTCTCTTCCATTTTTCGGTGTCGCCTTCGGTTAAATTTGTCTGCTGAATTAGTCCAGCGTTGTTGACTAGAATGTGCACCGGACCTAGCTTCTCTGAGACCCACTTGAATCCCTTCAGAATGTCATCTTCTTTGGTCATGTCAATTTTAACAGCGTAAAGCTTGCCCTTTTTTCCTTGAAGCTTTTTTGATAGTTCTTCTACACGTTCGGAGCGTCTGGCAAACCCAGCCACCTACGATTTTCGCACGTTTCACACATTTTCAAAGTAAATAAGTCTAGATCAATTTACTTGCAAACCTGCTTCGACCAGTTGTTCAGCGATAGCCGCCCCGATTCCTGCACTAGCTCCTGTGACTATCGCCACTTTCCCTTTCCAACGATCCATCGACAACACCATGATGCTACTAACGCGTGATCTACTAGATCTAAACTGGACAAGATTGCATGTGGGGAAGTAATATATAGTTGTCGAAATAACTGCTGAATCATGCTTTAAACTGGCATATCACTGTTGGTCATCCATTCAGAGATAAATTGCACGGAATCGCCTCCTATCTAATTATGTTTACGTAACAAGTGTTTATTGTAGTTTCTGCGAGTGTTTTGATTAGATTAGATAAATTTGGACGCTATTTTTAAAACATTCTCACGTTCTGCACTATCAAATATTGGCTGATTGTGGATAAGAATGGCAACCATGTACGAAAATTTATGTGGCAACTGTGTGGGTGGGGTATAGTTGACATTTGTATGACATTTCATAGGCGTGCATTTGATTTTTTTATACCATTGCACATTGACTGGACAATTTTCAAAATTGCGCAACCATGAACTGTCAAAGAAATGTCAACACTATCCTACCTACAGAGTTGCCACATACATTTTCCGAATTTTCGTACATAGTTATCCACAATCATTTTGAATCACCCTATATTTATAAGTCACAAGCCTCTAATTACAGCTGTGAATCTTTACAGTTTTATTAATCTATTCACACAATAGGAAGTCGTATTTTCATAAGTATGTACAGCCGCCTGCAAAAGAATCGAGCCGACCCTCTGCAAGGAAATAATCACCAATCCATATTTCGACAAAGGGACCTGACCACTGTCATAAACTCATAAATCTAATCTCCAATAATTTCAGACAGTTCGATATACGAGGGCAGTACCATTAGTTTTTGTCTTTTATTTAAACGGTGTTGACTGGCAAATGAAAAACTAGAGTTTCTATTGTGCATTTCAACGTTTAATAACGAATATATATATATTTCTTTATTGTTATACGAGTACAATGACGTTTATTGGTTAAAAAATCGTATGAATACGAATAAGAAATAAACAAAAATAAATGGACCAAAAAGATTTTCGCTTATAATAATTTCCCAAGTGAGTAGATTATTATCGGAAATTTACACACGAACGAGTTGAATACAACGTTTTGTTGTTCGACGTATCCCTTAAAGGCTCCAATCATTCAAAATCTTTAAAATTAGTTTAACGTTTCGTTTTGACAAGTTGTGACATTTATTAAAAAACTCAAATTCTGATAGTGTCGAACAAAAAATTTTTTTTTACAACATCGCTTATGAAAATGATACTTTCATCACTCAATTTAGTGAGGAAAATAGGCGCTTGCATCACTAGTGAGGAAAATTTATTTAACAATTTACTACATTAACAATCTACTACCTACTTATTAATATAAAAATTTAAAACACTGTTATTTGCATTAATTGAAACTCCAGATCCGGAAGATTCAAAAAATAGGGGTGTAAAATAATTACAAAGAAATTTAAAATATCATGTATTATTCTACAACCGTCAAAAAAACGCGACATTTATGCATCATTATCAAGTCGCCAAGTATGTCATTTTTTGATAGATCAAAAATAGTTGTCGAAAAGTTTGCTTGGATGGTTTAATATTTTTTTTCAATTATAATATAACAAGACCTCCTTTTTTTTCGGAAAATTTTGATCATATGACGAAAAGTTTGTTGCTTGGAGTAATTTTGCCTAAAGCAACAAACTTTGAGTCTAATATGTTCAAAATTTTCCGAAAAAAAAGGAGGTCGAGTTACATTCATCTAAACAAATTCCCGAATGAACAATTCAAACAAACATTCGGAACAACATCACAAAACGGATTAAAGGTTAGTTTATTCATCGTGGCACTTTTTTAAATCCATTTCGGAAAACGTCAAAATAATTTTCTGACATTTTGTTCATTAATTTGTGTTACCAACAAAACAAAAGCCTTGTCAACGTGGTTTTTTCTGACCATGACTAGATTTTTTCGCGATATTCAGCACACTATTTGTCACTTATAATTACACGAGAGCTTTTTTTTGTCGAAGTAAACTTGACATTCCAATGAGAATTTTGTTGCCTGGCAATTTAACGAAAAAAACTGCCTCTGAAAAAATTACGAGTCCGTAGGACTAAATAGATTTATTATTGTAACAAAATTTAATTTTCAATGAAATGACAATTCTTCATCAATACCAACCAAATGTCATTAAAATAAAAGTCACTATATAATTATTTTATATTTAAAAAAATTAAATTAACGAAGCCGAAATAGAAAAAATTGCATGTTACACAAGACACTTTGTCTCGTTCTTTTCGCGTTTGACAATAGACTGTCTTGTGCAACTCGTATAACAATAAAGTTAACTTAAAAAAATAATAAAGAAATTTACTATAAATACAATAATAAAAAAGTAAATATCAAATTAGATTTTCTCCAAAATAAATAGTATGTAATACAAAATAGACATTAACAGCAACCTAAAACATTCTTCTTGGTGAAATCGTGCAAATGCAATAATCCATTTTACCCAGGATTGTAAAATCTTGCCTGGCCTGGGGATTTCCGTTGGCGCTTTGGCAAATGCGACAAATAATGGTGGTCTTGTTAAAATCGCCTGCAGTGGAACCATGTAACTTGATAGAACGAAAATTTCTTTCCATTTCTTTCTATTTGCCGCAAACCAACCGTGTAACACCAATCGTGAGAATTCGGCACAACCGATGGTGAAAACGAACGCATAGAAATAGAAAGAGCTCTCTTGCGCACTCCTGCCTCTTTCCAATTGTCCATCTTTGTCGTTCACCAACTAAATGCATATATCGTTTTCTCTCAGACCTCAAGTCTTTCTCTGGGTGCAATAAACGGAGGCTGCAGAAATTACAGATGTTGATGAGGCGTCAATTCACCGACTAAATTTTGATACAATTCTTTGGTTAGTCGAAACAATTTTCGAAATTCCCGGTTGGGCAATTCGAATGGATCAAGTCTGCTTCGCAATGACATCAACAGTTACCAACATAAAATGATCAAAAATAATTATAAAAACCCATTAACAACCGGTGTAAATTGACGTTTTCAGTTTTTATCCTAAGGATAGTAGCGCACATGTTTCTTGACCCGAGCGATTCCGAACCGAGACAGAAAATGTGCTCGGTGGTCGGGCTTGGACATTTCTTTTCTTTTCTATCACCTTTCTATCTCTATCTCTATAAAGTTACATGGTTCCACTGCTATTCTGTATTCCAGAAAGCTTGATTTTAGAAAATTTAATTTCTACATTATACCGGGTGTTATAGAAGTCCACGTAATATCTAAATTTAATCACCAATATCATTTTTTCCCGAAAATATTCGATTAAAAAAAAAGCAATATACAACAAATGTTTATTTTAAAGAGTCTTACTGGTGATTAAATTTGTGGACATCCATAACATCCTGTATGTATGTATATTATAACAATATCATAATGATATATGTAATATAATAATACTGATCTACCAGATATCAACCACCAAACCTGGCCATAGGCACATTAGCACATTACACATAATAAAATAATATATGAGTTGCTATGAAATATATTATTGTGTAATGTCATATTGACGGCTATAATTATCATCTTTTGATCTTTTGATGTAGGTAACGTATAAAGTAGAAATACTTTTGAAATTTGGAAAAGGGAAGAACGATCACAGAGCAGTATTATGCTCAATTATTGGACAAATTTGACGAAACAATAATATGTTTCATATCAACTCATATATAATTTTTTTGTTCGACACTGTCAGAATTTGAGAATTTTCTCCTGTGTGAACGGATTTTGATAAATGTCACAACTTGTCAAAACGAAACGTCAAGCTAATTTTAAAGGTTTTAAGCGATTTGGAGCCTTTAAGGGGCTCGTCGAACAAAAAAACCTTGTATTCAACTCGTTCGTGTGTAAATTGGGCCTTTTTTAGCACTCGTGTGCCTTTACCACCAGGCGAGGTGGTGCAAGTAACACCGCCTCGCTTCAATTCTAGGCGATATATAGAAATATTGGAAGAAGTGTTGCTTCCGTCTGTGAGAACCATCTACCCCGAGGAAGAAATGGAGCAAATTGTTCTGGTGCAAGACAATTGCTCCATACATACTGCACGAATAGTTCAGGATTGGTTCGAAGATCATCCTGAACTCGTCGTTTTAATCTGGCCTTCAAAGTCGCCAGATCTGAACCCGATTGAAAATTTGTGGGGACAAATGGTTTTCAATTGGAATAATCCTCCAGAACGTGTACAATTCAGAACTGTGGCAGAGTTGGATGAAAACGTAACCAGAGTGTGGGAAAATATGCGAGGGCGGGACTATTGCCAGAATATGGTAGATGGTATGCGACAACGTCTTCAGGAATGCATAGATAATAGGGGATACTATACTCATTATTAAATATCTAGTGTGTTATTAAAAATAAAATTATGTTTTAAAATCCGCTTTTGGTGCTTTTATTTTCGATTATAAGAAAACAAGTAGTGTAACATACAAATAAATATGTTTCATTAAAATTTAAATGGCCTAGTTGTTGGCTATTTCTGTTATGCACGTTTTTGTTATTGATGTTATATGTATGTTGTTCACGTTGAGTTGACAATTTCAAGGTCAAATAATTTTATTTTTTGGCTCTGTAATTATGTTTTGTAAATAGTGACATGCAGGTAAACACCGTTCACGTTGAATTAAGCATTGCTAAATCGCATTATGTTGGTTAGCTGCATGTCACTATTTACAAAACATAATTACAGAGCCAAAAAATTAAATAATTTGACCTTGAAATGTTCAACTCAACGTGAACAAGGTTTAATCAATTTAAAAACCACCACTTGTTGAATTAAGTTGGTATAGTATATTAAAGTATAAGGGGATATTAAGTTCTTTAAAACACGCGCGATTTTTCGAGCACGACGCGCAGCCGGAGTGTTCGAAATAGAGCAAGTGTTTTAAAGACCAGTTATCCACGAATACTTTACGATATATATTTTTTTTAATGTTGAATGAGTTAACATTTAGACTTCACGTTTCTCCGGTCCTCTCGGGTTGGTGATGTTTCCATGGAAAACGCGCGATGTTGTCATGGAAAAGTTCGATTTATACACGCTCAGGCGTGTTTTAAATGAGCAAAATTGGTTACCAATAAAAAAAAATTACAATTACACTAAAGGTGCTAATGGTAACTTTGATATTACTAAGATGATCGATCTCTTTATTATGCCAAAAAGGCGATTATGTCACGAAACATATGCGACTGCCAAAAAATTTCAAACTGCCGCAAAAACAATGAAATCTTTTCAATAACACAAGATTACAACAATTCGAATTTTTATTTTCTGTTTTCATAAAGTATCATTGACACTCGTAACCAAACATTTCTATTTCCAAAAGTCAAAAATCAACTCTATGCATATAACATTACCGGTTGTATTTTCTAGGTAAAATGTTGGTGGTTTTTTACATGCATTTTTACAACAAATTGGCACAATTCGCATTACTTTAAAAAATGTGAAAGAGTTAGACCCCCTGCGCACTAGCAACCTTTGGGAAGCAACTATTTAATTACAAAAATTGAACACACATAACTAAACGTAACCTCGCGCACGGGCGATTTTTAAATCGAAATGAAACAAAAATTTTTTCAAAAAAATTTGTGGACAAGTCAATTTTAGTTTATAAAAATACATGTTTTAGTACCAAAGAAAATTCCAAGCAGTCATTTGTTTTCGAGTTATGACGTCATCGATAGTTTTTTTAAATGGAAAGCCCCTATTTTTTTTCTTGATTCTGATAGCCCTTTAATTGTCTAAATGACAGTATAAAAATTATGTTATCTTACATCAGAAAATTTTTGAGGAAAAAAATAAATTTGTAATGATGTAATGTAATGATAATTCCTGTGTAACAATCGAAAATTGATTAAGATCAATTAATATAAAGAAACGCAACAGAAATAGTGATAAATTGTGGCATTTAATTTTTAATTAAACATAGGTAGATACTTATTTGTATCTTACACTGCTTGTTTTCTTATTAGCAAAAATAAAAGCACTAAACCGGATTTTAAAACATTATTTTATTGAATAAAGCAAACCACATAAATTATATTCGTTATTAAATGTTGAAATTCACAATAAAAACACCGTTTAAATAAAAGACAAAAACTAATGGTACAGCCCTCGTATATCGAACTGTCTGAGAGATTAGATTTATGAGTTTATGACAGTGGTCAGATCCCTTTGTCGAAGTATGAATTGGTGATTATTTCCTTAGCGAGGGTAGGCTCGATTCTTTTGCAGGCGGCTGTACTAGGAATGTACAATAAGATTTTTTTTAATATCCAATAATAATAATAATAAGAGTAATGATTTATTTGCCATTGAATTTTATAACAATTTTGCACTCAAATTTATCAGTTGAATAAAATCAACCTCTTGAGTCTTGAATTACTCAATTCTGATGTCATGTTAGAATCAATGACAAGCAATTTAATAGTTACGAATTGTTGTGAAATTCTTCTCGACCAAAATACAACGTGATCAAGAATGACTGAATCTGTTGGTAACAATGAAAATTTGAATGGTTTTGGTACCACTGTAATCTAAACGCATTTCCGGTTGTCAGCTTTGACAGAGTTGACAGGCGAATTTGACGTTTACCATCAAAGCGTCGTTTTTGTAATAGCATAAACATACCCGACATAACCTAATTTTTTTTAAATGTCGTGTCAAGTTAAAACATCCGGTCAGTGCCAATTACGTAACAGAAAAACACCAATATTTTTCAATTGTTTCATTGCCAACAGACTCCATTTTTAAAATACACCCTTGTATATCATGTTTTATAAAACGTACACCAATGCGGTTTCCTTGTTTTAAGGCATATTTTCTAGAGGTTACTTCGCATTAATAAAAAATAAATAAAAACACATGAGTTACTGTTACTAGCAAACGTTTAATCACCTAGCACCATACAGGTTAAATCAACTCTCCAATCGGTTTAATAGTTAATTCATGCACCTGCAAAGATAATTATTCAATTAAATCAGTTTTGCACCAAGAGTGTAGTACCTCACCTGAACATGCGGGGGAGTCGACAAAACATACAGGACCGAATCCGCAATATCCTCAGATTTCAAGAATGGCATCAACTTTATTTGTTCCAGAAGCTTCGGATCAGTTACGAAGTTACTAGCTTCGAGAAATTCGGTGGTCACTCCACCCGGACTAATGCTCTACAATTTGACGAAATCACAAGAGAACTTCACTTGGAGGTTGTCATTTTACCGTAATTTTGATTTTCAAACCCAGATGGTTGAATTCTTGTCTGAGCGTTTCAGTCAAAGCCGTCACTGCGTGTTTAGATGCAGGGTACACATTCATTCCTGGAAAATTGGGTACTGTGTGACCCGCGACACTGTTAATGTGGATGATGTGACCGTCGATTTTGTTAGCTTTCATGATCTTGACCGCTTCTCTTGTCGCAATGCACAAACCAAGGACGTTGGTGTCGAAGATTCTCTTCCATTTTTCGGTGTCGCCTTCGGTTAAATTTGTCTGCTGAGTAAGTCCAGCGTTGTTGACTAGAATGTGCACAGGACCTAGCTTCTCTGAGACCCATTTGAATCCCTTTAGAATATCATCTTCCTTGGTCATGTCAACTTTAACAGCGAAAAGCTTTCCCTTTTTTCCTTGAAGTTTTTTCGAAAGTTCTTCCACCCGTTCCGAGCGTCTGGCAAACCCCGCTACCTAAGATTATTTACATTTAACAAATCTTCAAAGTAAATAAGTCTAGATAAAATTACTTGCAAACCTGCTTCGACCAGTTGCTCAGCGATAGCCGCCCCGATTCCTGCACTAGCTCCTGTGACTATCGCCACTTTCCCTTTCCAACGATCCATCGACAGTACCATGATGCAACTAACACGTGCTCTACTAGATATAAACTGGACAAGGTTCGATGGGAGGAAGTAATATATAGTTGTCGAAATAACTGCCGAATCACGCTTTAAAATGGCACATCACTGTTAGTCATCCATTGGATTGAATCCTCTCCTTTGCAATCATGTTTATGAAACAAGTTTAAATGTTTGCTATAGTATTTCTAAGTGTTTTGATCAAATTAGATAAAAGCAGACGCTATTTTTAAAACTTTCACGCCGATTTGCTATCACGTTCTGCACTCGCAAAAATTTATGTCACAAGCTGTATCTTACAGATGTGAATCTTTACAGTTTTATTCATCTGTTCACACAATTTTTTGTTTTTACAAATTTCTTGTTGGGTTTTGTAAATACATACTTAATTTTTGTTGTTTTATGTTGTTGGTTAATGCGTTATTTAGATTAGTTTAAAATTGGAAAAATGGTAGTTGCACCTTCTTCGATTGGTTGTTTCGCGTTAACGATCTCCCCATGAGAGACGTTTTGGGAGAAAGAAGCACTTTGACCACCGAGGTGTAAAGACCAACAAATGTTTCGTATCGTGTCGTGAAACCCACTTGCTAAAAGTGATACCCAATTTCGTTGATCGAATCCGTGCCTTCAGGTCCATGGTCTCCTAGCGGTCTTCTGAGTCCTTAAATTACTCAATATCTGACGTCATGTTTGAATCAAAGACACCAAGCAATTTAATTGTTACGAATTGTTGTGAAATTCTTCTCGTCTAAAATATGTATGTACCTGTTCTTAAGTTTTTTAATTCTAAGGTTCAACAGTAGTTTATTATTGTTATTAGTACTCTTATTGTATGCACATTTTTTTAGGATTCTATGATAATCCTGTCAGGAGGTATTAATTAAAAGAAGACGTCAACAAAAAAATGTTTGTGCAAATTTATATCTTTTAGTTGTTTAGTTTAGTGTTAGTGCATTTGTTTTGGTGAAAATTAAAGAGATTTGCTCAAAACAATCCCTTATTCTCAAGAATTATTCTAACAATGTTGTCGTTTTTCTTCAAAACAGAGTCAAGTAGTGATCCTGTTGTCTTTTGTTTTGAATAAATGAGCAACATTGCTGAAATAATTCTTGAGAATTAGGGATTGTTTTGAGCAAATCAGTTTAATTTTCACCAAAACAAATGCACTAACGTTATTAAAAGAAAATCTTTTTTCTATTTTGCGTTTAGAATAAGTCTATTCTAGCACCCAAATGACGTCATTTGAGTGCTTTAATAGGTCGTTGGCGAATAGACTAGTAAAATTTACTGTATTGATGTTGGTAGCGTGAAGTGTCAACTGACAGACGTCAAAAAATAAATCTCGCAGAGAACAAAGCAAATTAATAAATAACAATGAACAAAACATTGATAAACTTTCTTCAGCATTCATTTTCAAACATCAAATGCGAAAATGAAAAAAAATCTGACGTTTTGAATTAATTTTTTTCACAGCCGGCTAAAATTATGCCACATAAAAAATGTCAACAACCACCGCAAAATTTACTACATTTAAAATTTTTATTTTTTTTATTTATAAAATTGTATAAAGCGGCAAAATAGAAAAAATAGTATAAAAGATTCGTTGCAGAAGGTCCTTCAAGCACTCATTTGTTCCTCAACTCGCCACTACGCGGCTCGTTTCGGGAATTTCAAATTCGTACTTGAATAGATTCCTTCTGCAACTTATATTTTCATATACTATTTTTAACTGAATATAAAAAGGTATAAATTTGCACAAAAAATTTTTTTTGACGTCTTCTTTTATTTAATATCTCCTGACAGGGTTTTCATAGAATCCTAAAAAATGTGCGTACAATGAGAGTGTACCACACATTAAATTTACCACAAAAAAATTTCTAATTATTCTTTATTTTCTATTTTATACGACTGACCTGTTTTAGCTGACTCATGCTGTAGATAAATAAGAATGGCTCAAGAACTGAACATTGTCGTAAACCATGACTTATCGGTGAATATATTTAAATTGATGCAACAAACTGTGCCGCATTATTCTTTTGATTTGCTAATGTTTTGGCATTTTTTCTGGATTCTTTTAAGTGTGTTTAAGAACTTTCTTTTTCTATCATTTGATCTTACTTAATTTAACCAACCATAACTCCGATAAATAACTTGTCTTTGTTAAGGTCACAAAATTTAAAAATTACAGCAGATTAGAGTTTCATTGTGTTCTCCATTTGGTGTAATTATTACTTCGTGAACCGGAAAAATCGACAAAATGACAAAATGCTACGAGTACTACCACCATCTGAGTAATAAAAACATGCTAATGCATATTTTATTTATCTTTATGTACAGATCGAAACAATGTAATTGTCAACGTTTTTTACCTTTTCTTTACCTTTTTTATTTGGTACCACTTGAATGCGCTACTTGGTTGCATCTTTCTGTTAATTCTTTAGTCTTTAGAACAGCCACGTAGCTATAGGTGGGCCAGGGTGGGCCTGGCCCACCCCAAAATTTTGAGGCCCACCCGTGTGCCCACTTCGGAAAACTTAAGATACACATGGAAGTTTTGAAAGAAAAATAAACTAATTAGTCATTTACGATAAAAGTGTGATAACTTTAACAAATTGCAATAATATGCAAGAATCTACCGCACACAAATGTATTAAGTAGTTGGTATCCGATTTCATTTCTTCCTTATCGAGGCTGACTAATTCGGCTCAACAAAAATTGGTTCCGATTACGTACTGTCGAATTTGCAGTTTTATGAAATGGTTCCACGAAGTTTGTATTATATTTATCTTTATGGTCAATGACTAAGACTGTTTTCGTCTTTTAGTCTTAGTGTAGTCGAATATTGAGAAGTAACTCGGTTACGGCGCGCTTTTCTTCGTAGTCTTATTCGTTGTTTAAAATTTTCTTGAAAAATGAGTGGTAAGCGAACTCTGCACGACTATTTTTCTTCTGGTAAGAAGCAAAAAATTAGTGATGATGAAAGTCCAGTTCAAGATGAATTACAACAACCATCGACTTCTCGTACGAGTACGATTCCAGTAGAATGTCCCGTAATAACTGAAGTAAAATTAAAATCTGATTCTGATTTTGATTCGGGTGACGATTCTATTGCCAATGATTTTTCATCTGAAACCGATCTGGATGATGACGATGATGAATCAATCGAATTTACCGAATGGTTACGTCGTGGGAACGAGTATAGCGCTACCTCAAATGCAGAAAAGGATGTTAACACTAAAAAGTCACCTGGACCAGCTGATCTTTCCCAAAGTCCTGAAGATGAACCCAAACAACCCGAATTAATATTATTTCCTCGTACAAAATTTGGTAATAAACAAAGACAGTTCAGCAGCGCTTGGTACAAACTCTATCCAACTTGGTTAGAATACAGTGTATTATGTGACGCCGCGTTTTGTTTTGTGTGCAGACATTTCTCGGTTAATCCCCCTGAGGTGTTTGTTAGTACCGGATTTAAAAACTGGAAAAGGGCCTTGGAAAGAGATTCTGGATTCAAAAAACATGAGGTCAGCATGGAACATAAAAATTGCCATTTAAAGTGGATCAATTATTCTAAAATAAGAGCAAACGCTGAAACTTCGGTTATGAGTCAAGTTAACGAGGCTCATAGAGCATTGGTAGAAGAAAACAAAGCATATATGAGAATTGTCATTGATATTCTAATTTATACTGCAACACAAAATATTGCTCAAAGAGGAAACCGAGAAAATCTGGAGAGCTCCAATCGTGGTAACTTTTTGGAATTATTGGATTTGTTTGCAAAGCATAATCTGGTTGTGAAAAAAAAAATTGTTGAAGAAGTTTCAAGAAATGCAAAATACACCAGTGCTCAAGTACAAAACGAGATTTTGTTTATTTGCTCCAAAATGATATTGGATAAAATAAGTGACGAGATTAGACGGGCCTCATGCTTTGCACTAATGTGTGATGAAACAAAAGACATTTCTAAGACGGAACAGATATCAGTGGTAATCCGATATTATTTAGATGGAACAATTTATGAAAGGTTTATTGGTTTTAGAGCAGCAAAAAATTTGGACGCTAAATCATTATATCAAAGAACTTTTAAACCAATGTGGTATGGATATGCAAAAGTGTATTGCCCAAACTTATGACGGTGCTAGTGTAATGAGTGGCCGTGTAAAAGGTGTACAAAAACTTTTTCGCGACGAAGTTCCTAGAGCAATATATGTACATTGCTATAATCACAGATTAAACCTGATCAATGTGGATATTTGCAAAAACCTCTCTCACGGTAAATTATTTTTTGACTTTTTGGAAACTCTGTTTGTTTTTATGTCTGGTTCTGCAGTCCACAGTCAATTTATTGAAACTCAACGACAAATTAATCCTGAAAAGAAACCTGTTGAACTAAAAAGAATTTGTTACACAAGATGGACCGCACAAGTTCATGCTTGTTTGGCAATTAAAACTCTAGTTACAGAAATTCTAGTTTTTTTAAACAAATTAATTGCAGACAAGAGTGATCGATCCGCAGAAGCTATTGGAATGTTGCATCAAATTGACTTTAACTTTATTTTTAACTTGTGTATGTATTATAAAATCTTAAATTTATTTAAAGGTGTAAGTGATTATTTTCAAAAAGTAACGTCGAATTTAAGTTCAGCAAATATTCTTTTAAAATCTGCCGAAGACACTTTCAAAACAATGAGGAGTAGTGACGATGAATTTTTATTAATATACTTTGAGGCAATTAAAATTTGTGAAAATAATAATATTGACATTCCAAGTGCGAACCAAGCAGTGCAGACATCTCGTGTAAAAAAAAATGCCGAAACGATTTGAACATTTTGTTGTTAGTGAAAATATAAACATTGAAGACGAAGTGCCGATTGATCAGAGACAATTTAAAACGCGTGTGTATTTTCCTACAATTGATCTAATTTTAATGGCAATAAATGAACGTTTTAATAAATGTGCAAGTGTCATTAATGCATCTAGTGCTTTGCATCCCGAAAATGATGACTTTTTAAGTTATGAAATTGTGCGACCTCTTGCTGAACATTATAAAATAGAACTTGACAGCTTAAAGGCAGAATTTACCATTCTTTGTAAAACTATAAAACAATATGAACTTGAAAAAAATATTAAAATTTCGAACATTATGCAGCTATTGGATTTATTAGAAATTTATAAAATCGTATTTCCTGAAATTTACAAATTAACAGTGATCACACTTACAATACCAGTGTCCAGTGCCGGTTGTGAACGAACATTTTCGAGTTTGAAGAGGTTAAAAACATATATTAGAAATAAGATGACCAACGAAAGACTAAACCGTTTAGCTATTATAAACATTGAACGTTCGACCGCTAAAACTTTAAGTGCAGACGAAATTATTAAAAAGTTTGATGAAATGCATCGTAATAGAAGAATTATTTTACATTAGGTGAGCTTTTTTTTTAACTTTTATATGATTCTGTTGGCCCACCCAAAAAAAATTGTGGCCCACTCTGGGCCCACCTATTTTTAAATCCTAGCTACGTTGCTGCTTTAGAACCGTCATTATTTAGTAGCAAATTATAAATAAACTAAGTGTAAAATTTTTAAGTTCATTTAGAATCCAAAACAACCCGACTCTCTCATTTTTTGAAATTTCCGTTATTTCACTCCTAAAATAAAAACAAACTAGTTATTGTAAAGCTTTTTAATACGTAACTAATAAACATTTAATCACTTAACACCATCACATACACATTATCTAATTTCTCCAATAGGTTTAATAGTTAATTCGTGCACCTGCAACGATAATCATTATTCAATTAAATCTGTTTGGACCAGAGGTCAGTACCTCACCTGAACATGCAGGGGAGTCGACAAAACGTACAGAACCGAATCCGCAATATCCTCAGATTTCAAACATGGCATCTTCTTAATTTGTTCGATAAGATTCGTATCAGCTATAAAGTTACTGGCTTCGATAAATTCGGTGGTCACTCTACCCGGACTAACGCTCTACAAGTTGGTGAAATCACAATAGAATTTCACTTGGAAGCTGTCATCTTAACCGTAATTTTGATTTTCAATCCAAGATGGTTGAATTCTTGTCTCAGCGTTTCAGTCAAAGCCGTCACTGCGTGTTTTGACGCAGCATAAACATTTACTCCCGGAAAATTGGGTACTCCGTGACCGGAAACACTGTTAATGTGGATAATGTGACCGTCAATTTTGTTCGCTTTCATGACCTTGACCGCCTCTCTTGTCGCAATGCACAAACCAAGCACGTTGGTGTGTAGGATTTTCTTCCATTTTTCTGTCTCTCCCTCTGTCAGATTCGTGTTTTGGGTAATCCCAGCGTTGTTGACTAGAATGTGCACCGGACCTAGCTTCTCTGAGACCCACTTGAATCCCTTCAGAATGTCATCTTCCTTGGTCATGTCAACTTTAACAGCGAAAAGCTTTCCCTTTTTTCCTTGAAGCTTTTTTGATAGTTCTTCCACACGTTCGGAGCGTCTGGCAAACCCTGCCACCTTCGATTTTCGCACGTTTAACACATTTTCAAAGTAAATAAGTCTAGATCAAATTACTTGCAAACCTGTTTCGACCAGTTGTCCAGCGATAGCCGCCCCGATTCCTGCACTAGCTCCTGTGACTATCGCCACTTTCCCTTTCCAACGATCCATCGGCAGTACCATGATGCAACTAATGTGTGCTCTGCTAGATTCAAATTGCAGAAAGTTGAATGTGAGAGTGTGAGAGCGCAGTATGTAGTTGTCGAAATAACTGCCGAATCACGCTATAAACTGTCATGTCACTGTTAGTCATCCATTCAGAGATGAATTGCACTGAATCGTCTCCTATCTAATTATGTTTATGTAACAAGGTTAAATGCTTGTTGTAGTATTTGTGAGTTTTTTGATCAGATTAGATTAGCTATCATGTTTTACGCTCTCAAATATTTATAAATCATAAGCTGTATACTACAGTTGTGAATCTTTACAGTTTTATCCATCTGTTTACACAATATTTTGTTTTTACAAGGTCATATTTTAATAAGTACTAAGAATGAACAATTAGAATTTTTTCATTTTGCAATTCCAGAAAGAAATATTTTTGTATCCACTGAAAAAATTCATCACTTGAATAAAATCAACCTCTTGAATCTTCAAATTACTCAATATCTGAAATCTGATTCGTAATGAATTGTTGTGAAATTTTACACGTCTAGATACCATTTCTTAAGTTTTTTAAATAACTTCAAGAATAGTTTATTATTGTTACGAGTATGAGTAAGTCATAGTGATATTTTTCATTGTGCATTTATAGTATTTTTTAAATGAAATAGAAGAGAAATAAGTATGGCTCAAGAACTGAACCTTGTCGTACACCGTGAATACATGCAACAAATTATCCCGCATTATTCTTTTGATTTACTACTGTTTTAGCATTTTTTCGCGATTCTTTTAAGTGTGTTGTTTTTCTTTATCATTTGATGTTATTCAATTTAAAATTTAACTACAACTTTAACAAAAAACTTGCTTTTGTTAAAGTCACAAAATTTGAAAATAACATAAATAGAGTAGAGTTTAATTGTGTTTTCTCTCTCTGTTGTAATAATTACGTCGTGAACAGGAAAATATTTTAAGAAAAATTGACGAAATAAATCAGTAAAAATCCAACAAGTGGTATTACCACCCACCATCTGATTAGTAATAAAAATATGCAAATGCATATCTTTATTTAGAGATCCAAACAATGTAATTGTAATAGTATATTGTTATATAAGTGAGGAAAGGGATGCATTGCTAAACGAGAATGACAATTGGATCACGAGCGATAGCGAGTTGATCTAATCATTCAAGTTTAGCAATGGACCTTTCCTCACGTATATAACATACTATTTTTTCCAACGTCAAGAGCTTTCGGTTTATCTTGCATAGGATTATCAATTTATTATTTTATACAAATCAACATAGAAGTAAAACTTGAAAATCACGTTTCCATGCTCACAGTAAACAATAAAATTTAATTAATGAATGTCAAGTCGTGTTTTTACCCAAACTTGAAAATCAATCAGAATTTACTAAACAAATAGTGATGGAAGTAGAAGATAGTGTTGTAAATTTACCAAATACAGAAATTAAAGAAGCAGCGAACTAGGTATCTTTGGAGTTATTACCTATAAAATCTCGAGCACGCTACGGAAAGGAATACAATGCGTTACTGAGATGGAGACAAGTAGCAAGAAGCGCTAGTTTGGCTTCAACGTCAAGCTCTGTACCGACACGTTATTTAGAAAAAAAAAACAGGAACATTTGGAGTTTTAATTCGTGTAAAAAATTGTACATTTAATTTCTATAATACTGATAAAAAAAGTTAAGTATCTTTGTAAGTGGTAATTGTTAATAAAGAATTCTTACAAATGTATATTTGAACGTTATTTTAAAGAAAGTATGTACATACCTAAATGGGGATCAAATTTTTGTTTTACTTTCCCCACTAGTGAGGGAAGTGATTTACTTTCCTCACATGTGATGCAAACGCGTACTTTCATCTCTAAATTGAGTGATGGAAATGTCATTTTCAGACTTGACGTTGGAAAAACATTTTTTTCCCTTTCTTTTACTTTTTTATTCAGTACCACTTGAATGTAGTAAGTACTTGGTTCTATCCTTCTATTTATTTTTTTGACTTTAGAGCCGTAGTTATTCAGTAACAATTTATAATTGAAGTAACTGTAAAATTTTAAGTCCATTTAGAATCCGAAACAGATAGTCTCACTCATTTCTCTAAATTTTAGTTGTTCTAAGGAGTAACATAAAAACAAACGAATTACTGTAAAGCTTTTTTATACCGTAGCTAACAAACATTCAATCACTTAACGCCATACAGCTTAACTCATTTCTCCAATTGGTTTTATCATCAATTCGTGCACCTGCGAAAATAACCATTTTATTAAATCAGTTTGGACCAACTGTATAGTACCTCACCTGAACATGTGGTGCAGTTGATAAAACATACAGGACCGAATCTGCTACATCTTCAGATTTCAAAAATGGCATCTTCTTGATTAATTCTTTCATATTGTCATCAAACACAACGTTATTAGTTTCCGCAATTTCGGTAGTGACTGCACCCGGACTAATACTCTACAATGTGAGAAAATTAGAATAAGTTTTCACTTACAAACCGTCTCCCTACCGTAATTTTGATTTTCAAACCAAGATTGTTGAATTCTTGTCTCAGCGTTTCAGTCAAAGCCGTGACTGCGTGTTTCGACGCAGGATAAATATTCAGTCCCGGAAAATTTGGTACTCTGTGACCCGCGACACTGTTAATGTGGATAATATGACCGTCGATTTTATTAGCTTTCATGACCTTGATCGCCTCTCTTGTCGCAATACACAAACCGAGGACGTTGGTGTCTAGGGTTTTCTTCCATTTTTCCGTCTCTCCGTCTATCAGATTCGTGGGCTGGGCAATACCGGCGTTGTTGACTAGAACGTGCACCGGGCCTAGCTTCTCTGAGACCCACTTGAATGCCTTCAGAATGTCATCTTCTTTGGTCATGTCAACTTTAACAGCGAACAGCTTTCCCTTTTTTCCTTTAAGTTTTTTTGATAGTTCTTCCACCCGTTCGGAGCGTCTGGCAAACCCAGCCACCTACGATTTTCGCACGTTTCACACATTTTCAAAGTAAATAAGTCTAGATCAAATTACTTGCAAACCTGCTTCGACCAGTTGTTCAGCGATAGCCGCCCCGATTCCTGCACTAGCTCCTGTGACTATCGCCACTTTCCCTTTCCAACGCTCCATCGACAGTACCATGATGCGACTAACGCGTGCTCTACTATATCAACTGGACAAGGTTGGATGTGGCGAAGTAATATATAGTTGTCGAAATAACTGCAGAATCACACTTTAAAAAACTGGCATATCACTGTTAGTCATCCATTGGATTGAATCCTCTCCTAGGTAACAAGTTTAAATGCTTGTTGTAGTATTTGTGAGTGTTTTGACCAGATTAGATAAAAACAGACGTATTTTCATGAACAATTAGATTTTTTCATTTTGCACTCCCAGAAAGAAATATCCATGCAAAAAATGTATCACTTAAATAAAATCATCCTCTTGAATCTTTAAATTACTCAATATCTGATATCAGAATCGTTACGAATTGTTGTGCAATTCTTCTCGGCTAAAATACCATTTCTTAAGTTTTTTAAATAACTACAAGAATAGTTTATTATTGTTACGAGGACGAGTAAATCATAGTGATATTTTTCATTGTGCATTTATAGTTATTTACATTACAAGCTGCGAAAGTTTACTTTTAGGTGCGCGGTGTTTTTAAATCACCTCGGCTACGCTACGCTTCGCCTCGGCAATTTAAAAACACCGCGCACCTAAAAGAGCTTTCGCAACGTGTAATGTATTAAACTTTTCATTCTTTCCTCGCCATTTTTTATAAAATACAATGATTCAGTGATTGCAATAAAATTAGTATAAGGCAGCTTGTTGTTAACGTTACTCTAGTAACAATACAAAAAACATCATTTTATGACATTTATCAAATATCGTTGAATACTTGGTCAGGTCAGTTTAAAATGAATTTCATTGAAGCAGCTGCATAATTGCGTGCAGAAATGTGTTGCTGGACAAATCCAAAGACCAGTATGTACAATCAAGCTTATGAAATGAAAATTTCATTAAATGGTGTGCAACGAATGATGTTTTTGACATTTTTCCTTATCTGTCGTCCAGGGAACCATGATGCAACTAACATGTGCTGAACTAGATATAAACTACACAAGGTTGGATGGGAGGAAGTAATACAGGGTGAGCAACAATAACTGATTCAGTTGGCAAAAAAAAAATTTACATAAAATTTTCAAGACTGTGAATTGTACCTATTTCGGTTTGTTTTATTGACATTATTGACAGCTGGTATACATTTCAAATTTAAAACTCTTGGTTTTTGTAATCGTTTATTAATAAAATGGTTTTCTCGTTGGAACATGACATAAAAGTCACCAAAAATCACCAGAATTTATTGCCAACTCAATCAGTACTTGTTGCTCACACGGTATATAGTTGCCGAAATAACTGCCGAATCACGCTTTAAACTGGCATATCACTCTTAGTCATCCATTCAGAGAGAAAGTACCTACATTGAATCGTCGCCTATCTAATTATGTGACAAATTTAGACCCTTGTTGAAGATTTTGTGAATGTTTTGATCGGATTAGATAAACGCAGTAAAAACATTATCATTTGTTATCACATTCTGCACTTCCAAATATTGAACAGTCACAAATTGTAAATTACAGCAGTTAATTTTTACAGTTTTATTCATCTGTTCTCACAATGAGTATAAGATTTTTTTTAAATATCCGATAATAATGGCAATAAAGATATAAATCGGCACTCTCAAAAAGGGCTTTTTTGTTATGCATTCCAAAAATTCACACTTGAATTTAAAAAATAGCCTTTGAAGTCTTTGTTTTAGTCAATATCTGAGGTCATACTAGAATCAAGCGTAATAAGCAATTTAATAGTTCCGGTTTGTTGTTAAATTCTTCTCGTCCAAAGTATAATTGCTTAATTTTTTTTAGATGTTAGCTACAAGGTAAAGTGAGTAAACCATACATTGGTATTTTCACTACGCATTTTAATTATTTTAAATTCTTAAATGATATAGCTTGGAAATAAAACAACTTGACCTTGCGTTACATTACTAATTGACAGGTAGATTTAGATCGATGCGAGAAACTGTCTTCTACTACTCGTGTTTTTGTAATTTCTTCTATTTTGGCATTTTTTCAACATCCTTTTCAATATTTAGGAGCTTGTTTTTTTGTATCGTTTGTTTGTATTCCCAAGTAATGCATTACTTCGTGAATCTGAAACGACTTGATGAAGACAATTGACATGAAAATGTCAAAATCTCACCTGAACATGTGGAGGAGTCGACAAACCGTACATCACCGAATCCGCTCTATGTTCAATTTTCAGTAACGTTATTTGCATCAATTTTTCTTTTAATTCTGAAGTTGCCAGCTTCAGTGATTTGTTATAACAGGTCCAGGACTAACACTCTCTGCAACGATTCGTTGAACCCACCTTTTTTGATAAGAATGCGTTGTTGACGATTGAACAGCTCTGAATTTGAAAAGAAAGTGTCAACGTGCGAGGTCGTTTGGTACGGTATTTAACGGCACGTGCCATATAAATGGTTAATTTGTTATCGTTAGCAATCCAAAAATTGAAATCACCATTTTGACAATCTTTTCAAATCAACGTGTTGAGATAAAATTAACATGTTCGAATCCGTATAGATATATTATCCAAAATATAAAAGTCATAACCTAGCTTTTATCAAAATATTACGTTTCATTTACACGTGCATATCAAATGTAGTCGGTCATTTAAAATTTTTGAATTCCCAATCCTTGCACAGCCACTTGCTGAATTTTTATCAAGCATTCTTACTTCTTGGCATATCATAAAATGTTATCCAGTAAATTGAAATTGTGTCAGATAATACAAGCTAGCAAGTTATGTGCATTTATTATTCACAATTATAAATAAAGAAAGTGGTACAATTTTTTTGTGCAGATATAACGAAACAATTAATTCAGCAACAAAATGCACTAAGTCATATTTTTATGTTTGCTTTTGGTAACTTAGAGTTTAAAAAAAAAATGAAGAACCAAAATTTGAAAACAATTCAATGTTTTGTAATTTGAATGTAGGTAGAAGAATTAGTATATTAAAAGACAAGTTTCATAAGACCAGTGTTGAAGCACGAATTCAAGATTAAAAAATGAGTGGCGTAGCCACGAGTTATTTTAAAGAATGAGTGCTTCAAGGTCTTATGAAACGAGTTTTTTATACTATTTTTTGTAATTTGCCCTTTTTAAGTCGTTTTTAAACAAAAATGTTTACTTTCCTCGATTTAGGGATTTTTGTGGCGGTTGGTAATGTCTTAATTTTAAAAGTGAAAATTTGATCAAGTCTTCAAAGTCGCCTTTTGTTTTATCCAAATTCTGTCACAAAACACGAATATGGAAGATAATCTTTCATGTACGCCCGCTGAAATACGTGAAATTGCCAAAAAATACGGTCGCGAATTTGTTGCCTGATAAATCCTGGTAAATAATTCTTTGCACATTTTGTAATTTAAACTGACACGCATGACGGATCAAGCTATGCCAACCTAAAAATTTTCGTAAAATGTTCCGTGAAATAATGACTATAAGGACATCCCAGATGATGACGTCGCGTTCGTTAATATGTCTATTAGAGAATCAAAATGGAGGCAAATTACAAAAAGAATTTAAGACAACTCAAAATTGGGAAAACACAAATCAATAATAATTACTTCATGTTTAATTCATTGTATGTATTTCTTGTATAAGTCTAACAATCAATATACACATTTTTTTGTAGGTTAATATACTTCCCCGATTGGTTTGATTGTCAATTCGTGGATCTGGAAAGAAAAATTAAAAATCGCCGGTTCAAGACTTTATATTTCATACTTGAACGTGCGGTGGAGTTGACAGGACGTGCAAAATTGAATCGGCCACATCTTCAGCATTCAGTCCTGGCGATTTCACCATTCTCTGGACTATTGTCGAGTTCATATCATAATTATTATTAGTGAGAATTCCGGTGTTTACCCGCCCTGGACTCACACTCTAAAATTCCAACAATCGTAAACAACTTCCAAACGGAGTCAGATTTTTACCGTAATTTTGATTTTGACACCCAGCTGATTAAGTTCTTGTCTCAACGTTTCAGTCAGAGCCGTAACTGCGTATTTCGAGGCAGCATAAACATTTACTCTCGGAAAATTTGGTACAACGTGGCCGGCATAACTGTTAATGTGGATAATGTGGCCGTCGATTTTTTCCGCTTTCATGATTTTCACCGCCTCTCTGGTCGCAATGCACAAACCCATGACGTTGGTGTCGAAGGTTTTCTTCCATTTTTCTGTGTCTCCATTCCAGAGGGTCGTTTCTTGACCGATTCCCGCACAGTTGATTAAGATGTGAACGGGACCTAGGTTATCGGATGTCCATATGAAACCTTCTTGAATCTCGTCTTCTTTGCAGATGTCGACTTTGACAGCGTGAAGTTGTCCCTCTTTATCGTGGACTTTCTTAGCGACTTGCTCCATATATTCGCACTGTCGATCAAAACCTGCCACCTGTTATAAGTTATAAGAAAGACAGGTCTAGCAACTGTTAAAAATAGTGACAGTTCTTTACTTTTAAACCTTGGTCGACTAATTGTCTCGCTGTCGCTGCTCCAATTCCAGAGTTGGCTCCAGTGACGATTGCTACTTTACCTCTCCAACGATCCATTGAGCCTACCATTTCTGACACGTCGCACTTGCTTTCTGAACTCAACGTGCTGGATCGTTTCGTATGATACTCATAGGAACGCTAGCTACATAAATATTCATATTCGTTGATAAAAAAAACATGATAGTAAATTCAATGAGCCTCCAGGCAGCCTTGAAATGGTTACCTGATTATTTTGGAATTTGGAATTTGAAAATATACTGAGTAACATTAGAAGTGGAACACCAAGAAATAATAGTAATTTTAAATTGATTTTTATACAACATACTAGCTTTTACCCGAGGCTTCGCCCGCAAATTTCAGAATGTTTAAAAATTATGTTTCTACCTTCATGTATTGTGATAAACGCAGTAATTTCAATATGAAGTTTGTCTTTTTACGAAGAATAATTAAAACTTTACTGTAGACTACTTTGTTCTTCGACTATATAAACAAAAAGATCAATACGATAAGAAACTAACACTATGATCACTTACCAATTCATGAAAATACGCCAACATAACACTTTTATTTTCAGTTGTAACCTTATTTAGATCCTCCTATTGTTTGATTGTCTCGTTTGATTTCAGATACCAGCCTTTTGATTTTTCCGGTATTAAGCTATTTGAAGCTTGTTCTGCTTCATTTAAGACATCTTCCGGTAAAACACAATCATTCAAACACATTTTGCGAAATTGCTACTTTTATAAACAACTAAATGTAACTATGACACCTGAACATATAATACAAACGCGATTTCCAACTCGAAAAAACTTTTTTTTGTGCTTAACAGGCTTAAAAATGATAATAGGGGTTGCTTTTTGTGGGTGTCAAGCGGCGAAGGTGACGATATACTCAGAGGTTGAAATAGGGGTGAAGCCGCGAAGGTGAGGGTATTTCCAAGTCGAAAAAACTGTCTTTTTCTTAACAGGGTTGAAAATGGTAGTAGGGGTTGGTTTTTGTAAAATTAAAGTAGACAGTAATTTTCTTCTTGTTTTGAAGATCAAGTGTACAAAATTTCATCAAGATCGGAGTAAAACTGTAGATTTGCATACAAAATATACAAACAAACAGACATTCACACATATATAGATTAGTCTTGACCCAACGTAAAACTGCTTCTTGGATAAACTTTTTTAGAGTTATTGCTAGTACTATGTTCAAACCGAACAAAAACCTTATTAGTCTTTTGTAACTTGAACGTAGATAGAAGAAAAGACTTAAGACAACTCGAAACTGGGAAAAGACAAATTCATAATAATTAATTTGTTTAATTCATTTTATTTATTTATTGTACATTTCCCAACAATCATTGTACACATTTTTTGTAGATTAAACTGGTTCCCCGAATGGTTTGATTGTCAATTCATGGATCTGAAAAGAAAAAAAAAACAAAAATCGCCGGTTCAGTACTTTGTATTTCTTACTTGAACATGTCGTGGCGTCGACAAGACATACAAAACCGAATCGGCCACATCTTCAGCGTTCAACTTTAGAGTTTTCTTCATCTTTTCAACGAATTTCGAGTTGATTACAAAATTATTAGTTTGGACGATTTCTGTGTCTACTGTTCCTGGACTTACACTCTAAAATTGAGCAATAGCAAAGCACTTCCTGACGGAGTGAAATTCTTTACCGTAATTTTAATTTTCAGTCCCAGATGGTTGAGCTCTTGTCTCAGCGTTTCAGTCAAAGCTGTGACAGCATATTTGCTCGCTGGGTATACATTTAATCCGGGATAATTCGGTACGGTATGGCCAGCGACGCTGTTAATGTGAATGATATGACCGTCGATTTTTTCTGCTTTCATGATTTTCACTGCCTCTCTGGTTGCAACGCACAAACCCATGACGTTGGTGTCGAAGGTTTTCTTCCATTTTTCGGTGTCGCCTTCGATTAGATTTGTTTGCTGGACAATTCCAGCATTGTTCACCAAGATATGAACAGGACCTACATTGTCAGAAGTCCATTTGAAAGCCTCCAGGATATCTTCTTCTTTAGAGATATCTGCTTTGATCGCGTAGAGTTTACCTTTCTGTCCTTGGAGTTTCTTGGCTAATTCCTCCACACGTTCAGAGCGTCGCGCAAGACCAACCACCTTCAATATTTATTCAATACAAAATTGTTCACAAAATGGTTAAATTGTACCTGTAAACCTTCTTCGACCAATTGTTTCGCTATGGCTGCACCGATTCCAGCACTAGCACCAGTGACGATGGCCACTTTGCCTTTCCACCGATCCATTGAAATTACCATTTTGACAATCTTTTCAAATGGACGAGTTCTTATAAAATGAACCTGCCCGAATACGCACAGATAGATTATCGAAAAGTCGCAACTTAGTTTTTATCTAAATAGTCTGATAAGTGTTGAATTGCATTCCATTTGCAAATGCATACATAGTGGACTACGTCATTTAAAGTTTTTGAGTTGCCCCCTGGTGGTTTATTTACGAAACTAAAAGATAGCAGCCAAATGTCAACTTTTTATCTAAGCATTCGTGCTTCTTGGTATATCATAAAAATTTTCCCATTTTATTAAAATAGTGTAAAATACTTAGCGAATTATTGGAATTTACTATTTACGAGTACAATGATAAGTGAAAAACGTCTTGCAACTTTTTTCGACAGACATTGACAAAGACTAAGTAACGTTTTGATGTTTGCTTTTGGTAACTATTTTCTACTAGGCTACTCGTACATTAGAATTTAAAGAAAACTTAAAGAACGTAATATTATGAAAAATTATCAAAATTCCTTCGTTCGGTATGGTGTTTTAATAACACTTATTGCGTTCATTACACGTTTATCATACGTGGTTTGTCTGATATCGATAGTACCTACATAATAAAAAAAATAGTTCTGTGGGTTTCTAGAAGGTAACATTTATTTTTTAAACTTATGCGGCCTTTGTTGGAGAAAATTGCATTTTAATGCATGACAAGGCACGACCCCACATCGCAGGAATTGTGCAGCAGTATTTGCAGGAAGTTCAATTGCCAGTACTAGAGTGGCTTGCACGAAGTCCAGAGATGAACCCTATCGAGCATGTCTGGGACCACTTAGAACAAGCTTTAAAACGGCACCAGCGAGATTCCGTAATCTGGAAAAACTCGAAGCTGTACTTGTACGAAAAGATGTGTTTTAAAGTTCTTTGAAATATTGAGTTGGACGTCGAGCGTCCAAATTTCTTAGAGAATTGGTCAAAAATATGAGGTAGTTTTATAATAGATGTTTTTACTGAGCTTTTATTTAAAACAAAATTACTTTAAAAAAGGAAATGGAGCTAAGAGAGCCCAGCAATGAAACAAAGAAATAAAAAATAAAGTGTTTTGCCCATTAACTGGAGTATGTTTACAGATTTAAGAGAACAGAAACCAAGTAACAGTTCATACGTAATTTATTTTATTGATTTATGGTAACTACATTTACACACACAATGTGCACATTTTTTTAAATTAATAAATTTGTGTAAAATTATTATCAAAGTGTGACGTCGTTCGATGTAGTATTTAATGACACGTGCTGCGAAAATAGTTATTTTCTTATCATTAAAATAATAGTACGAGTACCTAATCTAGTTCTATTCTATTTCTCGAATTTTTGCTCATTGCTTGATTTAAAGACCGGATTTTAGGCAAAATGCCTATTCGTCATTTTTCCAGCCATTATCTTGACCTGACCTTACTTTTTGTTTGATTCATGTCAAATGTACAAGTAAAAACAAAAGAAATGCCAAAAACAAAACCAAATTATAAAGACAAGTTAGCCGAATGGGCTGATGACAAAAGATATATGTAATTGCAAAAGTGATAATTTGGAACAATATTTTCTTTGTCAGGCGAACAGACACTAAATTTGGTGTAATAATTAAAATAATAACTAAGTAAAATAATTAATTTGATAACTAGTTTTATACCGGGCGTAGAACTGGTTTACGAGACATAGGATTTTACATGTAAAAATAAAGAGTTTCAATTATTGGCTCCCCTAATAATTTTACGGCAAAATAGTTAAAATGAAAATTGGAGAGAATTAAAATTAATGTCTAATTTCAGTCTTACTTTTTTTTCTAACATCTTGTGGTACTGAAAGAAAGGCAAGAAAGAAGTTGACACAAAAACAGTAAAAAGTACTACTAAGCATGAAATTGTATTTCTTTCTTTAAATGTTATTATGGAGGATCTTTTTTAAGCAACTTCCAAGCAACATTTGCTTCAGGTTTCCCAGACCGATCAATTCATGCCACAGAAACAATTGGAAGAATTGTAGAGAAGTTTGAGCATTTAATGGAAGATACCTTTTCATTTATCCTGTAGTCCTGTACGACTTCATTTGAAGGGCAAATTAAAAGACAATTAAATAATAGAGAAACCATCCGACAAATACATAGTATTTTAAAAGTCAAATTTCACGGCTAGTGCTACTTTTTAGTATTTTTTTGTTAACTCATTTCTTGCTTTTCTTTCAGTACCACAAGATGTTAGAAAAAAACAAAGAGTGGAATTAGACAGTATTTTTAATTCTCTCTAACTTTCATTTTAACTATTTTGGCATAAAATTATTAGGGGAGCCAATAATTGAAACTCTTTATTTTTACATGTAAAATCCTATGTCTCGTAAACCAATTCTACACCCGGTATGTGTGTTATGTAGGTACTGTTAACTTTCAATTTGTATTTTGTTTTTTTAAATTTATATTTTGTTTTTTTCACATATTATATCCCAAGTGCAAAATTTTTTATCGGAAATTTTTTTGCTAATGAACGAAAACATCCATAAATGAGGTCAGAAGACCAATTATTAGCAAATAAGAGCACGAGACGAAGTCGAGGGCTTTTATTTGATAATAATAGATCTTCTGACCGAATAATTTATGGATGTTTGAGTTCATTAGTAAAAAAAATTGCCGATATTAAAATTTTGCACGAGGGGTATACGGCTGATTATTTCCTGAATAGAATGAAACCAAACGCATTATTTCCAGTCCTTTTTATTTAATTTTTTTATTTTTTAAATCAGGTACCCACATTTTTTATCAGATTATTGCATTTTAGATAATTTTATCGGGTTATTTTTTGTTTTCTCGTTTTGATTGGTCAATATTTGTCACGCAATTGGTTGCTAAACACATGAAGGAAATAATCGTAAAAAAATTTTCGTTTTAATAAAATACTATTTCAGTGACTCCTGTTTTTGTGCCTTTTTGATAATTTTAGGCACCTAAAAGTGTGTTGTGACGACCTATTTTAGGCGCCTATTTCATTAAATTTTAAGCGCCTAAAATCCGGTCTTTATGATCATTGTACAAAGCAATTGAAGTAACTTTAAAACAAGAAAAGTGCAAAATAAATATTCAGTTCAGAAGCATATACTGTGTTTTTAGCAAAAATGTTTGGGTCGTTGTTAATGTTATGTCGACACCAAACTAAAATCTGAACTGAAAAAAATCTCTTAGCTTGTCTGTCATTACTGCGGGAACTGTTCGATTCTTAGGTGCTAAAAAGCAAAAGTGTTGGTAATAAAAAAGTATTCTCTCGTAATTTCTGAGCCAAAAATTAAAATTGCATAATAAACTGAAAGTTATTTTCCTTTAAAGGTTGAAATCTTGTTCCTTTAGGAAATCGTGAAAAGTCTTCCAGGGATCAGTTTTCTAGTTTTCAAAACATGTTTTTTACCAAATATTTGGAACAAAATTAACTCTAAATGGAAAATAGGACCAAAAGAAGAATCCTGTCCTTATATCGACTGAACTATCCATTGTCTTATTGTTGTGAGTTCTTTGAGAGAAACTCTCATTTGGACATACAAAACATAATATTCGGTTTATATTTTTAATTCATTTTATTGATCTGTTGGACACACAGTTACCAATTGATGTTGCAAATTTGCATATTAAAATGATTCTCCGGTTGGCCTAATTGTCAATTCGTGTATCTGAAAAAAAGCTAATCAAGAATCACTAATTCTGAATAATCTGGTTCTTACCTGGACATTGGGTGCTGTAGACAGAACATATAATACCGAATCAGCCACATCTTGGGTTCTCAGTTTTGGTGCCCCCATCATCTCTTGAGCGGCTTTCGAATCCATCCGAAAATTACAATCATTAGTAAACCCTGTGTCCACATTTCCTGGACTCACACTCTAAAATTACAACATTCGCCAACAAATTCCAAATGGAGCGAAATTCTTTACCGTAACTTTTATTTTGAGTCCCTCATGATTAAACTCTTGTCTCAACGTTTCGGTCAGAGCCGTGACAGCACATTTGGTTGCTGGGTACACATTCAGTCCTCTGACATTTAGTACAACATGACCGCTGATGCTGTTAATGTGGACAATGTGACCGTCGATTTTTTCCGCTTTCATGATTTTGACCGCCTCTCTGGTCGCAATGCACAAACCTATGACGTTGGTGTCGAAGGTTTTCTTCCATTTTTCTACATCTCCGTTCCAAAGGGTTGTATTGTGAAGGACTCCCGCACAGTTGATTAAAATGTGGACGGGACCTAGATTGTCGCATGTCCATCTGAAGGCTTCCTGAATCTCGTCTTCTTTGCAGATGTCGACTTTGACGGCGTGAAATTGTCCCTTTTTATCGTGGACTCTCTTAGCGACTTGCTCAATATATTCGCACTGTCGATCAAAACCTGCCACCTGTTATTAGAAAGACAGGTCTACCAACTGTTAAAAATAGGGGGGGTTCTTTACTTTTAAACCTTGGTCGACTAATTGTCTTGCAATCGCTGCTCCAATTCCAGAGTTGGCTCCAGTGACGATTGCTACTTTACCTCTCCAACGATCCATTGAGCCTACCATTTCTGACACGTCACGTTCTGAACTCAACGTGCTTGATCGTTTCGTATGATACTTATAAGAACGCTAGCTACATAAATATTCATTTTGTTATCGTCGGTAAAAAAACATGGTAATAAATTCTATGGGTTTCCAAACACCCTTGAAATGTTTATAGTTGAATGCAGCCATGAGAATTGCTTCCAAATGGACTTACGTGTCTTTTTTGTGTTGTTGGAAACATTTTCTTCGATTTCTGCGTTAATTTCTTCTTCCGATTTGCTGCCAAATTGCCAAAGTTGGTTCATGGAATAGTCCTCCGAATACAACTCGTAGTCCAAATTATGTCGATTATTTTTCAAACTGGTTTCACTCATTCAATTGTGCTTGCGAATCTCACTCGTGCTGACGCACTCGTGGATTCATTCCCAAGCACAATTGATAATTCGTGACCAGTTTGAAAAATAATCGACATAATTTGGACTACTCGTGGTATTATAAATGATTATTTTGGAATTTGGAATTAGAAAACATTCGCTTTGGGAACTATGTTCTCTGTTTTTTGTATAAACTTTTTTAGAGTTACTGCTAGTACTATGTTCAAACCGAACAAACACCTAATCAGTCTTTTGTAATTAGAACGTAGATAGAAGAAAGGATTTAAGACAACTCAAAATTTGGAAAACACAAATTAATACTAATAATTAGTTCATGTTTAATGGTGGTTTATTTACGAAACTAAAAGATAGCCAAATGTTAACTTTTTATCTAAGCATTCGTGCTTATTAATATATCATAAATATTTCCGATTTTATTAAAATAGTGTGAAATACTTAGCAAATTATTGGAATTTACTATTTACAGCAGTCATAAGTGAAAAACGTTTTGTATCTTTTTTCGACAGACATTGACAAAGAAACTAATTCAGCAAGAAAATACAGGGTGATTCTGAAATAAGTTTAGAAAAAAAAATGTGGAGTATCCTTGACACAAAATAATTCTGCGTAAATGACTTTTGGAGGTGAAATCAAAAGGATGGAGATTACCCTATATTCTTGTATTTCCAACGCCTATGAATAGGGAAAATTTGTCCGAATTTGTTCACTTCATTAGCAACCATTATTACATCAACTCCACAATAAACTCGTAGGTGCAAGCACACTGCTTTGTAAATGTTTCTATGGAAATGATCGAGAGGAGTAATACCAATATAATCAGGTAATCACCTTTAACTCAGCAGCGTACTAACAATTTTGACCAAATTTTCAATCATTTGTATCTCGAAAACAAAAAAACTTTTATAAGATTTTTTTTTGTCAATGACTTCTTATCATCACCAATTACCGGTTTTTTTTCCAAACTTATTTCAGAATCACCCTGTATACTAAGTAACGTTTTGATGTTTGCTTTTGGTAACTATTTTCTACTAGAATTTAAAGAAAAGTTAAAGAACGAAAATTTGAAAACAATTCAGTCTTCTATAATTTGCACAAAGATATAAAGCATTTAAGACTGATTTAATTTGAATTTGGGAAAACACAAATTAACAATTAACTAGTTCATGTTTAGTTCATTTTATTTATTGTACAAGTCCAACCATAAATGAATACATTTCGTGTAGATTAAACGGCCTCTCCGATTGGTTTGATTGTCAATTCGTGGATCTGCAAAGTAAAATAAAAAATCGCCGGTTCAGTACTTTGTATTTCTTACTTGGACGTGCGGTGGAGTTGACAGAACGAACAAAATCGAATCGGCCACATCTTCAGCATTCATTGCTGGCGTCTTCATCATTCTCTGGATTACTTTCGAATTCATATCAAAATTATTACGTTTGACAATTCCGGTGTCTACCCGCCCTGGACTCACACTCTAAAATTCCAATAATCCGTAAACAACCTCCAAACGGAGTCGGATTTTTACCGTAATTTTGATTTTGACACCCAGTTGATTAAATTCTTGTCTCAGCGTTTCGGTCAGAGCCGTGACAGCAAATTTGCTCGCCGGGTACACGTTGAACAAGGGAATATTCGGTACGAAGTGGCCAGAAATGCTGTTCATGTGGACGATGTGGCCGTCGATTTTTTCCGCTTTCATGATTTTCACCGCCTCTCTGGTTGCAATGCACAAACCGATGACGTTGGTGTCGAAGGTTTTCTTCCATTTTTCTGTGTCTCCATTCCAGAGGGTCGTTTCTTGAGCGATTCCGGCACAGTTGATTAAGATGTGAACGGAACCTAGATTATTGGATGTCCATCTGAAAGCTTCCTGAATCTCGTCTTCTTTGCAGATGTCGACTTTCATTGGGTGAAGTTGTCCTTTTTTATCGTGGAGTTTAGCCACTTGCTCCATCCATTCGCACTGTCGATCAAAACCTACCACCTGTAATTTGAAATAGTTAGCAACTGTTGTGAAATAGTAGGACTTATTTACCATTAATCCTGCTTCCACTAATTGTTTTGCTACTGCTGCTCCAATTCCAGAATTGGCTCCAGTGACGATGGCCACTTTACCAATCCAACGATCCATTGAAACCACCATTTCGGACAAGTTGCAAATGCGTTGTGTGCCACTGAACAGCTCTAAACACTTATTACAAAAATTATCAAAATATGTTGTTTGTTCGGTATGGTGTTTAATAACACGTACTGGGTAGATTACACGTTTAGCATACGTAGTTTGTCTGATATCATTAGTCCCACATAATAAAAAAGAAAAATTTCTGTAGATTTCTAGAAGGTAACATTGATTTTTTACTCTTTTATTTTATTATAATGTTTTATATTTTTGCATCAATTTTTCTTTCAAGGACGCTGCTAATGAAACGTTCCACGAGTTAATAAAGGGCGATCAAATTAACTTGTAGGTAATTGAGTTGTCCATGAATCCGAAATCGTATGTCGTCACTTGAACTCCACGCTCCTATAAACACAGACAGATTAGTCGCAAAAGACATACGGATTCAAATCCATGGATGACTCGATTACAAATTAATTTGATCGCGCGATATCTAAATTGAGAAAAGGTATTATGTATTAATATTTTAGCTTTTCAGCGGTATTATGTGCCCGGAAAGCAGAATACAATATACCGGGTGATTCAGATTGGTATTCGCGCCCCTATATCTTTTTTATTTTAAGAAAAAAGTATAGCAAACCATATATATTTGTAAATCGCTTATGAAAGTACAATAGATGACGTTGTCAAATCTTCTCTACGATGACATATGTCAAAGTTAAGACAGTCAACTTTTTTTTTTTAAATAGTACATTATACATTTCTTAGTCTATTCTTGTAAAGCTTTTTTTTCTATATTTGAATGTGTAAAAAAAGTTGACACTTACAATAGGAAAAAATCGAGAAAAAAATAAAATATGATTTAATTTATTCGAAAGTGTTATTTTCTAAAAAGAGCTAGTTAGCCATGGAGACAATTGAATTTTGACATTAATAGTGTCAATTATTAACGTACCTACATTTAAATAAATAGCTATGTTATAACTTATAACCTACATTTAAATAAATAACTATGATATAACATCTGGCTTCGAAACCTAACTTCTTCCTGACTATACCGCTTTGAATGCATACACGATGAAAATATGTAGTTGAATTTTGATAGTGCATGAATGACATGATGATGTAAAATTCGAATAAGTGTAAATTCTAATATTCGAATAAAGTAAATTCAGGATGGATCGGGTCAAATAATTTTATTTTTTGGCTATGTAATTCTTAAAATAGTGAGATGCAGGGAAACAACAACGCGAATTTAGCATCATAAATTCATGGATTTGGTATTTCGTCCGAGTCTCAGTTTTCTGGCCGAGGCGCACCCGAGGCTTGAAAACAAACAAGGTCAAATCATTTTATTTTTTGGCTACGTGGTTGTCTTGTAAATAATGACATGCAGAGAACCAACATAATGCGAATTTACAAATGTTTGGCTTACTAGCTCTTTTTAGAAAATAACGCTTTCGAATAAATTAAATCATATTTTATTATTTTTCTCGATTTTTTTCTGATGTAATTGTCAACTTTTTTTACACATTCAAATGTAGAAAAAAAAGTTTTGCAAGAGTAGGCTAATAAATGTGTAGTGTACTATTTAAAAAAAAAAGTTGACTCTCTTAATTTTGACATATGTCATCGCAGAGAAGATTTGACAACATCATCTATTGTAGTTGCACAAACGATTTACAAATACATATATATGGTTTGCTATACTTTTTTCTTAAAACAAAAAAGATATAGGGCCGCGAATACCAAACTGAATCACCCGGTATACAGAATAATGTATAGAAGAACAGTATGATTTCTGTTAATTTTTGCAAAAATCTTGTAATTTTTTTTTCTAGAAAACGGAAACTAATTTTAAGTATATATTATAAATTTTGTATTCAGCATATGAAGATTAATAAAAAAAAAGTACTTTACGCGAAGAATACTTTTTTAAAGTCAAAATTTGTAGACTAGTGTAATTATAGGTATGTTTAAAGCGAATGAAGGTCTAAATTAAAAAAAAAAGTTAAGTTTGTTATGATTTTAATCCAAAAAATCTCAATATTGTTAAATTATATAACTTGAACAATATTTATGTACGACTGAAGAGCTAAAATTTTGACAATAAAAGAGTTTTCTTTTTGTCATTCTTTCTTCACCCATAATAACGAAAAAGTGTTTTAAAGTTCTTTGAAATATTGCTTTGGACGTCGAGCATCCAAATTTCTTAGAAATTTGGTCAAAAATAAGAGGTCGTTTTGTGATAGATATTTTTAGTGAGCTTTTATTTAAAGCAAATTACTTTAAAAACGCAAATGGAGCTAAGAGAGAATTTAAAGAATGGAGTTTGATTTATTAAGAGGACAAAAACAAAGTAACAGTTCATACTTAATTTATTTTTCCGTTGACCGCTTGTTAATTTCAATATTAATGAATTCTTTTGTCTAAATTATAGTGTATTAATGGACCTCATTAATACACTATTTTTCATTAATCAACGATTTTTGCGATTTTGACGTTTTGATTAAATTTTGATGTATAAACAACCTCGAACATGCATTGTTTGCACTTACCAACACTGCAGCAGGTAGTGCAGCAGGATTTTCTATATTTTATAGCTCCATAACTGCACAATTACAAATTTACTTTTTCAAAAACCGACATTTTTGGTTATAATTCGCATGTCATCTTTTTCAAAGGTAACTAGGTTTCCGTAGCAACCGTGATTTTTACGTGAAATTGAATGTGAATGGAGTTGACGTCTTCTGACACTCTTTGTGGAAAAGTGAATAGAAAGTGTTGAAAAATTTAAAAATAACCTACCCTGAGGACAAAAAAAGAATGAAGGTATTTATAAGGTCTCATCTTTATCGAAAAAGATGAAATTGGTTTTGATTTGGCTTTAATTTCAAAATTTGTCACCAAAAATAAAAGTTTGCGGTCAACGAAAAAATTTTGTAATCAACTCTTTTGTTAATGGGCGATTAATAATCTCAACTATTAAAGCCACTCACTCGCTACACTCGTTCGTGCTTTAAACAGTTTCGATTATTAATCGTCTTCATTAACAAACTAGTTTATTAAATAACTATTTCCGTTGACCGTTTGTTAATTTCAATATTAATGAATTATTTTGTCTAAAATATAGTGTATTAATGGACCTCATTAATACACTATTTTTCATTAATCAACGATTTTTGCGATTTTGACGTTTTGATGATATTTTGATCTATAAACAACCTCGGACCTGCCTTGTTTGCACTTACCAACACTGCAGCAAGTAGTGCAGCAGGGTTTTCTATATTTTTTCTACTTTGCGTTCGTACTGATGCTATTACTAGGAAAAGGCGTGATATAATAATAATACATACTAAAAATAGTGAAATTTAATTTTTTAATTTTGACGGATACTGTGGTGTCGCAGCAGACCGCAGACGTGACCTTGGGTGGAATCCTTCCACTTTAATGGTTTTAAATTTTAAATTATTTTTTTTCATTGACAATCCAACTCGAAAATTTTTAACCAATCGAATTGCAGCATTTTTCAAATTTGGACCAATCAAATTGATTTATAGTGAAAAAACACCGAGCAGAGTGAAAAAACAACCAGCTGAGTGAAAAAACAACTAGTGGTTTTTCAGCGAAAAAATTTATTTCAAAATGAAACGTCAAATTTATTAGGTCAACTCGATAAAAATTTTCTCGGTGGATTATCACGTCGAATACAATTCGTGGTCTAATTTTTTCTGCAAAATTTGTCATTTAAGGCATTCGTAACTTTTGCTTTTGGAAAATTACACTCGTCTCCTTCGTCGACTCGTGTAATTTTCGTTGCAAAAGCTACTCATGTCTTAAATGACAAATTTTGTCGGAAAAAATTAGACCACTTATTGTATTATATATGAAAAAATGGCAAAGTAGAAAAAATACTGTATGACATCTCGTTTATAAGGCATTTTATCGCACTTACTCCTTTAGGGCACTCCTCGCTAAGCTCGTCGTGCTCTAAAACCGTGCGTGCGATAAAATGCTTCTTATAAGACTCGTATCATATTATAGCTCCATAACTGCACAATTACGAATTCACCTTTTCAAAAGCCGACCTTTTTGGTTATAATTCGCATGTCATATTTTTCAAAGGTAACTAGGTTTTCTTAGCAAACGTGATTTTTACGTGAAATTGAATGTGAATGGAGTTGACGTCTTCTGACACTCTTTGTGGAAAAGTGAAGAGAAAGTGTTGAAAAATTTAAAAATGGCCTACCCTGAGGACAAAAAAAGGATGAAGGTATTTTATAAGGTCTCATCTTTATCGAAAAAGATGAAATTGGTTTTGATTTGGCTTTAATTTGAAATTTTGTCACAAAAAAAAAGTGTCTTGTATTGAAATCTTGTTCCTTCAAGAAATCGTGGCAAGTTTCAAATCTCCCAGGGATCAGTGTTATATTTTTCAAAAAAAATGTTGTTATCTGTTCAGAACAAAATTAATTCTAAATGGAAAATATTACCAAAATAAGAATTTTATCATGTACCTACGTAGCTATCGAACCATGACATAACAACTTATTAAATTTTTGTCCATACATAGAAATTTCATAATACACTGTCATAAAACATACATATTTTATTTATTATAATAGATACAGATATAGTAACAGTGATCAGTGCTAGCTCAAATCACAGTTTGACCGAGCATCATCTCAGGAGGGTAAATACAGGACACGTCAATATTAAAAACCCATCAGTCCCATCACAAAATATTTTTAATGCACAATTTTGTTTGCCTGGCGTAGAAAAATCTCCATTAGATTAATGTAAAGGAGTTATTTGACTAAACCTCTTCACCCATTGCTTGAATGGTTAATTCGTGTATCTGCAAATAATCTATTCAAAAACCACTCGTTCTTAACTATTAATTTGTTACTTGAACATCCGGTGGGGTCGATAGGACGTACAGTACTGCATTGGCCACATTTTCAGGTTGCAACCTTGGAAGTCTCTTCAGCCTTTCAAATGCTTTCGGATCGCGTCCCTTACCCTGGAGTAATTCAGTCGCCACTCTTCCTGGACTCACACTCTAAAATGTCACCAATCAGAAACAACTTCCAAACGAAACAAAAGTCTTTACCGTAATTTTGATCTTGAGTCCTAAATGTCGCAGCTCGTGTCTCAGTGTGTCGGTAAGAGCTGTGACAGCATATTTACTCGCTCCGTACACATGCAGTCCAGGAAACGGGGGTACGCTATGGCCAAGGGTGCTGTTAATGTGAATGATGTGGCCGTCAATGTTTTTTGCTTTCATAATGTTCACTGCTTCCCTGGTCGCAATGCACAAACCCATGATGTTGGTATCGAAAACGTTTTTCCATTTTTTCGTGTCCCCTTGTGTCGTTAAGTTTGTGTTTTCGGCAACTCCAGCGTTGTTCACTAAGACATGAACGGGACCCAGATTGTCGGAAGTCCATTTGAAGGCGTTCAGGATGTCTTCTTCCTTGGATATGTCTGCTTTGACGGCGTGAAGTTTACCTTTCTTGCCATGAAGTTTCTTGGCTAATTCTTCCACACGTTCAGAACGTCTGGCAAGACCAACCACCTTCAATCATTATTCAATGCAAAATTGTTCACGAAATTGTGAAATTACTCACCTGTAAACCTTCTTCGACCAGTTGTTGCGCAATGGCTGCACCGATTCCACCACTAGCACCAGTGACGATGGCGACTTTACCTACCCAGCGATCTAATGAAACAACCACCATTTTGACAATCTGTCCAAATCAACGTGATCTGATAAAGTGAATCTACCTCCATTCGTGTAGACATATTCATATATCTGGAAAATGTGGATGTAAGGCTCGACCTTGCGTTTATCTAATCTAGCATAGAAAATTATTTTTAAATATTTTTATCATGGAACTAGATAGTCCAGTCGCTAGGTAGGTACTTTCGGTGTGGCGGAAAAATGTTATTTGGTAGCTTTTGGTAATTCAGGTGAACAGATGCAAAAGAGAGTATTTTTTGCAACACATTTAGAATTGTTCTGTGTTCTTTAAGAGCAACTCTCATTTGGACATGCAAAAAATAATAATCAGTTCATATTTAGTTCATTATCTGAACAGCTCTAAATATTATAAAAAATTATCAAAATGTATTGTTCGTTCGGTATGGTGTTTAATAACACGTACTGGGTAGATCACGTTTAGCATACGTAGTTTGCCTGGTGCCCAATTCTCACATATTCATATTATATCCCAAGTGCAAAATTTTTTATCGGAAAATTTTTTGCTAATGAACGAAAACATCCATAAATGAGGTCAGAAGACCAATTATTATCAAATAAGAGCACGAGACGAAGTCGAGGGCTTTTATTTGATAATAATTGGTCTTCTGACCGAATAATTTATGGATGTTTGAGTTCATTAGCAAAAAATTTGCCGATATTAAAATTTTGCACGAGGGGTATACGGCTGATTATTTCCTGAATAGAATGAAAACAAACGCATTATTTCCAATCCTTTTTATTCAAAATAATTTATTTAAAAAAAAAAATCAGGTACCGACATTTTGTATCCGATTATTGCATATTGTGCATTTTAGAGAAATTTTATCAGGTTATTTTTTGTTTTCTCGCTTTGATTGGTCAATATTTGTCACGCAATTGGTTGCTACATACATGAAGGAAATAATCACTCGAAAAATAGGCAAATTTTCTCATGAGAAATGCAAAAGTGTATTCTGGACTTATGTCAGACGGATTGTTCCACTAGTAATCCGGAGAATTATTTCACCCAGTGTTTATCATGGGAAAATAATTTTTTCGCGAAAAATTCGACTGTCAAATGTGACACTTTTGTTAATACATAATTGTGTTTGTAAAAGAAAAAATTGAAGAATTCATTGCAATCCCAATAATGGTTGCCCAAGCACAAAGACTTTATCCGAAATTAGACCCGTTTGGTTTGGTGACCTTGCAAGCTATAAAGTTGCGTTTGAATTTGAAATTCGAGCACTGACAGATATTTAGTGCTAAATTGAATACCAACATAATTTTGTTTAAGTAATATTTATTATGTTAATGATTCAAAAATATGTTTTATTACAAAAGGCAGCACAAAAATATTGTATGGTACTCTTGTGAGAACTCCATTGCTTTACTCACTCACATACAGCGCTCGACTGCGTCTCGCGCCATATTACCGTTCGTAAAGCAATGGATCGTTTTCAACAACTATTACCTATTCAGCGATCCATTGAAACCATTTATGGCAATTACATTCTGAATATTGAAAAAAATTATCAAAGTGCGACGTTGTGTGGCATACAATATTAAAGTACCTACACGTGCCGCATAAACAGTCAGTTTGTGTTATCATTAAATACCAAGTTATAATAATGAGTTCCATGAGCTTCTAGAAGACAGAATTCAGTTTTTTGCCCGATTGTTTTGCAAATTAGAATCACATAATATTTGGTTGTTCGTTTTTTAGATAAATGGTTTCAAAGTCACTGATAATGATATGTTTAAATCGAATGAAGGTCTAAATTTGAAAAAAAAAGTTAAGTTTGTTATGATTTTAATCCAAAAAATCTCAATATTGTTAAATTCTATCACTTGAACAACATTTATGTATGACTGAAGAGCTAAAATTTTGATAATAAAAGAGTTTTCTTTTTCTCATTACTTCTTCACCCATAACGTCGAGCGTTCAAATTTGTTAGAAATTTGGTCGAATATGAGGTCGTTTTGTGATAGATATATTTAGTGAGCTTTTATTTAAAGCAAATTACTTTAAAAAAGCAAATGGAGCTAAGAGAATCTAAAGTATGGAGTTTAAACTATGTTTAGAGATTTATTAAGAGGACAAAAACAAAGTAACAGTTCATACTTCATTTATTTTATTGGTTAATTGTAAGTACATTTACAGACACAATGTGCACATTTTCTTAAATGAATAAATTTCTTTAAACTAGTCTAATTGTCAATTCGATAGCGATAGCTACTTTACCTCTCCGACGATTTATTAAAACTACCAAGTTGCAAATGCATCTCGGTTGATCAAACACCTCCAAACTAAAATCTGAACTGAAAGAAAATGTATTTTAGCTTGTCTGGCATTATTGCGGGAAATATGAAAGTTATTTTCCTTTAAAGTCTTGCGTTGAAATTTTGTTCCTTCAGGAAATCGTGGCAAGTTTCAAATATTCATATTTTTCATATTTCATATTTTGCAAAACATTTTTTTACTGTACAGGTTGGTCCAACACTTAATTTTATAGCGATTTAATATCAAATTGGTCCAAATATTGAAAGTTTTTTTTTGTCTTCGAGTTATAAAGCTCTTCAACTTTTTGATTGATCCACTTCCGACTTTGAATTGTAATTAGATAATAGCGAAAATTGCGATCAAATATCAAGTTATAGAAAGCTGGAATCCAAGACCGTTTATGGTAGGACTGAATAGGCCAGCTCCTAATGTGATAAACTGATAAATGGTAATGTGTTAGACCACCCTGTATGTATATAACAAAATTAATTCTAAATGGAAAATAGGACCAAAGGAAGAATTTTATCAGGTACGTAGCTATCGAACCATGACATTGCAACTTATTAAATTTTTGTCCATACCTAGGAATTTCATAATACACTGTCATAAAACAGATTTTATACAGTGAGTTTTTTTTAAGACTGGCCATAGGGTTTTACATGCTAATTTTTCAACCCCCTGTTAACTTTTGTTCCGATAAAAATATTCAAACCATTTTTGGAACAAAGTTGGAAGATTTTTTAAACTATCGGATAGATTACAATTTAATATCCCAAACCGTCGAAAAAGTTATGAAAAAAATATTTTTTAGCGCGTGAAAGCGTCCAAAATTGGAGATCGCAGGTGCTGGTTGAGCCGACAATGGCGCTAATCTGGCGGCCGCTCGACGTACTATTATTTCGGCGCCCTAAAAAATATTTGTTTCATAACTTTTTCGACGGTTTGGGATATTAAATTGTAATCTATCCGATAGTTTAAAAAATCTTCCAACTTTGTTCCAAAAATGGTTTGAATATTTTTATCGGAACAAAAGTTAACAGGGGGTTGAAAAATTAGCATGTAAAACCCTATGGCCAGTCTTAAAAAAAACTCACTGTATATTATAATAGATACAGATATAGTAACAGTGATGATCGGTGCCAGCTCAAATAGTAGTTTGACCGAGCATCATTCCAGGGGGCTAAGTAGGTACAGGACACTTCAATATCAAAAAACCCATCACAAGATATTTTTAATGCGAAATGTTTGTTTCCCTGGCGTGGAAAAATCTACATTAGATTAATGTAATGGAGTTATTGGACTAAAACGCTTCACCCATTGGTTGAATGGTTAATTCGTGTATCTGCAAATAATCTAGTCAAAAACTAGTCCTTCTGGACTATTAATTTGTTACTTGAACATCCGGTGGAGTCGATAGGACGTACAGCACTCCATTGGCTATATTTTCAGGTTGCAAGCTTGGAAATTTTTTCAACATTTCAAGTGCTTTCGGATCGCGTCCCTTACCATTGAGTAATTCAGTCGCCACTCTTCCTGGACTCACACTCTAAAATGTCACCAATCACAAACAACTTCCAAGCGAAACACACTTCTTTACCGTAGTTTTGATCTTGAGTTCCAAATGCCGCAGCTCGTGTCTCAACGTATCGGTGAGAGCTGTGACAGCATATTTACTCGCTGAGTACAAATTCAGTCCAGGAAAAGGGGGTACGGCATGGCCAAGGGTGCTGTTAATGTGAATGATATGGCCGTCAATATTTTTTGCTTTCATGATTTTGACTGCCTCCCGGGTCGCAATGCACAAACCCATGACGTTGGTGTCGAAGACTTTTCGCCATTTTTCTGTGTCCCCTTCTGTCGTTAAGTTTGTCTTTTCGGAAACTCCAGCGTTGTTCACCAAGATGTGAACAGGACCCAGGTTGTCGGAAGTCCATTTGAAGGCGTTGATGATATCTTCTTCCTTGGATATATCTGCTTTGACGCCGTGAAGTTTACCTTTCTTGCCTTGAAGTTTCTTGGCTAGTTCTTCCACACGTTCGACGCGTCGTGCAAGACCAACCACCTTAGATAATTAATAATTATTAAATGCAAAATTGTTCACGAAGTTGTGAAATTACTCACCTGTAAACCTTCTTCGACCAGTTGTTGTGCAATGGCTGCACCGATTCCACCACTTGCACCAGTCACGATGGCGACTTTACCTACCCAGCGATCTAATGAAACAACCACCATTTTGACAATCTTTCCAAATCAGCGTGTTCTGATAAACTAAATCTACCTGAATTCGTGTAGACCTATATATCTGGAAAGTGTGGATGCAAAGCTTGACCTTGCGTTTATCTAATCTAGGATAGAAACTTATTTTTAAATATTTTTATTGTGGAACTAAACTGTCTAGTCTCTAGGTACTTTTGGTATGGCGGAGAAATAATATTACTTATTTGGTAACTTTTGGTAATGCAAAAGAGAGTATTTTTTACAACACGTTTAGAATTATTTAGACATATGTTGAATGCTGCTCTTTACCATGGTATCTCTTTAAATTGAAATGGCTTAGAATTTGTAAAATTGATAACTGCTTGAAATTATAAGATTAACATTTTTTAATTTCATTTTGAGATCCTTCTAACTGAGGCCGAAAAAATTCCGTCAATAAATCCAAAGGATTGGTACTTTGTTGAAGAATTTCTTTGGAATTTTTGTCTAGAGCTGAGTAACTTATATCGACTGAATTATTATCAATTGTCTCATTGTTCTTTAAGAGAAACGCTCATTTGGATTTTGGACATACAAAAAATAACAATCAGTTCATATTTAATTCATTTTATTGATTTGTTTTACACATAGTTAACAATCAATGTTGCAAATTTGCATATTAAACTGATTCTCCGATTGGCTTAATTGTCAATTCGTGTATCTGAAAAAAATCTAATCAAGAACCACTAATTCTGAATAATCTGGTTCTTACCTGGACATTGGGTGCTGTAGACAGAACATATAATACCGAATCAGCCACATCTTCGCCTCTCAATTTTGGTTCCTCCTTCGTTTCCTGAACGTCCTGCAAATCTGTCTCAAAATGATTAGCTTTAATCAATCCTGTGTCGACAAATCCTGGACTGACACTCTAAAATTGCAACATTCGCCAACAACTTTCAAACGGAGCGAAATTATTTACCGTAATTTTTATTTTGAGCCCCAGACGATTAAACTCTTGTCTCAACGTTTCGGTCAGAGCCGTGACAGCAAATTTGCTTGCCGGGTACACATTCAGTCCTCCTACATCTAGTGCATTATGACCGCAGATGCTGTTAATGTGGACAATGTGACCGTCGATTTTTTCCGCTTTCATGATTTTGACCGCCTCTCTGGTCGCAATGCACAAACCTATGACGTTGGTGTCGAAGGTTTTCTTCCATTTTTCTGCATCTCCGTTCCAGAGGGTTGTATTGTGAAGGACTCCCGCACAGTTGATTAAAATGTGGACGGGACCTAGATTGTCAGTTGTCCATCTGAAGGCTTGCAGAATCTCGTCTTCTTTGCACATGTCGACTTTGACGGCGTGAAATTGTCCCTTTTTATCGTGGACTTTCTTACCGACTTGCTCCATATATTCGCACTGTCGATCAAAACCTGCCACCTGTTATAAGTTATAAGAAAGACAGGTCTAGCAACTGTTAAAAATAGTGGCAGTTCTTTACTTTTAAGCCTTGGTCGACTAATTGTCTCGCTGTTGCCGCTCCAATTCCAGAGTTGGCTCCAGTGACGATTGCTACTTTACCTCTCCAACGATCCATTGAGCCTACCATTTCTGACACGTCGCACTGGCGTTCTGAACTCGATGTGCTGGATTGATATGTATTAATAAGTACGCTAGCTATATAAATATTCATTTTGTTATCGTTGGTAATAAAACATACGATAATACATTCTATGTTACCAAACAGCCTTGAAATGTTTACCTGATTATTTTGGAATTTGTAATAGAAAATATTCGCTTTGGGAACTATGTTTTCTGTTTTTTGCAGTTTCTGCTATGTTACTGCTATGTTCAAACTGAACGAAAACCTAAATTATCTAAAGTTACTATTTAGTTTGTCGTGAGGTTATTCCCAAGAATTTGAATATTATTGAATTCTATAACTTGAATATTTCTGTTCGCTAAAAGAGCTAAAATAAAAGGATTTTCCTTTTGTCGTGCTTTAACCACCAATAATAACTCAAAGCATTCAAGGGTATAAATTTCATAATTTTTATTTTTAATTTCTTTTTGAATGAAATGTTGCCTTAGAAATCCAGTATCCTAATTTCTTAGCAAATTTGTTCCCCTTGTACGAGTATAATGTTCGGTGGATTCACTTCTACAGTGTTGAATTAAATCTTCAACTGTCATTCCTTCGGATAGACATATTTCTTTGGTATTTCAGGTCTTGTTGCACTATTTACAGAATCACGCCCCTTTCATGATTAATATTTTTGATCATTTTCTTCTCATTATACGAGTACTAAATAGTGTTGTGGTAGGTGTATTATTAATGAAATTTTATTTAAAATAAAATTGGATCAAAAAACTAAACTGTTGTCACGCCTGTATGATCAAACATAGAAATTTTTCTAAAAATCAAAATTGTTTAAGATATTTAATTAACGAAAAGTAGTACATTAACTGTGTTTATTAATGTACTGGTTTTCGGATTTGAGAAAAGATCGTACATTTTGGATCAACACAAAATGAAAATCGTAGCTCATGTCTGACTCGTTTTACTAATCTATCACAAATTTACATTCGTTAGTTTATTTAGATGTTTACTAAATCTAATTCGTTTCTCCGACTGGTTTAATCGTCAGTTCGTGTATCTGAAAATAATCCAATCAAAAACCACTCATTTTGAACAGTTTACATCTTACTTGAACATGTGGTGGCGTCGACAGGACATACAGAACCGAATCGACCACATCTTCAGACTTCAACAGTGGCATTTTTTTCATCTCTTCGGCGAGTTCCGCATCGATTACAAAATTATTAGTTTGGATGATTTCTGTGTCTACTGCTCCTGGACTTACGCTCTAAAATTCAGCAATAGCAAATAACTTTCTGACGGGGTGAAATTCTTTACCGTAATTTTGATCTTCAGTCCCAGATGGTTGAGCTCCTGTCTGAGCGTTTCAGTCAGAGCTGTGACAGCATATTTGCTCGCTGGGTATACATTTGATCCGGGAAAATTCGGTACGGTATGACCAGCGACGCTGTTAATGTGAATAATGTGACCGTCGATTTTTTCTGCTTTCATGACTTTCACGGCCTCTCTGGTTGCAACGCACAAACCCATGACGTTGGTGTCGAAGGTTTTCTTCCATTTTTCGGTGTCGCCGTCGATTAAATTTGTCTGCTGGATGATTCCGGCATTGTTTACCAAGATATGAACAGGACCCACATTGTCACAAGTCCATTTGAAAGCTTTCAGGATATCTTCTTCTTTAGAGATATCTGCTTTGATAGCGTAGAGTTTACCTTTCTGTCCTTGGAGTTTCTTGGCTAATTGCTCCACACGTTCAGAGCGTCGCGCAAGACCAACCACCTTCAATAATTATTCAATGCAAAATTGTTCGCGAAATAGTTAAATTACTCACTTGTAAACCTTCTTCGACTAGTTGCGTCGCAAGAGCTGCACCGATTCCAGCACTAGCACCAGTGACGATGGCCACTTTGCCTTTCCAACGGTCCATTGAAATCACCATTTTAAAAATTGTCACATCAACTAATTCTGGTAAACTGACTCTGTTTAAAATTGTGTGGACATATTTATATACCCAAAATATACAAGTCACGACCTTGCGTTTGCCATTCCGTACCTAAATTTCAATGTAATAGACACAATAAAATAATTCCACAATCGTCGTATTCTGCGGCCCATATTCTACAAGGTGCTGGAATATTTTTAAAGTTGTGTTACTACATATTATTTGTGTTACATATAAATTTTTAGATACACGTAACCATCTAGTATCTAGTGTTAAGTATATTCGTAGAAATGGTTATCTTTTCAGTTACTGAGTCATAAGCATGACTTGTTGAATACACCAAGATAAGTACGTTACATCAAAAAGAAAGAAAGTTCTTTATCGTAACTTACGATCAAAGAATGAAATAGTACTTTGTCACAAAACAGACTTACAATTGGATAAAGAAATTTGCCTTGTAATAATTTTTTATGGCGTAATCGTTTAATTCCGAAGGATAAAATACCTTCAGAACGTAATAATTATTGCTTAGTCAATATTATTTTACATATTATTAAATTGCTTAATGTTCATTCATGTTTTAATCTGTTTATTAATTCATTATAAATTTCATACAGTGCGTTCGTAAAGTTCGGAATAAATTCGATAAAACTGTAAGTATTAATTTCAATTTTTTTGGGAAAATGACAAATTTTACTCCAAAAATTTAGTTTAATTTTTATTGTAAAAATTTTAATTTAACAAACAAACATGTAAGGTTATCAATAACATTCAACACAATGTTGAAGCTGCCTCCCGCCAACCATTTAGCACTTACCGACACTTTGTACACTGCGCTCAATAATGTCAGGGCTTATTTGTTCCATTTCAGCGCGAATTCTCTGCCGCAAATATTCTAAATTGTTTGTTCCATTAAAATAAACCTCCGATTTTAACTAAACCCATAGAAAAAAAAATGTTTACCTTAAAAATTAAATTAAATTTTTGAATTATCAATTGTCATTTTCTCAAAAAAATTGTTATGTAATACTAAGGTCTATCAGAAAAAGAAGCAAAAAGTGGAGGTTGTGATTTAAAAAAATTATTGATGACGTCATACTTAAGAGATGAAAAGTTGTTAACATAAGTAAAGTACTGACGAATATGCGTTTTTTAAAAACAAAGTTGATCTCTTCGAGGATTTTTCTCAGAAATAAATACTTAGAGTTTTATCGAATTTATTCCGAACTTTACGAATGCACTGTATAATGAATTTATCAATATGAGTATCATGAGACTCTCAAATTGGTTTAATTGTCAGTTTGCGTGTCTGCAAATAACAAGGAACCATCCTTGCAGCAGCTGTGACATTCTTCAACTCCCGACAACAGAACCAAGAGTTGTAAAAAATAGGAAAATCTATGGTGATGATGGAATTTTTGGAAGTTTTCATGTTAAAAAGAAACAAAGTACATCTTTGATCTATTTTATTAATTTGATTCATAAATATGGAAGTTGTCTTAGACTAAAACATTTCTCCGACGGGTTTGATCATCAGTTCGTGTATCTGAAAATAATCTAATCAAAAACTACTCATTCTGACTGGTTCTCTCTTACTTGAACATGTGGCGGTGTTGACAAAACGTACAAAACCGAATCGGCCACATCTTCAGACTCCAACATCGGCATTTTCGTTCTCAGTCGTGGCATTTGCTTCATTGCTTCGACGATTTGCGGGGTGATTTCAAAATTATTGGTTTGGGCAATTTCAGTGTCTACTCCTCCCGGACTTACACTCTAAAATGTCAGTCACAAACAACTCTCAAGCGGAGGGAAGTTCTTTACCGTAATTTTTATTTTGAGCCCTAAATGGTTAAGTTCTTGTCTCAGCGTTTCAGTCAAAGCCGTCACTGCGTGTTTAGACGCAGGGTAGACATTCAATCCGGGAAAATTTGGTACTCCGTGACCCCCGACACTGTTAATATGGATAATGTGACCGTCGATTTTGTTAGATTTCATGACCTTGACCGCCTCTCTGGTTGCAATGCACAGACCCATGACGTTGGTGTCGAGGACTCTCTTCCATTTTTCGGTGTCGCCTTCGGTTAAATTTGTCTGCTGGATAATTCCAGCGTTGTTCACCAAGATATGAACCGGACCCAAATTGTCAGAAGTCCATTTGAAGGCGTTCAGAATGTCCTCTTCTTTAGAGATATCTGCTTTGACGGCATGAAGTTTACCTTTCTTACTTTGAAGTTTCTTAGCTAATTCCTCCACACGTTCAGACCGTCGTGCAAGACCCACCACCTTCGACAAAGACGGAATGGGAAGTTGTTCACGATGTTGTTAAATCTCACCTGCAAACCTTCTTCGACCAATTGTTTCGCTACGGCTGCACCAATTCCAGCACTAGCACCAGTGACGATGGCCACTTTGCCTCTCCAGCGTTCCATCGAGATCACCATGTTTTCGAATCAACTTGTTCTGAGAAAGTGAACCTGTTTAAATTCGTACAGATAATTCAACTAAAGCAAACAGTCTTATCTCAGTTTTTATTTATTGCATCACTAGATTATGATAAAAACGAAAATAAAAGACAATTCAATACATTCATTTGTACAATGTTAAATTACATTTACAAGTACGCAGAGAGATATGTGGATATATGGAAGTATTTTTGTAAATATGAAAAGTGAACCAAAATGCAATTGCTTTTACAAATAAATAATAAACTATTGAATTTTTATCTAAATTTTATTAAGATCAAAATAATAATCCATATTTGATTGAATATAATACGTCTTTAACATCAGTTTAATCATTTTTTGAACTAAAGCACTTCTCCCATTGGTTGAATTGTCAACTCGGGTATCTGAAAATATCATAATCAAAAACCGCTCATTCTTCATCTTACTTCATCTCTTACTTGAACATCTGGAGGAGTAGATAGGACGTACAAAACCGCATTGGCCACATTTTCAGATGTCAACTTTGGATGTTTCTTCATCTCTTCAATTCTTTTCGGATCGGTTATAGCATTCCGCCCAAATTCAGTTTCCACTATTCCTGGACTCACACTCTACAATTTAGAAAATCACAAACAACTTCGAAACCTAGCGCATTTCTGTACCGTAATTTTGATCTTGAGTCCCAAATGTCTCAACTCGTGTCTCAGCGTTTCAGTCAGAGCCGTCACAGCAAATTTGCTGGCTGGATACACATTACCTCCAGGTGAAGGCAGTACACGGTGACCAAGAACGCTGTTAATGTGAATAATGTGGCCGTCAATTTTTTTAGCTTGCATGATTTTGACCGCCTCTCTGGTCGCAATACACAAACCCATGACGTTGGTGTCGAAGATGCTCTTCCATTTTTCAGTGTCGCCTCCGATTAAGTTTGTCTCTTGGATAATTCCAGCGTTGTTCACCAAGATATGAACCGGACCCAAATTGTCAGAAGTCCATTTGAAAGCCTTCAGAATGTCTTCTTCTTTAGAGATATCCGCTTTGACGGCGTGAAGTGTACCTTTTTTGCCTTGAAGTTTCTTGGCTATTTCTTCCACACGTTCGACGCGTCGTGCAAGACCAACCACCTTCGATAATTATTCAATGCAAAATTGTTCACGAAATAGTTAAATAGCTCACCTGCAAACCTTCTTCGACCAATTGTTCCGCAATGGCCGCACCGATTCCAGCACTAGCACCAGTGACAATGGCCACTTTGCCTCTCCAGCGATCCATCGAGACCACCATCTTTTCAAATCAACTTGTTCTGAGAAAATGAACCAGTTTAAATTCGTGTAGATAATAATCCATCTAAAATATGCTGGTCATACCTCAATTTTTATCTATTGTGTCATCAGATTATGATAAAAACTAAAGTAAACAACAAATCAATACATTCAATTGTACAATGGTGAATGTAGTTAAGGTTTTCACAAATAAGTAATAAACCATTAAATTTTTATTTAAATTTTATTAAGAACAAAAATAATAATCCATGTTTAATTATCAGTCTGGACTAAAACATTTCTCCCATTGGTTGAATAGTCAATTCGGGTATCTGAAAATATCATAATCAAAAACTACTCTTTCCAAACAATTCATCTATTACTTGAACATCCGGAGGAGTTGATAGGACGTACAAAACCGCATTGGCCACATTTTCAGACGTCAACTTTGGATGTTTCTTCATCGCTTCAATTCTTTTCGGATCGGTTATAGCATTCCGACCAAATTCAGTTTCCACTATTCCCGGACTCAAACTCTACAATTTAGAAGATCATAAACAACTTCCAAACGGGGCACGTTTTCGTACCGTAATTTTGATCTTGAGCCCCAAATGTCTCAACTCGTGTCTCAGCGTTTCAGTCAGAGCTGTGACAGCAAATTTGCTGGCTGGGTATACATTCAGTCCAGGAAGAGGGGGTATGCCATGGCCAAGGGTGCTGTTAATGTGAATGATATGGCCGTCAATTTTTTTAGCTTGCATGATTTTGACCGCCTCTCTGGTCGCAATACACAAACCCATGACGTTGGTGTCGAAGATGCTCTTCCATTTTTCGGTGTCGCCTCCGACTAAGTTTGTCTCTTGGATAATTCCAGCGTTGTTCACCAAGATATGAACCGGACCCAAATTGTCGGAGGTCCATTTGAAAGCCTTCAGAATGTCTTCTTCTTTAGAGATATCTGCTTTGACGGCGTGAAGTTTACCTTTTTTGCCTTGAAGTTTCTTGGCTGTTTCTTCCACACGTTCGACGCGTCGTGCAAGACCAACCACCTTCGATAATTATTATTCAATGCAAAATTGTTAACGAAATGTGTAGTTGTATTGCTCACCTGTAAACCTTCTTCGACCAATTGTTTTGCAATGGCCGCACCGATTCCAGCACTAGCACCAGTGACGATGGCCACTTTGCCTCTCCAGCGATCCAGGGAACTCAGCGACATTTTGGTGATCTTTTCAAATCAGCCTGTTCTCATCAACTAAATCTGTTTGAGTACCTGTAGAGAGATTTATACAAAATGTGCAAGTCATGACATTGCTTTTCTCAATAGCTTATCTAATCTTCTTAACATGTTATAAATTTACACTTTGGTTAGAACAATGTATCTATATGATTATTTTCAAATATAAATATATTTATCAATTATCACATGTTAATATCAATTAAGTTGTTTTTGTCGCAAAAAGCGTCAAGGTTGGGAGATTTATGCTGTTGAAAGTGATTTTTAATAGTGTAACCATTATTATTAAATCAATCATCAACTATTAAATTTTTAGTAAAAGTTTATTACGAACAAAATAATAATTCATATTTAATTAATTATAATATGTCTTTAAAATCATCAGTTTAATCATTTTTTGGACTAAAACTCTTCTCCCATTGGTTGGATTGTCAATTCGGGTATCTGAAAATAACATAATCAAAAACCGCTACTCATTCTTCACCTTACTTCATCTCTTACTTGAACATCCGGAGGAGTAGATAGGACGTACAAAACCGCATTAGCCACACTTTCAGACGTCAACCGAGGAAATTTCTTCATCTCTTCAAGTACTGTCGGATCCGTTATAGCATTCCGAGCAAATTCACTGGCCACTCTTCCTGGACTGAGACTCTACAATTTCAAAAATAACAACCAACTTCCCAACCTGACGTATTTCTGTACCGTGCTTTTGATCTTGAGCCCCAAGTGTCTCAGCTCGTGTCTCAGCGTTTCAGTCAGTGCTGTCACAGCAAATTTGCTGGCTGGGTACACATTCCTTCCAGGTAAAGTCAGTATACGGTGACCAACGATGCTGTTAATGTTGATAATGTGGCCGTCGATCTTGTTAGCTTGCATGATTTTGACTGCCTCCCTGGTCGCAATGCACAAACCCATGACGTTGGTTTCGAAGATTTCTCTCCATTTTTCTGTGCTCCCATCTATCGTCAGGTTTGTCCTGTGGGTGAGTCCAGCGTTGTTCACTAAGATGTGAACAGGACCCACATTGTCGGAAGTCCATTTGAAGGCGTTCAGGATGTCTTGTTCCTTGGATATATCTGCTTTACAAGCGTGAAGTTTCCCTTTTTTCCCTTGAAGTCTTTTGGCTAGTTCTTCCACACGTTCCACGCGTCGTGCAAGACCGACCACCTTCGATAATTATTCAATGCAAAATTGTTCATGAAATAGTTAAATTGCTCACCTGTAGACCTTCTTCGACCAACTGCTCCGCAAGGGCTGCACCGATTCCAGCACTAGCACCAGTGACAATTGCCACTTTGCCTCTCCAGCGATCCAGTGAAATCAGCGACATTTTGGTGATCTTTTCAAATCAACCTGTTCTCATAAACTGAATCTGTTTGAATTGCGTGTAGACATATTTATACAAAATATGAAAGTCATCATGACCTTGCATTTCTCAATGGTTTATCTAATCTCCTTAACGTACAATTATAACATAATTGTATCCTTTGGTGTTTAAAAAATAATTAGAGAAGTGTACTTTTCGGTTCAATTTAAATGCGTTCTTTTCAAACCAGTTAACGTGTGTTTTATTGAATAATTCATCAAGTTGGCTATGACGTTTTAATGAAAGAAGATAGAGCGAAGAAGGGATGATGGATGATAGTTGACAGATGTCATTTGTGTTTCACGCGTGTAACGTAACGTCTTTTTTTAGTTGAATCTCGTTTCCTGTGGAATAACAATAAATCAACATTCGTTTTTTCTAACACTTTAAGAAAACTTTGGCCAGAGCTGTAAATTTGTTTCTTGGAACTGCTAGTCTTTTGCGAAAACCAGGCACTGAAGCAGTTCGAAAACGAACAGACGAAATTGTTGCTAATGCTCAAGACTTTATGTTAAATGCACCAAAAGCATCAATCCGACAATTGCGTTTACATCTTTATCCCTATTGTGTCTCCCGCAGTGCAGGAATTGAAGCTAGTAGATTGTCCAAGAAGATTAAATCTTTGCAATTGATTTGTGGACAACGTAGGCAATAATGTCTCGGTGTGCATTTCATGCTTTCAATATTAAAAAAAAAACACATCTATGGTCCATTTTTTACGTCCCTTTAAAAATTACAGAATACGCCCCAGAGCCTGTTATTTAAAGATAACACCCTAGGGAATTATTTCTATAATAACGTCTCAGAAAATTGGGTCATTATCGTTCGATAACAATAAAGTTGGACATTAAGGGCCGGTTTTTCAATCGATGATTAATTTTTGATTAAGGTTTAATTTGTAATTAACACAATGTTACCGTTTTTCAACCTATGATTAACAAAAAAGTTCATGTTAATTCTTATTTCACAATGTTGTGAAAAATTATTCAAAGGCTACTTGATGAACATTCGAATTAAACACTCGATAGTTCCATGTAAGATTATCTTGGCGTTGCCTGAATCGAAGGCGTGACATGTGAAAAGCACTTAGATACTTAGATGAAAAAAATCAAACCAACAAACATGTCTCTATCACATCTTATTATCAATTAATGCAGCAATTATGTTGTTTTTGCCACAAAATCCGATTAGGTCGAGAGGTTTGTGGTGAAAGTAATTTTCAATGGCGCAATTAGTTTTACTATTATGTATTAGTTTTAAACACGCTTCGGTAGTTTAACCACGTATTCATGTTTGGAGAAGATGTGCACGTCAATGAATGCAACATTTTTTTCAGACTATCAAATATATCACATTCTTATAAGAATGACAAATGGCAAAGAACCTACCTCATTGTGAAACAGGCTTCGGCGTATATCATTCTGCGCAACTAAAGCCCCATCCCCCTTTTTTTTAACTATATCTGTTCGTTGTCCCGGTTATACAGGGTGTTCTCGAAGTTGACGCGTTCCTTGTAACACGAGGTACTACACATTATTCTTAAGAATTTTAGCCTAAATCTTCTTAGTAAAATGTTTGTATTAACGGAGATAATTGATTGTATATTTTTTTTGTTTTCTAAAATTTTAAGTCCGGTCCTGTCCATTTCTCCGCTGTACTAGATTAATAACTAACCTGGCCCAGAATGGTGTCTTTCCGGAAATCGCTTTGCAATACTCTCTGGACGCTGCAGATGCATTCTGATAACGTGATAACATTGCATTTGCAACATGTCTGTGAGCTCATTATTTTCCTAATAATAAAGCCATTTCGACTAATTAGATGACAACTCTGACAGTAGTTTTGATTAACGTCCATGCTTATTTGATTTTTTTTTGTCAATTCCAATTTCTAATAAATCAGCGCAAATTTGAGCAGGACCGGTTTCAAAAATTTCAAAAAAATTAACTTATTGTATCTTCATTGCCGTACACATTTTACTAAGGTGATTTTGGCTAAAATTCTTTAGAACAACGCATACTATCACATGTTAAAAGGAACGCCTCAACTTCGAAAACACCCTGTATAATATTTTTGAAAAGTTTGTATTACGTATTATTCTTGTTGCATTTATTTTTATATACATGTAACCATGTAGTAACTATAATAGTGTTAAGTATATTCATATATTATACAACTAGAGGATTGAAAATTCTCGATTATACGAGACGTGTTGCCCGGAAACACCACGAGATCGTAGATCGAGTGGTATTTCCGGCAACACGTCGAGTAATCGAGAATTTTCCATCCTCGAGTTGTATACGGGTAGACTATATCATGAATTAAATAAATAAATAAATAAACAGGTTCCCGAAACCGACTGGGCGCATTCAGTATCAGAGCGATTTAATGTGACGTTAATGTGACAGTTAGCGCAAAAATATTTGTAAGTTAAGGCGGCGAGCGAAAATACAAAGGTTGGTATATTCGAATATACAAAGGTTCGTATATTCGAAATCGCCCTGGTTACTACAATAACCGCTGTAATACATGGTAACTAAAGAAAATCAAAGATTCTTATTGGTTTAGAATGTAATGAATGATATAGTCGCAGAAATGATATTATCTTGTTGTTTATGTATTTCAGTCACAAGCGTAATTTGTTGAATACACCAAGATAAGTAAGTTACATCAAAAAGTATAAAGAGCTCTTTATCTTTGCTTACGATCAAAGAATGGAATAGAAATTTTTTATTAAAAAACACTCTTACAATTAGATAAAGACAAGTTGCAAGTCATTTTTTATGCCGCAATCGTTTAATTCCGAACGACAAAATATCTTCAGAGCTTCACTAATTATTAATTATTTAGATGTTATACAACTGCTTAAAATTATTTTTCCTGAAAGCGTCAAAGAAAATCAAAATTTCAAGGCTATCTTGACCCTAGAAAATTGATCTTTACCTGACTAGTACTGTAAAATTATTACCTGACTCGTATTACAGTACTGGTAAAATGTAAGGTGGGTAATAAATCTTGTATTACAGCGGCCGCAACATCTGACTACATTATAAGGAACGTCATTTTCTTCTTCGATCATGTCCAGTTTTTTATTTATCAAAACACTGCACCCCAAAATATAAAAAATACACTGTAAACTGTACGAAACGAAAACTAATAAAACTGCTTGTTTATAAATATTTTTTTCATGCCACCATGGATACCGGAACCCGACGTTTTTTAACAGACGTGATTAGGTTGTAAAATTTCACATTTTTACGAATATTTGTTTTTAATTTTGCGGTTTCAGGAAAATTCTTATACATTATACGTCATGAAAGTGTGACTACGCTACGCATCCTCGTACTCTTCAATAAGCAATAAATATTGGCTTGGATGACAATAATTGTGGAACATTACATCAAAGAGAAACAAAAGGTAATTGCTTTCTCAAATAAATAATAAACTATTAAATTTTTATCTAAATTTTATTAAGTAACTACAAAATATGTAATAATCCATATTAAAAAAAAAAACTTCTGAAGTTTCAGGTTTTGCCGCTGAAATTTCGTCAAATTACGTATTTAAAGGTTTAGCTTTTGCAACCTCAGGCGATTCAAAATCAAAGAAATTCCTTTTTGAGAAGATTTCCCTTGCCATTCAACGTGGAAACGCTGCAAGCATTCGGGCACTTTTCCAGATTCCGCATTATTATGTTATGTACTCGTATATAATCCATATTTGATTAATTATAAAATGTCTTTAAAATCGTCGTTTTAATAATTTTTTGGACTAAAACTCTTCTCCCATTGGTTGGATCATCAATTCGGGTATCTGAAAATATCATAATCAAAAACCGCTCATTCTTCAACTTATTCCATCTCTTACTTGAACATCCGGAGGAGTAGATAGGACGTACAAAACCGCATTAGCCACACTTTCAGATGTCAACCGTGGAAGTTTCTTCATCTCTTCAAGTATTTTCGGATCGGTTACAACATTCTGTCCAAATTCAGTAGCCACTCTTCCTGGACTCAAACTCTATAACTTAAAAAATGATAAACAACTTCCAAAACTACGTCATTGTTGTACCGTAATTTTGATCTTGAGCCCCAAGTGTCTCAACTCGTGTCTCAGCGTTTCAGTCAGAGCCGTAACAGCAAATTTGCTGGCTGGGTACACATTCCTTCCAGGTAATGTCAGTATACGGTGACCAACGATACTGTTAATGTGGATAATGTGGCCGTCGATTTTTTTAGCTTGCATGATTTTGACCGCCTCTCTGGTCGCAATGCACAAACCCATGACGTTGGTTTCGAAGATTTGTCTCCACTTTTCTGTGTCTCCTTCTGTCGTCAGGTTTGTTTTCTGGGCGACTCCAGCGTTGTTCACCAAGATATGGACAGGACCCACATTATCGGAAGTCCATTTGAAGGCGTTCAGAATGTCTTCTTCCTTAGATATATCTGCTTTGACGGCGTGAAGTTTTCCTTTCTTGCCTTTAAGTTTCTTGGCTAGTTCTTCCACACGTTCGACGCGTCGTGCAAGACCAACCACCTTCGATAGTCATTCAGTGCATAATTGTTCAGGAAATAGTTAAATTGCTCACCTGTAAACCTTCTTGGACCAATTGTTCCGCAATGGCTGCACCGATTCCAGCACTAGCACCAGTGATGATGGCCACTTTGCCTCTCCAGCGATCCAGTGAAATCAGCGACATTTTGGTGATCTTTCCAAATCAAGCTATTCTCATAAACTGAATCTGATCAGGTGCGTGTAGGCCGATTTATCAGAATATTCAAGTCATGATCTGACATTTCTCAGTAACTTATCTAATCTCCTCAACACATTATCTAAGTCTACACTTTGACGTTCAAAAAAATATTGTGAGAAAAAATCTATACAGGGTGTTTTCGAAGTTGAGGCATTCCTTGTAACACGATGTACTATACATTATTCTTAAGAATTTTAGCCTAAATCTTCTTATAGTATTGCCGTTATAACTTTTTATCTGCTCCGCCCACTAAAATTGACCACTCAGAATCAAAGCCAGATTCAATCTGTACAACTTTTCATCACATTTTGCTGTCAAGTTCACAATTATTGTTTTAGGTTCTAAAAAATAAAATGTCATTCAGACAATTCGAATGTCAGAAATTTTTACTGTGTAAATCAGATCGTCTTAACAACCTATTTGATTGGTAACTAAGAAAATGAAATGGGCGGGGCAGATAAAATGTTACGTTGTCCTTAGTATAGTAAAATGTTTGTATTAACGGAGATAATTGATTGTATATTTTTATTGTTTTCTAAAATTTTGAGTCCGGTCCTGTCTATTGCTCCGCTGTACTAGATTAATAGCTGACGTGGCTCTGGATGGTATCTTTCTGGAAATCGCTCTGGGTAGTCTCTGGACGCCGCAGCTGCATTCTGATAACGTGATAACATTGCCCATACATTAGCAACATATCTGAGAGCTCATTATTTTCGTAATGATAAAGCCATTCCGACTAATTAGATGACAACTCTGACAATATTTTTGATTAACGTCCATGCTCATTTGATTTTTTTTTTTGTCAACTCTTAATTTCTAACAAATCAGCGCAAATTCGAGCAGGACCGGTTTCAAAAATTTCAAAAAAATTAACTTATTGTATCTTCATTGCCGTACACATTTTACTCAGGTGATTTTGGCTAAAACTCTTTAGAACAATGCAGACTATCACATGTTAAAAGGAACGCCTCAACTTCGCAAACACCCTGTATAAATATTTTAATGTCCGACTTTATTGTTATCGAACGATAATGACCCAATTTTCTGATACGTTACCATAGAAATAATCCCCTAGAACGTTATTTTTAGATAACAAGCTCTAGGATATTATATGTCCCTTGTTGCTTAGTTACGACCAAGTTTAATGTATATACCGGGTGTATTATGATAAATCTTTGGTGCTATAACAAAATCATTTAGAAACACTATAGCCCGACATGCTATGATTTTTTTTTTGACATTATATTTTTTGACAGACCGCAGCTAACTTTGTTTTATAAGTTGCACTGTATATTTTTTTAATCTTTATTCTGATAGATGTTTATCTTCTGAATACACAAACATTAAAATAAAAAATCAAATACAAAAGTAATCATTCATATTTGATTCATGTAGATTTTTTTTGGACTAAAACTCATCTCCCATTGCTTGAATTGTCAATTCGGGTACCTAGAAAAAGTCTAATCAAACCCATTCTTCCAAAACGATTAATCAATTACTTGAACGTCCGGTGGAGTCGACAGCACATACAAAACCGCATTGGCCACATTTTCAGGCTTCAACCTTGGAACGTTCTTCATCTGTTCAAGTATTTTTGGATCGGTTACATTACCAAATTCTGTGGCACATCTTCCCGGACTCACACTCTGAAACTTCAACAATCACAAACAACCTCCAAACGGGGCGACATTCTTTACCGTAATTTTGACCTTAAGTCCCAAATGTCTCAATTCGTGTCTCAGCGTTTCGGTCAGAGCTGTGACACAGTGTTTGCTCGCTGGATACACATTCCGTCCTGGTAAATTCGGTACGCGGTGACCAGTGGTGCTGTTAATGTGGATAACGTGACCGTCGATTTTTTTAGCTTGCATGATTTTGACCGCCTCCCTGGTCGCAATGCACAAACCCATGACGTTGGTGTCGAAGATTTTTCTCCATTTTTCTGTGTCCCCTTCTGTCGTCAGGTTTGTCTTCTGGGTGAGTCCAGCGTTATTCACCAAGATATGGACGGGGCCCAGGTTGTCGGAAGTCCATTTGAAGGCGTTCAGGATGTCTTCTTCCTTGGATATATCTGCTTTGACGCCGTGAAGCTTACCTTTCTTGCCTTTAAGTTTCTTGGCTAGTTCTTCCACACGTTCGACGCGTCGTGCAAGACCAACCACCTTCGATATAATTATTCAATGCAAAATTGTTCACGAATTATGTAGTTAATTTGCTCACCTGTAAACCTTGTTCGACCAATTGTTCCGCAATAGCTGCACCGATTCCAGCGCTAGCACCAGTGACGATGGCCACTTTGCCTTTCCAGCGATCCAGTGATATTGGCGACATTTTGGTTATCCTTTCTAATCAACCTGTTCTGATAAACTGAATCTGTTTGAGTGCGTGTAGACATATTTATACGAAATATTGAAATCATGACTTTACATTTGTCAATAGCTTATCTAATCTTCTTAACATATTATGAGTCTATACTTTGGTGTTTAAAAATTATTTAGAAAAATGTATCTATGATTATGCGTTTTTAAAATATTTAATCACTTAAGATTTATATCAAAAAATTGATCGTCAATAAAAATGCTGTAAGGAGAAACTGGTCCTTGAAAGACGTCTGGTTTGCAAGAAAAAAGAAAAAAACTGTGTTAAACGTGGCTGCAGATGCAAAAAGGTAGACGCGTATGAAACAAACGCGCACTATCGCCAAATTTTGGTCACCCCTCTTCGCACAAATGCAGGTGATATATTTGACGTTTATCTTTCTAACACAAAGTTAAAGACAACATTTGGACGTAATTTATTACACTGGATGCTTTAATTCTTCCATAAAGGACTAAAACACGATCGGGATATTTTAGCAAGGTAATTTAGTTCACGTATGCTTCCTGTGTCTTGAAATAAATTGACGGCTCGCTAAACCTTAAATTTTGTAAAGCCTATATTTGAATAGTGTTCCACGAGAAAACGAACTGTGTCATTGAAGTTCTTACGTCACTCTCCCTACGCAAAAATTGTTTCCTTTTTCAACAATATTGAAATTTCTGCCAATGTAGTCTATTTTTAGAGTATTTTCAATGAATTTACACAATTTGACTTTTATAATAAACGCGCCCACTTTTGACAGATTTTAAGGGGTGTACAAAATGTTGCTTGGCAACTTTTTATCAATTATTTCAAAATCATAAGGTAACTGCTCAAATACCTTCTAAATTTAGATCAAATTTTTAACAACAAAATCTAATCTTTTCGTTGAATCAGACGAATGATTTAGTTAATTTTTTGTGTAGACACCTATTTATTAATGTTTACCAATCTAATAATAATTGCGCTTAATTTTCAATAAAGTGTTAATGTGTTAAAATAACATTTTTTAACTTGAGGTAATTTTATTATTACTAATTGAACCTTCAAAGTCTAAAATTTCATAAAAATCGGTTGGCAAATAACCCAGATATTATGTTTGAAAGTCTTAGCTGAGACACACTGTATAACGCATCATAAATTTAGCCAATTTTGCATAGTGACAATGTATTGATAAGTGAATACATATAGCCTTGATGACGTGGTATAACCACTTTGGTTATTCGATGGCGCCAACAATGTAACAATTGTTTGACGCTTGTTGATAAACATCAGAAAGAAAAAATGTCAATTTTCGTGCAAGTTGATTTGTTATACCGTAGGAGCCAAAAAAAAATGCCATTAAGGATGGCTATGACACAGTCGGTAATGCGCTTGTGCACTGTAAGTTGCAGGGAAAAAATACCTATAATTGTTTATTTAAATAACCCATTTCAGGATTCCACAAATGCATGACGAATTTCTTTATCAAAGACACTGCACTTTCTTTTTTATAGCTAACCTTGATGACATTTTTTTTGCTCTTGCGGTATAATCAAAATGAATACTACTCGAGCAAACGAAAATAATCATTATACGTACAGTCGGTGGACAAATAAAACTGGGACAAAAATGACAATCACATAAGTCAAAATTTACAAATTTGCATCGTTTAATTACGGGTTTATCACAAATAGGTTAACTTTGGTATGACATATTATATAGACACTGACAAATATATTGACAATTGAATGGTCTGATTTACACAGATTAAATTTTAACTGTCCCAGTTTTATTTGACCACCCACCGTACTATCGGTGGACATTAAAACCTGGGACATCCAAAATTTGCTCATTGTATATCAGACTTTTGAACTGTCACTCAAAATAAAAATTGTCAGTATTTAAAATTAACTCCTTGAACGTAAGAGATGCTAGATCAATTGTGTTATTATATAAAATCATTGTCAATGAAGAGAACGTTAAAGAACTGAACTTTAACTTGGTGTTTCTGACAATATGTCATAATTTTTATAACCTTGTTTGTAAAAAGCCAAATTTACCCAATGTATATTTCTGATTTTTGACTTTATACAATTGTGACGTTTGTCCCGGGTTTTTATGTCCACCGATAGTACTTATAATCGTGTCAAAAATAAATAAGGTTTTTCATGTTGTGTGTAACTATAATTTTCAAAAGTAATTTTGAGTGCCTAAGGTTGGTTACTATGAATTAAGAAATTAAGTCCAACTAAATAGGTATACCGCCAGAAACCAAAATTGATTCTGAAACGAAAAAACATCTATCACTTGGCGAGAAATTGAGCCATATGCAACTGTTGCAAGGAATTCGCTGCCTTACGGTTACGATATCTTTTGTTTGTCACCAGAAACCACATAGCCTCCAACCTAACCAAATTTATGGCAACTTAGTAACGAATATCCCTAATTCCTAGGGAGTAATGTATTTTTGACACGATTATACCTCCTCACTCGACGTATTTCTCAAAACACCACTCGAGCTACGCTCTCATGGTGTTTCGCAAAATGCGTGTCGTGACTTGTAAGTATAATCGATTATTTTCTATGGTCTTGTGATATCATATACAGAGTGTCCCCAAAAAAAAAGACGAGTCCATAGCTCCCTTATTTATCGGACGATTTTAATGATCTATACACCAAATTAAATGGTTGTTAATAGACTACAAAACGGCTTAATAAATTCACGTATAGCTCCAAGGGCTTCAAGAATAAACTGTCAAAATATTTTTTTTCAAATGGGATTACATACTTTTTTTTTGTAATTCTGATAGAGATCTTAATTCTGAAAACAACAATGTATCACAAGTATAACTTCACATAAAAAAAATAACACTAACTTTTGAAACAAATGACGAGCACCAAGCGAAAAGCTATCAAAATGCATTGCCTTACAATGTAATAACCAAATTAAGGTAGCTGGAAAAACAAATGACAAATAATAACATGTAGGATTGCGCAGATATGCTGCCAATGTTTAGCGCAAAATGGAACATAGACGACAGTAGCGTTTTTTTACTTTTTTTTTGGTAAATTTTTGGTATTTAAGTGTATACTTGTGATACATTGTTGTTTTCAAAATAAAAATCTCTATCAGAATTACTAAAAAAAAATATGTAATGTCATTTGAAAAAAAATATTTTGACAGTTTACTCTTGAAGCCCATGGGGCTATACTTGAATTTATTAGGCCATTGTGTAGCCTATTAACAACCATTTAATTTGATGTACAGATAATTAAAATCTTCCGATAAATAATGGAGTTATGGACTCGTCTTCTTTTTGGGGACACCCTGTATGATTATTTTCGGTTATAAATATATTTTTTGTTCGACACTGTCAAAATTTGAGAATTTTCTCCAAAACGAAACGTCAAGCTAATTTTGAAGATTTTAAGCAATTTGGAGCCTTTAAGGGGCTCGTCGAACAAAAAAACGTATTCAACCCGTTCGAGTGTAAATTGGGCTCTTTATGGCACTCGTGGGCCTTTAAAACGCATAATTACACAAATTTGCAATAAATAAAGTCTCATCTAAATGTGTTCTTGAACATAATGGTAGTTGGGATTCTTTTGTTTTTATTTTGTTGTTTTGTTCTTTTCAAACCAAATAGTTCTACATAAGTTTTTCTTATGGTTGTCTGATTCAAAGGCGTGACATGCGAAAAACACTAGAGTACCTACCTAAATGAATCACATCAAACCAGTAAAAATCGCCTTTATCACTTTCAAGTAGTGCAGCAATTATGTTATTTTTGTCACAAAATCCGATTAAATCGAAAGATTTGTGTTGAAAGTACTTTTTAATAGCGCAGTCATTGTGACTGAATACTTACTATGAGACCCCAAGACCCTAAAATAGAAAAAAAAATGGGACTACTTTCTTGTTTATTAAAATCCAAATCAAGTCCTTTGTTTTGTAAATTGACAGAAAGAGGAAGGGCTACGTTTCTAGTTATAAGAGAAGCACTAGAAAAGGTTTTTATTTCAGGATATTTTGTTGTATCTATTTGAATTAGTTAATGAATTGTTTTAAAAAGTGACAAATCTCTTTCTTGAACTTGATCAAATTTCATTGTCATTATTATTATTAACGCCTAAAGCAAACGAAACGTCGCACAAGACCCACCACTTTCGACAATGGGAAGTTGTTCACGAGGTTTGCTCTTCAGCGATCCATCATTTTGGCAATATTTTCAAATCAACGTATTCTGAATCTGTTCGAATTGGTCTAAAACTAGATAGATATATACAATAGTTATTTATGCAACAAGTGACTAAAGTAATACTTTTTTAACGAGTTGCATACAAAAATTTTTTGGCGCCCGTAAGTTTAGATAACAATTTTTTCGACACTCAAAATTTGAAAATTTTCTCCTGTGTGAACCCGTGGACGCTTTTAAATTGGCCCACTCATGCCAAAAAAATTCCAATCTACATACGAACTCGTTAAAAACACTACTAATTATGAATGAAAAATTTTATAATTGCGTTAAAAAATGACACACTACGGCACTTTTTTAACGCAAAATGCGTGCAAAAATGAACCGCTGGCACTTTTTTTAACGCTTCTTGACCGATTCAAAAATCGCATATTTTATGAATGCAAACGAATGAAAAAACTTGCACTTTTTTTGACGGACGTTAAAAAAATAATAATATGCAACTCGTGACTTTGACATTTCTCAATAACTTATCTATTTTAAAACTATGCTCTCCTCTCGTTTACTACAATATTTGGCAACGTGTATCTATTAACCTACCCTATGTCCCAAGAGGGAATAATGGCATTTACTACTAACTACTACTACTACTACTACTACTACTACTACTACTACTACTACTAAATATACTATATATATTTCTATATCGATAGAACTAGGTAAATTGGCAGTAACTGTAGTTTCATCTGGATGTTTCTTCTTCTGCTGTCTACTTTAACATTACATATTATTAGAGTTGTTTTTGTTTTAATTTTGTTGTTTATATTCTTTTCAGACCAAATAGTTCTAGTTAAGACAACCTTATCGTTATCGCAAATGCAAAAAATCTCTGTACTACTGTACTACATGTTATTATCAATTACTTAATGCAAGCATTAAGTTATTTATGTTACAAAATACGATTAAGTGAAGAAGTTTGTTTTGAAAGTAATTTGGCGCAATCATTTTCGGTCGAGTTTAGTAAAACACCAATATTTGAGACCGCTTTCGGCTGAATAGCTAGGACTGTCGATTATTCTTACATATCTGTATTACGTGTTGCCTATCTTATTTCAGCGTTAATGTTAAAAGCAATAAGAAGGTTATCAACGGTTTTTATCACTGCTTCATGTTGCTCAGGTAAATAGAATACTACATATGCAAACAATTGAAGGTTATTTCAATCTGATATAAATAAAGCGATACATCAACAAATTCAAATGAATCTTATCTAAATAAAATCAAACGCAGAACACATTTGTGATTTAATGAAAGCGTTTTTAATTCCCCATCTGAATCATACGCTCCTCCTGTAACAATTTAAATCAAACAATCGCTCAAAATGTTGTCGAGACGTTGTTGTCGGTGTTGTCGACTCCGTTAAGAAACAAGAGCAAAACGAACATCACCAAGCGATTCAAATTAAATTTGTAACGTTTTATAGCCGCACACATGTCTATAAATAATTTTCCGGTACAATGAGAGCTGGAGCTTTGATCTTGATCTTCGCTTTGACCGCTGCTGTTGCTGAACTATTTTCAGTGGAGTTGGAGTATCGGTTGCTCAACGTGTCTACCGAAAGCGATAACATGAAAACATCTCACAGTTCTCAAGTTCTCAGTACAATTACCCAGAGCGATAGACGTCCACTAGTGAGATCTTTTGTGTTTTTAAATTGTATCACAAATAATCGTTCTTTTCACACAAAAAATAATTCTTATGCTCTCTTAGTGTCGAGATGGTGTCATAATTGTCATGTTTGTCTTGCAGCAAGTTAAGACAATGATTTGGGAATCACCCGGTATACTTATTAAGCAGACATTAATTGCACCAGATATGAACCTACTTGTTAGATATAAATCTGTATGATTTATTTACGTTGGCGATTAATAAATAATTTAATTAAGAGAATTCAATTTCCCGACAAGATACTTAAACCGATAAGGATCTAATTAATTTAGCTGCTGATACAACCGTGCCGTATAAAAGGCGAAAGAAATTTTTTTCAGCTAGTAGTGACCTTTCCAAACTGGTGTACTGACAGGTATATCTATTACTGCTGTTCAGATTTATTAACGTGAAGCCCACATATTTAAATTTGTTTTGTAATTTCTTTTGTCCGACAGTTATTTATCTTCTCTGGGCAACTAAAGTCGTTTAAGTGGGCCAAAACGTGTGAAAACCGAAAAGCAATCACTTTCCAGCAGCAATGAACGCCCCCGTCTTGATCTTCGTTTTCGCCCTGGTCGTGGCCACGGTTTACGCCAAATACTATCAACCCAACATCTTCGCCCAACAGTCGGATGCTGACGCTCACACCGGTGCAGACATCTACGAGGTCCTGGGCGATTTCTTCGCTCGTCTGAGCGCCGCGAATTCGGGACAGATTCGTTAATAAATAATCACGGAGATGTCTTCGGTGTCCACCCACACCAGGAAGTAATGGTTTGGTCATTGAAGAGAAATAAATTCCATCCCTGTCGTTTCGATTAAGCGCATTGATTTATTTTCCCCAACATTTATAATCCTCGGTGTCCAGCAACGGACAATCCCATAAGCGATACCTTTAACCTCTAGCGGTGTAAATGTCAGTTACGAATTTAAAAGAATAAGAGTCCATGTAAGGTTGCTAACGGGTATTCCACCACACCCACTCGGACCAAACTCCAGTTCGGTTTTGCCCAAAAGGTCAGCGACTAATAAAATGCGTCCGGGGTCGTCGGTAGCCCAGGTTGGAAAATCGTCAACAGGAGTTGCCGAAGCGCGGCGAATTAATCAACGACGTCGGTGTACCCGTTGTGGGGACTAGAATTCGCCGGTGAATCACCGGGGTCTAATTGGTGGGTTGACGTAACAATCGAGGACATCCTCGGAACAGCATGGGAACGATGTCAATCTGATTTTTATTGAAACGACAAAAGACGTTTATCCACAATCACTATATTATAAGGTCATAATTCAATTGCTTGGCAACCTTTAATGTGGTCTATAAAACTTTAGTGTTTTGTAAGTCATAAAATAGTCATAATAGTAGTTTATTTAACGAGTTCGTGTGTAAATTGGGCTTTTTTTGGCATGAGTGGGCCAGTTTAAAACGCGAGTGAAACGAGCGTTTTAAGGTCCGCGAGTACCAAAAAAGCCCAATTTACACAAGAACGAGTTGAATACAACGCTTTTTTGTTCAACGAGCTCCTTAAAAGCTCGAAATCGCTTAAAATCTTTAAAATTAGCTTGACGTTTCGTTTTGCCAATATATTTTTATTTTTCCAAACATGTTTATTTTTTAAGGAACGAAAATTTGTTTTTTTTTAATCGCAAACGAATTCTCCAAAATTTGTGTTTGTTTCCGGAAATGGGGTAGCGTAGAGTAGAATATTTAGTGACTCAGGAACTGTAGAACAAAAAAGTGGAAGTGGACAACCATCAATACTAATTTCAGAACCTGGTAAAAGAGTTATACAATAAATAACTATTAAAGACCACCCTCCGAGGTGTAATAAGCGGTCGAACGGGCCCAGATAAAGATCTTGAATTAACCCAGAGCCCCAGTTAGAGGCGGAGTGATATAATCGTCGACTTCGTGCCTGGATCTCCGAGGCGGATGGAGATTTGCGCACGAACGACTGATTTTGACATTTGGGAACAAAAGAGCGGTACCGTTAACGTGCGGCAACAGCTACATCAAGAGTTCTGCCATTTTCTCGGAAGGTAAAAACGACGAGAGGGTAACGAATCTGACGGATTACTCAAGAGACCACGCTGACCCACTTGGCAACGGCGGGATGGAATTGGAGCGATTAAGACCCGGAATGTGGGGCTTCCCGATTGGATGTTTTCGCAGAATTTGCATAAGGTTTCGTGTTTTGCGTTTTTCGATCGATCCAATACAAAGTTGTATATTATGAAGCCTAAAGCAATCTTCAAAAGGGTAAACATTCTTACCTTTCGGACAAGATTTTTTGAATCAGATCTGTATTTCAATTTTTTTCAACAATTTTAAGTTCCATCTTTTTTAAAGCGAAATACCATTACAAGAATAGCACTTTCCGAGATTTTGGTAAATGCTAGAATGGTTTTAGAAAGAGTCTATTCCAAAGAAAATATCCAAATTTTCAAGAAGTACCTTTCTTTGACCAAATTGTTTATGCGAGTTCGTTATTTGTCTTTTCACCTTGCATGTACAGTGTGAACATAAAGTTTGGAACAAAATTCATATTAGCGTTATGTGATGTTTTAATTTAATTTTTTTTTGCATGGGTTTATTTAAAACAGAAGGTTTATTTTAATCGACCAAACAATTTAGAAGATTTACTGCAGCGAATTCGCTCTAAAATGGAACGAAAAGCCCTGACATTATTGAGCGCAGTGTACAAAGTGTCGGCAAGTGCCAAATGGTTGGCTGGGAATAATTTCAACATTTGCGTTAAACTTTATTGTTAACCTTAGATGGTTGTTAAAATTTTTGGTAATTGTTCACTTTAACTACTTCTGGAATTTTCGCGTTTTTTCTGGCTAGACAGTCTCAGGACGTCCTCCTACATCGTTTCCCACCAGTCAAACCTTGTGCAAATGAAAATTTTCCTTACCCTTTAGTTATACTAAGACTTGGCGCGACCTTGACGCGACCTTGAAACACAACAAGAGAGAAAAAAAGGCATTTGTACAAGGTTTGAATGGTGGGATACGATCTAGGAGAACGCCCTGAGGCTGTCTAGCCAGAAAAAACGCGAAAATTCCAGAAGTAGTTAAAGTAAACAATTACCAAATTTTTACATTAAAAATTAAATTAATTTTTTTAAATAAAATTTGCCATTTTCTCAAAAAAAATTGTTATGTAAGGTACCAATTTTTTTCATTCATCGTATAGTTAGTAGGAAGTTATATCAGAAAGAGATGAAAAAAGTGGGGGTTGCCATTTAAAAAAAAATGGTTATGACGTCATTGCGTAAAAACCAATGACGTCATTTAAACAAGTACGTCACAGGATGGCATTTTTCAAAATAAAATCGACCTGTCCCAGCGATTTTCCAAAAAACATCACGTACGCTACTATGAATTTTGTTCCAAACTTTATGTTCATACTGTATATGTTTTTCTTTTTTTTTTCTCTTCTCAAATGAAGACGTTTTATTATTACCTACATATTATTAGTTCAATTGGATCTTCTTTCTGAAAAATCGAAATTATGATTTTTGCTAATTCGATTCAGCTTTTTGAATTTAGCGCCACAAACAATTACATCTCACTACTGTTTGTCGTCGATGGTTGAGTATTTATACCCCTCGCCCTAATGGTACCTTCGTACTCGCTTCGGCGGTACATATACTAAAATTGGAACGATACAGAGAAGATTAGCATGGCCCCTGCGCAAGGATGACACGCAAAATCGTGAAGCGTTCCACATTTTTTGCCACCAAATCAATTAAAAATGACCTCTTTTGCAATTATCTTTCTTCATTTTTTGCGGTACAAGTGACAAACCTTTCCGCTGCTTCGACACAATGGGCAAACATCATTGAACAAAATTAGCACTGATCAGTCGCTGGTACCAGCACCATCAATACGTTTAATGGTTCACATGGTACCGAACGATTCGGAGGCGATGAATCGTGAGAAAGTGACACATCTAAACCTGACACAAATAAATTTCTTATTTACGATCCATGATCTTCGTCTTCGACCCGTTTCTTCATTTTTAACTCGTCACACCGCACGTCACACAAATTGATATAATTTGAATTCCGACCAGGTCAACCTTTTGTCAAAGCCGTGGTCTAAGGTCTAGACAAAAAGAATTACACAATCCATTACCGAGTAATCCAATATATGTAGCCCAGACGGCGCTCCCTTTTCCTATTGATCATTTATTTTCGAACCCGGTAGTGCGTGTTTACCTGGAGTACATGAACTCTGCTCGGACAATAATTAAATTGAATTTGAAACGTGACGTGTCCTAGCGTCCGTGAAAAATCACCGATTGTTGCCGGGAGTGACACCAATTTGTCTTTTCGTACCCGTGTAGGTTAGCATCCTACTTTTTTCTCCTACGATTCTCCATTGGAGATTAACGGTCTTAAACGGCATCTAATTGGGACGTGCGCCTCTAATGTGCACGCTAATTTATTTATTTTGATCGAATACAATGGACGAATAAATAAATGCGTGTCAGTGCTGGAAACGACGGTTCCCGCTTTATCTTTCGGTAACGTCTCAATTTTTTGTGCGCGTTGTGAATCTACTTTTACTTTCCCCTTTGTTCGGAGGTTTTAGATTTTTCGAACGCGATGAAGAAAGTGTCGCCTCTTTGTTTCATCCGGCACGAAAATTTTTGCCACAGATGAGCGCTGGTAGAGTGAGAGGGGGTCCAATCCAAAAACTGCAGTACATACAACAAATTGTACAATAGTAATAAATAATAAAGATTACATATTTTAGATTGTCCAGTTTACATTTTTGGAGACAGTAGAGATCATTAGAATAACTTCTTGATAATATCTATCTTTTCATTATTTAATTGAATTAAATATTCACTTACACACGCTGCACAATTGAAAGTTTTTGTGGCAACAACTAGACATCTTCAGCAACTTGATAAGTTGTAGTTTTCTAAATTATGATATGAAGAAAATGATGTAAAAAATATCTACCTGATTTTTTCATTTGAACACTCGTTACATCAATTCATTTCTTTTGTTTATTTTTATCCAATGAAGTCTATTGGAGTGTCCAAAACACGCTGAAACATTGAAAGTTTTTGTGGCAACAACTAGACATCTTCAGCAACTTGATAAGTTGTAGTTTTCTAAATTATGATATGAAGAAAATGATGTAAAAAATATCTACCTGATTTTTTCATTTGAACACTCGTTACATCAATTCATTTCTTTTGTTTATTTTTATCCAATGAAGTCTATTGGAGTGTCCAAAACACGCTGAAACATTGAAAGTTTTTGTGGCAACAACTAGACATCTTCAGCAACTTGATAAGTTGTAGTTTTCTAAATTATGATATGAAGAAAATGATGTAAAAAATATCTACCTGATTTTTTCATTTGAACACTCGTTACATCAATTCATTTCTTTTGTTTATTTTTATCCAATGAAGTCTATTGGAGTGTCCAAAACACGCTGAAACATTGAAAGTTTTTGTGGCAACAACTAGACATCTTCAGCAACTTGATAAGTTGTAGTTTTCTAAATTATGATATGAAGAAAATGATGTAAAAAATATCTACCTGATTTTTTCATTTGAACACTCGTTACATCAATTTATTTCTTTTGTTTATTTTTATCAAATGAAGTCTAGTAGACACCTTCCAGGACCCACATCGCTCTGAAGAAAGCGCCAAAAACACTTCCACATGTTCTCTTAACATAAAAAATGCCCAGCAATGACCATCTTCGTCGGTCCTCGGTAGGTGTAAACATCAATCACCTGCGGGCGAAAAATCCCATTTTCGTCGGTGGCGGTCTCCCATTTCATAAAGCGCCGCTCGTCGAGCGAAACCCGTAATGAAATGTAAACGGTCGACGTTTCGACATGTGTAGTCGAGCGCAAATCTTGACAAAACAATCGTCTAACATTTCAATACACAAATCAGCTGTCCGAGCTTTCACAGATAACGAAGTCGATGACAAGAATTGTCCGTGACGGAGATGGAATCATCGATCGGCCAGCTACAAGACGCACCCACCAACCGGCGAACATTGTGCATTTTGTCGGACAAAGAGTGTACAAACTATTGATTTGCATATTTTTCGTGTAAAGGACAAGACGTTGTCAATTCTATTTTTAGATCGACTAAAATAAACACTGAACGAAGGTGTTGTCGGTGGTGGCTGAGGTATTACCATTTTGTTGAATGGTAGAATTTTTCGCAAAAAAAATGTGGAACGCTTCACGATTTTGCGTGTCATCCTTGCGCAGGGGCCATGCTAATCTTCTCTGTATCGTTCCAATTTTAGTATATGTACCGCCGAAGCGAGTACAATTGCACATAGAGAGCATGCTGTATATATACTCAACCCCGCACGACAGATGTTAGTGAGATGTAATCGACAAAGGTTGCTTCCACAACTTTAATTTCGTTGTTCGTCTCGCTTTGAAAATCTTAATTTTGGAAAGAGTTGGTCTACAGTTATGTAATTATAAAAAGGAAGTCCTTGACGTCTTATGTAAGAAGAATATGTTTTCAATGAATAATGTATCTGGAAATGAATCGATTACGTGTTTTGAGATTTATATGTGTAACGGTGTTACATGCCCAGTGTTGGATTGTGAAATGCAAAATTGATAATTAACTTAGAGGAAAATGGAGTTAAATATAATTTTCGGTGGTGTTTTGCATTGAATGAGCCCTAATGAAGGCTTTGTTTAAAATGTAAATTGAAACGGTTTCATCTCGGTCACAATTAAATCTGGTTTTTGAGTTACACGAAATAACGGCGAATTTATGCGTTTTATCTAGTATTCACGTAATAATCTGCAAATTTGTGAAAATAATAATAATGAATATTTTTACAATGGTGATGAACCAGACGCAACAAATGGGTCAATTATATATTTTTACAGCTACAGTGGTGGACATGAGAGTGGCAGCAAACGCGCCTTTGAAGTTAAAAAAAACAATTTAAAAAAACAAATCAGACAAAGACTAAATCTTTGGTACAAAAGTGAGTGATCTCAATCGACGGAAAAAGCAAGTTTAATAAAAAAAATCGATTGCTAAGGTGTCCGCCTTACTCTTCTGTTTGTTCCCTATTTAGACAATTATTATACAGGGTGAAAATGAAATGCATCATAATTTGTAAACATTGTCAACCATAGTATCTTCAATAAATGAGTAAACCGAAAATGTGGTTAAACATTTTAAATTAATAAAGTCCAATTTAACTTAATTCCATCCCGAACGAGACGCTTCTGGAAGCTCTAATTACATAATTGAAATATGAATAGCCGCAAAAACACTGTAAAAACAGAAAGTCACAAAACCTTACTATGAGTGAAATGGCCGAAAAACACTCTAATTACACAGAATCGCAAAAACGTGTAAGAATGCTATGAATGAAAACACGGTATTAGCACCCGCGATAACAAAACTTTTTGCACCTTTTTTGCGTTGCACTCGATAACTTTTTAATCTTACTATTCTTCCTAACCTGATATCAGTGGCGTACTCAACTTTTGTGGTTAACCTTTGCATGGTTTGAAGATCCTGATTTAATATTCTGATGTACTTCGATTTTAGTGTGTACAGCATATAATAAGCTTTTACTACAAAATGTAACAACATTTTTTTAACGACAAGTTTCACATATTCTCTTAACTTGATATAGAATAATATTTTTAGAATTTGCGTCTCTAATAGGTCTATTATTGTATTCAATTTGGAGTCGTTTATGGCTGTCTATTAAAACACTCGTGGTTTAATAGATCTCTAAGAAAATTTTTATCAATATTTCAGTGTATTATTGTCATTTACACCAAAAAACTTCCAATATTAATGTTCAAACTCTATTGTTTAACATCTGTTGCAGATGTAGTTGTATCCGTTACCTTGAATGACCAATTAATACAAAATTCCCTAGAATTTGAAAATTTATTTTTTTTATTTTAAAATTAAAACAAGGGTGCTAATTCTAAAAAAATAACATAAAAAGCTCGTTCTATAAGGGCATTGGCGCACTCGTCCCATAGAAAACTCCTCTACGGCTCGTTTTCTACACTTGGGACTCGTGCGCCAAATCAACCCTTATAAAACTCGTTCTTTAATGTACTATTAAAGTACTAGATAAAAAGGAAAAGATTATCAGACCTTCGCTTTAGGAGTTGGCAGCATCGACGTAAATTTAACTGCAGTGACAGACAATTTTTTTTGTGTTTGAGAATTGCTGCAATTAGATTTACCTGCTTTAATTGTTGCCTTTTAGATAAAAATACTTCTGATTTCATAATTACAAAGATTTGATAACTTTGACAGCGATTAATTTCAATTCTATTTCCCCTCAGACACAACTTACGGGTCACAATTTACACTAGAGTTATTCATAAAGATTTTTTTTCGAAAAAAAAAAGACTAAATTAAACCAACTTTGTATGCCCCATGCATGGTTAGTACTTGGAAGTGATGGAATGTGCATATTTTATTACTCTGGAAAAGGTTAAAGCACAAGTCGCACAGCCCCTTCAGGGTCATAAAATAAGCTTCTCATTTGCCAGCTTATTATTGCAAAATTGGAAACATAATAGATCCTTGTACTTCGTGCTCGGAAAGTTTCTCTCTTTCATCTGTTTTTCTGGGATGTGTGGCGTTAACATAAATAATTTAAAAAAATAAATGGAATTTCAAATTATAAACAATAAAAATATCGAAATTAGATAACCCCAATTAAGTAATAATAATAAAACGACTCTGGTTATTTAAGCTGCATAGTTCTAATTAGTTGCGTTGGCAAATTTATACATCAATAAAAATACATTTCTTATCAAAAATTCATTAATTTAATCTGACGTATGTTGCTTGTTTAGTATGATGTAGTATCTTAATTAGTACCATTATCGCAAAATTATAATTTCAAAGAATTTTCTGCACAATATACTTACTGTCATTCAAACTGCAATAACAAATGTCGTTCTTACGCATTCTTGCTTCTGTACTACATACTTTATTTGTTGTTTAATGAGATGTTAACATGTTTCATTCGTTACAGATTCAATTATACAATTAAATATGGCACAAAGATATAGATTTCTCAGTAATTAACAAAGAATTTTTATTTTGCTAAACGTGCACGGGACAGAATGACCCACAATCCTCACAAACTAATTAATCAAGTCACCTTTTTCGTCCGAATGAGCGCGTCCTCTATTTAGCGGTGGTTAATTTACCGGCGAATGTTCCAGAAGAAATCGTTTAAATTTGTAGTTTTAATGACAATTTTCGAAAATTGAAAAGTAAACAACAATACGGTTCAATCAGTGGATGAACTGTTAGCTTTCGGTGGTGAAAATGTTTGATTTGCAACGGTAAGTCGCGCGATCCATTTTTAGGTTATGTGTTCAAAAATGCAAACATTGTTTTGCAATTCTAGAAAAGAAAAAAGCGCAGTGCTGCACCGATGCGGAAGTAGAATCCGTACAAAGAAACTTTTTCCCAATTTTGTTACCAAATCGGGAAAATATCGTAACTATTAATCGTTCTACCTCTGACCTACCCAGGTTGGTGCATTATTTAATTGTTTTGTTTTCAAGAATATTTCTTCCTGGGGTTTAATTTGACTGCAAAAACATCTGGCATTAGATGTGGAACAGACACTGGGGTCAAATCACCCTATTACGGTTTTTACCGTTATTGATTTAATTCGAGTTCATGGTTCACTATAACCTCACATTTTGAATTGTATAGTATAGCTAGAGGGCGCTGCGAACACTCATCAAAATAGTACGTTATCATCAAAGGGAAAATGTATCACCCCATTTGGGTTACTTTCGTTATTGATCTAATTCGATTTTTTAACAGTCCACCATAACCTCACATTTTCAATTCAGTGGTGCGGGCAGGGGGCGCTGCGCGCATCCACCGCAATATGAAAATTTCAGTTAAAAATGTTTGTTTTTAGGCAGCCCAGCGGATCCTTCTCTTACATTTAAAAATACAAAAACTAGAAGTTCCTAATTTGAATCGCGTCGATGCGTCGCCGCACGTTGAATATTTATCGAAGTGAGCAAAGACAAGCATTTGTGCTTTGTCACCAAGACACAAAATGACGTAACGTCCGAATGTAAAAAAATGTAAATTACGTAACGCTTAACATAACCTTTGTCCCAATCGGGTTGGCACCATTGACGAATTCCACAAAACGAAAAAACAAACAGTTTCTTATCGTGCAGCTTGTTGTAGCCGTGTTTGTTTTACATGTCGGGTGAACGTTGCACATCTGACCCACAAATCGTGAAAAATTGAGTCGTCCGCGCATCACTCGACGTGTAAATTTTCTAAATTTCATCTTTCTCAGAGTCGTTCGAGTAAATTGGCGAGTTAACAATTAGCACAGCGGCGTATTCAATTAACATAACAACAAACCTACGAAATCACAATTTCTAATGGCTCATGTGAAAGATAAAACGACAAGACATTGTTGTACGAATGTGGCAATAACAATATTGCCATATTTGTGAAATTGTGGGCGTTTTTTCCTTCCAACTCTTAAATATTTATTTTATTTTCTGTGCACGTCTCGAGACCGATCACGCTGAAACTTTTATGCAACATTAAAAATAGACTCCTTCCTCCGTGTGCATATTTTTCCAGGATATCATTTCCTGCTCGCCGCGGTTTGTTACAGTTTTGAACTTTCATGAATAGTTGATTGCACATCGGTCGGTTTCACCGATAGGATCGTGTGATTTGTCTCGTCCCTTCTTTCTGTAACGCAGACGATTTTCCAAAAATGGATTCGCACGTGGTCGTTTCTCTTTCCAACATATTGTTGTACACATTCGTCGTAAAGTTTTACAAGGATCGAGGCTGTAATCTTGATACACTTTGTCTGTTTCACGGACAAAACCCGTCTGACCTTTGACTTTCCGCATGCAGATTACACGTCCGAGTCAACAATCTGTGCCCGATTTTTGCGGGAAACAAGTCGGGAAAGCTGGGAACGGTGGTGAATTTTTTCCCGAGCGTAAAAGGAAGCGGAGGTACTGCCTGGTGGGTAAACAATGCTGGTCTCCTGGTGTTTGTGTTAAAATTTTATCGGCCTTATTACGGTTCAGTGGTCGATTGTATGTGTGCTTTTACAACATATGTTATTGCAACTTGATACGTCTTCCCATATTTCTTCGGCGGTAAGCGCAGCAGACTGTCGCCTACGAAAGAAACCAGAGCATAAATTCCAAAACGGCGCCGTTTCTTTGTGGAAAAATTTTGGAATTCTTTTGGAAGCCTTTTGTCTTTTTTCCACTCGAATTTTCAAGTTGCCAACACAACTCTTCAGTTGGAACAATGGAAAGTCCAAGAAGTCAAAATTTTTGACACACTGGGACGACTTTACGTTACACTTTTTGCTGAAAGATGTTATGGCTGCGTCGGATGCTTTAATATGATACCTAAAATTGACAATCTCGGCTCGGCTCCCCCGAACTAACTCGAATGAGCCTTTCACCTCGGAGCGTGTGACATGACGCGTGACGGTGAAACTAATTCACTGCCCGGGAATAATATCGTGGTGCGCCTAAAGATGTTTTTCGTTCGACACTGTCAGAATTTGAGAATTTTCTCCTGTGTGAATGGATTTTGATAAATGTCAAAACGAAACGTCAAGCTAATTTTAATGATTTGAAGCGATTTGGAGCCTTTTAGGGGCTCGTCGAACAAAAAAACGTTGTATTCAACTCGTTTGTGTGTAAATTGGGCCTTTTTTGGCACTCGTGGGCCTTTAAAAAGCTCGTTTCACTCGCGTTGTAAAATGGCCCACTCGTGCCAAAAAAGACCCAATTTACGCACGAACTCATTAAATAAACTACTACATATGTATTTCATTTCAAAAATAAAATTTTTGAAAATGTTTCCAAAATTCAATTCAAAAAATTTCAAAAACTTCTGGTTTGTGATTATGGATACAGTTATGCGCACTTTTCACTGGCAATAAATTTTCGTCTACCGTTAGAGGAAAAGCAAACACTCCGAAGTTCTTCCACCTTTGCCTCTATTTATTCGCGTACGACAATTATTGTTTGATTTATAACATTGTAAGTTTTCGTTCGATAATGCTAAAAGGTTTCTCCCAAATACTGCCGGGTCGTCTGCGAAAAAAAATCTACAAACACTCAGATTACCATTGACCAGACCTCCTACACGCTTGACCTCTCCAAAATCACAGCGCTGTGTGAAAACCTGACAATATGTATTCAATTGTTATTGCCTTTTACAGTTTGTGTAATGACTAACGCATTATTTATAAACACTAGTACAAGGAGAAAAATTTATTGCTGGTCCTGCAAAATTTTGCTGCAGTAAAATGGAAGGTTTTAAGATATCTGCGTCTGTGTACGGTATATCCGGGCGGCCTTAAATTAATCCATTTTGTTTGTTTTGACAGGTTGTGCGCAAATTCCGTAAATATCTTCCTGCAGCATGCGAATAAAATGAACTGAAATAACGCCAGACGATTATTCTTTCCCATCATCAATTCCTTAGACTAATTAATTTCTGTAAAAATTAACGACAGGTTAATTAACTTCCTGGAACTGAAACGTCCAACAGCGAAAAAGGAAAAGTCCAGTTTGATTCGTTGTTCCAACTGTTTTACTGTTACTTTCCAAATACCGAGATTTTATGCGTAAATAAGCACGAATTATTTGTGCCGGTGGAGAATCGCGAGTTGAGTGCACTTCCGACGTAACCTACAGCTCAGGCGAGGACTGTCGAGATCTCATTCGCGGGGACAATAGACGAATTGAACCGCCACTCGTGGCTCCATTCAGGGTGAATTTTCCTCTTTTCCGGCCTTCCCCGACCACCACCGGATCGAATATCGATTCCGCAGCCTGCTAATCGCAGGAAATTACAAGTACAACATGTCGACACACCTCCAGACAGTGATCGTCAAATAATTAATGATAAAAAGAACCACCCCTCTCCTTCGTTTTGAACCGTTGTCGCGTCTCGCTCGCGCTCGTGCTTGTCGCCATCTCCCGTCTCACATTCCGGACCGAAATCGACCGGAACCCGACGAACAAGCACGTGCGTCGGTCGCAGTCGTTTGTTTCGCGCGCGGTTAACTGGATGCGAGTTTACCTTTGCTACCGCCTGACACAGTCGGCGCAAAATGTGACCGAATTTTTTTTTCGCGTTTTTCCCCGGAAAACGTCATGACACGCGCCCCCCGGTCCCGGAAGTTCCGGAAGTCGTAGCGCGCCGAAAGGACGGTTGCGCAGCGGTCGTAAATTCCGAACTGGATTCGAAGTTTTTTCTTTTTTATGATGAACAAACAAGAATTCGTGTTAGGCAAATATAATTATCTTCGTAATCACTTTTAATGCTTCGGTGTACAGTGTACGGTGTAAAAACAGTGGGTTTTTTGTTTATGGATGCAAATAGAGTGGTCACGTGGTACGGTAAACGTCAGTTGGCTCTGGAAAAAGCGGATTTTCCTTGCGGTAATTGGTAGAGCCAACAAACAAAGTTCGAGTGTGTCGTAATTCGAGAGACCTTCGGAAGAATTTGCAACTGGTTTACACGTTTTTTTCTTGTCTGTGATTTTGGCCCGACAAATGTTCGTTTGTGGTGGAAATGGCTTACGTCATTTGGAGAGTTGTGATGAAGAGGTACTCCAGGATCCGCCTGGGGTTGCACGGTGGAGCGGTAGGTTCAACAGTTATTTGCAAAAAAGTACCACCCAAGCCGGAGTCAAGATTTCAAGGCTGTCGGTTTCGGTGATGCAGACGTAAATATTTAAATTATAAATTAAAATGTTTAATTGTTGGCGCATCGTCACTCGCAATTGAATTTATATGTCACGTTTCGTCGCTCGATGCGCACCATCAGAGATGCAGGACGGTTACGTCAGCCGAAGGTCGTCGGTTAGACAGCTGTCATTTTGGCAGAAGTGTCAGACGAGGCCTTGCGCAACTTGAAGGACTTTCAAATTTATGTGGTGCAAACGGTGTTTTATTTTCATAAGGATAATACACTCCGGTTATGTAAGCGGTAATTTATTATTGGCAATAAAAAAAATCGAGTCGCGGTTGCAGGATTACGCACGCCCCATTTGCAAAAGGCGACGTTTCGTCGTTGGATCGAACGTCTTCTGGCGATTTGCGTAGCGGGACACGTTATAACAGGTTTCCTTTTCCTGCGAATTTAATTAGCTTCTCGTGTTTTATGTTTGGAATAGGTATTGTAATGTAGTCAGTGTATGCCGTATGTGATCTTTTGTCGATTATTGCCGGCCGCAGAACGCATTCAGAGTCGCATAGTGTGTCGTGCTGAATGAAGAATTGTTAATTTATTCCTTCGTTTTCCTGTGCTCTACTGATTTAACTTGCTCTAGATAAGGTAAAAAGAAGAAAGCGATCTATTTGGCACGGCTAATGAATTAAACACCGAAGTGCTCGCTGTTATTCAAAAAGTTCTCATTAGCTTACGATTCTGAAAATTAATACTTAATTTTTTACATTTCCTGCTTTTAATTCTTGCATAAAGTGGTAACGAGTGGAGAGTTGTTGGATTTTTAATAATCGAAGGAAGGAATCGCAGTCCTCGTGAGAAAATCCTGTCGGGATTTTTCAAAAACGTTTGCACATTTAACACCGCAGAAAATGTGTGTTGTTTTTCGTGAGTCGTCTTGCACTTGCCATTACCGTTTCTCTCGGCGTTACTTTCTTTACTGAATTTTTTATGTTTCGTTTATGTTCTTCGTAAATTAGTACTTGATACCTAGTTATGTTTTTCCTACAATAAACAACAAGAAGGCGTCTTGAGAATTTTATCCCGTTTAGAAACACAATTACGGTTTTACGGCCGTGCATTTACGACAAGTGAGTAATGATCCTAAACATTATCTCTAATTAACATTTAAACTCGTTTAGATTACATTTTACACTAGTTATTAAATTGCGGATCGTTTTTCACTGAATAAGCCGCAAACGAGGGAAAGTGTCAGGGTTTTTTTTTACAAGACACGGTGGGAATTGAATTTGTTCATTTGCATAAACAACGCTCATAAAGTTGTAACTTAATAAGGGGAAAAACAGAAATTCTTTTCCACCGGACGTTAGTTTCTTCTGCTTCAAATGAAATTACATGTCTTGAAGTTGAGGCGGTCCCAAAATAATACATATAAACAAATTTTATTAAATATAAATTTTATCTCTATTTGTATCATATGTATCATTTCAGTTCTGCAAAAACAAAGAAACATGCTTAAAATGTAGTAAGAGTACATTATAATAAGCTTCAGAGTTTTCCTTGTGTTTTTTTTTTCGAATGACGAAACGAAAGTGTTGCATCATTGTTGTCTCACTTTGAATTGTTCAGTTTTTTCCAGGAAATCCAAGTTGTAAATAGAGAATGAAACATTTGAAGCTGATTAATATTTTTCTTTTGATTGTTTTACTTTCTGGATTTTCATTTTTATTAAATGTCTAATGGTTTGAGGAGACTGGGGTCAGTTGCATGCGAGCAAGTGATGTTAAACAAATGGTTTGTTTGTTTACAAAATCACACTACTCCAATTGTTCCAACTACAAAGGAAACTTACCACGGAACGATTGAAAAAGTGTGGTAAAGTCTTACAACTTGCCCCAGTGCCAGGTTAGTTGCGACCTATAGAAGGAATTAATTGTATGAAAGTCATAAAACATATGGTTTTAATATACTGAATGAATGAAAATCACAAAAAACAGCCACTAATACAGCTAACAATCTTCAAAGCACAACGTTTCGGCTATTTGACTTAATAAGATCTCAAAAAAAAAGTAAATGCAACGTCGTGCATGGATTGGGATCTGGCAATAGAATATGTAGCTCTTTTCAATACAAGTGAGCAAAGTAGTTCATTTAATCACGAGTACAGAAGTTGGGCGTCTGAGCCGAAGGCGAGGACCCCAAACGCACAAATGATTAAATGCACATTTGCTCATGCGTGTTGAATCTGATTTTTTCCTTGATGACTATTTTTTAATGTAAATAAATCAAAATGACAAAAACATGACAAGAGTAAAAAATCACTATTTTTCATAATTGTTAAAATCACTGAAACAATAACTTCTACAAAATTAGTCCAACAGGGAACTCACGAAAATAGTTTTTCGCAACGTAACGTGGATCAACAAAATTCGAAACAGGCGTTGCGTGTTTGTGATTGGTTTACTGATTTTAGTTTAATCAGTGATACCAACGCATGAATTTTCCCAGAAGTTTACACCAAGCAATTTCACGTTTTTTCGTCAATTGAAATCTAAATAACAGGTTACAAATTTAAATAAGTCAAAAACAAGACAAGCTTTAGTTACTAATATTCAGAAAGTATTTTAAAAACAGATTAAAAAAACTTTCAGTACAACATATTTGGCGCCCTTTATCCACAAACTCTCAAAACATTCACTTTGCTCACTAGTGAAAAAATATTATTTCCTTACCAGTGATTCAATTGCCATCTTTGTCAAGTATTTTCAGTGAGCAAAAACCACTAGAATCCAATGATCATGGAAAAAGTCATTATTTATCATCTCAAAAATAATACATTGAGGTCGAAAGCTTTGCGAGTGAACCCAAGGGAAATTGTTACAACTGTCTCCAAACTGGTTTTTTTAGAATGCTACGAGAATGAAAAATATTTGACAGTTAAAGATGTCAACAATAGTTACTTTTGCTGTACATACAAACCACAATAGCACCTTTAACAAGTTTCTGTCAAGGGGTAGTTAAGCGAAACCTTGACAAGCAGATCCGCACAAGAAAAATTCTTCATTAACCCCGTGGAGATTTCAATGGGTTTCACAAAACATGTCAATAATTCCGCTAAAAAGTAACAGATTTTTTATCAACATGCTTTTCTGAGTGTTGAGAACGTCAACTGGTTTTTTGTTGGTTTCTGAGTGAACGTCAATGCAATGAAGAAAGCTCAGCTAGCGGTTCTGATTTGCTTTTGCTGATACTATCATCTAATGTTAGAACTTTCTTGTTTGATTTAAACATGCGTAAATAATTTTGGTTAGTTTAGTTTTAAAGTTTTTCTTTACTTTTCTTTAATAAATATATTTTCATTCAATGATTTGTTTCGTTATTTAAAACTCTACTACTTCTGCGTTAGAGTTGTCCTTATTTGGAACCCTTGGTCCTAATTTGTTTTTTGTTCAAAAATCGAAATTGTTAACAACTAACAATATTTTCTATTAAAATTTTATATTTTTTTTTCACCATGAATCACTTAATAACTATGTTTAATTATTTAATTTGAAAAAGATCGCTTCAGCAACGGTCAGCTGAAAGCGAATCAATTCCTAACGTAGCCTTATTTGGTGCACCTCCTTCCCTTTTTTCTTTACGTTTTTCACGAATTTTTTTGTGTTTATTGATTGCATTTTTCTTTTACTTGTTTTTATTATTCATTACAAGAGTCACTCCAGTAGATTGAGACCTAATTACATTTGTTATTTGCAAAAAATTGCAAAAATTGCAAAAATGCAAAATAAAACATTTGGTCAGCCGAAAAGTTTAATACAAATGTCGTACGGGAGGTATTTTCTAGCGCTCCAACTAAATAGGCACTCCGCTTCGCCTCGTGCCTGAAACCTAGTTGTCGCGCTGGAAAATACACCTACCGTACTCTAATGCAAATAAATATGTATTCCATTATCGTTCGATTTTTTGTTTTGTTTTTGCACGCACTTTGCACCCCAGAAATTTGACACCACACAGAGATTTTTCTAAAACTTTAAATTTTGTGGTTCCTTCTGCGATCCCGTTCGGTGTGATGCGAAAGGGTTAGTTAATTAAGTTTTTTGAAAATTTCACGTTCGGCTGAGAGCTGACTCAAACCGTATGCAAATCCGTCCAGATTAGGTAAGGTCAGCATACAAAAATAAACCAGAATAATTAAGAGCCTCGGCCGTGAACCCGTGTACCTTTATTGGAGTTTTATTGCTTCAATGTGCAGTAAAACTCGGCGTGAAATGAGCAAAACAAGAGTCTCCAGCGTGTTTCATGTCGATTTTTCGATTCGTATATGACAATTTTCCCCCGTAGAACGGCTAATTAGTGTCTCCAGGCTACGAAAAATAGATTAAGTAACATAATGGTCTCTAATGTTACGTTATCATCACGATAGCGAACCGGGAAAAATTGCTCTGTGAACGGTGTTGCACGTTTAACCTATTTATTTATCGCGACGTAATAAATCAAAAGACAATTAACAGGCGATCAGTTCCCACAGCTCGGCCACCGAAGAAAATTCCTCCGAGGCCTGGATTTTTCCCGGGAGCTCGCTTTCTTCTCGGTCTTCTTCTTTTCTCGTCCACTTTCATGTCAACATCCGACTCTTCGCTCACTGTCGCATTTCCATATTTGCTGCAGTAGGTAAATAACGTATCTCGTTTTTTGTGACGGGTCAATTAACAATATGCGCCTTGGCACAGATTGTGCACAGCTGCGTTTTCGATTTCTTTCCGTTGTTGGGCTCTTGTTCCCATGAATTCCTGACCAGTTTTCAAGATAGAGATTTGAGGCCTTTGGCGCAATCGGAACCTTTTCCTTGCGTCCTTCAGACAATTTGCCGGTCGATCGACGCGGAGGTGCTCCACCTTCCAGTACCGATTTTCCCACAGACGATAGAAGCATTTTTGAAATTGGAAAATCTCCGATGCTCACATGTGGAACGGATACGAATGTTGGTACCGGCCCGAGTGCTCTTGAGAACGTGAAGATGCGGTCGATATGGGTGTGAACGGTGACAAGGTGAAGGAAGATGCAGTTTTAATTAATTTTAATTACTTTCGAGGCTGCAGAAGTGGAGTTGTTTTCCGAAGACCGGTTTTTTGGCACCGTTTTCGTTTTGGAAATTTTCGACCAGGTTTTTTGTGCAGATTTATCGATAGTAACGCCAATTAAACAACAATGCCCTTACGATCTTAAAATTTATTTAATTAATTACCAGGAATTCTTTTAGTGGGTACAACAAACGTGGATTTGAATATTTCACTGTTAAAATCTAAAAAGGAATATTTGATAATTAGCCAGATAATACTATACTTTTTATTCTAATATTGCTTTCAAATGCAAATGATTTTTTTATATTCGTGCAACTTGGCAAAATGAAAGAACAAATTAATAAACGAAAAAATAACCCTTTTACTCTGTACTGATTCTACAGGTGTCCCTGAAATGCACGGCACATTTTAAAAATACACCTTGTATATCATATTTTATAAAATGTACATCAATGCGGTTTCCTTGTTTTAAAGCATATTTCCTAGATGTTACGTCGCATTGGCGTACATTTTATAAAATATGATATACAGGGGTGTATTTTTAAAATGTGCCGAAATTTTACCTACGAGGTTGTGGGACAACGTAAAGGACTAAAAGCAATTAAAAAAAATGTACCTCAAAAATTAACTGTCATTTTATTTTTTGACATTTTTTCCGAGTTCTTCATGAAGCCTAGTAGCTCGTGGTTAAAATTTTGCCGTGCATTTCAGGGACACCCTGTAGCTGCTACAACTTAACTATTTGATTGGAAAAAAAACAAGGAATTAATTAACAATTGATTGAAAAACATCCTTGATAAATTGTTTGAGAATATGATCACAAATGCCGTCTTTTCATATTTTTGTGGCACAAATCAGTTTAACACATTGATTCGATACAAGTGCCACTTTACAATGATTTTTTTGTGCTAAAATTACCAAGGAAATTGAATTTTAAGGTTTATTCATAAGAAATTCGGTATAACGGATGTGCTTAAAGTAATTGTGTTCTCATAGTTCAATTTACAAAATTACAAATCTTATTGTTAATACTTTTTCATCAGTTGTGCCATAAAAAAAAGGATTGTACATTTTACTTACCTAGATAGAAGGTTAAAAAAGAAAGTATCAGTCGTTGGATAATTACACGTTGGAAGTTGCGGTGCTTGGTAAGGAGCTTTCAGAAAACTGGGGAAAACAAGATAAAGTTGAAAATATGTAGTTCAGAAAGAGAACTTTCCAGAATTAAAGAAATAAAAGCTTTAACAATTTTCTGATGAATTGAGAATAAAGTTTATTCACAGATCTATGGATATGTGTTTTTTTGGGTCATTTAATTTTTACTAAAATGATAGTTTCACTCCATTTTTTTCTAAACAACGATCAAAATTAGATTCTAGTGCCCAGTGCTACTAGAAAACCATCCTGATTTTACCTGGATCGAGGACGAATTTCAAATGACACCCACTCGTCGGTTTTTAAATTTGGCCACGCCGATCCCACGTGCGTAATTGTAGCCACTTTCTTCAGTGTTTATATTTACTTTTCGTTTGCTGTAAATGAATAATGGCGTAGGATAATTTAGTAAGTATTTAAGGGTCCCACATAGCATAATTGGGAAAATACATATTAAACGATTTTACAAACAAAATGGACAACCCACTACGAAAAGAAAAATTGTAGGCACAGTTTCGCTCGTTTCAATGGCAAACGAATTAATTGCAAAAGAATCGTGTCTAATGGTCCAAGTTGTGAAAGATTTCTTTTATTACATGTTACTGTTACGTCACCTGAAAGAATAAGAGTGACCAAAAGTAGATCAGTACTTGTTAGAAAATAATCAAGAGTGTGAAAAAAATAAGGTCAGGTCGAGTCAAATAAAGGCGTTGCTTTGCCATGCAAGTATGCAAGTATGAGGATGGTGCTTCGATGAGTCAAATTATCTTGATACGGTACTTAACTCAAGAACATTATTGGTTCTTGTTCCAAATATTTCTGGTTTCAGTTGTCTGTGTATTTTACCAGTTCGTTGCAAAAACTTTGAAAATCTGCAAATTCGTAATTGGAACGTTCAGACCGAAGATGGGTTAGCTACCTGAAAAGATTCAGGTAGCAGAGTTTTTCCTTAATCATGTTTTTTTTTCTTTTTTTTTTCTTTTTTTTCTTTTTTTTTTCTTTTATGTTTGTAGCCTCGTTCCGGTTCCATCCGGCTCAATCGCAACGCTCCCGAAATCGATTTTACCTTGAGATTTCCAACTCGCCGTAATAAATCGCGACCGCATCCATTCATGACGGAGGGAGCCCCCGAGGTCAGTGGCTCAGTGTTGCAGTTGCAACGAAATCGGTCGCATGACATATGTCGCACCGTCGTCCACACGAAACCCGCCTTCCAGATATCGTTGGCACGTCTCTATTAATTACGGCATCGCATCTGACCCCTAGCGGTGCAGCGGTGAACCGTATTGTTGCAAGAATCTTTCTTTATGCCATGCCACAATTATGTGGACGATTATAATTAGCGGGTCATTCCGCATTTACATATCAAACTCTCACGGTCGCGTTTCCGAATCGACCCGCATCCGTCAAAGCGCCGCACACGGCCGGCCGCCGTCCCAGGGGCGGCGGGTTTTCCCCGCGGCTGGAATTAATCAACGCGGGCCCCGTCCCGTTGCAGGAGGCGAATTGATTGCGAACGGCTGTGAAACCGCTCCTTTATTTAGTTGTTAGAAGCGCCGCCGCTGGACGTGGGCGCTGGAATCGTTCCTCGAAGCGCCACTCCTTTTTTCAGGATTATGATGTCTGCATCTAGATTTTTTCAGGCGCGTGATTTGTGAAAATCGTTTTTTGTTTGTTGTCGCCTGTCACGTGGGCGTCGCGTCTCTCCCCCCATCGCGCCGCAATAAAATTAATCATTTATGCGTACGCATGTATTGTCTTCGATTCGGTTTATTTGACGTCGACACAAAGAGTTCCTTCGCGCCTTCGACGAAGTCAGCTGTGCCGGCTGAAAATCAACCGGGTTAGGTCGGAATCACCTGGCCGGGTCGGGGGCGGAAGGTTGGGGCGGCGTGTCGAGTATCACACACACGCTATCGATTGCATTTGTGTGTCGGATTTATGACGTAACAACACCTTGACCCGGGCCGGCGGGGCTGTTGGTGTTGATTTAAATTTTAAGCTGCATCGATTATGCAAATGGGCGGAGGGGGCAGTTTCTGATATTTTGACCTTTGACCTGGCATTTTTTTACGAGGGGGAAATTAAGGGAAGGGTGCGGCTAAACCGCAGGGTGTTGGCTGGAGTCGAAACGACACGGCTGTAAATCCGTCAGGGAATTTTATGTTAATGGACGCAGATATATAGGACACAGGACAATGACATTTTAGCTTTTGCTGAAAACAAATCGATTTAGTAGACTTTGCTGCTTTCATTCAGCATAAGCATTCCTACCCGAATCAACTGATGACGCGATGACTGACGAGAGAACGCGATTTCCCGGGGGGCCTCCCGTCCATGCGTAAACCGCATACAGCGTTGCTTAACCTCTACGATCTCGAGGTAATTAGCGCTTTCACGTGGTAGAACCGCCGGAATATTATCGTAAGGTTAGCGCCGAAATTGTCTCAAGTTTGTTGACAATGTCCCAAGTGCAGAAGGTCAAAAAACAAAGAACGTGGAGGTTTAAATCGCACACGTTGCCTACATTTTTAATTTTTAGTCCGTGTTGGGTGAATCCTGTTGCTCGATGATTCATTTTCCTTTTTACCGTGGTCGTTAAGCTTCCAAGTAGGGAGCGATTACCTTTTTCACGCAATATCGAATTGTCTATTGACACTCTGTTGTCTTGGAACGCCGCTGGGGGCATTGTTCGAACGAGCAGAGCCTTTGAACTACCGAGTTATTAATAATTTGTGCGTTTCTAGGGTTGGGAAATGGGAATAGTGGTGTTTTATGCGGTCGTAACCGCACGATTTTTCACCGTCGAATTGTGTTTGTCTGACGAATGATAATTTCGTTGGAAATTTTTTATTGCGCATATAAATATGAAATCGAGATTAAATTGACTTTCTTGGGGCGGTTGAAAATTTTCACCCTCGATGCGTGTTCTTCCGCAAATTATCAAATAGTTATTTACGTTACGTATGCGGTAGGCTACATTTTACAACGCGAGATTTTTAATTTGAAACACGACCGCGAAACGGGAGTGTTCTAACAAAAACCGAGCGATGTAAAATGCCTACCGCATTAGTAATCTTCTTGGCCGACGACCATTACTCGTTTTCTCAAATTTGAAATTTGTTGTAAGCAATAATTTTGCAAAGCCTATCAACAGACTGACATTTGATAAATGAAATGGCATTTTTGAAAACTGAACGGATTAATGGTAGCGATATCTTGCTTTGGTATAAATGGACTTGTTTATGATAAGCTAACAGTTTTTTTGGAGGCCCCAGAAACCTTAAAATTTTCCTGTTAGTTTACCCACTCCGTGCGGTAAAGTGCCTGATAGTGTGTAAAAAACAAGATACCGTAGCTGTTCAAAATGTGTAAACATGTCAATTGGAGTTAAGGCGGCCAAAAATTTAATTTTCCTCACCGGAGAATAAATATCAAGTGTCGAGTGTTTGTCCAGCGGGCCCAAATTTCTCTTTCTACAAAAACTGAGCAAATAGTCAACTTCTTGTTTGCACACGTCAAATAAATTGCGTAAGTGTTTGACCCGAGTCGATTAAATAATCGATTAGCATACCTATACAGTGCGACTCTGAAAGAGAACTCGTTTAATAAACCAAACCCACGCAGTCATCGATTGTTCCAATAAAGTTGGAAATCCGCATTGTGCTCAAGTTCAAGATCGCGTAAACCATTACGGTGAACAAAAAGGCGCTCGTGTGTCCCCAATGCAAGATTTGAATCGGATGGTAATGACTCCCACCCGCTCTTCGAACAATTGTATATTTATCAATCAAATTTGCAAGTAAACGTGAATCATGGAATTATTGCACAAGTACATAAATAGTATTTCGACATGGGAGAGCAACAGCCATCCCACTTTTAATCCCAAATGACTCAGTTCCTCGGACGTTATATAATCACATTTGAATTATTAAACGGAAACGAGTGGTTCTTTCGGTTCTGAATTACCGCCATCGAGGAGACACCTCTGTGATCACCAGGACTGGTGCATTTTTCAACGAGACAACGACGTTTTAATTGCCCGGACGAATTTCACTTGAATGCCACCAGTTGAGCGCCAAAGAAATTCGAAGGTCTGATAACACCTAATTAGGCGGTTTCACCGCGATTGTCTCGGGATTAATTTGATTTAACGTAACAATTAAACAGAGGCGACCAAAGAAAGTTCAATTATGTGTGTGTGAGAGAATTCGTCGGTATGCAACGATTGTTTTTGTTATTTGACCTACCACCGCTTTTGCTTCCGCACAATGCCAGCATTGACCATGAAACCGTCTCGGAATTGGTGGGCCGCTGGGGACTAGTGATAGGTGGATTCCTAATTAAAACGAAAGAGAAATTATCCCATAAGTGTTTTATCGAACAATGGCGGTGTGATTCAACAACTTGTTTGCACACAAGACGCTGTCGATTCCCATAATTGACACTGCGATGTCGTAAAAGCGCACGCGGGGGTTCAAGGGTGAAGCCAAAAGGTAAACCGCGAGTTGAGGTGGAGGAATAATAATGTGATTCCTACTCGGTGGGCAACGTCGAAGGATGAAAGAAACAGACCTAGAGCTGATTTATTTGACTGCGAGTGCTGTAGGGCTGGGCCCGTAAAGGTTTTATGGCATCATTCAGCCGAACGAGATTCTCCAAGTGCAGCGCTTGAACCCCATGAGATGACGGAAAGAAATGTTGTGCGCCATATAATTCTAATAAGCAATTTGTTAGAGAATAGTTAATACACTTTACACCAGAATCAACTGCTTTGACTCTTGTTCACTTCGTTTCGTCGATGGTTCGTGAACGTGATGTATGTGGTGCGTATCAGGGTTGATCACTATAGCACTTTTTTTGCGTGACGTGAGAATTTTCCTGAAAAATCGATTTTCTCCACTTTACTGCGCAATCAGATGCATCCTCACGCCATGGTTCTGTGAGAACCGTAATTGACATGCGAATATCAGAGGTAATTCGCGTGCAATGGCAATCGAGAGTATTGCTCTCGATAATTATTAATAAACTTTCACGAATTTTCTAGTTTCGTATTCGTAGTGTTTAGGTTTATTTGTACCAGTTAATGGACCGAAACAAAGGAAATGAAAACATGTCTTTTTTAATTAGTGTGAAGTTCTCGATGGGCAGGTTAACGAATGGGTGGGATAGGCTTTTTTAGTGGTTTTACGACGACGAAATAAAATTCCACTTTAATTCGAAGTGCTCAAGGCAAAACTAACAAATTGGTCCAGATAAGAATAGATTTAATCCAAGTCATTAAATAATTAACTCAGTTTTTACACGAAGAAAATTTGACAATTTAACAAATTGTACTGCAGGAATCTTTTCAAGATCACGGTTATTTAGTAAACTAACACAAGATATTTCCTTTGGAAGCGTAGGTCTTACAATTAAATTATTTTTGACTCCGGAAGATAGACCCATCAGAAAATCCATTTTTACAAAAATTTAAAAACTGGGTTCTACATTGGTGCGGTAAAGGCCACAGTTGAAATTCTTATTATTCCAAAAAGAAAGCTTTTTTAACTTTATAATACATCTCGCCATTTTCAAAATCTTACTGTAAATGTTTCATTTCATAATTATTTCGGTTCGGTTTTAATGAAACTGGAATGTAACAGAAATGAAAGGTTAAAGTATCTTCTATTCCATAGAAGAGAATATTAGTAGGAGTAAACACATAATGCTAATGGTGTGGTTGTTAGATTTTTAGATTCAAGTAATCAACATAGTTAAGTAAATGTAAATATGAATGTAATCGTTCTAAATACTACAATTTTAACGTAGATTTCTTAATAATAAGAGAAATCATACGTTTTTTAATTGCAGCCCATTTTTCTTTTAAAGTAACCTTTAAGGAACGCTAATGATTCAAGTATGTAGGCTGCTGTGCTTTATAAAAGAGTAGGCCATGGAAACAAACTGAACAAGAATCAGTTGTATTATCATAAAAGACAAGCGCAGGTGAGCGCGCCAAAATTAAATATTTTTACATCTCACTACTACTTGTCGGGGTGCGATAGCTATATATACCGCCACGAAACAAGTGCAGTTGTACTCGCTTCGGCGGTACATATACTAAAATTGGAACGATACAGAGAAGATTAGCATGGCCCCTGCGCAAGGATGACACGCAAAATCGTGAAGCGTTCCACATTTTTTTGCAAAAAAAATCAAATTGTTATTTATTCAATCACTGTGATTTGTTGTTTTAGTTTTTCAAAAAACCCTTTTCTCTTAATTTCGTTTGATTGTAGTCACTTTTATTTTTTCAGCGTTGATGCTGATCACTGATCAGCATTCGACCGATTATTAAACGTGAAACGATCAATTTCACTGTGAACGTGAATCGATTTAGTTGTGTTTCGAACCTGTGCCATGCAGGGTCCTCCACTTTCTCTTCGACGCTTCGCACACGCGGTCGTAGATGTGAGCACCGCACGGTTTTCCCCGTGAAATCGCAACTTGACGGACGATTCCACAGATGGCGCCGACCGTGTTTCACTGGCGCCAGACCGATTTAAACAGGCGATAAAAAATTTCAAACAAACGAGCAGGGGCGGAGACGGTGCCGCACCGACAATGAACAATAACAAAAATAAAAATCGGAACGAGCGTCTCTCGAGGCTCCGCTGGGAGACAATAATGACGCAATTTAATGCCGCGCCGTGTCAAAGGGTATTTATCTGTGTGATGTTAAGGTGTGGTTGGGCACCACTACACCCAACAACACCTTATTGCAAAACCGACGTTCTCTCCATCCAGTTATTACATTATATCTTTCTCGTGGATTGTCACTAACGAACACGGCGGGCGCTTTTGGTTTATGGGTGTTGCGATAGTTTGCAACAATTAATTGTGCTCGGGTGCAATTATGCAGATGTGTATTGAAGTGGAGCGGTCGAACGCGTCCGGCACTGATGCGATTACGTCGAACACGCCTGGATTAGATTACTGAAGAAAAACAGACGGCCGATGGACTGAAATACGCATTCGGAGATTAAAGGTTGCGTTAACCTGGAGCGACACGGCTAATCGCACAATTTATAGGTTAGGATTGGTGATGCGGTCTTGGCCTCGGGTCGGATGTTTACGTTGCTTTAAATATTTAGCTTTTGCAAATATTTTACCAAAAACATTGATTTCAGAAGTGTTTGGTTAATCCATTTTCCATCCATTTGTGCTTTCGAGTAGTATTTTGGTGGAGACCTGTTTTGAAAGGAATTCGGGACAAAAGTGCTAGTTGGTCAACTACTAACACCATTATTTATTATCCAACTGTCTGATTAGGCAAGCGATGACTTTATAAAGTTCTCCGATTATCGATTGTAAAAAATACATATTGATTTACCTTTGACAGATTAAACAAGTCATCGATTAAAATAATAATCAAACAGTGAAAGGAATGGGTCACTCAATCTAGCCAGGTAAATGGTAGTGGTTCAACAACACTGTCAAATATTGATTACAAAATTCTATAATCGACTCAGGTATTTAAGTAATCGATCATACACATCCGCACATTTTACATTGACGGAGTAGCGAAAATTAAACTGACAAAGGCAGTTGTGACATTACTGGTAGACCCCACTCAAACTCAATTGGACAAAATCGGGTGACCCATTGTAAATGTTTTTTTTTTCAAAGAAAATACAAAATACACATTATCTCAATGGAAGTTTCTCTGGTTGAACCAGATCACTTGATCTTCTTGATTCCTTGGGTAAAAAGATAATAACAACGATATGGACGTAATGTAAACGCGACAAGTAATAATAATAAATAGCTGATGGGTCGAATCAAATCATTAATTAGTCGAGTTATTAATTTATTTTACCTATCAATTTTACGATCACTGACTATATTTTGTTTATTTGTCCAGATGTTATACTAATTAATCATCCATACGCTAATAGATTGTTTGATTATCGTGGAATTAATTTATTAATGTTGTCTATTACTTTTACTAATAGTTTTTTTTTATTTAGAAATGGTTATTTCGCGAATCAACATTTTTTATTTTGTTTTCTTTTTTTCGACAAGTGTGTCACAGTATTGAAGATTTCGTTTTACATATTTTCATTTTAATTAGGTAGATATTATCTGATTGATGGAATAATTAAATTTTTATTTGTCAAACTTAATCCAAAGTCGTCATGGCACTGCACCCTGTATACAGTGTGTCCCAGAACTGCCTCCCCAAAGAAAAAGGGAGTATTTGGGTAAATGTGATAATCTGAATTTTAAAGAAAAAAAGTCCTACCTCAAACGATAATCGAGAAAAGACATGCTAAACTTGACCAATCAGAGTTGAGCACCGTCAAGGTAGAATGACCGAAATTTTGAGGGATTTCGAATTTTGTTGCGATAAGTATCAATAATAATTTTTGCTGTCTAATTGTCTGATACCTGAGGACGAGCTTCTAGGATTGAAATTAAAAACTTTATCGTATCATTAACGATTTATGTTACACATTTATTGGTAATTATGAAGTCCATAATATTCGAATAACTCAGTTTTCTTAGTTACTTATAATACGTTAGTTACTCACAATACTACATTAGTTACGCGCTCATAATACGTTAGATACAATGATACGATAAAGCTTGAAATATAACGCTCGGACGTTGTGCAGGTGACTCGGCTAATCGCCTCGTCACCTGGCAACGTCCTCGCATATTAAATCCCATAATCTTCTCGTTATATTAATAGCTATTATAACTCGGTTATGTGAGCGACAGGAAAATGTATTTTAGTCGTTTTGGAGTGTTTTTTGCTGTCGACAGATGCCTGTTTTCTATGGGGAGGCAGTTCTGGGACAGGCTGTATAGTACATTTTCTATATTGAAAATGTGTGTCATATCAAACAAAGTGGGGTTTTGATGTTGTCACATGTGGAAATAAATTAACGCAGATAAACTGTCCAATTTACGATAACAACCCTCGTGGCTTGTACTTAGAGAAGGGTGAAAGAAAGAGTCCATTTATTAATTAACGAATTCATTTTGCAAATTTTAGTCAATTCGTGAGGAAGTCAGCGGTAAATTCGATCTAAATCAAGTCCACTACAACCCTCAATTATTATGCACTTCCACAAGTGGGTTTTCCCGGAATTGAATGAACCGCTCCCTTAGGATGCAATAGACTTTGTCGTATTTTCGTTCCCACCCTTGTTTGTATATGGAAAACGGACCGGCGGGGGTCGAGTCAGTACAGATGGGGACGAAATTAATTAAAAGTTGATAAACACCACCACCATCCAAGAGTCGATTTTCAATTGTCCCGTTCGGAAAATCTACATAACTCGGTTGTTTCAGGTGGAAAAGAGCACCCCAAATTCGCACGCAGTACTCTCTTGATATTGTAAGATTTTCCTTTAAAAGAGATCCTTAATTATCCCGTCTCGTAATCGAGTGAAATGTCTTTTGAATTTGAGTCCATATTTCCTTTTTGATTTTTTGCGTGGTGTGACGGCTCGCGAACTTGAACCCGTCAAGGTTCAAGCCCGTCGTTCCCATAGCGTACCATTATGGTACTACAACAGCGGACTGGTTTCGCGCTAACCCATTTAAACCCACACGGGTGATGAAAATTATTTTTGCCCGTCCGCATGCGAAAGAGAAAGTCCTCGCCAGGACAGTCGGTTCTCAAGGACGCGATTTTTCAGCCGCTTCATTCATGTGAAATTCCTTGAGGGGGCGCAGACTCGCAGGACGTTACGCCGCCGACGCTTGCTCATAACGTCGCGGCGCCCGCCGTCGTCGAGTCTGCTGCTGCTCTGTTTCGGTGGCGTTTCCACTGCTCAAAACTACCGGCTTGGTGCCCTCGGAGGATGGCGTGTTCCCGGTGCATCGAGGACGCCTCGGGGTGAACCACCCCCGGTGTCCTCCGTTCGCGTTTTCGCGTGACGGGTGATGGGCGTGTTTCGTTTGTGCAAAGTCGAATTATCGCGGTGTGCGTCACGATCCTCCCATGATGGTCGCGGTTGTGCGACTGGGATTATCGGACTGATGGAATAGTTTCCCGGAATCTATCGATCTCCTTCGTTTATTATTCAAATTATGATTGCATCGCAGTGGCCTAGATTTATTTACCGAGTGCTGTGCGAACAGATCAATTTCGTGTGGCCTAGATCAGTGGGTGATCGTCCGTTGCCGAGTACGATTTTCGAAAATTTCCCACAATTTACAAAGGCACAAGGGGATTCACAGTTGAAACTTCACGTAATTACACTAGCGCCATCACGGTCTGACAGTCATCATTAATATAGGTGGTCCAAAAGCGATTCCCTGCGGTACTACCGGTGGCGCTGCAGCACTCCCGTGCTGTAGGAGTGTTTTGAAAAGTAAGAATTTCGGTTAACGAACTGATTCTTCAGTTTTTCTGTCTCGATTTGTGTCGTACACGATGAAACACGTTGTAGATAAATAGTAGTAGTAAAATTTTTGCGCCATTAAGCCACGCCGCGGAACGATTGCAAACGAGATACCACACAGACAATGAGCTAATGATAATAATATTTCCAGATTTAATTCTCGTCGTTGGGCACATGCAATTAACATTATGCAATGTTTCTAGTTAATTTGTCATCTTGTGCACGATCCATCAAGCATATCATTAAAACTTTCCCATGACTGGTACAAAGCGATAATTAAAAAATTATCGATTATAGCTACTCCTCCATGATATATGGGTCAATGAAAATTTTATGAACACGTGAAACGCACGTAAGAAACGTGTATATTTCATAAATACCGAGCGTCGGTTCGATGCCATAAATAACTGAAAACTATTTAAAGCCACTAAAATTAATTGAAAATTCCGGAACGACCCTCGACTTACGGTACTCGCTCTCCTGGTAATAACTCACCGAGTCACCGATATCCCTCAATTACCCCTCCCCGATGGACACTTCCAGCAACGTCATTTTCGAATTAGTGCCTCTTCCCCACGTCACGCAGGTTAGTCAACCACGTGTCCGGGTTAGGTCACGTGAAGTATGCGAACCCGGGGGTTGTATAATTTATTCGGAATTGTTGAAACACTATCGAGCGACCTACCTTCGGCCTAGTGTGAGTAATGCGGTCACAAGTACTAGTTAGATCGATATGGCCGTAGGTAAAGTCAATCGGGGCCACTGATGATGCAATTAATTGTGGTGTGGATTTTTTCCGGGGCGTCCCTCGTACAGAGCGGAAATAAAATGGAGAGTGTGCCATTTGGCGTCGGGACGCTGACACGTGGGATTTGTTTACGCTGATGCGTTCCTATCATGATCAGGAGGAACAGAAAGGTAAATGCATGACATCTGTTTTTTTAATGGTGTGTTTTCTTTGTAATAAAGGGGAGGGGGGTGGGCCACCGGATGTCGAATATTCATTCCGTTGGTTTTATTTTTGGAAGTGGAGACACAATGTAGAGGCGAATCTGCTGCCAACGGTGGCGTGGAGATTTCGACAAGACAAGAACAGGATGTTTCTTGTTTGTCTGCACCGAGTGGGGTGTTTTTAGTGGTAATCGTCCAAGCTGTGATTTTCAGGAAAGTCATTATTTTAAAAACAATGCAGATTTATTGTTATGCTCGCAAACGTTTTTTCTTCCTTTCCAAATGTTTTAATTTTACTTGGAGTCTGCCAGAAAAATTATATTTTATGTACTAGGTATATGAGCCCGTGTAATAAAATTTTTGCCGCTTCTCACAAACATGACTTTAATGTGGCGTGAACTGTCAATAGCGTCACTTGTGTGTATCTATTCACTTAATTTTGATCATTTTCGTATGGAGCGGCAACGATAAACTTTACATCCAGTTTTCACGCCAACTATTTCAAAAATATATCTTCATTTTTAATGAATTATGACGAACATTTTTTTTAGTGCTAATGGCAACTACACTTTGAACACATTTTTAGTGTTCAAAGACATTTCACCATTTGTGTGGCAACTAATTTTTATTTTATACCACTCATAAGCCAAGATAAAAAATTTAGTACAGTAACTCCCCACTTTACATATGTAAATGACCAATAAAATTAACACTTGTATTTCACGATTTTCACTTTATTCCCGCAATAACCACAAGAAATGTTAATGAATGTCTTTTTTTTTGTTTATATTGTGGAATGGTTGCACGTTTCTTATTCGTGATGATTTTTTCAAAGAAAATACATTCACCAGACCTTGAAGTGAAAATACAGGGTGTTTGTTGTTTTCAAAAATTGAAATATGTTATATGTATTAACTTTTGATGAAGTACTGTAATCGCAGCCTAAATAAAAAATAAAGCATGTCTGGATTTTGAAGAAAAAATGTTCCAGATAAACTAAGGGTTATTTAAGATGTTTTTTTTTTTTGTAAATAGTCTGTATTGTCTTTTGAATGTCTCGATTGCTCACAGAAATTTTTACCCGTTGTCCATAGTACCGTTTCCTTGGTCAAAGGCCCTTTTTTAGAAAGTTTTCAAAAACCATTTAAATAATTTCAATTTATTTTGCGCTTTTGAAGCTTTTCCATTCTTTGTATGAACGAAGTATTTTACGTGGTTTGTTTTGAACAATACAGTTTTACACTGTTAATAAGTATGACACAACCAGTGATGTCGCAAAGACATTTTGAAACTGGGACAAGTGCCAAGGGAGCTGTAGAAAACTACAAACTATGATATATCATTTCTTGAAGGTATGTACGTACATACTTCTAAAATAATGTCTCTTTTAATGAACTTTATACTAGGGAATACATACATTATAGATCCTTGGGGAAATAATTTTGAAGTGATGTAACAATTTTATGAAGCTAAGACATTAGTTGGACAGCTATAACTGGTCTAAAAAGTAAATCTGTATATTACATTTTGCTAGTGTTAAATGTATACAGGCTGTATCTAAAATGCTTGTGTTAATTTTAACAAGTAGCAGAGCTTGTTAATTGCAACGTTTTTTCTATTTGAATTTTTTTACGAAAAAGCGTTACACATTGATTTAAAATTTGGAATAAATTAGCCATCAATATTATACCCGCCTATGGGTAAGGGCGAACATTTTTTGTTATGACAGAAACGGAGCCTTTTCAAAAGTTACATTGTTACAGGAAAAATTAAATAATAAAAATTAAAATTCTCATGGTTACAAAAAAATAGACTCGTTTGGTAAAAATTTGGGGGCAAAAAATCTTCGAAAACTTTTGCAAAATGTTACAGAGAAAAGTTTCATAAATTGGCGAGTTCTTCCACTGGTTAAAATTAACACACTTATTTCAGATTCTGATACACTGTATATAATAACTATAATTGGAACAAATTTCGAAAATTTCCTTAATTTCTATAAACGCCAAAAATAAGTATGTCACTAACAGTTTGTCAAAATCTTTTTGACTACGCCACTGAACAAATAAACGTTTATCAACAAAGACTTGCTTTTTCTTTAGTTCCTTCTCTTCGAGATTTTACCTTATTTTTTGTTGAATTAAATAATTAATTCACTTACGTTAGAAATTTAATAACAATGTGATGGTGAAATTTTGCACTGCAGTTTATTATACTTTTACTATCCATAGAGCACCAAACACAGTTATTTTACAGGTCAATTCGGGTCAAGTCGATACTCATTTTTATTGTATAGTCTTTGCATAACATCTAAAGCTATAAATTGTTGGTAATTATTTATTGTTGTTAATTATTGTTCATCCGATGAAACGTAATTTATGTCTTCTTTCTGTAATGATTACACATCTTAAAATTTCCAAAAGCTGTTTCGGACTCAACCAAGTATATAATTTTTCAAAATTTTCTCCAAGAAAAGCTAATACGAAAGTGGCTGTTTTTTAGTGTGTTGTATTTCACACAGAAATCCGCATTACTAAGCAGAAACTGTAAAAAATGCATCACGTGTGTGCTGTCAATGGATCACTTACAAATTCCAACCCCTGACTACGCCACTGCCATTTACCACATCGTCTCGTCGACAGTTACCATCCGTCAAATTTCCGTGAGGGCTTTTAGCTAGATTATGTTTGCTAACTTGCGAAAATCAGATAAATGGAACCGCACGCTTTCAATCCTGAAAAGCATACAACTGAAAATATACAAGCTTGTATGGCGTTCCACACTCTAATAACACACATGGCACGAAGGCTCGCATGGAATACATAATCAAAGTCCAAGGTTAGAGTTAGCCGAAGGGTCGATCAGAAGTTTTGAGCCTGCAGACATTGCGACGACTCGATTTATTTCCTGTTTTAATTTCCACGATGGTGAAAAGCGGAGACGTCACGACTTTCCGTCGATTCCAAGGAAAACGAGTAAAACTGTCGACGATTCAATCAATCTCCGGAGATGTTAGTTAATTCAGAGGAAGGTTGAGCAGCTAATACATTATGGTAGAGTGGAGAGGTGAAGTATTGGTAATGGTTGTGACATCGTAATCGCCGGATAAACACGTCCATTAGCGTATCGCAAATTCACGGAGGGTTTATGTAAAGTCATCGAAGGATCGATGCCCAACCCTTATCAGGTTATGAAGGGCCGGAATTCCCTCGTGCATCCAGGATTCCACCCCTAATTCCTCCAGCACGAGACCTTATCGATTTCAGATTATGAACTGAATATTGTAGCGTGGTCGCCAAGATTCGAAAAACTTGCAAAGCCGGATCATTTTCGGCGCTTCACCAAAGTTGTCTAATCTGCTTCTTGCAGACGCAAGAGTGGAACGAACTTCGCAGGAAAACTGGAAAATGCTATTGAAGCGATGACAAGTTTTAGCGTGAATCTGCAAACAATTTTGTTTACATTCGAAAGGAATCGGGGCCTGCACACGCGTCGATTTCCAAATAGCACGCAGCTGGGAGCCCTCCATTCCCAGCTTGAGGTAATTTTGGAAAGCGCACCATTTCATCAGATTGGGCAATTGTGATGGAATAATCATCCGAAAAATCACCAGAAACAAATAAACAATCAGAGCCCCACGTGTCGATTCGAAAGGCCGATCCAACTTTCTTTTTATCTCCTCCTATCGACTTGTCGTTAATTTGTTGCCTATCCAAGGTTACAATTAGTCGGACCATTATAATTCCGGAGAGCATTGCTTTTACTCAACTCCGTGTCATGTAATTTTCATAATCACCTTCGATGGGCTATTACCTGATTAGGATTCATGGGTACGACCGGTCGGAATATTAAATTTTCGACGACCAGCTCCGACCCGATCGACTTTCTTGTAGCCGGTTTTTTCGACGGATTTCCGGATTTTTCGCAACCCCAGACAGAGAGTAATTGTTATTTATGACAGTGCATCCCTTTTATTACAACAGGGTTGTAACGCTCGTTCGCGTTCGTATTCGTAGGGTCCTAATTCGATTTCGGGGAAACCAATATGTTGCATGTTGGAGATTTGAGCCCATTCGATGCTCACTTTTTAGCCAAATTGCTCCAACAGGGAGGAACACAATAGACGACATAAAGATAAAGAAACGTGCGGATGGAATGAAAAAGCAGGAGTAAAGAGAAAGCAAAACAGAAAGTCATCGAATGACTTGAAATGCGTTTTTTTTTGGTATTTTTAAAAATATTTTGCTACCGCATGAGGAAGCTTTCGCTGTTGCAGAAATTGTGCGTAAAGCTCTGCGCACTTGAATACCGTGTCCGTTTATGGACCTAGGGTCAATCAGCCAGGTCAAGATTCTCATATGTGCATCACTTTTCGAGCGGTTAGCGTTTTTCTAACCGGGAGAATTTACAATCAATCGCCGTAATAAATGCTCATAAAATATAACATAAATCCAGTGGATTTACGATCACCACAAGTAGAAGGTTAAATTGTCATTATTTTAACTGATCACTTTTGAAATTTATTCTGTAAAAATTCGCGAAATGCCAGTATATTTTATTGCGTTGCTCTCGTCATAAATCTCGTCCGCTATTTGAAAGGAACTCCATCTGCCGTACAATTATTTTGAAAAATCGCTCGTTAAATGGCACATTTTGGACGTTTTTGATTAGGAAATAAATCTAATCTCGCACGCAAGGTGCCCGGTCCGCAGTGGTACCAGTGGCGTAGCAAGAGACAGGACTTAAATAGTTATTTGAATACCAAAGCCGCGAAATCATGTACCGAGAAAAAAATTGGCGCCGAGGCCGCTTGCGGCCGAGGCTGGACAATCTCGAGGTACCGAAAATTTTTAATTATTATAAAATGAACAAGTAAAAAAGTAAAAAAAGATTTTTCGCGTGAAAATTCAAGAAAACATTTTGAGCAATTTGTTTGAACAATTTTTTCCCTCGCTTGTTTCTTCGTTAGAAGTGACACCGGGTATGTATGCACATAATAACGGAATGGCGAGCTTCCGCCAACAAGATCGTGCGTGAGCTCTCAATAGTTAATGGTCTTGTAGTCACTTGTAACTTGTACATATCATTACGCGGACTTTCTTATTATAATGTTGCATGATGGGGAGGTGCACTCCTCGAGGGGAAACGAATTATACAATTATGATTCGAAGTGAGAAACATTAGAAAACGTAACGCTGCTTTCTGCGTTTATGCAATTAGGATTTTTGCTTTTTGGATCGTTTCACACACGCCGTATCCACTACTTATCGAATTATAAATTACAACACATCTCTTTCTTATTAGAGAAAATATTAATGTTATTAGTGAGCCTTTCAACACTTCATAAATCGTCAATTACCGTAAAAATGCTCCAGGTTACACCAACATTGTCACTTGAAATTTTCCATCCGGTCTTCCCTTTTTCAGGCCCAATTTTAGGAAGCATCTTCGGAGGTCGATTTATTTTCAATTCTCGCAGGAATCAATTCTTCCCTTCTGCCAGTCTTGCTCAAGTCTAGTTTTGAGAAGTACACTGGGAGGTCGATTTTTTCAATTTCTTCGTTCTTGAAGACACTCTACATTGTACATACATAACATGTTTTTGTTGTTCTCAGAAACGAAAAGAGCGATGCTACCGCTTGTCATCGCCTGCTCGTGTAATGATCGATGTCTCAACATTGTTCTTTCTTCGAAAAAACACAATCTCCACGATCTTTCTTCGACATTGCTTTCTATTGCTTTTGACTTGTCGTAATCATATTAGTACACGGTCTCATCCGTCAGCGGGATTTTTTCGTACAACTCAAACACCATCAATTACTTGTACTCAAAGAGACCATTATGTTTCTATCACTCGAACAATCTTAATAGACCTTTTGTGAAGTTATTAAAGATCATTTATTTACATGTTGTTATTGTTAGTGTCGTCGAATAAAAAAAAAAGGAAATTTGTTTTTGCAATAATGTCGCTGATGAATTTGATAGAATAATAAAACTGTCAGTAACATGAATCGAATTGATTTGGTGGGCCAACTTTCAAATTTAATTTGCCTTGATCATCTGCAGCCTATTTGTGCGGTGATCACTCACATAGGTGCCTGTCATAATGGATTGTTTTGTTGTGTGGAGATAACAGTAATTTTTTGGGTTCTCTAGGTTACAGAATTTTGATCACGACACACATTGGCCGCTTCAGAATTAAATTACTTGGAAGCGAAACAAGTTTTTTGAATTATCCGAAAAAACCGTGAAGGACAGATAACATATTTCTAGAAATTAATCAGCACGAAGACTCTATGGCTTAATTACATGGAGATGTGGATGACGTGTTTTGATGCTCCACACTTATGCAAATTTCTCGATTTAAATCTCGCGAGGTTTAGTCACTGCTGAGGAATCCAGGTGTAAAGAATTCAGCGCTCAGGTATTTCCTCCGAGTGGTGCAAACCACGAGTTCTCTACACATTTTGGCCAAAGAAAATGGTAACACTCAAAGAGGACAGTGACTGCACCTTATAAAATAAAATTTAAATATTTTTTTGATTTATGACTTCTCAAGGTAAAAAATTTGTTTATTATGGCCATTACTTTTGCTGATAATCTTGTATTTTTTTGCTTCAACAGAGCGTGCAAGATTTTTTCTTATCTTTCCACCAAATGCAACTATGCTAATAACCACTTTTCGTTAATTATTTTTTGCAGCAAGTCGGACAGTGACATTGTGTCCGGTTGCTTCAAATTCCAGAAGGTAGATTTGGAGGCAAATTAAAATTCTTTTTTGATGGAGATTCCGGTTTTGCCAAAGTTTTGATGGAAGAGGAGTGGAAGGGGTAACTTGCAAATCAATCTCGACTTAACCATCTGGACAAAAAAGCCGTTAAACCACCTGTTCTTTTCCCTCACGAACTTGTATTTTGTTCTAATTTTGCATGACTGCCACAGACCCAATCTCTGGCAGAAACGAAACAGAAACAAGAGCAAAAAGACACGAATAGTTGCAATAGTCAACACGCAACCAGTTTCTATTTTCCCAAGAACGAAACGCTATTTTACACGAGTAATATTCATGTAAACTTGGCAAGATCACTTACTACACCATTAATTAGGTGTAGGTGTTGTGCTAGAGGTTCTCAAAATGTTTCCTTTTCTGCGGAAAACCTGCACGAATTGCGGTTCCACTTCCCAGATTATCTCCCGAAGTCGTTGGTCCAGATTTTGAGGTGGCGGGAGGCCCCGGTCCATCCCGCCGGACCGTTTGGGGTTCGCTCCTTCGCCCCAATCTCGCGTCGACCATTAATGCGTTCGTCGTCACGTTTTACGTTCGTTTACGATGTCTGAAGTAGGTGTGTGCTAGTTGTGTTTCCGAGAAATATCGCCACTATTGTTGCGAACATTCTGCTTCGTTAATTTTACAGCCGGCGCGTTTTAAGTCCGGGACGAATCGAGCGGCAAGAAATAGAATTTTCGGAAAAAGTGCTCTCTCGACGGCAGATCTCCGCCAGAGATAGCGGTCGAAGAGCGAACGAAAGCGAAGTCGAGGAGGAAGTTTTTCTGGTGGTCGCACTCACTGACAGTAATAGGATAAATGTCAGTCACCGTCTATGTTGTTTCGTTTCGTTTGGTAAACAGATAAAACGCGTCTAACACAATTTCCGCGGGATTGTTTATTTTTCGATTGTTACGCATATAATGTGTGTGCAGATTTCTAAGTGAGAGTTGAACAAAGTCGCCTCGCAAGAAAGAACGCGATCGTGGAGGGAAAAAATCTACGCCGGAATGAGGCGAGATCACGAGGAGTTATGAAACGGCGAGCTTGTAAATTCCCAGGTTTATATTAATGACAACATTAATTAGCGATTATGGCGTTTTTGTCGACGCACCACGCCACACATTAATTATTTATAAACAGCTTAATGAAATTGTGGAAATCTATTTGTCGATCATTTCACGGGGAAAAATTAATTTGTTGTCATTTCCGGTGAAATGGTACTCATTTTGTATTTCCGTATATGGCAATAAACAGACTGACAGTTTTGTCAACATTGAACATTTGTTCATTGCCCCACAGTTCTTTTGTCCGTACGGAGCGCTACTTAGTAATGGTAGTGTGAGTACCGGTGGTACTCATTTTTCTTCTATTTTTAATCAGTTTGATGCGAAGATATTACGGCACTATAAAAACCTATTAGCACAACTCTTTTCTCAGATTCTTCTTTTATCTCCTTTTTATTTCTCTTCGTCTTCTTCCCTTCCGTCTACGAACTTCGAAGACCAGCTGTTGCATTAAAATTCTTCTATTGTTTTTATTTTTGGGAACCATTTGAATCGTTTACGGCTGTTGTTTCTTTCTGCGCCTTCTGCCAGGCAGCAGAAGCAATAAATAGCAGCTACGGTACATCATTTTTCCATTGCATGTCGCTTGGTACTAAAGAACGTGGTCAACCGTAGGACGCAGGTGATAATCATAATTCATTATCTTATCTGTGTTCTTCTCGTCGTCTTCACCAATTCCTTATCTGAACGTCGGCCACAATAAAACTAATGAAGACGTAATGGAACAAGCTCCTCCGCGCTACCTATATGTTATTGAACTCGTCCTTTTGGAATTCTTCGAGAATAGGTACACCAATGATTTACGGCAATGTAAAGAAATTTATTACTTATACTACACACATAAGAACGAAAATAAACCGTGTTTATCATCATCACGTGATAAAAACAGAATAAAATATTACGGCATCTCGTCTGGAGCGAGATTAGTTACGTGGGTGGTACCGTCGTCTACCATCGAAACGTTCGAAACGTTTCAATCGACGACGATGCATTGACATGCTGAAATATGATGCGCTATTGTTTCTTTCAGGTTTAATTCAAGAAGCGGATTTCTATTTATAATGTTTCCATTAGTGGGACGTGGGATTCGCTTCTTCGGTTCCGGATCAGCACCCGGTATTGACTTGAACCACAACCGGACATTATTATACATAAACAATAACGCTTTGTACACACAACAGAACGGAAAATTATCGGTTTGGATGCAGCGAAACTGATAATTTTCATGGCTACGGTTGGCACGATTGTTTTGTTATTTACATGTGGAAGTTATCTTTGCATTATTGACTCTCCAGGAGAATAGAACGGCGAGGAGGAAACCGCGGCGTGGCTAACAGGGGAGAGTGCTCCGGAAATTGGACGCTGGTGGGGGGAAACGAGTCCAAGACACTAAAGTACCTCTTGGGTACTCAATCACAACCAATCCTACAAAGTTACGTAATTTTGACTTTTGTGCTGACCAAACTCAAAATGTTGACTGCAGAAGTCAAAAAGTGTTGAAATTGAGTATCTCATTTGGTGATTTTTGAAAAGAACTAATAACTCGTCATGACCTATGACTGAAATAATTTCCCCTAGGAGTTTCGTAATGAGTATCGGCACTCGAGTCCAAACAAAATTGGTTATCTGCAGGAGTTGCGGTTTCAAATTATGTTATCTCCTAATTCGTAATTGAATCAATTTTCAACCACGACTTTACATAATGTTAATTCGCCACTCGAACGGTAAATTCGCACAAGAGGCCGAAGAAAAAAAGGCGGCCGAAACCGCGTTACATAACATCCAATTCGAATTTGTGGTTTGAGCTTTGTTTTTTTTTCCAGGTTACTCCGACCGGCCGCCACGTCCTCACTTACGACGAGGAGTCGTGGAAGCCGACTCCTGAAGAGCCCAAGCCGGAGGACATCAGCCGGACGAACGAGGCCCGCCAGAGCAAGGCCAAGCGCGTCAAGAAATACCTGAAGAAATGCAAGAACGTGCTGGGCAGGTCGACGAGCTCCGACGTCCCCGCGGAGGAGGCCCCGTCGACGTCGTCGTGGTACCTGGAGGAGCTGATCAACGTGAGCGAGATAAACGAGCTGGAGGACGTGTACGAGGACGCCGTCCAAGTGGGGACCGTCGACAGCGGTGCGGTTTATCAAGTGGCTAGTGTCGTCGACGATGTTAAAAAAAACGAGAGTGTCGGGCTCGCCGATTCCTCTCCTCCTTTGACCGAAGAGCAAGGGAAGGTTGATGGAGCTGACGGCGACGAGGAGGGAGAGAAGCCGCAGGCCCTGGTGAGTGTTTAATAGGCTTAGGGTGGCGCTTTGTTCCGTTCTCCCCTGCCATTAGACTGTGGTAAACAGTGCGACCCAAATACCTTTCCTGATTGGAATTGGGTCTCGGCGCAGCGAAATAAGCCGTAAAGACTGAAGTATTTATTGCGTGCAGATGTTGTCGTATGTGGGGCAGCGCCCGATTCTCGAGTGGACCTGGTTGCGTTTTGGGATTTTTCTTCTGAATTTTCTTGTGAGCGAGGCCGCCCGGACGTGCCGGTTCGTGGCGCGTTTTCTTTCCGGGAGCGTGACGGAGGTTGCAAGAAGCGAGCGAGGACAAAGAGAAATTCTTGAAATATACGATAGGTCTCCGGTAATAAAGTGAAGTTGCAAAACGAAATTTGAAATTCGTATAACGGCAGCAGCGAGGAGCAGGAAAGCTGCCTCCTCTCGTGCATTATGGCGGCCGTTCAGGAGGAAGCCTCGGTCGTGCAGTGGCGTTGTAACAATATTTACATGTACGCGTTAATTCCTGTCGCTTCCAATGAACCATCGGCCGTTTGTTTGCTGAAAACGTTTTCAGAGTTTGTCTTTGAGGTCGTTGTCGTCCGGTCGCACGAAACAGGCCTTTACGAAATCAATTACGGCGTTCGACGACGCCTTTCGGCGCGTTTATCTTCCTCCCGTCTAAGTGATTGAGCCAACTTGTGAAATGTGACAGGAGCGACAACGTTCACACAAAATAATGAGGTTGGCCCTTCAGACTGTGACAAAATAAAATAACATTCGAGATCGCTACACAAGATGCGAAGCGAATCATCCGACGGCGACATCTGTCGGCGGGAAAAAACACCCGAGATGGATTTCCTCCCCCCGATGGTTTATGCGATTGACATTTGCGATTGCAGTTGTGCATACTCCCCCCGGTTTTGATTTGTCACGTTACGCCATCGTCGGGGTGAGGCCCGTACACACTCGTGGTTGATGGCTCCGGGAGGTGAAAGTGCACAATGCTCGTGCTCGCACAACTCCGGTGTGGCTTCCGGGCTCGCCGCGTCCGACCTCCGACCCCGCTTACCGGGTTACCCGCGCCAATCACGCCGCCGATGTTTTTTCCAAGTGCTTGATCATGTCGCTACCCTATTAGGACGTCCAATCAGGAAACTCGCACGCAAATCGACTTTTCCCTCGGTTTCTACCGGAACGTGACGGGCAGCGCTTCCGGTCGCTCGATTTTCGCGCGTTCCCGGATTTTTCCCGGAGAAATGGACGTTTTTGAACGCTGCATTAATCAATTGCCGGAACTAAAAATTGCGGCCGAAGGCGAGGGGCAGTAGCGCCCGGAGTTTTCTCTCGAGCGGCGAGGATTTTTTTCCGATGGATGGGCCGGACGCGCAAATAATTCGACTGTCATCGCGTTCGCACGAATGGGGGAAATGGGAGTCCTTAAATGGCGGTCTTTTCACCTGACACCACTCATCATGGTAATCGCGCGTCCAATCAACGGTTCGCACCAATAATAGCCTATAAATCCCTAATATGTGAGGCTTTCTCTGGCGATAAGGATCTGCCTGGACAATAAAACCGATACACAAACACTCAATTTCCCTTCAATGGTTTCCAAAGCGATTGCTTTGCATATTGTAATAAGCGTTGTAAATCATTGGACGTAGTCAATTAAATTCTAATTCATTTATTTATATTTATGGAGGAGACCGCGCCTTGGCGTTTTACTGTCTTTGAATTTAATTGCGGACGAGTGAACGAAAAGCGACTTCATGAGAGCTGCGCTCGTGCGAGACGAAAGCTCGCGATTTTTGTTTTCAGGATCTTCACCAAATTCACCTCGGACAAATGTCGACGTTTTGTTTGCCGAATTGTTTGACTTCCGGAGATAAGAGACGATTTATGGGTTGTAATTTACGTAATTTGGGCCAAGAAAAAACCTTCGACGTTGTGTGTTTGCTAAATATTTGTAAACGAGGTGTCGAGGCGGGGCCCCAGCTCGGAGAAGTAATTAATTAAATAATTGGAACCGTTATTGTACGGGTGGTCGCACCTGATCATCGACTCGATCAAACAGAACTGCTTCTTAATTATCGGTTGCCATTAAAGGAACTTTTGAATTTACACAATTTTACAATTCTTCATTTGCAAAGAAATTAATCTTGCTCGTGCCTTTGTTGTCGAGCCGGTGGCACGCAACGAGGCTTTCGAAGGATAGCCTTTAGCCTGATTTCTGCTCGAGCCGGTTTCAAGTGTTTCCTCCTAATCTGCAAGCGGTGAAATTGCAAAAATGGTGAAAAATATTCTGACACCTTCTCCGTTAATTTTTACTTCTTTTTTCGACTTCCAACTTCTTTATTGTGTTATTTCGTGAAATTTTAACGGGAAAATTACTTTATTTGCAGCGGCACGTCATAGTAGAAGACTTCTTTTCATGTCCGTATTACCTCAAGCATCCATGTTTGGTCCCATTTTGTTCTTAGCGCTTGTACGTACCACAAGCGAACGAAAAGTAACTCTTTTTCGGACGCTGACCGTGGCGCCATCTGTTGGTCTGTTTAGAAAGTTAGCAGCGAAACCGATAAAACCGATAATTGTCACCATAAATTATGTATGTAATTGTATTGCAAATAGTAAATTTCTCGTTTTGTTGGCAAGCTGATAACAAATACTATAAAAAAATGTTAATATCTATTAATAAATGTATCTATTTGAAAAAAGTCTTTTGCTTTGTAGTTCGTGCGGTCGCCTAAAAAATGTAATGTGCCGCCTTTTGTCCTCGCCTGTTTTGAAGCCTCGGCTGCGCCTCGGCCAAAAAAATCAGACTCGGATGAAAAAGATTCCCTTTTTGGACACACAAGTAACTCTTTTGAATTTCAAATTTTGTCATCGCATATACACAGTGATTCTCTGCCAGATAAGATTTCCATTAATTTATGTCAGTTCCATTTATTTGTTTTGCAATTGATTTTTTCGTCCCAAAAGTTGTGGACTCGATGTTCTTGCCATTACTTCGGTCCCACTTAGACTTGGCCTTTTAAAGGTCATCATGAAGTTCAAGAAATGTGCTCATTTCTTGTGAAGATATACGCTTATAGCATCAAATTTCTATTTTGTGGAAGATTTTCTTATTTCTTTTGCGACAAGACGTCCAACAGTGTTGTCCATAAATTCAGAGGTTTGCTTTTGTAGATCTTGAACATTTTAAAAGAAAATTCATATACCTAGATAAATTTGATTTTAGTTAGAACATACATCAATTCTTGTGCGTTGAATTTATTTTGAATTCGTCTCCCTTCTAGGAGAAACTCCCAAAATTGTTTGTCTCTTTTTTAGCCTGCTCGTCTTCCCTACTTTCATGAATTTTTCATAAGCCACCGGATTTATTTTTGGTCCCGTCTGTACCTTTTCTGGGCGTACCTAACCCGCACGACACTCTCGTCCATAAATTATGCAAAACCCCCGTTTTTTTCCTCTTGTCCCAAGTCAAGAGTTACGAAAATTACCACCTGGCAGGGTTCGTAATGTAGTACAGCCAAAATACATGTTGAACGCTGACAGCTGCTTATTGGTCCACACCTACATGTACCTGTACACATGCACGCATCCCATCCTACCACGAAGCCCCCCCGGCCCCACTAATAAGGTGCAAATGACGATCTCTATCGCCAATAATCAGTCGTGTCCTGACCCGAAATGAGGGGTCGCGTTTCGGCCTTATTCGTGCCATCCGCACCAAATTTATTACCTCATGAATAATACATTAATAATTCGGGTTATTACGCAAATTGGGTGCATTCCGATGCAGGCCTCAAAATGTCAATTCGGACCACGCCTCCCACCGGCGACTTAAGTGCACCGGCGTCGTTAATTACTGCTTAGCCGTTTCGTCCTGTTTAATGTGAAATCTTCGGCGTCTTTTTTTTCGGCGCTAGTGGGCGTACAGCTTACAGTTTATTGTGTCGGGGGGTGATTTCCGGTCGTAAAATTGTCGCAATAATCGAAGCTTTATGTGGAGGTCCAGCCGAGTATAAAGAGAGGAATGTGGATGGTCGCGATCACTGTAGGCCGAAGTGTCAATTAAAAAAAATTGATACGGTCTACTGTGGTACTTTGTAGTCGCATAAAAGCATGAGTTATGTACGCACTCGTGGTGCAAAAATCGGCCCCTCGCCTCACTCCTCGGCGCCGACGCTGGTCGCGATAGGTCCGTGGGAAACATGACGAGATCGATCTAACGACTTTTATTGATTGTTTAATGGAGTCTTGGCGAAGTGCGGCTGATCCCCGTTCGTTCTTTAAACTAGTTTACCCGACAAGACGGTCTAACGGTGCAGATTTGTGCTACTAGCGTGCGCATTTTTTTTTTTTTTTTTTTTACTAGAAAGGCTTCTATCATCACCTTTTTTTATTTGCGTTGATTACATTGATTCATGTAAAACCCCTATGATTACGACGATGAAGTAAGTATACGTCAACGGAATGCGCTTTTCTCGACGGCCACCCATCCAAATATTGACTTCACCCATCGTTGCTTAACTTCGTTGATCGATGATAACATGTAATTAGCGCTTTTAAATCTGCAGGGCTACTAAAAATGAGAAAGTGAGGTACTTAGTAGGACCTACTGAAAGTAGTAGTACGGGCCATGGTACTCTAATTGTTAAATTAGAAATTAATTTAGCGCCGCCACTGCCCAGCCGTAAAAAATAACAAGTAGAAACAGGACCGCTAACACACCGTAAAACGTGTGTGTATAAATTCGGGCACCCCCATAATTACCGGCAACAATAGACCCTCATGGCCTTCTCAATTTCCCCCATCCCCTAGACGATTACTCCCTCTAACAAGCGTAACCGAGCTTGGCGTGTTACGTAACGATGCAACAGCACTGCATTTACGACAATGTAAATACATAAATCAGTGCGGACCCGTCCCTGGAGTACCTCAAACAATGAATAATATTAAATATGTCGCTCCTAAACGATTACGTATAGCCTTTCTTGTTTGATCTTTAACCATAAATCGTGTCGTGTCTTGGGGAGAAAGAAAGGGTTGTTTTAATATCAGATGCGTGCACGCTCCCAATTTATTCATTGGAGGGAATTTACTTTCAATACGACAAAATGGGGACCGGGGAGGCCCCCTGCGGGTTAAATTCGTTTTGGCCACCGCATCGACCCGAAATTGGTAGAGAATCTCCAGTGGAGGAGGAGGTGGAGACCGTCGTCTGGCTGTGGTGAAAGAGTCGACTTCGCGTTACGGTTGTTAATTCGTGCAGTGTCTTTGTCGTGCTGTTGTATAGTTTCTCTTAAATCAATCACATGTCAGGCCTGATTTGTAAACATATCGTTGAATATGTCATAACATGAGAAAGGATGTAACGGCTCGAAGGTGCTGAGGTTATTGCAGGATTTGCCAAATTTGGCGCACGAAATGTCATCGAGGCGATCATTTAAGGGTGGCGGTGTTCCGTAAAAGAGATTTGATTGATGGTCTGAAAGAGACTTGACGGAGGAGCTCTTCTCAATAGGGAAAAATGAGCTCGTTCGACGCGCGAGTTTTCAATAATAAATCAAACGACTTGAAAATTCTTTGAAAATGAGTAATTAGATTGGTGCAGTTTTCAAGAATACTTTTTTCTCCTCGTGGAAAACGTCAACGTGACATTTCCTTCCAAGAGATATATTAGTTTTGATATTTCTACCTCAGCTGTTATTTCAACTTTATGAAAAACAAGCCACTTTAGTGCTTTTTAGGTAGTTACTGCGTCTATGTACGGCAGCACAGCTACACTTTAATTGACATTTATTGACATTTAATTATCGCAATAATATCGATACTTTATGACGTTGTGGTGCAAAAAATGGCCAATTAAAAAGTTATGTACTTACCTAATCACGAGCGAGTGGTCAAATGTTACAATTTTAAAACACAAAATGCGTCATTACTGTTCTCTGATTTGTTTCGTCTAAATTGATACTTCCTGCGTTAGATTCGTTTCCATTTTTATTTTTCCCTCGATCGTGAAGATAATTTAGATCGACCTGGCTGCCGCTTTCTACCCCTTTTTTATTCGATCCTGTCCCAGGATGATTGAACGTCCTGAAATAGAACACGACACGACAATGTAAAATTAATAAAATTCCAGGTTAGAAGTGACTTTATTTATGCGTTTAGAATCCAAGAATTAATGTAACGTTTCTCTTAAAACCGTTCATGAATTAACCATGGAGCAAAATACCATCACTGTTGCCAACAGACTCAACAAACATTTCAACTATTCGATGATTATTTATATCCAGCTGTTGGTATGCATCCCGGTACTCCTAATCCACGTTTCAGGTTTGAAAACTGTACTTTAGCACTCCAGCGCGTCTCGATGGGGTCCAGATCCGGTAGCTCGAATGCCGAATTGTCGTCGATGGTCCGTCAGGATTGTGCAACGACTCTTTTTGCTTGGATTAAGATAGAATCGGTCTAACGGCAGCTGGACATGTCAAAAGTAAAAGGTCCGATCGCTCTCGTTCTCTTTATCTTAACCGTGCACCTTAACAGGTTGATATGGAATTATGAAATGGACTAATATTTATTGCTGGTAATTTAGATAAAGCATACAGCAATCATTAGACGGCTATTGTTCTCATTTCTTCCGAAAAAATAGCCATCGTGCCGCAGATTGCACAACCTCCGCCGCCACTTATCGTCTAGCTGTGGCAGCAATTCCTTTCGTAATTAACAACAGCGCAACAAGGGCCGAATCTGTGCTGACGCTCCCTTCTTCTTCGTGGTGTCCCTTTTATAATCCACCGGAAGCAGATTGTCATCTGAATCGCGGATTATCATTAATGTGATACAATCTCCGATGCTGAAGGGCTAGAAACGATTATTTGTGATGCCGGTGAGCAAGGAAGCTTGTAATTTCATTTTACGAGCAAATTGCGTAATTAAACGCTACGACTATGATAAGAGTGAAGAGTGGTATAGGGAGAAATTATAGATGCAGATGGTCGAAGTTCTTCCCTCCACGGAGGACACGCGCGTTTCGGAGCTAATGAATGGGCAGTCGAGCCGGATCATTTAATTATCTTCTTCGGGCACCTACGTACTGTCAATTGTGATGAAACTCAATCATAAATCCTCCACGATCAGATATTTCTCCTACCAATTTATTTTCGACTAAATTAAAACTTCGATTTAACATACCGACTTGAGCATGTGTAATCGTTTCGACATTCTCCGACTCGTTCCATTATAGCCGCATAATAATAATTAGTAAGTATCTGAGCGTGTGACTCAAGATCCAGAAGCTCCAACGGAATGGACCGGGCTGTCGGATCGTCCAGAAGTGTCGTGGTCAACTTGACACGGTTTCTCGCAGGATATTCGTCTAATCCGATTAATTTCCATTCTTTCTGGGTCAAGTCGGGCGATTTTTATTACGACAGTGACACGTTTTCAACGCCTAATTTGTACGAATTTCGAAACTGGACGGAAATTTTGTTGCGCGTTTGAAAACGCTCCAATGAGTCTGACTAGACGAACGAATTTTCATAACCAGTTGTTTTCAGCTTGTATATGCGAGAAAATTTCGTATGCGCGCACCCCAAGGCTCTCAATCAGGTCCCATCTTGTTGTATACTTTTCTCAATTTCGTTGTAGGTCGTAATCGCTCATAATATGCAATAAATTTTACGACCTACAACGAAATTGAGAATACTATACAAGTGTCGAATTCGACACTTTCGCAGTTCCTCCCTTACGTTTGTGGCCTTAATTCGGTTCGATCAGGTGAAATCTCGATTTTGACGGACGCTTCTTCGGGGAAGATCAGTTTCTACTTTCTGCTAATCGTACAGTTTCTGGTGAATTTTTTTTTGTGAGTACGTAATTACCGTGTTGGATGTTTTTTAGTAGTTGGGTCCCTGACGAAATCTTCAATCCTCCGATACAAAGCCACAACACCACGGACCCATAATCACGACGTTAAATTAAAAACGTCAGTCATTTCAGAAACAATTAAGTCCTCTCGCGTTTTTTCATCTGGTCGGACGTTTTTATTTCTATTTTCTCGAAGTCGGGGGGCCAAAGATCACGGCCCCGAGAAAATGAAAGAACAAAGGTGTCCTAACGATTCCGTTCCCGTGGAGTCACGGTCGCCGGCTCCGACGAATAATTTCTAATTTTTCTTCTCCACCTGTTCGCACTCTCACTCTCGGATTTATTTGGAGAGGAGTGTGCTACCACCGTTACGTAAAAATCTAATTCGGCGGAGACGACCATCTGGTCGTAGGAATTCGATTCGATCTCGATCCGTTTTGCCGGGAATTGATTGTTTCGATCCGAGCTGAATACATAATAATAACGGAGGCAGTCGAACTGTGATGTATTATTACATCACTCGTGGAAGTAGGATTAGGACGATTATGGTAACGTGTTATTATTTGGGTTAACATATTGGAAGTCTGAACTTGCTCGTGGTAATTTTGTCCATTTCTGATCGTAATGTTATTCATCTCCGACAGAATGAGCGACGCAATGTAAACAAATTAAGGTTAATGCAATGTAACGTACTGTTGGCTTCGCCGTTCAATTAGGACTGACAGTGGCCCAATTAAGGGACCGACGAAAGCAGAACGGTCAATTGGGAAAAGTTGAAGGATCCGGACTTCCGAAATTGGAACGCGAGGAAAGAAATTTTGAATTTCGAGACGCAATTTGTAATTTCTTTAACTAAAATCAAAATTTTCAGAATAAAAGATTTTTGCCAAAATTTTGGAATTTTTTCTTCTTCACTTTCAAAATTCAGATGTACCATGAAAAAATAGTAGTTTTTGTTTTCATAAATACTAATTTTTCGCTTTTGTAAACTGCCTCTTAACTGCCCTAAAGCAAAATGAGCAGATAACGAACCGTTGCACTAGACAACACATTCAACGTTACATTTCTGACAGATCTTGAAAAATGAAAAATTTGTCAAAACTGTCAAAAGCAAATGCGAAACCATTTTTAAAAGATTTGGAAACTTCAAGGACGTCGTTTCAAACAATAAAATTTTGTATGCAACGAGTTTCTGTGTAAATTGGGCTTTTCTAATTGCCCTCGATGCCTTAAAACCCTCGCTACGCTCGTGTTTTAATCTTGTCCCTCGGGCAATTAGAAAAGCCCAATTTACACAGAAACTCGTTGCATAAATAACTATTATTTAACGAGTTCGTGTGTAAATTCGGCTTTTTTGGCATGAGTGGGTCAGTTTAGCGTTTTAAAAGTCCACGAGTGCCAAAAAAGCTCCAATTTACACACGAACGAGTTGAATGCAACGTTTTTTTGTTCGACGAGCCCCTTAAACACTCCAAATCTCTTAAAATCTTTAAAATTCGCTTGACGTTTCGTTTTGACAAGTTGTGACATTTTTCAAAATCCGCCAACACGGGAGAAAATTCTCAAATTCTGACAGTCGAACAAAAAAATCAAATTTTCTCTAATTTTTAAAACTACCGGTCTAGATTTTTGGTTTCTTGACCAAAAGCTCCAGAAAATTATTTATTTGATTTGTGTTTCGTTGATCATTCTAAAAATTTTCGTTTAAAAAGTTGAAAGACATCGGAAGTGCTTGTTAAAATTGCAATGCAGTGAAAAGTCAAAGTTTCGAGTTTGTTGTCCAAATTTTTTTCTTTTCTCAGAATTGTGAATTTTGAAACAAACTGTGAATTTTTCCATTTACAATACGTTGATTTGTTTGATTTATTAATTTGCATTGTTATTGTTAAAACTAAAGATCAAATTAACATTTTAAAAGTTCCAAATCATTGGCCCGACTTTCTCACTTGAAGGTCAGAATTTTAAGATTGAAAGTGAAAATTCCTAGTTCATTATTTATTTGTTCTCCTTCACATTTAAATTCTGATGTGACACCGACAGTTTCAAAATATTATTTAAATCGAGAGTAGGAAAATCAGAATCGACAGTCTAAAACAATTAAGTCTTCATCTGTGCTAACTGAAAAAAACTAAAATTTTCCATGTTTAAAGTTAGATCTTTCTAATTGGCCGTCGAAGTTTTGAGCGAATTATTTGTTTACCCTCATGTTCTTAGAATAACAATTTTGTGTTGATTATTGCCTTCATGTGTTTAGCAACCAATTGCGTGACAAATATTGACCAATCAAAACGAGAAAACAAAAAATAACCCGATAAAATTTCTCTGAAATGCGCATGTGCAATAATCCGATAAAAAATGCCGGTATTATCAAATACCAGCCCTCGACTTCGTCTCGTGCTCTTATTTGCTAATAATTGATCTTCTGACCTCATTTATGGATGTTTTCGTTCATTAGCAAAAAAATTTCCGATAAAAATTTTTGCTTGGGTATAATAAATGATAATTTACTCGAAACGACGACTTAATTTTAAAATGAAATTGGTAGGGGAGACATTTTGACCTGGAGGACTTGCAGTAATTTTGATATGTCTGGGCTGGAACACGTCATTTTACGCAATGGTAGATTATACAGGGTGTCTCAAAATTCGTGAATTCCGAATTCAGAGCGTTGTGGGGGATCACTTCAGTAGTCCAAATATGGAAATTTAAAAAAAATCAGGACTCCCCCTACAAAGATACATTGGTCTGAAGGTGCGTTTTCTTCAAATACAGGCTGAAAAGTTCAGTGTTTATTGTTATTTATTGTGTAGATGATTGTGGAAAATAATAACGTAAAACAATTTTTTGAAGAATAGCTTTACTTTGGAATAAAAAAATCTTAAATTTGTGTAATTTTTCTTAAAAATGGAACGCAACGTAGCTAGAATAGTATTTTGTCACTGTGGATATGAAGGCTGCTATGTATTGAACAAAATTAAAGTGCTTATATCTTCTTCAGGAAGAGCGAATTTTTTCTTCTAAGAATTTTTTGAGCTCCACTGGGTCTTTCCCTACCACGCTCTGAATTCGGAATTCGCGAATTTTGAGACACCCTGTATCATTAAGAGTAGAAGTGAGTCTTTTTGTGCTAAGCCCAGAGATTGAAGACCGAGACGAAGTCGAGGTCGCCAACTGGGCGAAGCACAAAAAGACTCACTTCTACTCTAAATAACCATCTGAACTTGAAGGCGGAGTTCACAAAACTTAAATTTGCCAAAATAAAAATGTTGAAATTTGAAACTGGAAGTGAAAATCGTCGCTTCAGCCGTTGTCGGGATAACTTTGCCCCACCCCCAGGCAGTTCCCACGCGACTCGGAATGCCGATAGGAATTAGCATTTGTAAACAAATCGTGTGACAATATGAATAGGTAAATGGCCTGGAGATAAGCATTGTTATAAATAAATGTGACCCAGTTCGTTCCGCCGTACACGAAAAAGTAAACGTGGAGTCGGTAGCTCTACGTGCTAGATCCATCCTGTTTTGGTCGACCGTCGTTCCGGCTGATCATCGTTCTTAATTTATCCTTGGAGGAGGATTCGATCTCGTGTCGCAACAACCGCTTCGATCTTTTAATTTATCGGCGAACGTTACGCGAACGGTGGTCGTCTCGAGGTAATGGAACGATTTGTGTTTTTAAATGCATTGTACAATAAAAATGTTTCATAGGAAGAAAGGATCGAAACGACCGCTCATTAGTGAAGTTAAGGAGAGTTGGGTACCACACCTGCGCATGTTTAGCTCCTTACTGTGTTTATCCGGCATGAATGCCGCCCGGTTCTCATATTAATAATCGAATGGAGGCAGAGACAAATCGGCTTTCCACGTAGCATTTTGTGGCATTAAGAAGGTGTTTCGAGGGACTTGGACTGAATTTATAACGTGCTTTATTATTTTGATACGTTTTAATCCCAAAAATTCTTGGTTGGTCCAGTTTTCTTATTTTATTTTTTTCATTTCTACTTTACCTTTCTATTCGTTCTTGTTATAAAGGGCCTTCAAATAAATTTATATTTAGAGCAACCTATGGAAATTCAGTTGTTTGCAACATTTTTCCAGCGTAGAAAATGACACAAGAAACGTCTGACATTTTAACGAAATAAAATTAGGTTAGAAAATATTTTTAATTTTTGTTGTGCATTCTCCCCATTCCCCGTCCACGGAATATGACAATATGAAATTGGGAAAAACCTTACTATGTAACTTGTGTAACTCCGGAGAATAATTGGTTACCTTCAAAAATTACTTTACACTGTTAACAGAATTAGAATGTCGCCTACGCCTACTCTAAATATATATTTATTTGAAGGCCCGATAGGTATTACAATTGAATTTAATCAAACTTCATTCACGAGTAAAAGTCTGATCTGATAAATAAATGTCAATATTTTTTATCGATCGGTTATTTTCGTAATTATCCTTCAAATAATACATGAATTTTCGTTGTAATAGATTTGTCTGAAGAATTGATTAAACCATTATTTAATCAATTCATTCCGTGTGGTGCAATAAATTTATAAATTATTGCCCGCTGAATGATTATTTCAAAGTCGAATTGAATGTTTATCAGAAGCGCGAATTACTGATACAATACAAAAGATTTATGGTTCATCTGTGGATCTTATTTGGCACTATTTAGTTAATCTGTATCGGTCGAAAGCTTCTATAACTGTTTGGACTTTTGTTTTTGCCAGTTAGATTACCGATGCCGATTTTCATACGGTTCTACTTTGTAGAGTTTCTAAATCGTTGCAATCAATCTAGTTTTTTCAAACTTTTTGCCAAGGGGAAAGCACGGTTCAGAATCGCAAAATCGGTTACGTAAAAATTTATCGTCCCCCATCGGAGTAAATCACAACCCACGAAAAATCTCACTTTTCTCTGCCCGCCATTAGTCATCGATCATCGATAGGCTCGCGCCTATCAAAACTTTCAGTCCTTTGATAAGCCGCCTCACGTTCTTTCAGGCGCACCGCGATCGCTATCATGAATAAAATGATAATGAAACCGACAATAAACCTAATTGTATGTAATCCGCGCCTGTCTTCGTACTTTACGATCGACAGAGCCCAACAATGAATTTTCGTCTAGCCGGAAACGGCCGCCATCGCCATCGTTTCAGGTCCATCACGTTTAGGATATCCGGCGACGACAAAACACCATCCATTAGGATTACGGTCGCGTGGCCCCCGAGAAATTTCAAAACGGGTCCGCACCGGGGGTTGTTTTGGGCAATCGTGCGCGACGGATCGCCCCTTCGGCGCAAATTGGATCAAATTGGCTGATGCACGTGTGACGTTTTTGTTTCAGGTCAAGAGCGACGTGGCCAGCTTGGTCGATAAGTATTTCGGCAGTCTGTACGAGAACTATCAACAGTCGAAGAATTGTTTGGTCAGGCAAGCCAGGGATTTGCTCGTCTGCGAATATCACGGATGTTTGCACAGATTCGAGAATGAATTCTGCACGCAGGCCGCCAAGCTGCTGCAACGAGTCAAGGTAAGTGGTGGAAGGGTTCATCCTATCTAAATTAAGAGAGCGCTAATTCGTAATGCAACAGATGAAGAGGCACTGAGGGACTCTAGTCTCCAGTTGCAAACGCAATTTGTACAGCTTCATGCTTTTTTTTATTAATCACCGATGCACTGAAATCAAGAAACGAAATTTTTTAACTTGCGAGATGCTCGTGTCATAAGAATTTGTCTTTAAAAGGCTTTTTCAACTTGAGGTGAATAAGGTGAACTTACAAGAAGCAGTTCATTAATCTCTTAGAAAATAGTTTTCCTCCAATCTTGTTTTACACGACTGTTCGGTTTAGCGTGGATCTTCTTCATCACCGTTGAGCTTTCTGGAATAAAAACTTTCTAAAAAAAAAAAAAAATTAATTCTACGACATTTCTTAACATCGAATTTCCCTTTTTGGTGCTATAGTGGCCCTGTTTCCATAGTGTTGTTAAATTTTTGGTTTGCAATGGTAAACTCAAGAATTCCTGTTGAAGAAGTGAGGAAAAAGCGTTGACCTTTTGTTTTTGAGTATTCCTCAACCAACGTAAAGAGTTCTTTCGTATCAAACTTTTTAAGTAAGATACAGAAAATACCATAAAGGGGGGACGAATTAAGTAAACAGAAAAGCAGCGATGTCTATGAAAGCAAACCTATGAGCAAAGAAGGTAGAAACCGACGTTATAGCCAACGAAGTGTGGATGCGTCCCTGAAAGAAAAGAAAAAAAGGAAAAGAACAGGGAAAGGTAGAACAGGAAGACAAGAGGAGGAGGAGAGGAGGTATTTGGAGTTAGCAAAAAAACAGCAAGATCACCTAAAGTAGAAAAGAAAACGGGTAGGGAAATGGAAAAGATACTAGAAAAATTGGAGGTAATGAAAATGGAAATAAAAGAGGAAATAAAGGAGATGCGAAAAGAGAACCAAGAAGTCAAGAGAGAAATAGAACGACTAACGGATGAATTTAAGAATAAAGAAAAGAAATGGGAGGAAGAGAAAATCCAGCATATCTGAGAGAATAAGCTCGGCTGGAAAGGAAAATAGAAAATGAAAAAAGGAGAAGAAGAAAAAGTAACATAGTGATAACAGGATGGAGAGGTGAAGGAACTAGCAAGCGGCATATCAAAGAGGACATCTCGGAGGACATAGAAAATTTTACAAAAAAAAACAAAGAAACAAAGATTGCTTCAACGTAAATAAGGTAATTGTGGAAATGAAAGAGTGGAGTGGGAAAGAAAAAGTGATGAAACAAAAAGGAAAACTGAGAGAAAGGAAGGAGACAGAGAAGATATTCATAAACAATGACCTTACAAAACAAGGACGAGAGATACAGAATAAACTAAGAACCATCGCGAAAGAAGAAAAAATGGAAGGGAAAGAAGTAAAAGTGGGATATGGGAAAATATGTAACAATGAGGGAATACAGTGGAGATGGAATGAAGAAAGGGGGAGACTAGAGATTTTTCAGTAAGAAGAGGAATATGAGATGGAGACAACGGAAATGCAAAAAGTACAAAGAAAAAGGTAGATGGACAAAGAAAATGAGATCCGGAAAAGAAGCACAAAGGGGAACACAAGAGAGAAAATATGAAGGGGAGGGCACAAGCAAAAATGATAACGAAAACGGCAAAAGTGAGGGTATTATATTGGAACGTAGAGGGTTTAAGAAAAAAAAGAAGAAGAATTTTGGGACTACGTGAGACAATTTGAGATAGTGGGTCTGATAGAAACATGGGTAGAGGAAAGGAGCTGAGAAAAAATAGAAAAGTTGTTACCTAAATAGTACAAACGGGGAATGTCAAGGGGCAAAACGAGGAAAGAAGAAGAAGAGCTGCTGGGGGAATAATAACGGGGTAAAATTGGGGATTGAAGAAAAGCGACAAGAAAAGGGCAGAAGAAGAAGGATAAAATGGAAAGAATGGTGGAAAATAATGACAATATACAGCAAAGAGATGAAGACAACAAGAAGAGGTGTCGATAAAAGAAAACAGAGAAGAATGTATGCTCATGGGAAGGGGAGTTCAACGGGAGAATAGGAGAAAGAGGAGCAAAAAATTGGGAAAAGGAGCAGGGGGATGGGAAAAGAAAATCCACAGACAAGGTGAAAAATGCACAAGGAAAGAGATTGATGGAATGGATTGAAGAAAATGGATGGGAAGTACTGAATGGGAACAAACAAGGGCACGAAGAAGAGGAATGGAGCTATATAGATAGCAGAAAGGAAATAGTGATAGATTATGGAATAGTAAACGAAGAAGCATTGGAAAGTGTAGAAGAATTCAGAATAGGAGAAAGAGTAGAGCCGGATCATCTCCCGCTAGAAATAAGTATAGAAGAAACGAATCATGAAGAAATGGGAAAAGGCAGAGCAAAGGAGGGGCAGAAGGTGACAATAAAAATAGGGGATGAGCAGGAACTAGAAGAGTATAGGACGAGACTAGAAAAAGTCAGATTTGAAGAGCATGATGTAGAAAAGATGGCGGTAGAACTGAAAGAAGTAATTAAAAAAGCAAGAGGTAATAATAGCCAGGGGAGCAAAAGGGACAGAAAAGAAGATGTTTCTTCATTATTTTTTTGAATGTCCCTATAAAGAAAAATGGAATCAGGAATCCAAAAGCCCGTGGGGCAAAATAAAGCATATTATAGAAGTAAGGAATCTACGCTCACTTGAGATGATTACGATTTACGGAAAGTCTCAGACAAAAGACTTCCGAAATCAAAAACATAATGAAGGTTTTGATTCTCGATGTTGCATCTTGTGGAGTCGAAATCTACGAAAGCCCATCGACTGAGATGCAATCGATCTTAAAAGAAAAGAATTTCTTTAAATCTTCATTAATTATCAGTTATCACTGTAGCTTGGTTACAACATTTCTGTTCAAGTTTCTATTTTAGTACCCAAATCTTGACTTGATATTGTTTGGTACTCATCTACCAAAACCGGTAGTACCACCTTTGCCACCACAAATCAGTTGCTTCCTTTCAATATGTGTTGTAGACGTCTGCTCTGCTCTGAATCTAGGAATGTCTGAAATCAGTTCACGAGCCTAAAACGGTCGCCATCCGTGATTTAGTAGCGTCACCACCTCTCGATACGTTAACCCACCTAACCGGAGATTCCACGGTCGCGTAATAAACCTCGAATGGTATAAATGAAACTAGTTCCACAATTAGGCCCCAGCACTTTACGGAAACATTAGCAACAATTACGGTACCGACCACCTTCTACGTACCTTGTTATTATTTATACATTCCGCACTTGTTCTCTCCATTTATCATCGGCAATGTTGCGTACCGCACGAAAACATTTCTTATCTGCCGGGCAATTAATCAAAAATCAATCTGCGCATAATTTTGCGAAATATCCTTTGATCCGAGACAAACGATCGGAGCATTCATTCGACTATAAAACGCATAAATCTGGGCGTTTCGAGGCGGCTGAAAGTGGAAGAATTAATTACGGACGTCCATTTCCTAGATATTAAATTACCTACAAGCTCTGGGTGTTTTTTCTCATGACAGAGCGTGGCCCAAAAGTGTGTTTGCGTTTGTGGCGTGTGGCGGACCCATTAACCAATTTTATAACGAATGCATTTGGACCGGTGATAAATTCGAACGAATGGGATCGGCCCGTCTGTTTGTTTGTTCTGCATTTATTCGGTCGAAGAATTTTTTCGGCGTCATGTTTCTATAATTGACAGATAACGAAAGATTTGAATATCATAATTGGTCGTTTCGGTGTCCTATGCGCTCATTTGGGTCTCCGCTTGTGCTCTTTCCGTCGACAAATTGCCTGCTTCGCTCGTATTTTATCTCCACGGTGGTTACAAATTTATTGACACGATGAAGAAAGAATCAAATTCACTTCTCGAAGATCGGCAACCGGACCGGATCTCGGACGTGGGTATTGAAATTGTAGACCCGCTCAACAGGATGGAGCTCGATCGCATCACCTACCTCCATTTTTGGACGACGATTTTTGCACCAAGTACCAAGAAAGCGGTGCTAATAAACTCGAACGTTTTGAGATCGCACAAAGAGGAGAAGGACGAAGAGTGCCGCGACCACAAGCCAAATAAAAAACCCCATGAAAAATGAAAATGATAATGAAACGAGCTTTGGGACGTGATCCGGCTCGATCTGCGCAAACCCATTGTTAAAAGCCCATCTCCACACCCACCATCACCTCTTATTACACACTTAAACGTTTTTTACCTCCCGCATCCTCGCCTTCCTTTGTACCTGTGCGTATCTCCATATCCCTTTACGGCTCATAAATAAAACCGAATATTTTGACAGGACCTAATGTAAATGCCGCGTTATAACTCAGCATCTCCTATCCAGTAACAGGTCGGGGAAAAAATATATATATAAATTTTTTTGTGTTTGCTTTATTTATGTCTTTTCACGTGTGTACACCCACCCGGGTGTTGGTATAGTGCGTATCTCGTGTTTGCCGCTCGTCTGCCCATATCAAACAATAAACTTTTAAGAGACACACTTTACTTTTCGTGTCGTAAAAAACCATTTAAAGCGTTATTATTACGTGCTTTTACGACCGTTTAAGAGTTTCACACCGTAATCGCTTGACAATGACGAAAATTGAACGGGTCAAGATCAAGACCATGGAGGATCGCGGGTGACACGATTTTTGAGCGAATCGGAACGGGTGAATCGTGTGAGAACGAGCTGCTCCTTAACAAGGAGGAAACGCGGGCCAATTAAATTAGCGCCAAAAAAGTCGATGCAAAATGGGAAAAAATTCCAGTCGGACGTTCGAAAACAAAGCGAATTTTGCCGGTTGTTAGTGTTAATTAAGTCCTAGTGGAAAATACTAATTGGAAGCGCCTTGATTTTTTGCGTCCTCGACAACGGAAAACTTCACGTGGGATACCGCCATTTCCCCGGCACCTGTCGATCACGAATTCTTCGATTCGATTAAACGAAATTAATACCGACCGGGCTCCGAATACCTCCAGCGAACGTGCGTTACATAAATAATATCCTTGTAACAAGACAGATTTAATATCAATCAAACCGAAACTAATTAAAATAATGGTTACGTCGTCTGTCTGTATGTATGTATGTATATTTGTGGAATTAATTGACACAGTTCCCATTGCTCCGAAAGGTTATTTCCTCGGGTTAACGATAATTCGAGCTAATGGCGCGATTTTTTCAAATTCGATAATGCCCACTGCTGTTCCACTTTTATGGCGAAATGTCAAGAACATTAACAATTGCACCGTTTGAACAATGCGATCATTTGTTTTAGATTTTTTTTTTCGTCCGTTTGTGGCATAATGCAATGTCTTATTTAGTGTTGCAGCCTCGTGATGATAATCGAATCGTAAAAAGTCATCGGAAGATTGCTTCACAACTATCGAATTGGTAGAATCAACAACAGATGCAAAAGAACAATCAAGTGTTAAATCCTTCGACGGACTGTAATTTTTTTCCAGTGTAAACAAATTGTGAGCCTCAAGAACCTAATTACAAAGAACTGCATTATCGAATGACATATTCTACTGCTTCCGTGCGATCTCAGCCGAGGTCATGTGTTTTTTTTTGAACCACCTGCATTAGAACAATACTCTCATTTGTTTCTAATGTTCTTTTTTCGGTTATTTGTGGTAACAAGACAGCATCCCATTTAGGGTATTACTCTCATAACCTCAATGTTTAGATAGTCAGATAACAGCTTAGCCGGAGGCCTAACAACGTTATAATTGCCAACATGTGCCCGGAATGCAATGACGTTTCCGTGTATATTCAAATGCGTCGACACGTGACCCGAGTTCTCGCGAAGGGTGGTTGTTTTTTTTTCCGAGAGATCCTCGCTGCCAGATAGGGGAATGCGGGTGGTCCTGTGACGGTTTTTCGATGTTGAAGTCGGTCGTTATTTTTCCAGGTATCTGCCAATACAGAAAAATCGGCTTCTTTGCGTCGAGACATATCTCGGAGAGAAATCTCAGGGGTGAAGTAGTTCTTTATATTGTTCGTCGTCTTATCTGATCTGTTGTTCGTCCGAGTGACGTTTCGGCTTTAATTACAGCTTTTACAGCTCCTCGCAAATTTGTTACCAGGATTTTTATTTTTCACTAATCGATACTCTAATTGTCTGTCTAATTATATCTGATAATTTTATCAAAATTCAGTATTTCTCTCTTCAAAATGCACTTTTAAAGCGAAGTTAATTTTGACCAACAATGTTTCTTCATTCTTTAAGATCCTCGAGATTGTCATGCCTCGGCCGCAAGCGGCCTCGGCGACAATTTTTCCTTGAAAAATATTTTAATTTTTTTTTGAGCGATAATTTTGGTTTAAAGAACCATCTGGAGAAGCTTTCGGCTTTTTTCCCTCTTCTTCTACTTTGTCTGTCAATACTTTTGTTTGCGTTGTCAGCCCCAATTTCTGAACCGTCCTATGCCCCTGTTTAATTGGAGCGAATTTAAACAATAAGTCACGTTCTGCGCTCTCGGTTGCTCAATAAAATAACGTTACATTGTCTCTATACCTAAGTATTCCAAATTTATTCTAAGAGTTATGCAAAGTCAGTTTTGCCTAATTGTCGTGATGCAAACTCGAATGTCATGTCGCGTTGCGCAAATGCTGTTAATTGTTACATAAAAGTCGATAATTTGTTTAATTATTTTTGTTATTAAGAGGATAGTGCGCAACTCGGTTTTCACCTTTGGACGCAAACAACAATCTAGAAATTAACACACAACAGCAGCGGTTTATTACCTGAAAAGGGAGATAAAAATTTTTAAGTGGACGAACACTCTTCGCTAGACGATTGTGAAAGTATAAAATTCTTTTGCCTCACGAGGAATAAAAACGGTGATAATTAATTTTAAACAAAAACTTTTTAAGTTTCAAAAAAAGGTTGCGCCAACAGAACAGAAATCTAAACAAACGTATCGGTTTGATCGAATCGCACATGTTTCGTCTCGAACGTAATTATCGCGAATCAGTCATCTGTAAATGCGAGAATTTTCAAATTAAGTTGAGTGAATTTAACTGTCGAGTGTTTCTTTTTCTTCCGTCCCCAGAAGACAAATCTATCAGCGCGCTCCCTTCTAAATTGGAATTTCTACATTCAGAAAAACTCCGGCAATAAAATTAGAAACCATCCGCGATGATATCCGAAACAATAACCGTGCCCACGAATTAATCTGATCCAGTTAGCGCGCTAATTCGCGCATTAGATATTTTTTCGAGTCGCCATAAAACGCAAAAATAAACGAAAGTTAATGAATACCGAACGGATAACCGTCAATTATGCGGTCGAATTTCTACAGTTTTCCTCGACGTCTCTGGCCAACGCCCTTTGCTCGATCAAAACGACCGACCACGATTCAACTTTTGATATATTAAACGCCTTATTAAGGTACAAACAATAATTACAACTACAAGAGTAATGCGTGACCGATTATGCGTTTTTATAAATTGATTATTAAAAGCCATACCAAGGTTGAGCATGATTTATGGTGGCGGTGAAATTATTTCCGACGTAATTGTGGGAATTATCTGGGAATTTGGAAAAATGCGGTGGCGAAAGGACATCGCACGCGATCTCGCTGTGTGTACACGGTGCGGCGAAAAAAACTGAAGCGCCGATTAACATATTACTACCGTGAGATAACAATGGAGGTAATAAGAATACTAATAACTCAGTTCCCGTGGAACGTCTCGTCGGATATAATGTGCTTTGTGCACGCCATCCAGGCAAAGGGCTACTTCTTTATGGTATCATTAGTGTCAGGATCGGTGTTCCGAATGGAAGGTGCATCCTTCGCTCCTGGGACAAATCGCTATCAATTCTTTGTCTCCGATTGATAAGAGGTTCTCTTTTTTTCTAATTGGGTGTTGTTAAACGAGAGTCGAGTGAAAGCGTTTCCATGAACTATCAAAAGTGATATGTGGTCGTAACAGAGTGAAGCTATATGAAATATTATTTGAAGAGATAATGGCGACGATAAATCAGGCGAATATGTATACAATTTTTTGTTGTTGTTGTTGTTATTATTATGAGAAAGCCTCGGGTTGTTATTACGTTTAATGTTGTGATTCGTGATTTTGGTCTCGTAAATCTCGGCTCGTAGTGTGATTACCGGAAATTTCGTAATGGAACGGTGCGCGATCGGACATTTTACGGAAAAAAGGGCGAGTTTTTTGGTGCACAGTTATACAATTATCCGCCAAATCGAAGAAGGCCTGAGAAGATCGTTCGTTATTACCCTCATCATCATTTACACCAATCCGCCATCTTGGAATGGCTCCGTGTGGGAGCACTTATCCAGTTTTAATTTTCTCCGAACACGGAGCTTTCAGCGAAATTGCGATGTCGTTCGCTTTTTCCTTTCTTTTCCATTTTCAAAATCAACGTTTTGATCCTTCCCGTTTTCTAATTAAAAATCTGCCTCCATCCAGATGGAGAAACCAACCTGGTGGATTAATGTAGATTGCCTTGCACGTCAGAGATCATCCCTTTCTCATTTCAGAAGATGAGTGACGAACGACGGCACCACAGCTCTCGTCTGGGAGTTAATGTGGGCCGTGACGTTTCTAAATTACGAATAACATCCCTCCATCAATTTTTAATTAACCTCAACAGACGCAAATCCGGCAACGTGAGTGGCCACCCCGCAATTAAAGCCGTCCGCTTCATTCAAAATGTGATTGTCCAAACAACAAGAAAATAATCAAATAAAGTCGGCTCGCCACAAACGAACATCAACTCATCAGACACACAATGTATCTCTTATGCGTCCAAACATCCACCCCTCTGCCATTATTTTGGTTGCTGGATGCCCCTCGTTGTCTGTTTAGTGTCCCTAACGCTCAATTCCCTCCCTTGGTTCCCACAACGACCAGAGGCGCCTCGTCGTCGCAGGCAGACAGAAGAGGGTCCGAGGTTGGTCCGTGCGGGACGCCGCTGGTCCCCATTCGGCTAAAGGGTTGACGATCCTGCAGAGATAATTGGCAGGGACGTCGGGGAGGGAGGAAGTGTTTGTCGTTTTCAATTATCGGCCGGTTTTTTCGCCGTTTTCAATTAAAAATGCACCGATCTGGTTCGCGTTCTTCCGCAGCTTTGTGCTTTTTTGTCAGCGCTGGCAAAGTAAAATCTTAATTTGATCGGTCGTTTTGCTTTACCGGTCTGACAACTGTCCGGTAATTTGCGTAATTGAATTTGAGGTGCGATGGCGTCAAAAGGGGTGGTGATATTTTTTTCAGGTCTATTAACTCCGACGTGTCACTCGCAAATAATCTGGTCACGACGTTATTTTGTCGGGTTGACGTAAGCCGCTGTCGGTTGGATTACGTAATTAAAAATAGCACAGAATTCGCAAGAATTTCCTTAGTGGAAATGCCAATTTAAAATATAACGTTGAGGGACATTTTTGCGTTGACTTAATTTACGGGGGAATTTCCTTTCGGATGCTTAATTATAGAGGTATTGAGATTCTTCGATTTTGTGTATGGCCACGAAAAGATCACGGGAGTTCATTGACGTTTTTATAGATAACTCGTATTTTTTCGTATGAATTATAATTGGTTCATAAATACATCGATTGACCAGCGAGTTTTGTCTATGAACATAAATTTTTCCAAATGCTAAACAGCATTATGCTAGGTCGGGTTGGGTCAGATTACTGTTAAATTGGTCTAGACGCGAGTCGAGGTGTGTTAATATAAAAATATTGATTGTATTTGTGAAGTTTATGGTCATCTTATGAGTTGTACAAAACACTAGTTTCGCGATAAGTCAAATTTTATTTGTGTCGTGGAACGTCACCCAATAATAAATAAAACGAAAATAACAGTAGAGATAATTATTGACGTCTACGGAGGCGACGAAATAGATGGGATACGTAGCGTGAAAGCTAATTAATATACATATTGGGAAAAATCGTTTAAGACAATAAAAGTAAAAATAAAACCACCAAGTAATAGGATTGATAAAAAAACATCAACAAGAAACAGTAGAATCACCAAATCAAAAACATTTCAAGCTTTGAAAAATCTATATCCATTCCGTTTCAAAATAGTTATTTATGCAACAAGTGAGTAAAGTAATACTTTTTTTTATGAGAAGGAAAATTTGCTGTTCGAGCGAAGCGAGTGCGCAAATCCGCTGAGTAAAAAAAATACTTTACTAACGAGTTGCATACAAAATTTTTTGGCGCCTGTAAGTTTAGATAACAATTTTTTCGACACTCTCAAAATTTGAAAATTTTCTCCTGTGTGAACCCGTGGACTTCGCATTTTAAATTGGCCCACTCATGCCAAAAAAATCCCAATTTACATACGAACTCGTTAAAAAAACTACTAATTATGAATTAAACATTTTATAATTGCGTTAAAAAATGAACCGCTATGGCACTCTTTTTAACGCTTCTTGACCGATTCAAAAATCACGTATTTTAGGAACGCAAACGAATGAAAAGACTTGCACTTTTTTTGACGGACGTTAAAAAAATTATATTTTCAATTATTTTATTTTCTGTTTTGTTTAAAAGTTGATCGAGGCAGCTACACGCTAGAAACTAAAGAAGCAAAATATTACGGTACTTATGTGGTCAGCACGTTTACCCGATTTATTACCTACTGAACCTCTGTGGAAAAGGAATGGTAGGGTACGTCATCTCAAGATAATATTTTCCAAATTGCTTTGCATTGTCTGTCTCATCTTTTAGATATGTCAGATAAAGAGCAAATTTACTGTTGCAAGGAGAAGCATTTGAGATCACATTCACAACCTAGAATTACAAGAAGTCAATTAACTTCTATCTAATTAACATGTTGAACTAATCAATTAGTGCACATTTTTTATATTCACTTTTGAAACAGAATAGCTATTGACGTAACCAGTTAGGAAATGCCTCATTTTGTGTAACGCGTTGGATGTTCACACAAGTTACACGAAATGTCATTTCCTGAAGTTTCATCCAAAAAAAGGTTTTTTAAACTGACGACATTATCAATTTCATGATTTGCATTGAAAATTAAGTAGCATGTAGTTACGTTTATTTTGCCTTTGTCAGTTTGAAATTTACTTTATAGAGTCCAGACTGAGACGTCGCGTCGGTGAATTGTGATTTGTAGGATCTGAATATGGAGGGAAAATGTTTGATTTGAGTTCCCATATATCGAAGAGGTCGTGGAAAATATTATCGTTAGTAATTTCGGGAAAATCGAAAGCAAAATATGATTTTTTTTCGAAAACTGATGAGAAAAGTTTATACACATCTTTATTACCCGAAATGACCGTTTTTTGTTTACAGAACGCAATTCAATTAACAGATGTCAGTCTTAAAAGTTAGGTTAGTAATTTTGAGAACGTTGAAATCTTGATTTTCATAAAGGAGTCAATTATGTGTGACCTGTCGCCCTGTCGGTTGTAAAAGAATTTCCTCACCTAGTCCAATGAAACAATGAGATTTAAAACTCCCGCGCCTTTATTCAACGGTGAGCACAGCACCGTTCTGTGTTTTCTGGTGAGGACCACGTGCACCCCGGTTGTTTACAGAGAGGTTATGTTTTTAGGGGCTCTTTTCTATTGTCTCTTTTTGAAGTCAAAAAGACAAAAAGCTACGCCGTATATGACTGCAATACGTGCGAATTTTGGTAAATATAAAATTGATCAATGAAATCAACGAACAAATATTGTTTCCAGGATGAAAATTATCTTTATTACTCAAACATTGTGCTAAAGGATCATACATCAATTAAATTGCAGTTATCAGTAATTACTTGCATTAATTCGGGAATTGTGCCAGGCATGTTTTTGAACACGTTGTTTTTCAGGTATGGAAAGACAATAATCAAGGCAAGTTGTTGGTAAGTGCCTTGAAAGTCCGGAAACTTTTGATAAAATTCCTCAAACTCGAGGTGTCGAATAGGACGATGCGCCGTTTCTGAAGTAACTGTACAATGAAAATTTTTTGGTCTAAAGTGAACATATTGTAATAGCAAATTTTAATCTGGTAACATTTGAATTAAATTTTTACGTGTTGCCCTGAAGCGTATTAATCACGGCTCTCTCGATTTTTTTTATTTTCGATTAGGGGTATTTTAAAACTAGGTTTCAGGCACGAGGCGAAGCCGAACGCTGTAAAATACCTTTCGTACGACACTTGTATTAAACTTTTTGGTTGACCAAATGTTTTCTTTTGTACTTTTGCAGATTTTTATGAAATAATCAACTGCCAACCCTATTATAATTATGATTATTTATTAAGCAATAAAAATTAAAAAAAAAACATTTATCGGAAAAATAATACATACATGTAAAGGTGTGTTTTACACTTAGGGAAGCCGCATCCTGCAATTTTTGGTTAAAGAAAAGGCCACATTTTCAGGAAATATGTATTTATTGTAATGTACTACATATATTATTTATTTTGAACAATACATATTTAAATGTAAATATCTAAGACATATTCTCACAAAATCGCAATGACCTGACCTAACCTGACCTAACGTATTCGATAAGATACATTTTCTCCTTTCGGTTGTGCTGCTCAGGCGGCAATTTCTTCCTGAAAAAGTTAGGTACAATATTTTTGTAACGAATAACTCAAAAATGTTTCAAAACAAAATTAAAAAATGAATAATTTTACATTAGTAATAACTTTTTTACTACTAGATTGGTAGCACCTTCCGCGCCAATTTTTTCTGTCACTTTTCTGTCTGTTAAGTACATCATATTTTTATGCCACCTCAAATTAGGGAATCAAATTCGATATTGCTTTATTTGCTGATTCTCTAATTTATAAACGATTAATAATAATTAAACGCCCATTTTAAAGTAAATTGACGGTTCCGTCTGTCTTGCGTCATTTAATACCAACCTTACAAAGCAATTTGCCCTAGTTTCTGTAGCAAAGTAAAAAAAGAAAACATCGGGGTGCGGAATAGCTATTTGTGCAATAAGTTAAGAAATGTAATTTTTTCCGTATTAGGCATGGCATTTTTTATTGAGCCGAGAGCCGAGATCAAAAACATTCCGTGTCCGGAAAAAATGGATGATTTTTTCTACTGGAGTTTGGAAAATAAATTAAATGTGGTTATTTTAATATTCTATTAATTATTTCTAAATTAAAACGCGGAATCATGATTGTTCTGCTTTGGTTACTGTTACTGTAGAGAAACAATTTTGTGAATCCTTTGATATTGAAGAATATTACCAAACAGGCCGAATACCTGAAAAATAACAGCGCACCAATATTGTTGTTTTTCGTGTTAGTTTAAGCAAAGTCTTAAAAAAACATTAATTAGTTGTAAATTTTGAGGTTATCTTCGACAGATTTCAAGTTACGGATCTCAGGAAACGATCAAAATTGAACTTTTAGTGTTGAAATATTATTTCCGCCCTTGTTAGGAAATATTCCACTTTTCGTAACTCAAATTAGTATTCAAACATGTTAATTTTCCAATCTCTGTAGAAAAAAACCTTTTCCCGCATTTCGAGGATTTCCAGGAAATACTCATTTTGAGGCCATAAATACAAAAATAACTACACATTTCTAACTTTTGAAAAGTGACACATTACCTGTCAAAGTTAGAAAAAGCGATTTTTTGAGTAGTCCGAAGAGGTACAGCCCCACCGACAAGTGTTTTCAGCCGTCAGGTTTAGAGTTTCACCATTTCAAAAATGTTGGAACAGCTTCAAGTGGAATTGTGAAACGAAACGAGAGGAATTGGAACAGGACTAGAAATACAGTCGCAAGTTAGAGCCACCATAGCCAGCCGTTTAGCGAACCGAATTTCTAAAATTCCGACAGTTCACCACTCCTTTCGAATTTTTTTCCCTCCACCCTTCAGAGTCCCAAGAAGAGCTGCCGGTCTAGCATTCGCATCACATATTCCTTCACCCTGTCCCACCCGTCCTCGTTAGGTAGTGTCGAATTCCGAGAACCCCGACGTCTTCGTCGACCCGAAAGACCGTCCGACCCCGCCGGTCCCTCCTCCGGGTCGTAACTCGTAGTCCTACGTGACGTCCACCACTATATGGGCCATCGGCGGTGCGTTTTTTCGCCTCCCGTCTGCCACATCTTCTCTGGCGAACATCGTCCGACGTGGGGGAGACAAGAGAACCCGAGAACCTGGTCGTTGCGCCCAGTGCATTCACAGCAATCTCTGATCAGCCGCTCGGCCCGACCAAACAGAATCGACTCTTATTATTGGTTCGCACGTCGCGCAGTTCGTATCGCTTTCAGACGGACTTGACAGTCTTCGTCGTGCGGTTCAAGCAACAACACGCGTTCGTCTTGGCGAGTCGCAACTGTGCCGAAAAAATAAACAAATCGACCGGACGAAAATGCGATAATGGATGTTGTGTCCGTAGAGTAGTTCTCGCTTTGCGCATTATTTACACTTGTGCATTCTGTGTGTGCTGCTGCGGTGTGTTGGACGATTTATCGCTTTGTGCAATTTGAGCCGGGAGTTTATCGGATTACCCCCGCAAAGGTAGGCTGGTCCTGCTGTTTGTTTCATTCCTGCTGCGGAAAAATCCCTACCGGACATGAACCCAGGAAATCTCACAAGTATCGATCGCGTCCGCGATGTAAAATGAGTAAATTAACGTTAATGACGGTCCGTTGGACCAGATCGTATCGGCGAAGATTGACCGGCCCCATTTCGACATCGAATCGAATTAAAATGGTGATTTTTATCGAAACGTACAGTTAGGAGGGTTCTCAGGTGGAGCCCTCCCGACTCCCATTAAGGATTCAGCTCGACTCTCGCCTCAAATTTATTAATTTCTTTGTTTTGCGTGTCTCAAGGTCCGACTGCAGGATCTCGTCGGGAATTATTCACGACGAAAATGACAAAAATCGAGGAACGGCCTTGGTGTTGTGCGTCTTCTGTGATTGTGTAATTCTGCATCCATCCAACAATAATAATTTTACGGTCGAGAAGAAACACAGCACTTCCAATGTGTTTCAATGATCAAGGGAATTAGTTTGGTTTTTTGACGGTGACGAAAAACGCCGCCGAAATCGTCGACGACGGTTTCACACTCGATAATTCATCTCGGTGATGACAAGTGACAATTAAGACGGATTCAAACCAGTTTCGTTAACATTCCTAAACGATTTTTTCGACACCGTTTTGGGTGGATGTTCGAGAACAGTTCGCGTACAAAATCGAAACTCCATTGTTCGTCGAAAGAACAACAAATGTTTATGGGGTGATAAGTGAGTCATTCTTTTTTGTTGCAATTAATCAGTGATTATCAAGACGTAATGGTGTTTCGTACTATTGAGATTAATGAGTTTTCAATTGTGCTTATTGTTGTTTGGGTTTTATTTATTGTTATATGTTTTGCTCCACGCGACATTGATCACTTGTAAAGTTGTACAAGTAATAGATACGACACGATTGATCTTCGACTGTGACACGCAAGTCAAAAATTTTGACACAATTGTTTCTCGCAACGGAAGAATGCGTTTTGCTGGGGGAGGAGGGCAAAGCAAAACCTGACTCGTTTGAGGTCGCGAAGGCAAAAATGTGACACCAAGAACAAAATATCCTGACCGATCATTTTTTAGCCATCATTTTACGACAGACGAGAAAAATGTGCAAGTTATAACGTACAAGTTTCCATATTAAGACGCTGCTAACCCTGACTTTTCTGTCGGTTGTTTTTGTTTTTTTGAATGGCATGCGATGCATTGTACCCAAAATAGTTTGTTTACATTATATCATAATTGATGCACGGCACTTGAACTCTGAAAGTGTGCGACTATTCGTGGATATCTAAAAATATTGTATGCGAGTTCGTTACACGGGTATCGTAAAAGGAATGTCAACGACGAGGTTCGCTCCAAAAAAAAAATCACTCTAAAAATGCGAAATTTACGTAACACTCACTTTCCATTCCCGCCGGTGCGACTTTGTGGGACAGATGCCCAATTTGGGCGTTCGCGCACGCACACGAACGCAATTTTCGTCATTAATTCAATTAAACAAATTGAATATCGGACGATCGTTAACCTCAATCTCGCCAACGTCTGCCCGAAAGAGCAGACCAGTTGTTCCCATGTGACATCACCGTAACGCAACCGTAACAGTACCGCAAGGTTTTAAAACCGTATCGGATGCGTAACAATAAGTACCGAATTTTGTCGAAAAATCGGCGGATCCGGGAGTAACAGCCGACCTTGGGTCGGAGTCTGTTCCACATTTGTGGAAAACGGGGTGACAGATGGTCGATTTGCTGAGGGGCGAAGGAACAGCTGGTCCAGCAGAGGTGATTCTCGTATCGTTTTGTTTTCACAACAGATTTTGGCCGTGAACGTGGACACGTGAATAATTTATTTGCGTTGGCGCAACTGGTCTACACGCGAAAAGAAAACGAGAGTGCTGCAGGAGTTGCATCTCGTGAGGTGTGAAGCGGGCCTAAGCGGATGCGGGTGACGTTTGACAAGTGGCCACCCATGCTACATCCTGACAACACGACCGTTGTCAGTTTTGCCAACAGACCAGAAGCGGTACTGGTGTAAAAACTGGGGGTTTTCGCGTGACCACGTGAATTGTTCTGTGGCTGGCGTTTTCTTCAAATCTGGTACTTCTCTCTTTTCCGTCGGCGGTACTGCCGCGTGTGTGGTCCTCGGCAGCTTCGGCCGGCGATCGAATCGACGATTAATCGACCGCGCGTCCGAAAAAAGTGAAGCATAAAACACCGTCAGTGGTAATTTTGACAATCGAAATGGAATTGTAGGTCGCTGATAGTAAAGTTTAATCGAGGGTAATCGGCGGAGGAGGACGACGACGGCAAAAAGCCGATCGCTCACGGGGAAAAACAGCGCGCCGTAATTAAATTAATTTCTAGATGGACGTGATTACGCTGGGGGGAGGAGTGCAGATGCGAAATTTTACTTTTTTTCCCGCCATCTCAACCTCACTGTCGCTGACCTTAATTTTGATTGATGGAATGAGAGTACTATGGAGTGTCGGCTTCATTCAACCTCAGGTTGCTTTTGATGCGGTGCTTATTCAGTTAAGTACTACTCGGTACGTTTCTTGGCTTCTTCATTGTTTTGGTTTTTTATTGGAAAGTTTACCGAATGACTGACAGGATGTCATCTCGATCCGGTTACGCACGTCAGGTGGACAGTTTCAGAATTAAAAAAAAATTCACTCGTCAAACGCGCAACTGGAAATTTTTCGCCAAGGAAAAAACACAAACAGATGGTTCTTGGAGGTTTCCAATAATTGTTCTACAAGTAGAAGAAGTTGGGAACATTTGCCAAACAGGAGTTGAGAATACAACGATTTAGAATGTTTACTGTTTTACTTGGTAGTACCTTTGGTAGTACAATACAGGGTGTATCTGAAATATTGTGTTAATTTTAACCAATGGAAGAATTCGCCAATTTACGAAACTTTTCTCTATAACATTTTGCAAAATTCGCAAAAGTTTTCCAAGGCTTTCCTCGATTTTTGATAACTACTGTCACATTTTGGTATTTGATCGATTTTTTTAGTTATTAATGTCAAACTTATCGAGTTTTTGTATCATTAAAATACAATTTTATTATTAGGATACTACTACCGTAAGTTCCTTTATGACTTTTTTTAACGTCGGTCAAAAAAAGTGCAAGTTTTTTCATTCGTTTGCGTTCATAAAATATGTGATTTTTCGACCAAGAAGTGTTAAAAAAAGTGCCGTAGCGTGTAATTTTTTAACGCAAATAAAGAATTTTTCATTCATAATTAGTAGTTTTTTTTTAACGAGTTCGTATGTAAATTGGGATTTTTTTGGCATGAGTGGGTCAATTTAAAACGCGAGTAAAACGAGCGTTTTAAAGGTCCACGGGTTCACACAGGAGAAAATTTTCAAATTTTGAGTGTCGAAAAAATTGTTATTTAAACTTACGGGTGCCAAAAATTTTTTGTATGCAACTCGTTAGTAAAGTATCTTTTTTTTACTCGGCGGATTTGCGCACTCTCCGCACTCGTGCGGCAAATTTTCCTTCTCGTAAAAAAAGTATTATTTTACTCACTTGTTGCATTTGCCGCGTTCGCCAGTGTGAAACGTTCTCCATTCTGCATTCTTAACTGGAATAGACTGTAGTCTCGATTTTTTTTTAACCATGACAATTTCAAGTATCGTGATCGCAATTTTTTGAAGAGATGATGCCCGAAATTCCGTGTCCCTAACTGTACATTTATGTTTGATAGTGCAAGAAAATTTTGAATATATTTTTTTTTATTTCTAAATTGACTTAAAAACACCCAAACATCCTAGGTGTCCACATAAGATTTCAAAAAATAATCCGACATTCTCACCCAGTATCGAAATTTATTCTAACGGACCCATAAATATTCAGCACAAGTTATCATTTTACGTAAAATTTATGCAGGACGGTTAGGTAATTTTTTGAAATAATCGCTCGTAATTTAAATCTTCCACAAACCTGTATTCTTATATTACGCGATCACTATCACTGACAGTTGACAAGTGACAACATTTTTACTCGAAAAATGTTGTCATTGCAGGTTTTCTGATATCGATCGCTTCAACACTCGATAAATAAGCGTGTCTCGTTGAGGATACAATTCACTTATCAAAATGTCAAATTAAAATGTAAATTAACTTGGCCAATAGTCAATTTCACTAATTTAATCGATGTAAAACTGGTAATTTGAAGATTTGTGCTGTTTTCATCCGTACATTTGCGTTGATTTTTTTTTTAAGACGCTTTCTGAATTTTTTCTGTTTTGTTTGAATAAATTTATGAACCAGTAGCAATCTGTTCAGTTGATAGTGCTTTTTGTGGGATTTTTCAAACCGCGGGGCGGCTTTTGCAAATAAAGGTATGAACGACAACCGATACGCAACGGTTGGACAACGTCACTGTAATTCCCAAATTATTCTTGGGCGGTCGCGGATAACGATTCGTTGGAAGCGGCTGCAGAAATACAACTATTTACTAGTGTGCATTTAAGTAAAAATAGATTATCAATGGAAGCCGCAACCTTCGAGCGATGGCAGCCGCTTCCACAGTTTTCCCAGTTGAAATACTTGCAGAAACAATTTCAGAGTGCATAAAGTCGAGTTTATACTGTCGTGAGGTCGTATTATTTAACGCAGTGTAAACGTTATAGTTACACTAACGATTCTAAGAAATATACGGTTATTGTTTTCATTGTTGTTGGCAGAATGGAATGATTTATTATTAGAGTTGTCGAACAAAGCGTCTTTTAATAGTTTTAACCCTCTCCGTCGTTGTTTTTATGCATTTATGCCTAGCCTCTGACCTTTAACAAGTTGACGATTGTCGTTGCAAAACCACCGCAGAAGATCGCCGACAAACAGACCCGCCATTAAAATCGAATTAAACCTCGTCATTTTTTTTTAATAATCCGCCTTCGACTCCGATCAATTGTAAAAATGAAATCTTCATCGGCCGGGACGTTTCCTCGCTAATGGCTAGTTTAGAGCCAATTAATTTTTTTTTTGGTCGAGCGGCAGCGTGTGCGACATAAAAAGTGGTCAAGTTTGAATATTTATGAGGAGAGAGACGCACACAATCGTAAAAAAAACAAACTTATGCACTACAATTATTACTATAACCGCGACAAGGTGGCCGGCGTGCATAAATTACCGAGCGGGACTAATAGCGCTTGTGAAAGGGGCAAAAATGAACAAGTGTGTTTGTTTACCGAAGGCGGTGTAAAATTAAGTAATAAAATTTAATTTCTGATGACAATAACATAAATTTGCCGCGTGCAGATATTAATTATAATGGTCGGTTAATTGGGATCACTGTAACAAGACAGGCGCTGCAATAAATAATTTCGCTGCCATTGGCCGCAGGAAATCGTGTGGAAAATTGAGCTCGAACCGAGAGATTTCGTCGTACGACAAGCGCGTAACGTACGTACGGTAGCGCGAACGTAAGCGTAACATGACAGAACTGTAGACCCGTTCGCAGCGAGCGGCAAATTTTCGTAAATCGTAAAATTGTGATCGTCGTCGGCCGGTCGAGAATGCAAATAAGATAAATTTATTGTTGTAAAAATGTAAGAACAAACGAGCCAGTCGAGCATGCAAAATGAACGGGATGACGACAACTTCGAGGCTACTTTGGTAGTTGATGTCATTCTTTGCATAATTAAGCTGCAATTTGCGGACGAAGAAAGTAACAAAGACTCGTTAGAGTTAAACGTAGCTCAAATTGCGATACGCTAGTCGCCATATCAACAAATTATTATTTGGGAAAAGAAATCATTTCACTTCGGCAGCACAATATGCAAAAACGAAGTGTAAATTAGTAAAATCGATTAGTTACAGGATTTGTGGATGGCGGCTGGTTAGAAAATGAAAATGTACTTTCTACTATAATTGTTCAATTATAATATTCATTGGATTATAGCCCCATCAGCCAGATACTGTCTAATCAATTGATCAGTAATAAACATAATGTATTCTGTCAAAGTATAATTAATATGAAATACGACTGTACGTGGCGTTTTAAATAATACTCTCGTACATTTGACATTTATTCTTACATTGTTGTTGCCGTGTAGGAGTTCTGACCATCTTGTTGCAATATAACATTTTTCATCGGCAACTGGTGCTGCATTCGAATTTTAACGGAGATTGCGTCGTCTCTGCTCCATGAGTGTAACGTCGGTAACGGCAGAAAACGAGTGTAGCGTTGACGATGCCAAGTGTGCTCTATCTGATCGTTCGAAGTTGGGCCCCAGCCCTAACCATGAAATTCCCAACTCGTTTCGTAAACACACACCTTCACCTGTTTGGATATCACCGTGTGGGCCGCCTTCACGTTTTGACATCTTTTTTCTGCACATTCGACAATTCCCAACAAATTGATCGATCAAAATATACAAGGTCGCCACTTTTCATGCAAAACGAACATGCTCGCACACGAAAAACATGGACAAGCGTCAGAACATTGCGATATTTGTATTTTTTTCCGCGTCGAATTCCGACGGGTGACTTCATGGAACCTTGACTCGGGAGATATCTCGTGGCGATAACGGCGGCCCAACCGTTCCCATATTTTTTAACGATCCCGTGTGCAAAACCAGCGCCATTTTTCACGAAACCGGCGGCCCACTCGGTATTTCATCCGGCGGGATTGTGCAAGAACGAAATTCCTCCACCTCGTCGACATTTCGACGTGGGCTGCCAACCTTACGTTATGCGACATAAGTAATGTCGATGCGAAAAGTGCAATTTGTAGCGCAGGTTGTTGCGATGGGATGGTAACACGAGGTGTTTTACGAGAGATGCTCGAACAAGGACGAACGAAGGAAGTGCGTTCGAGAACGAATTTGAGGAATCACGAAAAGGTGTGGCGCGAAAGGGCAACGAAACTGGAAGACAATGGCGGGCGAAATTTTTTACATTCAGAACCGGTGTCTAGACGCCGAATTAGCGTTAATCGAGCCAATTCTGAATGAGATCAGCTGCAAACGCGACAAGGTAACAGATTGGGGTGTGAGCGAAGTGGAGAGATAGCAAAATGCACATGAGACCCGTTGAAGCGTCCAGATTTGTGTCCTATCGAAAATTGCTGGAGTAAGAGGGGGAGCGGTGGAAAAGAGCGATTTCTTTCAGTACTCGGTGAATCTCGAGCGGCTTTTGCAAGAACATCCATCAGATAAACTTATTTCTTTCCGACTCTACTGTTACAGCTTCTGGATTTTTCGGATGAGCGTTTAGTGATAGCAAGTCCTGCGTGGTGTGCTTGTGGAACCGTCGAAATTCGGTTCAATTACCTCTGACCTTGACAGTGCTGTAAAAGCAAAAGTCAACGATATGAATAATTCATAGGTTCACATGAAACGATAATAATCAACAAACAGGAAAAATTGTTTTATTTTTAGATGGATAATAGAGGAGTCGTCGAGATTAGCCGCACAATAACGGTACCCCCCGTTCGGCTAAACAATAAATAATCAAGAATAGGCATAAATTAGCAGCATTCGTAGCTTCTGGTGAAACCACACGATCGATAATCACGGCTCAAAAAAAAATTCGTAATTGGTACGTTAATGGCACCCGAACGGTGTAAAAAAATACGCTGCTAATGGATGTTTTTTCCATCATCATCGATATTGTTATCTTTTTGCATTGTGCTTCTTCGAACAACATGTTGGAAGCAGACGCAAAATTGTACAGTTAGAAGAGCAAATTTGGTTTTAGCCATGGTCCCGGTCGTGTAATACTACGCTTGTTATTATTTTTTTGCGAAACTGGGTGTGTACGTATGTGTCGAATAATTCAGAGAAACTCGTACATGGAAGATTTTAATATTTCGGTTCTAATTTAATTTTGTTCGAGTCATCGTAGGGCTTTGAAAAGAAAGGAAGGAAAAAAAACGAAACGGACACGATTTTTCGTTGTTTGCTTAATTAGTACATTTCGTTGTGCGTTGTGTTATCTTTTATTCATAGTACGTCAGTTGCATTGTTTACAAAACGAGTCATTATTGACAACTCACGTAACAAACACTTTTTCTAATAACGAACAATAGAGACAACAAAAACAAAGCGCATAGCTCGACCGTTTAACGAGTCTGGCGTTTCAACAATTCTTCCCGTAAAAGCACCGATCGGCAATAATTATTTATTGTCGATAACTTTGTCGTACGGTGTTGTGCCCACTTAGCAGATAAATTTATTAGGAGTGAGCTTTAGGCGTTCGTTCGTCCTCTTTATCATGCAATAACGCTTGCTTTTCCTCTATTGAAAAGCACACGGTCGCACATACCGTACTTTACGAGTTCCGCGCGAGGCCACTTCAGGGCCACTCTTATCTCGCGGTAATTTTTATCTATTGCTTTATTTATGCTCCGTTTACGATTTTGGAAAGCTTTTCTTGTGAAAATGGAAGAACATCAGAAACGCCGTCGGGATTACCAGATTTTACTCCACCAGAGTTGTTTTAGTGAGTAGTAGAATGCCTGGTCACAAAAATATAGTTGCTAATTTGGATCTTGACTAAAAATTGCGCATCTATTTTAGATTTCTATAATACAACTTCTTTCGATATGTTAATGATGTTCAAAGCAATCGGATTTAGTTGGACAAAACTGGGTGCCCTCACTCGTCGACCATTGCGGTGCACTTTTCGAAGAAAGAACGCGCATTGTGCAATCGCGTAATCGAGCACTTTCCCTTACACTGACAGTTCTTACCTTGGCTCGAATTTAGCCTTTTAAATTTTTATAACGGAGAAAGTAATTCGTTCTTTGTAATTTGTCGCATCCGGGACCGGGACAATGTCGGTGTCATCCGACGATCCTTTCGTGCGAAAAACGCCGGCGCAGTTGTTCACGTTGAAGCCACTCGCGGCGATAACGGCCGCCGGTGCGTATCACCATCGCTCGATTAAAATCGAATTACGGGAAGAGAGAAGAGCGCGGCAACAATTTAATCCGGAAGCGACGAGTTCATCTGTTAATTGGAGTTTTCCCAGTGATTTATTTATTTGCAGGCAGCGAAAGTAATTTTTTGTGTCTGGCCCAAATCGCTCGCAACAAACATCAAAATTAGCGCTAATAACAATAATTCAATCCGATTCGCGGCCGTAATGAGATAAAGATCTGTCGAGATTTATCGCATGTGGCGCAGCGGCGGCTCGTAATTCAGGATTTTTGAGTGCGCGAGCAAAAAGCGGACCGAGACAAAGGGCGAGCCGAGTCGAATTCGGCATCCATCTTGGCCGAGCTGGCGGCCATTTGCATAAATTAAACGAAACGTGCGCTCATTATCAATTACGTCACGTCGCCGTAAAGGCTCTACTCGAGGGGGACTCGTCCCGAGACTGCGACCTCCGCTGACCCCGATCCGTCCTTTCGACAAGTGAAAAAATGAGTGTGGTGTCCAACCAAGAGCCGAAAACCGTTCGCGAGTCGAATAACGTTTTCGCCTTTTCTTCGGACCGAAAAGAATGGTGCTAGCGCCACTGGCCCATCAATTTTACCGTTGCGAACCCGCCGTCCGACCGCGGAAAAATAATCGTCTAATTGCAGTTGACCACTTTTGCAGAACGAGTTTTTGGGTCCGTTTCGAGCGCCTATTGTTGAAGAAAGGATTCTTTTCTTCGGCGCGTCCCTATTGGTTTATTCATCGGCCGAACAAAAATAACAACGAAACTCTCTAGAGACCAACAAAGAAGAAGAGGACGATTCGCGGTGTCGGTATTCGCGAAATATGTGCATTGCAGTTCTGTCACCTGTCCGACCAGCAGCAGCTCGTATATTTCCAGCCATCGAATGGACCAGTTCGGGCGCATTCTTCCCGTCTGGAGTACTTTACATTCTTCTTCGACTTCGAGTACTGATTCATTCAATAACCAGATGCATTATTCATCACGGCTCGAGAATGTGACGGTATTAAACGTTTCGGATTCGGTCGTTTTTCGTAATTAACGGGCGGCAGTATTTATTTTTGTTGCATTTTTGGCCCCCAGTTACACAAGTGAACATGCAGAAAACACAAGACCGCACCCGAAAACCCTTGACCATTAGCTAAAAAAATTTGCTACGCCACTGGTGACTGCGTCTTGAGACGTTCCGTTTTGATCTCGAGAGGTTTTAATGTCGCATTCGGTTAGTCGATAATTATCGCGATAAACTGTAAACTCTTCTGTTGACAGAATTGTGTCATTTCTGAATAAAAAGGTGTCATCTGTTCGAGCGCGCGTGCGTGGTGCAGGGGAGGGAGGACAAAATTGGAAATCTTGGGATTTCGTAACGACGACATTCCTGATGCGAAAATAAAACACTCGGCACGTAGTGTTCAAGTTCAAGTTTCCGGTGTGCGAGTGAAGAATGAGTCACCGCTCGCCGAAGAAAAAGAGTAGAAAACACTTGTCACCTAGCGTCCGGAACAGCTTTTGCTCCGTTGGACGATGAGAATTTGTGATCGAAGAAACGATTTGATTCAGTAAAATGCAACGGCCTCGGCTCAAGGACGTGGTTTTCGTTCGATCAAGACGAAATAATGACAGTGAAATTGTTGTCATTTGTCCGGAAAAAATCGACGAATAGAGAAACACCCGAGCTTGTCTAATTCACTCCTTCACAAGAGACGAAGTCGCAGTTGTTTCTGATACAACGCTATGGTTTTTTGGAAAAGTCTATTTTACTATTTGTTCTTTCGAATCTAAAAGATAATTTGATAGTCTTTATCTTGCTGTACACAATGTTTTTGAAACAGTACCACTTTTGGATTAGAAAATTTAAAAAACAAGATAAGTAATCGTGTTCTTTTGGAAGCAATTTGTTAGGTATCTATGTATGTATAATATGTAGTAGGAAACGATATTTGGAACTCATTATAAAATAAGCCTCTTCCATTGGTTTATGGCTTGTCCGTAAAAATATTACCTGATTTCGGTCGCTTCGGCACGCTCCCAACGTTTGTAGCTTCATGGTCCTTACTCGAAATTTTGTAATGTGTACCAGAAATTTTGACTTTCCATAACAAATGGATTATTGGATTTTTTTATTTTGAGGATAGACAACAAATTAAAAACCGATGGTGAACCACAGGCCTTGAAAAAAACTGCAGAAGTGACTGAAAATCCAAAATCAACTGTGTCGAAGTAAGATATGTTTAAATATGGCCCATTTCTGCACCTTCAATAATGTGAGTAATTTATGATGACCGACAGCAAAGGACTGTCCCAACCGTTCCAACCCTCATAAAAGTATTAGTACTATACAAAAACCTACATAAGTCGTTCCAAATATCGTTTCCTACTACCGTGAAATCGAAAAAAAATTTCAGTAATTTTGAGAACATTAAAATCTTGATTTTCATAAAGCAGTGAATTATGTGTGACCTGTCGGTTGTAAAAGAATTTCCTCACCTAGTGCAATGAAACCACAGAATGAAACAATGAGATTTAAAACTCCCGCGCCTTTATCCAACGGTGAGCACATCGCTTGTTTACAAATCTAAGGAGGTTATGTTTTTGGGGCTCTCTACTGTCTCTATCTGAAGTCAAAAAGACAAAAAGTTACGCCGTAAATGACTTCAATACGATCGAATTTTGGTAAATATAATATTTATCGATGACATCGAAGAACAACTATTGTTTCCAGGAGGAAGATTAACTTTATTACTAACTCAAACATTGTGAAAAAGGAAAGGGTCATACATGAGGAGCTCCAATCGTATTCTTTACAAAATGTTCGAAATGTCTGCCTTCAGCTTCCAAACATAATGTTACTCTTCGCTTCATGTTTTCAAATGACCTTTGCAAAGTTGGGACATCAATAAAATTGCAGACATTTTGGTTTATTTGTGTCTTTGCACGACTCCTGATATTTCCACGATTAAAACAACCTAAAAAGGAGCAGATGATACAACCTAGCATAACAGAACTTAACATTTACCTTCCACAATAAATAAATTCCAATAAATAGGTAAACCAGTACAATATTATCCGACACGGTTTTCACATTCTTCTTGTTACATCAGTCTCAAAGTCACTGTAACATTTTTCATATTGCCGTTTCGATTTTTCAGGTTTCAAATGCGACACTGCACGATTTATAATATTTTTTTAACTCTGGATGAGTACACGGAACTGAAGCATCGTAATTTTCTTCGGACATTTTTGCAATTTTTCTCAAAATGAATTGTTTTATTTATGTCGCTTCCATAGCGACATGGCGACATGTAGGCCGACTTTATTTTTATTGACAGTGAAGGAAATTTTACTTGTTCATTTTATAATTACAAATTTTTGGGTTGCACACAAAATGTTGTGTACACCTTGGCTACGAAATCCTTTGACGACCTCGAGATTGTCTTGTCTCGGCCGCAAAGCGGCCTTGACGACAATTTTTCTTTCGGTTCGTCAAAGTACGATTTCGCATCCTTGATATTCAAATAACTGTTGCATTTGAAACCGTGGCAAGTTTTCCGGTCGGAATTCGGAAGTGTCGACAGACATAATCTGCATTATTAGAGGACAATTTTCTGAAAGGAAATTATTTCCATCACGAAATCTCACGTTCGTGACTTCGTTGTCTGTTGCAAAATTTCGGAATAATTTGCAGGAAGCGCTAACGAAAAATCATCGAAAACTGCAAATGAAAGTCGATGTTTTTTTTCCTACCCGATCTCTCACTTTTCGTCTTGGGTAATGAAGTTCATGCTGCGTCGAGGATGCGGATGTTGTGACGACGATAATTATAAAGTAAAATCGGTAACTCGAATCCCACAATTATTCGCAATTAAAACGTTGTAATCGTCGTCATTAATATTGCTCTTTGTGGTGTTTGTGTGATTGTGTAATTATCAACGAGATTAAAATAAGTACACAGTGTAATTACTTGTCGGTATTAATTTATGACTACCGGATCATTTTATCCTCTTAAGGAATTAAACATTCGCATCTCGACAAGGTGAGCAGATTAGCGGCTCGTTAATAAATCGAAGAAGAAATGATAATGTCCTAGGATTTATGCGATGGGAAAACGAGGGGAACGTCGTCGTTTCGCAGGTTCTCCGCTAGAGATTTCGATCGCTAAATCAGACATGCAAGAAAATTAACCACAGCAGGATAACGCGCGCCCCCAAACTACAAATTATTCTGAATCCGGCCAAACAGGAAATCGGACAATCGGAAGCTTTCGGTCGCAGGACTCGAGACCTTCCCGGAGTGGTCGACTCGATAACTTTACTTTTTCTGGCCCGTGCGTCTTCCTGCAACCCATAAATTTCCATTTCGAGAGTTAAATCGTCGCACAGGAAAAAACAGCGCGTTAATCCTGTTCCTGATCGAGTAAAAGTTGTTATTTTAGTTTGCCAGTTCGCAATCGTTCTGCGTTCGAACATATAAAAATGATTAATATAATAAAAAAGCTGGTGATCGAACGAAAATGCAACAAAACTCGTTTGCAACGAGTAAAAGTTGTTCGGTTGAAAATTTTGTAACACAAAAACCGTTTCGAAGTAAAGACGTTGCCTGTGGAGGAAAGTGCATTTTAGGGTGCACCATCTCGCTGCAGTGTGTCGCATTGTCGGGTGATTGCACCGTGGGTGAGTGGTCGAGAAGCGAGGACGCCGCTTCACAAGAACACGTACAACGTTTACACTTGCTCGATATTTATTGCATTCGATATCTGTAGGTAATTGCTTAATTATCGTTCACCCAGTGGGTAACGTATCTGATGGTCTTGATAAAACGGTTCGCCCAGTGAAAGGTACCCGTTCGTTTATTTTTTCCGCCTTGAATGACTGCCCGTTTTATGAAGCACAATGGGTGTTAGATTACTGCAAGAATGCATATTCATGACGCATATACCTGCCAATTTCTTAATCGCATCAAGTGGCAATTAGTGTCTTATTAATTAAGGTATGGCTTGTCGGGCGTACAGATATATTTTTTTTTTGATCGTGCCGACTCGGAGGAATTGCTCGCGGTTTGTAAAATGGAGAAACAATGGGGTTTTAACTCGAAAGAAGAGAGGGCCTCACCCACATACTAATTACTGTTTTCAACAGTACGTCCAGCTGGTAGGCCATATTTATTGCGTTATTGTGTTACCGACGCGCTGGTAGCATCTCGATGGGGCTATTTGCCATGAAGCCAGACAGCCGGAAGTGATTACTCGATTGTTCCTTGGCGTCTACGTTTTGTAACTGTTTTTGGAACTGATGGCGGTCTAAAGTCTGCAGAACCATAATCTTCCGATTCCCGGATCGAAACTTTGACCACCACCAAAATTTTTGGCCGTTCTTGGTCGTGTCAAGTTGTCAACGGGCATGTTTAAATCTGTCGTTGGAGTAGTACTCAGGTGCTCGGGTGGTTCCTTCCTCCACCAGCAGTACCGGCACCGATCCTGGGAGTACTCCTACTCCTTACGCAACTGATCCGATCAAATATTCGAATTCTTGCCGTCTGAATCATTTTCATTCATGTGATCAAGAGTTCGGATCAAGGCCGGTTTATTTTTAGAACAGCCGCGAGAGAAAGACAGAACCGTCGAGTACTGAATGAAATGGAAAATGTTAATTAGGCGTTCCACACCAACACAGAATTATATTAAATCTGACAATAATTACGTCTGTGATGTAACGACTTTGACTTTTATCCGAGCGAAAAAAGGCGGATAATGGAAAGGTGCGAATCGAGCGGAGTCCCACAGACAACGCTTAGACGACCCATTCTTTTAGGAGTAGTACAATATCGGCGCTGCGCCCACCTCGTTCGGTCCCATTTTTCGTCGTTCCTTTGTTGGTATTTGTCTAATCGTGCGTTTCTTTTTCAGGTGAGCCAGTCTGAACGGGCCCCAGGGTCAGGTAACAAATTAGATCAATTAGTAGCGCGCTTACTTTCATCGATTCCCGCGTTTCGAGCTCCTCGCCGCCATCAATAACGGCTAATGAGCGGCGAAAAAGGACGTCCGTTGATTAATCGGATCGATTTGTTGCCGTCTTCAAAATTCAGTAGAAAGTCGCCGTTCGTTAAGAAACACCACCACGACGGCCACGATCCTCCACCTGCTCGCCCGCCCCCTCGTCCGCCGTTCGCCAATAAAGATCAACGGCGGCGTGACCGCACGCTCTTGCAACCTCTTTAATAATGACGATATCAAAATGCTCTTTTAATGAAATGTTATTAGTGCTGGGTGTGCTGGTGCCGGGGCACAGTTATTAGCAGCGCGGCGATGGGTTTTTCGCCGAGACTCATGCATGCACAAAAGTGAGACGTTATGGAAAGCAACGATTAACCACCACAATCCCATAATTCAGCGGCGATTTACAATAGCGGCTCCGGCACGATTTGACCACGTGACACACTTTAGTCCTAAATTGTATCATGTCTGAGGCGCGTTCCGATTTTACCGAACTGCGAATTTGAAGCGTTTCGTAAAAGTTCGTGAGCGCAGAATTTCGAACGCCATTTTCAAAGTTGCGGAAGAATATTTTATGGAAACGAAGGCGAAATGTCAAACCGGGAAGCGGTCCTGAAAGATTTGATATTTGCCTCCAACAGATCCGTTCGCGATGAGAAGTCACCAAGAGAAACCAAAACTGAATGCCTTTCGGATATATAACGAACCTTACACTTTTCCTCACTATAAACGCGCGAGGAACGTTTTTAGTATGAACGAATAAGTGAACTTCTGTCATTTTCTATTCTTGATTGCCAAAATGGGGTCGCACGGTCGACATTTTGCTCTTTCTTCCTTTAGTTCGAGAATTTTTGATCCAAGGTGTAAAAGGACCCTTTTGAAATATTCAAATGATCTTCTACTATGGGAATTGGGCGATGATTTTGGTTCTGGATTTAATTTTTTACCAATTTGCTCAAAAGATGAGAAGCTCTTGTAAAGTTCTTTTTCATCAAATGGTTTGGTCTGCATTCGAAAAACTTCGTGGTTTGGTCTTCAGTGGAGAAACTCCTTGATTTGGTCTTCATTAGAGAAACTTCTAGTTGTCAATTTGTTCATCCGAATCTTTTGATTTTCTTTTTTCAAGAAATATGTATACAGTTTCCGTAAATCGAGTGAATTTTTATGGATTTGAAATTTTTTGAAAAAATGATTTTGGATTTGCATCAGCAGACAGAAACCGACGACCACGTTGAACGCCAAGAGTGGACGGCATTTTGTGTCAGACTTCGTCGTTTGTTGGGATGCCTTTCGGCTTACGTAACGCGCCTTATGCGTTTCCTGTAGCCAATTAACTCTCACTTTTTCGGGGAAATTAACTCCCGAATTAACGAAAGTGCAAACTAATTAAATCTTACTTCTAACAATTCAGAAAAAAATTCAATTAAAGTATCTCGCCCTGAGCCGAATCTATCGGTTAGCAGCGCTGCTCCTGATTGTTTTATCAATCAAGTCGATGATAAATTGTGTGGAAAGTGTTGCGAAATTGGCCGTAATTAAACGCATTGTGCACAAGAACCTGAGCACCCAAACACTTCGGGCCGGAACGACCTCAAAGGCGTCCGTTTCCGACATAATTGATAATCGATCGCATAATAATCAGACTTTCACTGCCAAAAAAACCGAATTAGTGGAGCGAAACGTTCACAATGCGAACTGCACAAGAAAGAGCAAAAATTTGATCGACGGTCGCGATTCTGCAGCTCCAGGTGGTGCAGTTCTGGGACGGTCTGAGACGTAATCTCCTCGATATCTGGAGGGCGTCTCCTGGGCGCAATTCCGCCCAGGAAAAATCACCGGCATCACGTAAACGAGTCTAAATGTCCATTGTGCGTTTTACGACACATAACTAGATAAGCACCGCTCATAAAACACCGATTGGATTTAACAATTACCAACACTATTCACCAGCTGTTTTGTTACGAACATAAAACCGGAGTCGGTAATGTCGGGCTCTGTACCCGAGGGCTCGGTGCGGAACACCCACATGGAAGGAAGGAGTCAGGTGGGTTCTCGTCGTTTGGAAAACCTTCGTAGCGGGCCTTTTTTCCGCGTGGTGCGCCTCCGACCTCGACTTTTCCGGCCTTGCACGGCGAAATTCGCCGTTTCCGGTCGATCGGATCGCCTCGACGATGATTTATCCGATCGGCTTTGTTAATTACACGTTAATGGTGTCGGATTGATTTTATCTGTGTCAGAGCGGCATCGGCGTATTGTGTTTACAGTTAGCCATTTGAAATTTTAATTTGCCACAGATTGCCAACATCGGAATATGGAAATTTCACATGATTTATCGCCCGGAGATCGAGCAAAAGCACATAGCGGTTGTAATAGGAAGATAAACGTTTTGTGCTCGCGTTCCTTCCAGGAACACTCCGCACCAGTCTCGGTGTTTTCTTTACGAATTAACGTTAGACGTCCGCACAAAGGGACACATTTTTCGACCGAATGCCGTTCGGATCGTACAATGCACCTTGCGACTTTTGTCGGCTGCGTCTACCCATTTGATTTTTTGTCGTCGCTTGAATGGAATGTCCGAGAACTGGGAATTGCGCAACTTGTTATTGTTACGCCACTGGAATAACAAAGTAACTTTAATCTTTGGACAAGCTCAGATTTGCCATTAATTATATTCTCTTTCGCGCACAAAGAGCGCTAATATTTATGTTGTGTCCTCTCGGGCATTTCTAACGTAATGGAATTAATATGCCTTTCGGATTATGTAATGTACCGTACGTATTTGAATTTGCTGCTCGTTTTTATTTGTTCGTGGAGACCCCGAGTAGATTTTTTTCCCGTGATGTGTAATATCAATTGTACCTATTTTGTTTTTAAACGCGACGTGCGCAAGAAACGCAATTAATTCGATCTGATTGCGCAAGAGAACAGAAGTTGATCGAACGGAAAATCTCAGATTTATCAATATTTCATTCACATAGTAAATGTCGTCTTGATTTCACGTCGCGGACATTTCTAAAAAGCGATAGCCTTCAGGGCTATTTAATGAGCCGTGGATGTGTTTGCCAATTTAATTTGAATTATAGTGACAGCTTTATCGAAAATAGCAAAATACCAGGATCATTTGAAACAGTTTGTCAGGAAGCTCGTCGTGTAAAGAACAAAAAGTGCCTTGAAATAAAAACATATCTATTCTAACGCAAAAAGGCTGTTCGGTCCATTTTAAGGGTACTATAGTACATATTTTTTTAATCTATATTTGTATCAACTAATGAAGCTCGAATGAACTATTGTACCTCAGAAACAAAACGGCAGTCAAAATAATCAAAGCATGCTGATTTTGCACCACCAAAGACGGCAGAGTTAGTTTTGTCTATTCGATGCATGTCGACCACATCCACCTCATTGCCTGATTTGGTTCCGTATGATTTTTATCTCATCCGAAATCTCAAAAAAATCCTTGGTGGCAGAGGATTTTCCCCAGAGAAGTTAAGAGGCGCATTCGATGGCTATTTGAGGAATGGGATAAAGACATTGGGATGGGATTTTAAAAAATATGATTTCTTCAAGTAGAAAATCACAGTATGTCATTAGCAGTTCGGAGTTATTCCAAATGACGGTCTTGTATTCAATTTATTAATTAATTATTTGGAAAAGAAGTTTGGACAACTTGGCACGATCAAAGATTCATTCTTTGCTCTTATGTAAGTTGATTTATTTAAAAGAATGCTTTTGTGATTATGTAACGTGATTATTCCTTATCGATTTTAAAACAAGGAAGCATCGTGATTAAAGTATGTTATTTATGTTTATGCAGCGTGGTTTGCAAAATGCCCCGTCACTTTTAAGCATCGAAGAGAACTTCATGTGTTTCGTTTTTTCTCCTTTCATATTTTTTCCTGAACTTGACTATGCACTCTCCTCCATAACAAAAAAATTGAAAATTCATCAATACCTGTCAATATTCAATATTTCTATTTTTTAACCGCGCTGCAGAAGCTGTAGTTTTTTTCGTCTTGTAATTTGTTTTCTCAGCCCACTTTCAATTCTTTCCTCTTGTTTGTGGTTAAAAATGATTTTTCATGAATCGCTCACGTTTTATTTATTTCAACTTATTCATCACTGTCTTGTTCACCTCTAGGCCGAAAATCGCTTTCTTTCAGATCTAATCTAGTGATGTCTCTTCATCTTCATATATGTATGTATATTTTTTTTCAACTGTTTTCTCTCCCGTCTTCTGCTTTCTCGTTGTGATAAAATTAAGCATTAGTCTTATCTACATTATCTACGTCCCCAACGCCATTTTTGGTCATCCCCCACCTCTGGAATTGTTAAAATTATTGACAGCCAATTACGAACGTATTTTTTACGGTATCGACACCATCTTCATTTCCTGCTTTATGTAGGCCGGATAAAAAATAAGTCCGCGATAGTCGACGAGTTTGACAGAATTTCTAAAAAAACTCACGAATCTGGACGAAATCTCCCAGTCGATTTTCGCCGGTCCAGTTCCAACGTAACGTACCTTTACCGACTTACGTTTGCGGAACTGGCCGTTCTTACTGTCGTCATTTTTCAACCATTTAACGTGGAGAATGACGTCGATAATAAGATAATAATACTCGAGGCGTGTACTATTTCATTCATTAAAATCTCATAAATATCAACGCCCCGAGGAACGCCAATGCAATATTTAGCGTTAATATGTTGCCATTTGACGTTGTAATTTATTTGAAAATTATGGTTTCGTCGACCAATAAAATCCCAGTTACTTAGCGAGGCACGTGAAAAATGCAGGGGAGGCTCTTTACGGCGCCACTTAAGATATCAGGTGTCAAACGCGAACGCTATTGGATGCCGAGTCGGTCGATCCACGCGAGATTTGTCGCCCGAGAAGTGTCCGGTCGATCCACCCGAGATTTGTCGCGCGAGAAGTGTCCGAGAGCGGGATGTCGCAGCGAGAGCCGACTTGATGGATGACTGTCGGAGTGGGCTCGGCTGGCAAAAATCAGGTCGCAAGAAAGAGACATGCGTCAAATTCGTTTTAAAAAATGGCATTATTGTTGCGGCGGTCGTAAATTAGGAGCAAATCGAAATCAATCAAAGCGTTCAGGTTTACGCATGCACCTAACGAGCAATTTCCCTTGACCTTGTCTGTCGGTCGTGAAAAAGTGAACAATAGAAAGTTGTTATGTAAAAAAAGTATCGATAGCTGTCCGGTCGAACCGCCGTTACGGACGGGGGCCGATATTTTCGCACGTTCGGCGGCGGCGGCGGCGGCGGAAGCAGTCGCTGATCGAGAGATAGTTTCAGTGTCCCATCGGACACACGGTCGGTTCACTAATTATCTCCCAAATTTTTATTAAGCGGCGAAACCGAATGGTTCGGCTTCTTCACACGCCACTTATTCTCGTGGAAGTGCTCGGCTGTTGTGGCCGCTTCCGCCTCTTAACGACGCAAAAAAATTAATTAAAAACCGATTTCGGCCAATTAAATCGGCGAGGGAGGGAGCTCTCGAGAGCTGCGAGTCGCCGCGACTTGTGGCCGATGGCGCGATCGCAATCGCCCCTTGCAGTTTCACTTTTTCGAGTTTAACGACGTTCTCCATAACGACGGGATCGCTATCGCGGCGGCTATTTTAATCGGGATGGCATGCGGATCGGGTCGCACCTGTTCGTGTCGCGACTTTTTTCTCTCGTTGCGATAAATTCCCGACGCCAATAACAATAAACTTCGTTCCGACGAAACGGCGGCCATAATTCACCGGCCGAACCCGCCGGTAATAAACCGTGCACTTATTACCATGATAATCAACGGGCGCTATTAGTCACGGCGGCGAGAAAAAAGTCGCAGCTTCGGCGGACGACTTTTAGATCGTAAATCATCCAATTTTAATTTGCATAGGATTATAAGATTCGCGATCGAGTGCTGATTGAAGAGTCCGGCTCAACGGTCGGTCCGTTTTGATTTATGGATCCGGATCGGGCGGGGCCATCGATCATCGGACCGACTAATTGCGATCGTTGTCCACCCGCACCCGAGACGCGGCGACAAATCTCGAGAGAAATTCGTGTCGGCGAGATGTCGCAGTCGAGAAGGGAGCCTCTTCGGCGATTCCGTGTCGCGTTTTCCCTCTTGGAGGCGCACACGAAAAAAATTCATTCGGATTCGGAATGCGCCGCGACACAGTTTTCACTCGGTAATTGTCCCAGATAATGGCCCAAACATGGGCTACGTCGTGACTCGCGGGACGCTTTATCGGCAATTAATTTTATAAACGGCGATTCCGGACAGATACGCCGGTCCGAAATTGACGGAGAGGAGGGAGAAGAAGAAGAAAAAAGCACCGATCAGTTTCGACGAATTAATCAGGGCCGAGACGGGAAGATCGCGGCCCCGGGGCCACCGTGGCGTGCTAAAATTTATCACCGAGATTTTAATAAGTGATACTAATAATAACGAAATTGCTTTCCCTCTGTCGCTCGTGGACCCGAAGAAAAAACGAAAACCGCCACCGGCACGCTCGTTTTCGACCCGATTCCGGCGAGACGACGCGTTTCCGGATTTTTCCGGGACCATTGTATGCAAATACCCGGCCACAATGACTGTCAATGCTGATTGACAGTCGATCACTTCACTCACGTCCGAGGTCAGGTCAATAGAAATTCCGTTTAATTGTTGACATTAAAAGAAAGAAAGGGAAAGATTTTTTTTCGATTGGAGATTGCCATTGGTAATATTTTGATGGCCGTTCTGACCCACATAGCGGCGACTTCCCAGCCAGATATGGGCAAAAGAAAAATTCTCAACGTTAAATTGGCTTATTAGGAGAATAGATTTCTTGCGATGATTTCACGTCGACCACTTCCTCGTTATGTGATAATCAGCGGTGCCCATCGACCTTTATTCGTGGACGATCACAAATTGTGCCCTACGGAACCGGATCCGAAGCGAACCGCCCCCGCCCGTCCTCCGGGTGTACCGCAAGGACCCGCCATATCAGGATGCACTCGTTTTGGCACCTCCAACTCTCCAAGTGAGTTCCTTTTGTGAAACCGACATCGACCTTGACCGCCATGTTTGTTTTAATGCATGGGCGTACGAGTCCCAGCGTGTTTGCTCTGCACTCGATCAAAAACTAGACGTGTACGTACTCGTACTCCATTATCCCGCGATGATGGCCGCTCTTCGACATATTTATCCGTTTAATTACGACGATACACTTTCGACCGTGTGCGTAAATATGTAAATCCCTTCCGTCTCCTTTGCATAACACGTGTTACACAACCGACTCCCTGATGAAGGGACCTGAAGAGCGAGCGAGTCGCGTCGAAACGTCGATCGGGAATCTCACGCCCGAAACTGACTCTGAGAAGAAAGCAGCGTACTTACTCCGCTTGCTCGGTAATTGATCTTTCGTTTGACCGAAGACTTGTTGGTGGTGACCACGTGCCCGATCCACCGAAGAAATCTGTGCTGGATCACCATTTCTCCTAATTAATTCCCGATCTTCGATCGGATCGAAATGCTTCATGATTGTTGTCTGCGCGAAGAGAAAGAGTTACGTCGACGATGACCGAAACTTCGGCATGAGTCACGGTGTCATGGACCATAAAATTTAGAGCTTTGCCCAGTCAAGGTCCGTGTCTTCTTCTTTGTTGTGTTACGGCGAGACGACCGTTGCCTTTAGGAGCTGTTATTCATGACGTTAACGAGTCGAGTTATTAATAAAATTGAATTATTCATGTTGGACTGTTGGAAGATGGTAATTTGGGGTTCCGAGCAAGATGGCGAAAAAAATTCCGCCGCCATATTTGGCCGGAAATCGACCGTTGTCCGCCGAGACTTCGACTAATTAACACCAATTGATTTTTGATGGGTCGTCATCTAAGGTGTTAGATTATCGTCGAAGCTTTTACGTGGAATAGAGCGATCGTTGTCTAAGAATGAAGATGTAGAGGAAGTAAGCGGTAGCTTTGAAGTGTGGGCGTAGACCATTAGAAAGACAACCTTCAAAGTAGATTGTCGAAGAAAAAAAAATTGCCTAGAACTTTCCGACAGAAAAACGTTGATTTTACCATAAATGAGGAGCCGGATGGTCCAGATGGTGGTTCTAAAAACACTAGAACGCATTGTGATGGTCAGGATGGATCAAATTGGAAATTTCTGTTTTTCAACAGGATGGTGCTAGTTTCCACGCGAAATTTCTTGCTTCTCAGCCTTTGATAGCAGGTTAAACGGTGCCGATCCCAGTCCTCTCGACACCTGGTATTACTCATCTAGTAATTAATCCCGTCAAGAATCCCGAACCTATAACTCACGAACGAGCGATCGAGGAAACGATCGCGGCCGATTCGCACGGTCTTCATCCACCGCAATTAGGCCTTTGAATTACGACGGGATAAACCGGGAAGTCGAGAAAAATGATCGCCGTATCGGCGACAGATCCCATTATTTAAAACAGACCGAACGGAATTTAACACCTGTTGGGAGGAGATGTTATCGCTTGAAATAAGAATGCGACCGCTTCTGCCGAGATCGCGGCCGGTTCGTGTGTGCGTATGTGTGACACCCTCGAGCCTGAAAAATCCTCAGGTAATTATTTTCCACTCTCCATTCCTCGTCCATTAATCCAACTCGCGTCCGCGAAAAACGGATAAAAGGATAATAATTCTGTCCGTGCGTCCCAGATGCAGGTGTGCGATTGTGGCGAAAACGGTCGACCCCCACGGGGGTGCTTCCCCCGGTACGGACCTGTCCCGTCTCGGGGATGAAAACTTTATTGGACGGATTAACGCGAAACAATCGCGTGCGTCTATTGTGGACGTTACGGTTCGTTGCTTTGTCTTTTGTTGCAATTTGCCTCGTCCTCCTTCGCCTTGTATTGATTGACCTGAAACTCTCGTGACAGCTCTATTAAGAATTGGCCGGATTGCAGAAATTTAGAAGGATTTATGGCCCATACGACGCTACACAATCAGAAGCGACTGCCATAAATGCGAACGTATCCAGAGGGCTTTCGTAATCGAGTCGAGCTTTGTTTCCGGGAATACGGTTGTGGAAGCGAACCAGGAAAGAGCTTTCGGACTCAAAGTGAACGGTTTTGAATCGACACCGGAGATTTTATTTTTCGGGAGTCGACCACGGAGCCATGTTCTAATTTCGTCGATTGTTCCACCGCCTTTAATCGCTCTCGTAAAAGATAATCCACAACCGAACCGTTAAGTTCACTTCCGTGTTCTTGGCGTGGTAATAAAATGCTGAAAATAATCTTTTTTCCAAAGATAAGACTCTCGTCATTCTTTGCCAAGTCGAATGAATTCGGAGGTGTGAAGAGATAACGAAAGAAATATTAGATACTTTGGAAGCGCTGAACGATACAAAGTTGTAATGACATCTTTTAGAATATTTATAGTGTCATCGGCGTCGGTGGTCCTCAATGACGTCGGCGGCGTTTCTTCGGAACGATGAAGCTGGGGGACCAGGACGTCAGTCGCCCTGGGCAGCTAGGTCACCGGGGAAGAAACGCCACCGACGCCGGTGACATTTTGGCGCCCAACGTGAGTCCCTCTTCCGGCAAGGCAGCCGGAGAACCCAATTCCTCGACCGCTCTAAAGAGCCAGTGGTAACATAATGGCGCCCAACGTGGGTCCCTCTTCCGGCAAGGCGCCCGGAGAGCCCAATTCTCGACCGCTCCAAACAATAGAAAAGAAATATTAACATGAGAAAGATACAAACAAATCTGAAACATTTTTGTGAGTTTAATCTCTTCATTAATTTTTGTTGGGACATGTTATGAACCAATGGAAACCTACACAAAAGAATCTATTAACAGCACCAAAAATAGAGTGCAGTGAGAAAAGATATATTTTTTTTATTTTGACATCGATCATAAGTTGAGAAAGATAATTACTTTGAGTAGTATCGTTTTAGCGTTGACGTCTCAGTTTGAAAAAATAAGTTGCCGGTAAATCTTGCCTACCATGAAGGAACTAATCTCTGTCGCTTGTTAGTTGAGAAAGATAAAATGCAGCAACAACTGGTGACGTTGATGAAAACAAAGCCATTTTTGCACCTTATTCCACCACTAATTAGTTTTCCGATCACTTTCTTCCACACCGATAATCTTCGAGTTACCTCAGAAATGTCAAAACCGTTGAAAAAATGTAACAAGTGTGCCAAGACAATTTTCCTCCTTTCTAGTTTCATGATTTATTCCCTATTCGCCGGCATTACGCAAAAGATAACGAAGACGTGATTGATCGAACGGCAGAATTTCACAGATCTGGATCGTTCTCGACGGCAGAAAACGTCGACGATCACCGTTCCCGTCGATCGAATTTCAGACATCTCGACAAAGACAACGTCGATCGACGGAATTAATTATCCTGCGAGGATTTCGCACTCGCCAACGCCGGGTACTGTTAGGTCGACGGTTTTTTCGATGGCCGCACACTTCATGAGAAAAGAGAATTTTACGACGTTTCCACGAGCATAAAGGAAGTTATTCATTTCGACTCTAATGGGTTGGATCTCGCAAAAATCGGAATGTGTTAGAACCGTGAAGCCTGCCGTATGTATCATATTTATGCAAATGCGTTGCGTTTTCCCACGTTAGCGGACGTCAAAAATCACGGTGTAAAACATACTTTATTTTTGCGCCGTTAAGTCTGACGCACACGAAGCGAGCCCCCACCAGGAAGCTCAAAGTGGTCTCAGAAGTTTTGTCACAAAGTCTGAAAGATAACGGGCTCAAATAAATTTATATTTAGAGCAACCTATGGAAATTCAATTGTTTGCAACATTTTTCCAGCGTAGAGAATGACACAAGAAACGTCTGACATTTTAACGAAATAAAATTAGGTTAGAAAATATTTTTAATTTTTGTAGTGCATTCTCCCTATACCCCCTCCACGGAATATGACAATATGAAATTGGGAAAAAGCTTACTATGTAACCTGTGTAACTTCACTCTGTTAACAGAATTAGAATGTCGCCTACGCCTACTCTAAATATATGTATATTTATTTGAAGGCCCGATTTATCGGGAGCGTTCCAATTATCGTTCCTTTTCCAACACTGTTTTCTGCATGATGTTTTGCCATATCGTACATCTCGAAAAACTTCTTTTTCAAAGTTTTGTTTTGAAAAGTTCCCAAAAATTTTCCAGTTTCTCCAAAAAATGTGGATTCTCTCGCTCCGAGTCACAGTATTTTTCTTAGATTTGTCACACAGGATGCGCATTCCTCGATTTGAAAGGACTTCTGGACCGGTGAGGTCTCGAGGCTCTCTCTGGGAAGAGGCGTGTTATGAAGCCATAAAACAGCAGACGACTCGCCGACGACGTATCATCGAATAAATTATCGACTCCCTCTGTATGGTTTTATGCGCGAACTTATTGCCCGGCCGGGCTTAATTTATTTATTCGTCGACGGGGTCATCAGCTGAGAGAAAACCAATTAGCGAGTCCCGGAAACCACCTAATTAACGTGAACGTAATTTTTTACCGTTTCGGTGCACCAAGAGCACTCCGAATTTTTCCAACAGAGCTTCATAATTAAATCAACCGTTCCAAATAGGGAAAGCTCGGAGCGCTTTCTTCGTCGCACAATACGTCCGACGCCGTCCGTTTTTTTCTCCTGGTTTCGTGTAAAAGGGAATTTTCCCACGATCTCCGCGCACATTTGCACCCGTTCGAGGTGTGAATCGGCGCGTGGGCGCCCAACGTGGCGCTTTCGGTCCGAGGGGGCCCTCGGATTCGGCCGCGAGAATGGAGAGCGCACACAAAGTCACGTTCAAGGTGTTCTGTCAATTTTCGAGTTCGCTTTCTATTACGAAACGTTAATGTCGAGTTGACGTTTCAATTAGTCGGGTTTGTGGTCTTAAAAACGCCTTTCCAACACGAATTAACACGTCGTTAATTTCGGATTACGTAACGCTGGCGGACGAGGGGTGCCCCAAGGAGGGCCATCAACTCCCACCGTCTTTCGGATTTGACGGCTTACGCGTTCATTACGGAGTTACGATCCTGAGCGATGATCATGTTGAAATTCTTCATGAACGGTGTGGATGACAGGGTCTTGATAAATCGGCCAGGATGCCGAGGCCAGATATCGCGTCTTTGAACGCGACGTTCCTTCGTCCTTTCTTTCCACTCTCGCAGCTTTTTTTTTGTGCGCCACTGAAGTAGTCGCACGCACATTCATACGCGTTAATCCGCGAGTGCTCGTACGCGTTAATCCGCGAGTCCTCGTACGCGTTAATCCGCGAGTCCCCTTCAGCGTTCCTCGACTCGTTCCAGTCCTTCCGGGTCGGCGTGAGAGCTTTTCGGAAACGATTTCGCTCCGTTAACATCCGCAAGATGTTCGAGACGCAATTTCGCTCCGTTGGAACGAGCCGACGGACCATAATGCGGCCTCTTCTTGCGTTAACGACTGCAATGTTGCGGAAATTTATTAAGTGGTCGCTCAAGAAGCTATGCACGGAATCGTCCGCTTAATTTGCGTTCCCGTTCTTTGGTCGGCGGCGGCGTCCGCAATTAGTGCACTTTGAGACCGAAACAATGCACCGCAATTAGCCTCGCTCGCGCACCCGAATCGTCGCCGCTCCCTCGCCCGACTCGATTAATCGCTCTCGTCTCAATTCAACACTCCGATTGTCGATTCTTGCGAGCAATTAGCCTGTCGAGGCGGTCGTTAATGAGACTTAATAATCGCGGGATAAACATCTGCGAATGCGAAGTGATTTAATGAAATCTGATCGAGTCGGAGAACGAACGGCAAAAACGAGTTGTAGGAGTAGCGAGCGATATAACTTCTTGCCGAGAGAGAGACCTAGAAAGTTGGATTTTTTGCGTGCCGGGACGTGTCCCATATCTGCGGAGGAATCTATTGACCAGAACCGCGCGGCATCTGCATGGACAACGTATATGGTGCTCGCACACACATTTTTTTTTTCGACGGTAATTTTAGAAAGTACGACGATAATTAAATGGGCTTTGTGTCGAGCACAATGTCGGATTGTGTGCCGTTCGCGCTATATTTGGTTCCGATTGTAAATTTTACTTCACCAGATGAAATTGCGACTCCGACACTCGAAACGCTGACACCGTAAAATGCGAAACGATCAAAAAGTACCGTCGGACCGTTGCCAACGCGTTTCGTCAACGACCTGGACGTCATCAGCGACACGAACACCAGAAATCCAGAAATCGGTCGCACTCTCTCCGCACCGGAGTCATCTTTGGCTTTCGTCTCTCCTCGCAAGGTTGCTCTTCGGAATTGCGTTATTATCTTCATTAAATTGTCAAAGGAGCAAAACAGTGAAACTGAAGAAGCTTTACGGCAGGAAATTACCAATAAATATGCACTTCCGTAATGACTCAACGGTCATTCATGATTTAATATGACTTAATTACCATCCTCGGGGCATCATCGAACACATTGTTCGCGACGATCGATCGTCGATCGAATTCGATTTTCGTATTGCGTTTTCGGCGGGTCCGAACCGAACAAATATCAATCATAGAAGTGAAAACGAACGCTGAGCCTGGAGCGTATCCCGTCCTAGATTGAAAATCGGGCGGCCGAATGAGTTTTTACAATCACAAGGTGAAATTTTTCGATCGTGAGTCGATAATGTGCAGACTTATTGTTTTCAGTCATGATATGTCGATGCGCACATTTGAAGAAAGCTGACTCGGATTATACACCCGGAGCCAAACGTCCATCCCGCGAACAAATGTTTCGCGTGTGCCGGAGCTCCATCTTGTTGAACCGGACCGACACTCAACTCGCCCGACTTGCTCTGCACAATGGACGCTCAATCAGTTACAAAATCATCGCCCCCTCGCGAAAAAAATCCAACGCAAAACATAATTATCTCGAGATGAGCCGATTACATGACAATAGAACATAAACCCCATCACCCCCATCGATAACACGCGATTTCCTAGGGGGGGACAGATGGCCGCTCTCACGGGGCTTACCTGTGTCGTAACGATTACATTGTACCCGGTGTCCAAAAAAATTCGTGATTGATAACACCCGGGAAACGTACATCGTTCAAATTTATTGTGGGGTGACAGTTAATTTATTAAATCTAATGGTCGTTAATGGGGACAATGCGTGCACAATGATGGACCGATGACAGACGATCAGTTGAAAATAATGAACAGTTACTTTGGCAATAATTGGGTCTTCCCATTGTTCCGTGAGGTTTTTTTTGAGTCGACGATGTTGGCGTGATGTCGGGGGACTAGGAGTTTTTTTTTCTATCAGAGAGGAGGGGAAATCGTGCGGAAAAGAAAGTGTTGCATGGATGTTCATTTGTCTTTAATTTGGGCACGCGACTCGGAAGGGAAGTAGGCTATGGTGAATTAATTGTGTCAATTTGGTGATAATTGTGGCGTAATTGCGTTATTTAAAATGGAAGCCTAAATATTTCTGCGATTTTCACCGGTCATTAAGGAGTCCAAAGGTGTAATTACGCACGACAGCCCGAGAGTACGAGAATTAATGCGAAAACGTGGGGCCCAAAGTGGCGCCTTGCGGGACTAACCGCGAGAGAGAAGTTTAGGTGGTAGGCGAAGAACCCGTCTCGGCGTCGACCCGGGGTGAAGCAGGAGCCGCCGTCTTGACCGTTTTGATCGATGGCCCAAGACACGCCGCACCGTCGGTCCCAACATTGACCGATGGCCACATCTCCCGTCGAAACTCTCCACCGAAGAGATTAATAACGACGACGACCTCGGCGGGGTTGATCGCGACCGGCCGGTCTTTGTTTCCAGCACACGCTCGAACAATGCCGTCCCTGACCTTCCGCAAGGTGGTACAGCACCGGGACCTTCGACGTGGTGGGTCCGAGTGCGGAATGGAGGTGAGATAATGTCGTAATAAATTACACAACAAACACCCAACGTTCTGTGGCGATACGTCAAACGGCAATAACAAGTTGTGCGTGCATCGGGGAAAAATCGCACCCATACCCATAAAGATCGTCGAAGCGGTGGAGGGTTCGTTCGTCGAACGTCAACGATCGCGCGAAATGAAGGCGTTCGCGTCCGCGAGATTTACGTTTTCCGGAGGGCGAGTGATGGGTCGGTTCTTCATGCAGCAGCAGCAACAGTCGTTAGGTCTTCGCGGTACTCCGGTCTATCTGTCATCGACATCTGTATTGAATAATGCAAATTCTCAGACGTGTACGTACAACCGCGACTCGACCACGCCGGTATCTAATCGACGATCTGGAATTCTCAACTTGTCGGGGAAATGTTATGACAGCTGAAGAATGCGCCGCGGAGAAGCGCCGGTGGGCTCGGACGGTCCGATTGTTCACCAGAAGAAAAAGGACTAAGTCGGGAGCTACGTACACTTTGTGAGACTCAGCAACGGACTGCACGAGAGTAGGAAGACGTACCTACAGGGCGAGCGACAACAAGAAATGGAATCGTAAAAGCTCCAACTTCTTGGAGTCCTCGTCGGAATTGTATTCTCCACAGGAGAACAATCTTTTTCTTACGTTAGGGCTTAGCTCTGCTTGTTCCATTGCCTCTGTCCTTGTGATGATGCCTTCCAACGATCGTACGTTTATGTGGTCTTCCTGGGAGTCGTTTTGTGTCTGGTTTCTGTGTTTGCACTTTCTTCCCTAATCTTTCATCTCCCATCCTTTCAACGTGGTCTCTTCTTTTCTGTTAATGTTGATTGTTTCTTTGTTAGCCTTGGAGTTGTCGTGGTCACTTGGAGAAGCGCCATTAGACGAGATCATCCTTTTTTATTTCCGGAGCAAGATTGTTGCTTGGTCTAGTTCCGAGCACCACCTCGACTAATCCGTAAAATCGCTAATAAGGATTTTTCCGGTGATCGGGCTCTTTCCCCGGCGGCGAGCGCCGATTCCAGTCGCTCCGTCCATAAAGTTACCAATAAAATGGCAAAGCGTCCAATTATTCCGCTAAAATTGCTTATCATTACCTCGTAAAGACGAAACCATCCGCCCTCCCTCCGCGCAACAAAGTCGCTCTTCGAGACGCTAATAGAGTCGGAAGGCGGTCCCGCAGCACATATCGTTATTAAATAATTAGCCTCGTTTAATGGCGAAACAACAAATTTCATTCGAATTAGCGTTTCCAGGTTAATAATAACCTTGCCCCACTTTTGTTGCACCGTAGAAAATGCCTCTTCGGATATCGTCGAGAGCGACACGAAAGTGCTCAAGAGACGTCTTCGCTCGAAATGATGGAAATCACTTTCTTGACCCGGCATCGAAATCGCCGAATAAGCGCGGAGGCAACAGCTGTCGGTTTACCGGTTCTGGGCACAATGCGGAAACCGACCGATCAGGAATTCCATCCGGGAGTCGACTTCGACGTAGAGATGTCAACGGCTGGGACGAGATCAACTCGCAAAATTTTGGAAGCGGCAGGAATGCCGTTCGCCAGACTCGACTTGACCCACTGAGCGGGACCCTCGACGAAAGTAAATTATTCAAATTTCCGTCCCGGAGCGGAAAGCTTCGGCGGGGAGCGAGCTTAATTAACAGGTCACAGGTACGGACAGTACCAAATTAAACTCATCTCTTTTGGAATGAATTCCCAAACTTCGGTGTCAGACCTGACAGCAGGTTATTTACCACACATGGAATTATCTTCATTCGAGTTGTCGGTACCGAGAGTACTACCACCACCAAATGGAATACCGCGCCGCTGCTAATTGAAGCTTCTTGCTTGGAGACTTTGCATTTTTGAAAATCTCGATTGGTTTGGAGAGATTTCTCTGTAAAGACAAGAAACTGAGTCAATAATGGCGCACGAACGGTCATAAAATTTAACGGCCTCGCTATTTGAAAGTAAGTACTTCTATTATGGCATTTATCTTGACACCATCAGTGTCATAAAAGAAGCGCTTTAAACATCCGTCCATAAATTAATTTAAGCGATAAATACGGGAACGTAAATTAATAAGTGTCGTATGGTGCGGACGCTTAAGTGGTTAAATTGATTGTGTCCAACAAGAGGTCATCCGCTCGCATGTTTGAACCTTAACCTGTGATTTCAAGCAGTTCCTCGTGCAGAAAACGCCCCGACACGCCGTCTGTTCTTCTTTTCCCTAATTGAACACATGGCGTCGGTGTCGGATTTCTTGTGCTCGTGCCAGTTTCACAACCGATTGCTTTAATTACTTCGATCGACCGGGATTACTCTCCGACCGATCGGGCGAGTACTTTTCCACCGAAAATTGCATCAGTCGAGAAAATGCCCATGTCGTTCATGAGCGGAATGGCGAGCGTGTGGCCTTAATAAATTTTTATCTGCCATTTTAGTGCCGCCTCCAGATAGAGGAGTCGTTGTGCGTCGACGACACAAATCGCGGAAAATTAAATGCTAAGAGTGAAATACGAATTTCCTGTTTACGCATTCCGCCTTCTTTTCGGTTGCTCAATTTTTCCATCATCTGGTCCAGGTTTTGCACTATTCCGTCGTGCACGTGCACATTGTTGGAGCTGGAATCCTGGCCGTCGTGCATCCAACCGCTCTGTGCCATGTTGGAACAGGAGCTCGGCTCGGAATTACAACATCGAGGAATTTGGTTCATGACACACTTCATCTTTATAAATGAGCGTACACGAGGCGAATGATAATAAATTTCATGTAATTTTATGCACGCTCGGCGCGGAATAATTCCACCATTGCGATAATGGCAAAAGGCAAAAATTTCGACGGGACAGGAGCGACAACCGAGAGACGGGAGTTGTCGTTGCGACAAGTGTATCGTCGCTAATTACGCGAGCCGGAGCAAGTTGTTGCCCCATGGTCTGTTCCATTCACCGAACGCCATAAATCTCTCCCTCTGCAACGTGCATTTGCGTAATTTACGCAAGAATCCAAAGCGGATTACGGGGGATAAATTAAACCATTATGGACGTGTTCGAGGGCTTGGCGGTAATCCTGCAGGGGCGCTGGTGGTTTTGCACTTTGAGATGGCGTACGATAATTCGCAGGGTCTTGGACAAACATGGTTGCCCGGGGACCATACGTTCGGTATTGCCGAGGGGTTGAAGAAATAATAATAAATCTTGCGTAATCTTGAGTAATATGAATGTAAACAACGTGTTTCCGAAACGCGGAAACAGTAGTGGGCCAGATGCGGACTCCTGGGGTGCGCAACCACTCCACGAGAAGCGATGTGATTGAATTTTGTTTTTTGTTGCAGTGCAAAACCCCCGAGGACGGCTCCGCGCCTCTAGGATGGCCCCTGTGCCTGGGTCCTTCCGGTGTAGCGATCCACCTGGGCCCTCTCGACCCGTCCGCGGTGAGGAACAGCGACTGCTACTTGTGCGTTAGGAGTCGCAGCGCCCCCGGCCTCGAGCTGGCCCTGATCTGGCGTCAACATTCCCTGATCCGCTGCCACACCGTAGCCGAATTCAAGGATCCGCTCGCCAATCTGGACGACATAATGTGTTCGAACCTGCGTTCCGTCGCCGACTTGGAGCTGACCTCCTACGACGACTACGACGGCGCCGAGCTGCCCGAGTTGCTCCAGAACCTGCTGGTGTCGGTCGAGCGCGCCATCGAGAGGGTGCCCCTCGACGATCTGACTTTTCCTTGTCCCCAGTGTCTTCAGTATTTGCCTTTGGACAGGCGGGAAGACGATGTGATGTCTTGTGCCTGTCAGTGTTCGTGTAGGTTGCCAGACAGTCCCGTCCTCAAGAGGGACTCCTCCATACAAACTAGTCCGATGTTCGAGTTCGCCGGTTCGATACCGCACATCGACAGCGACGACGAGGACGACAAGGACTCCGTCAAGAGCGGTAAGTCCAAAACGAATCGGAATCCACGGTTTCGGCATCGAATAACCTGCGACACCTGGAGGTGTCAGCAACCGCCAATTAATTATTTCGATTGGTCCTCGATGTTGTTAACGTTCTTGATTATTTATTGACAAACCGCAAGGATTACGTAACTGATCAGATTAATCGGGAATAAATGGAAATCTCGCCGCGTAAAGACATGCAAATCTTACTCTGTAATGCAAGCAAACACCCCAAAGCCACGATAACGGGTCGCGTCATAAATATGCATCTGGCTCTAATTGACATCTAATTATAATATGGAAACAAAGTCGGTGTAAAATGCAATTTCTCGTTGCAAAAAGTTCATCAAGACGAGAACCGCCTCGGCGCGAGTCGTTTCGGTACTGGAAGATGCAAAAACGTCCATCGAAGACCTCACCGCACGTGTGGTCCCGGGTTCATCAACATTCAAGTGCGTCCCTCGTCGAGATTAAAAGCAGAATCTCGCGTACACGTCAAAATCGAGATTATTTAGGTCGCCGATGCGACCAGCACGCTCCTATTTATTATGAATAATCACATAGGAAGCCGCGAGGATGGTATGCGAACAATGATTAATGTTTCCCCGAGGTAATCACAGCCGCCTACGCCGAAACGCCAGGATAAACACTCGTTGCAGCCGAATGACATCTATTTGTCAATTCGTTAATTTGCATAGATGAGAGCCGCTCTTAACTACCGACCGACAGCTCAATAATTCCCATGATGGAGGAGCTTGCCAAGCTTTCCGCCTCGTGTGCCACTTGGAAACGTTTTTTGCACGGCATTCGTGTTCTGGGTCGCTGCTGTTCTCACCTCGTTCTGCTGCTGATGGAAAAATTGCCGGAATCCTTCCGACGACCGTCGGGGTTTGCTAATCGAGTTAGCTGCCGGTGTTACCGGCCGCGAAACTCTGTTTGCGTCGACGAGTCGATTTTGGGCGAAGACCACAAGGCAAGGTAGATCCAGAAAACGCAGAAAGAGCGTCGAACCAAGACCAAGAGCGCACTAGATACAGATCTAGTGGACACAGGTCCAGATCAAGAGGAACGAGACCAAAAGCCACTAGTGCCAGCATTCTTAAGTGAGTTGGAACAGGTCTTGTAGGAATATCTAATTTATGGATCTCAGGAAGACCACTTGGACGCAAAAAAGTGGCGAACAATCAAGAATCACAAGAGAACGAGTTTGCGTTCATTTCCTTCCTCCGAGGAAGATGTTGTCCATTGTTGATCCCCTCAGTAATTTGACCGGACCTATTCGCTGTTGGTTTGTTTCGGGTCGGTGCAGCGAATCGCCGCGATCTTCTCTTCGGACGATCGCGATCGCAAAGAGAGATACTGGTGATAATTTGATAAGAGTTGGTAATTGGTTTCGGCCGCAAGTGCGGAGCAACACGTCACGATAACTATAATTTAACATTCAATTATGGCACAACTGGTACCATCTCGCACCGTCCGCATCTGTCCGGATTTGTCGGTGGCCGCACCCGCACGAAAGTCGTCGTTTCCGGAGTTTTTTCCCCTATTCGCGATCGCGAAAGCCGCGATACAAGTACGCGATCTTCCGCAGAGGCGCGTGCATCACCAAATACGGCCGTTCGGTCGTGAAGCGGGGCAAAAATCGGACGAACGCGATTATTTGTTTGGCCGTGGGGCGTTCGTGGGTCCGTTTGGTTTGCGCTTTTGCACCGGAGCGCCTTTTACCTCGCTCCGGAAAACGAGCGCGGAAAAATTCCGACCGTGGGAAGCGGCCCGAACGGAGTAACGGTGACGGTTGCCCAACAGGGCCGCCCACCTCCGCCGTCGGTGCAACCTGCTGCACATCCCGAGTGCCGGCGCGACCAGCACACCTCGGTCGTTGGCACATTTTTCATTCATAACGCCGCAGTAGCGAAAGTAATTCATACGAGAGAGCCCACTCGCGTTGCATTGTACCGGTGAACAGTTAGACCGGTGGGCAGGAGTCGTGCATGCATATGCATACGTTCTACGATATACTCTGGGGCCGCGCGTTGGCGTCCTCTTCGCCTCGCACATTCATTAACATTATACAATTTGTATATTTTTATCGGTCTGTCATGTATTTGGGACGCGCGTTCACCCGTCGCGGCTAATAAATCGCAATTAGGCGAGTTCGGGCGACGCAAATTGCCCGATATCGACGGCTGGGATTGTTTGCCGTCATAACACGGTGATTTAGTGGAGCGGAGCGTGAAGGGAGGCGATTGAACGTTCGCCGACGCGGAAAAAGAGGACCTGCGGTGGACCCGTGAGGGACGCCCGACAGAGCACGCTTCCCTAAAAAAAGGATCTGATTGCGCAACACGCGTGATCATGTTGGAGGAAGCGCCGGGAACGACACTCTAAATCTCGTCGGTGTCTGTTGTGGCAAGCACCAGGTTCTAGTCGAGATCTTAAGATGTTTGGGCCGTGGGCAATAATTATCTCCGAGGAGCTCTTAAATCTATATCGGAATTAGCTGCAGGAAGGTACCAATTGAGAGGTTGATGGTATTAATTGATTCGAGTCGGAATGGAAGGATGATTTTTATCGATAATATATGGATGATTTCTTATTTGGAATCTCATTAACTTGGTCAATTTGTAAAGGGAACAATTAGGACGTGACAAAGCGTTATTTGAGTTTCGAAGAAGTGGCGTAAATTATTGTTGCTTGCGGAGGTAATATGTTAAGTTAACCGAGTCCCGTTTAGAGGATGACAAACGCTCCGAGGCATGTAGATATTGCCAAGGAAGATACAAAGAGAGTACCAAGAGAAGAATGAGAAATTGTAATTTGTCTTGGACTTTTTTTTTTCATTTTCGCAAAGCCCAATAGAATAAGTAACATCTACTAAACTGAGGTGAATGGAAATTTTAGTATCTCAAATTTTCTTGGAATCGTGAACCAATGAAGAAACATCGTCATGATGAAAAATAACGAACCACAATTTACAGCCAACAAGAAACGATAAAAGAAAGCCAATGTTGAATTTTCAACACTGGAAAAGAAGAAAAATGTTTGCAAAACGACGATTGTCTTATTGAGTTTGAGGCTTAACATTAAGATAAGAATCTTAAAGGCACAACCTTTAGACCATTTGGCTTCATAAGATCTCAAAACCTAAACAACAAAAAAGAAAAAAAAGGTGTATTTTTTTTTTTATCCTGTTTATTATGAAGTCATAATAAGGCCGATTTTGAATATACATATAATGAGGTCTATAAAACACTAGTGGACTTATGAAACCATAAAATTAAACAGTTTAGAGAGAATTGAACAGTTTATTGAACATCAAAAAATGTAATACATACATACATACATAAAATTAGAATTAAAATTACAACAACTCTTTTTTTTTGGCGTTAAAGAAGTAACCCAACCAACAGCATGTCTTCGCTTATCCCAGAAACATCATTTTCTTATTTCCAGTTATTGAAGTCATTTCTAGATTTCTTCGGTAGCAAACTCAATGTGACTTCTTCAACATCTTTTGGTGTTGGATTAAACTACAGGGTTATTCACCGTAGAGTTCCAGCGAAAATTTAATGTTATGCAACACAAAATACCAAAAGCTCAGATTGCAAGATACCATGTTTAACGTTTTTGTTCTCTATGTAAGGTTATAAGAATAATTTTATAGTCTGACATTATAAAATAATTCGTACGTTTTACACGATTTTATCATGTATAAAAACGATGAAAAAACAGACATGATTCTCCTTTTTAGTGAGTGAAGTAAAAATGCTGTTCAACCTGCACATGTTTAATGTCAAAGATATCCAATAGGCCTGCCTATTTGTAACGCTTTTGACTAACGTTGATTTCATCCAATATTTCTTCGTGTAACTTTACATAGAGAAAAAAATGTCATTTTGACTTTTAAATGGAACTGTTTTGATTTCTTATTTGTAAAATGTTAAACATGGTATCTAGCAATCTGAGCTTTTAGTATGTTGTGTTGCATAACATTAAATTTTCGCGGGAATATACGGTGAATATCCCTGTATGTATTACACTCGTGCTTCAACAGCAAGCTCTCGTGGCTAAACATTTCTTTCGTGACTTATTTGCCTTATAAAACACTTGTATAATAAATAGCTATTTGTCATCTCAAAAATAATACACCAGTTCAGTTAAAAACGTTGCAAATGAACCCAAGAAAATGAAATCTTTTTTGAATCTACATGTATCTCGTACAAGAGAGAATTATTTGAGAATTTATTAAGAATTTATTTATGTGAGAATTAAAGATATCAACAATACCTACTTATTTTTGCTTTGCAAAACACAATAGTACCTTTCACAAGCGTCAAGGGGGTAGCAATGCGAAACGTACATAGATAAACAGCTCGATTACTCCGTGGAGATTTGAACTGCGTCTCGTGATCTTCAATGTATTCATAGTTTTACAACTGAGTCCCCAATCTCCCCTGATATTTTTTTAATTCTCGCGACTACAGCCTAAAAATTTTTGTTGATTCCATTCCGTAATACGTCCTTTCTTTTGCAAGTCGACAGAAACTCACAGATTTGAAAGAAAATTAAAACGAGCCGAGCATTCGGTCGTGTTTGTGTTGCATTCGATTGGATTATTTCACCAGCGCGGCCATCGGTGTCGTAGTCGAGTGCAAATATCCGCATCAGCTCCACTTCTCTATGGACAAACCTCTAAGAGCAAAGATAATATTTGCGTCGATTTTCATCGTCGGCCCGTCCCCTCGCAGCCTGCGGCCTTCTCTCAGGAAACGGGCGATTCCTGAACCGATACTTCATCTCACGCTAACTTTCGATTTCACCGGTTCCGGTGTGGAAAAAAGCGCTTCTGCGTCGAACGTCGTGAACAAACATCGAAAGCTCGTCGGGGCCCCATTAACAACAACAGTGCCAACAACGCCAATTTGTGCTTTCCCGCCGTCCACCGTCACAACTCCTGGAGAGTCTCGCTCCAAATCGACGTATAGTATTCAGATGAATCTCGACGGGTCGCGGAGAATGAGAGAACGGCCGTTTGGAATAATCTTCCTGTCATGATGAAGTGCAATCACGTTCGACGATATAATTAAAGATTTTCTCGCAGCGTGTGGGACGTCCCGGACCGCGGAATTTACGGTTTCACTTGTGCCGTAATGTTTATGTATGACCGTTGCACGCCGGTGTGCTGTTCCACTCCGGATTTGATGCAATTAAATTAACAAATCAAACCCACGTGAGCGCCTTTCGACCCGATCCGCTTAATAAAATCGATGTTTATTGAATATTGGACGCGTGAACATGTCGAACTGGTAACGGGATCCGTCGTGGATGGTCGTGGTCATTGATCAAGAACACCAGCGGGAGCACCACGCTCTCGGTATTCGCTCCTTTCGCGTCATAATAAGCGAAATCGATCGAATTGTGGGGGCCGCGTGACCGCTCCGTCCCACATCAATAAACAAACTTTTGTTGTTCCATCTTGGACCAGCACCGTCTTGTCGCGATCGTAAACGGACGCGTAACGCCTCCAACCTGAAGCAAATTAATCCGCCGAAGAACGCGACTGCTGGATTTTTATTCGCACCTCGGATCTAATCGATTAGCGCGACATTCTCTTCTGCGCGCGGCAAATTCGTCGAGTTAGAGCTTTATTAAACCGCAATGAATGGAAGTGATGGGATTTTTATTGAGCGTGCAGGCAGGTCCAGGTAGGCCGTAAATTCTCGAATAAAAATCCTCCGTGAGCTTTTACGGTCTCGTTGAACCCGTACGCGGTGGACGACGCCGACACTTCCTGACGATCCAGTTTCGCTCACCAACAACACAATTCCAGCGTAAACGGTAGAAATGACAGTCGACCTCCGGGTCTGAACCTGCAATTATTCCTTTATCCCAGCACTCTCTTGTGTACGTTCACCGGTGAATTTTTTCCATCGCCGGACGTAAATTATTAGTGAGCGTATAAAGTTTCAGCATCGAGATGAGTAAATTACACTTAACACCTTCACTTATGCTGTCGTATTTAATATTTGACAGGTGCATTCGCACGCAAACCTCCGGATAAGCGTTGATTAATCCCGTAAATGTAATAATAATCGCGGACGCGAAAGAATGAACACGCGAAAACATGCAATTGTGCAATTAGCGGATTGCTCCCACCGCGGACGCGATTTCCGCGGACACTCTCGCGGTCGTCCTTCCGGAGTTTTCCGCGACTCGGTGGTCCGGCGAAATTTAGTGTCATGCCATAAATCATCGCATCATAGAGGAGGAGTCGTCGTCGTCGTGAATGTCGGCCATAACTGTACCCGTCCAAATACGGCGGGACTGCTGCATCTGTTAATCTCTTGCCCCCGGACCGGCGGTCATTTAATCAAATTAAAATCCGCCGTAAAAGTTCAATTAAAATGATTTACGCGCGTGTGCGGGTTTTAACAACAATCTTCACCAACAACAGCAACAATAAAGTTAAAAGAGTGGCCGCGCGGTGCGAAGATTTATGTCGACGTGATGTTTGCGCAACGGGAATGAATTATTCATGCGGTCATATAGATATTATTGATTGTCCGTCCGTTTTCGCGTTGACGAGGTGCACCCGGACATTTGCGCGCAAAAACCAAACATTTATTCAATCGAAATCCTAAGAAAACACGGCACAATGGTCGCCGCGGCTGCACCCAACGTGGGAACCGGACGGTGGGTTCGGCAGCGATTGTTCGGGGGCACCAGACTCTGCGGCGGTGACATGTCGGCGGCGAAACAAGCGCAGAATCGAATAATAATAACAATCCATCGGTCGGTGATTTATTTTTCCCGAGTCTTTGTCCGGAGAGGAGGCGCTCAAGGGTCAACCGGGGGACCGGCGTTGTTTCGCGGTCCGATTCTGGAACGAGCTGCAACAACACACCCTGGCCCACTTTGTTTCTTTTCAATTGAATCTTTAATCGAGTTACGAAAGCAATTAATGTCGCAATGAATCACGCACGCAGGCCATTGTGATGTGCGCGCTTATTAAATAATATGTAATTCTTCGGTCCTGGCCCTCTGTTCGACGTCAATCATAACTAAAACGCAGCTGTTTAATTTACGATTGATTGAGTCACCGTGTGTAAACACTCCACTTATTTGTTTTACATAACGGACTACCTCCGGAACGTCGATGACTTGTTGCGAGTAAAAGTCCGAATCGACGGCAACAATAAAACGATAAATCATGATCTGTTTGTTTATGAAAGTGTCGAGAGAAGAAACTCGGATTGGGAAAAAACTCATCTAGGAAGTTGAGTAGTGAACGTTTTGTTCTGTTTGTTGCAGGATCTTCGAGTCGAAAGGTGGAGATCGCGCGCCCCAAAAGGATAACGGATCTGCCCGAGAAGCTTCTCATGTCCGGAATCAATTTGCCAGGTAATTTAGACGTTAATTCGGAACTGGTCGTGTGTGTTTCTCGTGGGACGTACCGTTGGGACATAACTCACAAAAAAACCACGCCAATTACTCGGCCATTGCTGGGAATAAAAGTGAATTGCACCTGCGGAATTTCTCTTTCGGAGGTCGGGTGTTGGTGTGGACCACACACTCGATCGGTAATCGGTGCTCGCGTAAACTGGTGGTTTTATGGGTTGGATGGGTGTACCCGATGGTTGCGTGGAGTATCGCAGAAAGTGGTTCGCCTACGGGTTTTCCGGTGGGTCGAGTGGAATTTTGCGTTTACCGAGAACAATCCACGGCGAAGAACAAAATTTTGCACGATTTTGGTTATGCCCTCAAGTTCTATCTTCATCATGGACGATTAAACCCACAAAGATTCCTTCGAGATCGAAGGAAAGCAATATTTTCTAGTACAACTAGATAAAAGCTTAGATACAACTTAAAATGGAAGAAGTAGCATAAAAAATGCCACAGAGATACGAGTACTTTTATAGAAATGTATAAAGATCACGGTAGTGTTATAAAACTAGAAAAACAGAAAAACAAACAAAAAGTAAACAAAGGGCTCAGGCAGGGATGCTATTCAGAATCTTTCTAGAAGAAATTCTCAAAGGCTGAAGAAGAAATGCCAACAAATGGGTATAAAAACTGATGAATTCATTCGCCGACGACCAAGTAGTAAATGCTGGAGATGAATCAAAATAGAACATGTAAGAAATGCAGAAATCAGAAGATGAATGGATGGTTTTGTGAGACCATCAAAGAAAATGAAAAAAAAACACTAATAATATGGTACGGAGGATGAAAAATCAAAGATGGCCAGAAAATCACAAAGAAGAAGAAAAAGAGGACGAGCAGAACAAACGTGGATAACAGCTGAAACAAGATATGAGTAAGAGAAATATAAGGGAAGAAGAGGAGGACTGGCAAGATAGAAGAAAAGAATAGTACATTATTCTCAACGAGCGTATAATGGTGGCAATTATTCAAAAGGATGAAAACTCCAACACGAGCCGTAGGCGAGTGGTGGAATCGTTCGAGTGAATAATAGCCATGATACGCGAGTTGAAGACTATACCAAGAAAAAGCAATCTTTGAAAATTGAATTTACATAATTGACGATCTGTCGGTGATAGAATGAAAATATCACTGGGTATGGAATTGATATGATTCTTTCATTGAATATCCAACAAGAATGCGTTCATTCTTTAATAGTCGTGGATTAATAGTTATTTAGATTAGAATGCGGGAGGTGAATTTTCGGGCACGACAACTAAGTTTCAGGTACGATGGCGCAGCCGAGTGCCTGATTAGTTGGAGCGCCGAAAAATACCTCCCGTATATGTTTATAAAAACATCGTCTAAAATGACGAAGTGTAGTGATCCAATTTGATCTCTTTTGTTTGTGGACATGTCCAAATTTTTTGCATCCCAAAATATGCATTTGTTTATTTTTTACCCACCCACACCTCAGCATCTTTTAGTTTGAAAAAGGATTGCCAAGACACGCTAGTTGGCTTTTATCACAAGTGGTAAAAATCCAAGCGCAGCTCGCTTCTCCGGACAAACTGATGGCGGCGAGGTAAAAATGGTCTTTTCATTCTGTCACGTAGAGCTGGCAGCGTCTTCCGCGAAGTGCAGCTCTCCCGTAATGCGATTCCAGCACTCATTTTAAACAGCCCGGCAGGTGGTAGAGTCGGTTTCCGCGTGGGATACCCGAAGAGCCGTCATCTGGACCCGTCGCGGGTGGGTTACCTCCGTTGCAGGAAACGTTCGTCATCTCCGAACCCATCGATTCGCTAACCCCGTTGTCCGCGGTGTCGAAACGACCCCCCGTGGAGCGCTCGGCCGAATCGTGTCTCTTCGGTGCGACTCAATAATATCTAGGCCGATCGGTTCACAGTTATGCCCCTGCCTGTACACCCATCACGATGAAAAATCGTCGGCACATGCATGAAACGAACGCGCCGACGATCAAAGACCCAGCATCCGGTCAATTGGTCATGGGTGCGGGTGAACTCTGACATGGCGCCGCTTCCGCATAGCGGTCATCACTGCCGTTCCGCACCATCCCCGTAGAACTGGGTCGAATTTGTCATGTGCGGCGTGCTCGAGTCGTCAGAAAGCGCGAGGAGATCTCTCAATTATGGGGCCGGAACACCTGACCTGCGTCCATCATATGGGACAGTATCGTAATTGATTGAAAGTAAGTTTGCGAAAGTAAACAACTTAACAATGCCATCACGATCCGAAGGGCGTGACGCACGAGCATATCCAATCCTCATAATTGATTTCAAAATGGCACTGCCTTTCCGGCTTCGCCATCGACGCCGCAGCTGAATGCTCGTCGTCAAGTTGAGCAACAATATTTGACATTTCGCTGGGACGCGGCACCAATTAGATCTTTCCACTTCTCGCGGGAGGGAAGCTGGTCGTCCCACAAGGGTCCGATCTTGTCCCGTTTCCTTTCACCGTTGATTTTTTCTCCCCTCGGCCATTTTTCCCTCGACGATTCAGCGTTATGCAGATGAAGTAAAAGCTTGCTGCATTGTTGTTGGTCGGCCAGATCGTCGATCGCCTTTTATTAACTCATTGAACCAGTTTAAGGCCGTGCACGGACTACGTGATTTTCCCATTTCCTAATCGCCAACTCTTTGTGTGCGCAAGTGTACGACTGCCGCCCCCGCTCGCCGTGCATTCGTTTCTAATTGAGAGCAACAGGAATTAGCGGTGCTAATTGCCGCCTTTATCGGAAACGCATTGTGTTCGTTGCACGCTGTTTCGCGATAGAACAAGACATTGTGTTCCTTCCTTCGCGATTTTTTTCAGAGCCGACAACACGTCCCATTTTCAAATCTGTACACGACACTCTCGCCTCAAAACTCTTGTACAGTTACTTTAACAGTACCGAGATTCGCTAAACCATATCGCCGCCATGTCGACTCTTCGATTAGTCGCAACACTCCAAGAGTACAGTTTCGGTGGTGATAAACGGAAGGATTAACTAGTACTCGAGTGAGTACTACTGGAAGGGTCAAAGGGAAAGCGATCCAAGTAATCTTGTACCAACAACGAGAGGTCATGATCTGTTTTCCATCCCCACCTCCATCATTTTAGATCTTTTTGATTTCTTCTATGGTTGCGGCTTCGTTGCAGTTCGAATTTTTGTAATTTGCTCAACTGAGCAAAAAACTCCACCCTTCTCACTTCTAGATTGGCTCAGATGGCACCGCTGCACGGAGATCTCTTCGGGTTGCTTTGCTCGTTGTATTGTCTTCGTTCCTCGCCTCAATTACCAGCACTTATTGGCACCAGAACCACTCGGCATTGCTGGCAAGTGAAAACGGAGCCATTACGACGTTGCTGCGGGTAATAAATCACGGGAATCTTGAAAATCTATAATCTCGCGATGTAAAAATGTCCACTTATTGCCGGCAGCGTCTTGACATGCGACAATCTCTCGATATCGATGTGCATGTGTGGTGTGCACGGGCTGTTTGACTTTTCTCACGGCCTGCATGTGCGGTGCCTGACCTGCGCGACTGATTACCATAGATCAATCTGCGACTCCCGGTGCTCCCCATCGTCCCCGTGTCCCACTCGAAAAATCAATCTCTGGAGCGATTATTGATTGTTTTTCATTAGAGTTTTATGGCACGTTCGACTAATGAACCTATTGTCTACGAAGACTGGAATCTTCGACGATCGGCCATTAGCGGTGTACTCCTGACCCAGCTATGAATATGGAATGTACGACAGGCACAGATCCGAGGAAAAAGTTGTGGGAATCTAAAAGTGCCACGAGGAAGGTCCACTTTGACCAGAGATCGGAAGAATCGATCGACCACGAGGGGGACCGGCGTCGTAACTTTCAAGTGCGGTCATGCCGTCACCCACACCGATCCGCACAAAATCTTCGCAAGTCTTTGAGAAAGTGTAAAACTTTTTCAAGAGATTTGGCGAAAATTTTAACAAAAAATTAATACTGTTATAAAAAAAAGTTCGTATGACATGAATATTGATTAGTAAAATTAAAATAGGACTGGACAAAAATCTTTAAGTATTTATTAAAGAAATAATATTTTGTATTATACCGTTTCGATTTTATAACTGTTGTACATCTCTCTTCAACATTGATTTCGTTAAATTGTCGATATAGGGAGGCTGCAATGTCCTCCGAGTTTATTCAAGGCTTCAAAGAGATCATTTATATACATTTTACCTCTAATTTTCAGTTGGGTTCAGATCGGGAGACTACGAAAACCAATGCATAACTTTCTTTAATCTTTTCTTTGCTAAACCTATCTTCGACAACTTTAGAAATACGCTTGGGATCATCATCTTATTGAAATTCTTCAGTTACCTAACAGCATCACTTCATCAACGTATGACACTAGACAGTTTTTTAAAGTGTGTCTAAATAAATGCAACGATTTATTTTGCCCTGAATTCGAAGAAGTGAAGAAAAAAAGCATCCGATGTCATCATCAAATGTATTTTTTTTTTAACTTTCTGCCCAAAGATCTTCTGACATCATGTGCACCATCACTTTTAAACAAACTAAACTTGGATTCGTCACTATAAACCACTTTTTACACTAGTGCTTTAACTACCATTACGACTCTTTGTGAAATATAGAACATTACAGTATGAAAGTAAAGTGTTTGTTTAACAATAAATTCAGTGCCATAATTTCGCAAATCAAATGTTACTTACATAGGGGCCAAAAATTTAATTAAAAAATAACAGTTGCTGTTATTATGACCACTACTGTAGATTTATTTTTCCAACTATAACATAGGGGATTACTGTCAACAACATTACTAGGTTATTAGAAAAGTTTTGATGAAAATGTATGCCATAAAAAATTGTTGTACGAATTAGGAATAATTGGATGAAAAGGAAATATGTAGTGAAAAAAATCTGCAAAAATACAAAAATTCCCTTATCGTTGAAAACAATTCGCCGATAAAATTGTCTTCAAGTGCATTTCTAGTAAACTTTCGATCTAATCACGGCCATTATCAGCTTCTATCTCCCATCCGCCAAGAAGTGGATAGATAAGATGAACGTAATTTTTTTTTCTGCAGTAATTTAGATAAAAGTATTTACCGATGTTGATAAAGGGATTTATGAGGACAACAGTTCGTGTAGGAGAGAATTACGAAAACTATTAAATAATCTGCTTCGGTCCTACTGTTTACTGCCGAGGAGAGTTCATTGTTCCCATTTTATCGAAGAACTCCGTAAAATTTTATACACCTTAATATTATAATTTTATTATTCCGACTTTTATTGCCTCTCCATTTTGATGTTTTTATTCACATTTATTTACATTCTTAAATTGGACTTTCAACCAATTAGGTACGGCCAACAACTCTTAAAAATATTACCAACTGAATTTTTTATACATATTTTTCAATTTTGAAAAAAAAAAAACGTCTTGATACTACTGCAACTAAAATTGTGTTTGTAAAGACTAAAAAAAATTAAAAACCTAGATTCGGTTGGTTTCTTTGTGCGTTCCCAAGGCTTCGACTCTCAAATGTTAAAAAAGATATGAATTTGCAAATCAAAATTGTCAATTTTGGTTGCGCATTTTTAGAAAAAAAATTGTCCGCTCGAAACAATTGAATGTTTCCGCTGTTGTCTTTGACGCATCGGGATCGATTTTTTTCTCTTTGCCAGATCATCTCACATCAAAATCCTCGGATCCAGTGTTTCCAGCTTTGTTGCGATCGGCATTATTAAAACTGCAGAGAATGCAACGGAGCCTTTGACACTTAATCACAAGCAAATGATCGTGGAAGCAATACATTACGCACTATACGAGGCAGAAACAAATTAACAACGAGGAAACAATAGCCAATGGCCATGAATCTTAATCTGCGGCTGGAAAGATTGCCTTTTCTCGGTCACCGAATGTGGGTTTGTGCTGTCGCCGCATTCCCCCGCGGGTTAAAGGGGACCGATGACCATTGTTCGTTCGACTGTCACGTGGGGTCACCGCGAAAAATTCGCGAACGCACCGCGTACACTTCGCGATTGTCGCATCAGCCAACAATTCGAGTAGTTCCGTTGGAATGCGACTTACGCCGACTGTGATTAATTTCTTACACTTGATGTCACGTGACCCGTTGCACCGCTCCACCTGTTTAATTGGTTTAATCGCGAGTGGAGTTGAACGGCACGCGATAGGGGGCGCTAATTTATACGAGCGAAACTAGAAGGGTCCGCGAGTGGAACCTTGAGGCGCTCCCAATCTGTCTCGGTGCGTAGGGGGAGCTGGCCAAAAGCGGTTCCGCGGTTCACGATCTGTCGAATCGCCACACGTAAAATGCGCACTTTACAACCGTCGCTTTTAGAAAGCTATGGAAATGAGAAAACGTCTTCGTCGTCGGATGTTAATGACGGTAACGGCTCTGCCGGTGATTTACCAATCTTCTAATAGATGCTTCTAATGAAGTCGTCTGGATAATCACGTGTACGGCTCGTCTGGCTTATTACACACTCAATTAGATTCACACTGAGCGAACAGTTGTCATATTACCATAATATTCAAATTCGTGTCGTGGTGCAACTCGCTGAAGTCTTTATCGGTGCGGTCACGGCTTTGTCTCCACGAAAACGAGGCGAAAAGACGGGAAAAAACGACGAAGGCTTGTGGCGAGCCGAAGGCGGTCTCTATTCATTACTGATTAATGAATGAAAGCTACGTCCGACATGTTTAGTGCTCGGTTTGATAGTTTTTCTTTTGGTTGCAGGCACCGCGGACAACGACGGAAGACCGATCGTCCTCTGTTATGCAGAGTGCGTCGCCAGAGCTGGTCTCAACAAGTACGAGATCGCCAAGTTGCTCTTGTACTACTCATCGATACCTACGTAAGTCGAGAAAAGTGCACCAACCAAGTCTTTCATTATTCAGTGGAGACGCTTCTTCGACCTCTTTAGTCGTTTTCGTTTTCTTCCTCGGTACCAAAGTAAATTTCAGATTTATAGAAGGCTACGAAGACCAACATCATGCCCAAACAAGTCGTGCACTTTTCATAATTTTGGCCCAAAACATTTTCGAACAAGAGAGCGTCATTTTTGTTGTAATAAAAATTTCCTCCCTCCAACAATGTTCTGATTTTTTCCCTGTTTTTGTTCATACATAGTTCGTCGTGATATTGCGTAAGACCTGGTTTTCGCCCAAGGGCCTTATCCACTCAATATTTGACAATACATCCGTGTCGTTAGTATACGTTAAATTAGACAATCTCTCAGCTACGATAACTCTCGTACGGTAACATCTGTCAGAAATCAAGAGCATCAAAGATATTCACTGACTCACCAGGGGGTTTCCTCCCCCCTAACTCGATCATAACGACGGGCTCCAACCACGGACGTCGTCTTCAGCGCGCTACATTCCGGGGTTGCGTTGCATGTTCTGTAATAGCCCCAGTGTGCAGATTGGGCTGCACAGCGTGAGAGCGCGATAACTCCCGTCCTCAGTACCTGGGACCCGGGATTACCTCATAACCGTGTGCCAGCAACGTATAATCGGTGCATTTGTTTGCCACCACCAGCCGTCCCTACAGGACGCGCCCGGTCAACGGCCCAGCCGTGTCATGAGCCAAAGGTGTCCCACCCGAACCTGGTTCGGTGCTCAGGAATTATACCACGATATCTGCCAGAGATTTTACACATTGAGGTACTGATTTCATAGGCCAGGTTGCCCAAACCTGCGATCATGACCCAGTTACAGCATCACAAGCCTAATTCACTGCACCACTCCCGGGGCCACACCTGCCCCCACTGTCCGCCCTGTGTTAAAAATCACCCCCGAGTCAAGGACCTTTTCGAACATATGTTTGAGTGAAAGAGGTAGTTTTTCTGTTGCGTTTTTAAAATTCGCTTACAGTTGTTTGTCTTGATACCCTAATTCTTTTTTTTCAATTTCGTATTTGTCATTTGGCCATCATCTATGTGACTGCACACGAGTAAATGCGAATTTTAAATAAATCTCCGCTTTTTCGACGGTTCATTTGAATTCACACCGATACGGATACGTCTAAAAACGGCCAAGGCGAACATACCGAAGGCCGCCGATCGAAAAATCACGTTTGACGTCACTTCCGCCTAAACCTACACCCGTTATCCCACGATAAGCGCAACAGGTCAGTAATGTCGATCCGTTGACCCCTTTCGATTAAATTTTTTACACCATCATCCGCAAACAAGTCCGGAGATTAGCGCGAGCTCGCGCGCGGCGACGACGTAACGGATTGAAATTCATCGATGAGCAGCGAACGGTCCTTTTTAAAAGCCGTCGTCGAAGATATGGAACGACAGATAACGAACGAACACGGTTCCATGTTCGCGTTTACAAGCGTGTAATTGCAATTTTGTTGTTCTTATCAGTTGCGTGCGAACGGCGTACGGACGTACACAGGTGAAGAAGTCGAAGACTACTTCGCTCGGTAATCTAGCAATTATGGCAAATCTATGCCTGTGCCATTATATTTATTGACGATTATAGAGGATTCGTGTAATGGCGATTTAACTAGCCGTTAACGAGGCGATATCGACGCTTCGCCGTTGGAATTCCTACATTTTTACCATTTTCTTCTGAACGTCAACAGACCACATCGTACCCACAATGTTCCTTCCTTGGTATTCACCAAAGACAAGCATCTCTCGTGCAAACCTTTTGCAAATGGTTTTCCAAAAATCACAATTGTGGACCAGATAGAACCTTCTTCTCTGGTCTTTGACTTTTTTTTCTTTCCTCTTGATTCTTTGACATTTCCTCTCTTTTTTCCGTAATTCCAAGAAGTCTGCTGAAAGTCCGACGAAAACCTACAACTCCACTGACATCTGACCCGAACGGACCTGACCTCGCTTTTTTTAAATATCGAATGCTAGAATGCATTAATTGCGTCTTGGGACAGCGTGATTTAAGACGGCAGAACGACGTAATTAATTTTTGTTTTGTTCGGCCGGAACTGTCACTAATAAAGCAATTAATCTGCAGCCGCCTCGTAAATTGTCTTCGGCGCTGTCGCACCTGGAGCAAAAGCTGCGCGCTTTGACCGAAGCTGTTACGCATTTCGTAAATTCGCACGCATTTCTAGTTTACGTCGATAAACGGTGCGTGGGCATGATCGGCCGGCTCGTTGAAAGTAACAGTCGGCTAGTTCGAAATTAATTATTTATTTGACACCGTTTTATTTCCATTATTATAATTTCTGACGGAGAAACCAGTTGTTTCAAGTAGCCGATTCCATTTCTCTTTTGATTAATTATAGCAATAACCCTGCGAGGTTCGCGGCACCTATCATAAATCAACCTAATCGCGGATTTTGACGCGCGTCGTTGACTCTACTCCTTCTTGCAGATTGGAATGCACGAAACGAGGCTTCACCGTCTTGCTGCTCGCCGAAAGCGAGACCGACAACAAGATCCTGGAGCTGTTGGACAAGAGCGTCGCCCTGATAGCCAACTCGATGAAGGTTGACAGGTTTCTGGTGTGGAAACCCGGGGCGGACAAGAAAAGTCAAGTGGTAACTAGTCGCATCCAAGTGAGTACCCCGACGGCGTAAATTTTCCAAAAAAGGACTTCCGACCCCGCGTCCTACCAACAACATTTTTTTCTCTCCGAGGACGATCGGTAGTTTGGTTTCTTGATGCGACCACACCTCGCACTCACTCAACATGTGTGTGTTGATATTTACTACGATATCTGGCACCGTTATTCTTCTGTCGGTCATCACCGTCGGTTCTTGAATAACATTAAATATGTGGACGCGATTGGTCGGTTAATTTCAAAGTGCTTTGCCTCATTATCCGAGTAATGTAACGATTTTTTTTTTTTTGATTTCTGTGTAAGAGTCGAGACATGACACATTGTTGATTAGATGATAAGAACGGTGTTTACATGTTGAGCCGAGACGTGGATTCCGTCATCTGGTTCTTAACGAAGAAATATAACTTCGCTCTATTCATTTGATGGCGTCGCCGTTAGAATAATTTTCCTGCCACCGGACAAAAAAAATGTTTGCCAGAAAATAAACGTGTCATTTTTCCATCGAAAGTGAATATCGGAAGTCTGCGATAAACTTCCAGTGGAAAACTTGTGTTTGGTACGGAATTAAAAAAAATCCAATTTTTTGTTCGACACTGTCAGAATTTGAGAATTTTCTCCTATGTGAACGGATTTTGATAAATGTGAAAACTTGTCAAAACGAAACGTCAAGTTAATTTTAAAGATTTTACGCGATTTGTGGCCAATTGCACCGCATTTTCGTTAATCATGTATTAACTAAAACGAGATTTAAACTTAATGATGTATTAAAATTTGTATCGTTGCACCGCATATTTTAAAGTCTGTTTAAGTAAACATGATTAATTAATTAATTTAAACAAAACTAATCGAATTGTAAACAAACCCCTTGACAACGGAAGAAGAAATCCGCTGGAAGCGCTACTATTTGAGTAACGATTTACATTTTGTAAAATGATGAAAAAAGAGGCAAAAAGAAGAGAACACGCTATCCGAATTATTCGCCGGAGGAAAAAAACGCTTTTTTTGAGTATTGTACATAAGGACATAAGTACAAGAGTATCATAGCGAATCAAAAAACAGACGTGGTTAGTTCGGAGGAAAAAAGTAAGTTGGTAGAAAATTGCCAAGGATTTTAATAACCAAAACCCGGCAAGCGTATTTCGCGATGCAGCTTCGCTACACAGATTTTTTTTAAACTGTGTCCAACAAACAAGAAAAACGGCTGCTGAAGAAAAAAAAGGAAACACACAAGACTGGTGGAGCATCCAAAAAGAAGAATAAAAGGAATTCAAGTAGCGAAGTGATTTTGAGCATCATTAAAAAAAAAACTCCATAAGGACTTACAAATGAGTTTGATTGTGATGCTACATTGGAACCAGCGGAATTAGAAGTAAATAAAATTAAAGTAAAATGTGCTTTTGTTGCGAAATATCTTACAACAACTTACGTTGCATCAGCAGGAAATTCTATTTCCTCTTCAATTAAAATCAAAAAATGTAAAACACTTGCTTTTGTGAGATTGAACCTCGAATGAAATCTAAATTTATCCAGTTCATGAAAACGGTCAGACCTTGTGAACTGAAACCGTGGAAAACCAAAATCAATGATCTCCAAGAAATCATCAAAATCTTCCATGTTGATTTTAAATTTGAAGTCACATTGACATTAATGACATTGCATAAACTCTATTTAAGGGTTAATTCGCCGATTTTGGCTACTTTACTAAACAAAGATTAAAGGTTATTTAAAGTGCGGTGCAAACAAACTTGTCAAATTAAATAATACTTAACGTTTATCACTGGATTAAAAGTGCGGTGCAACCGGCCATTGGAACCTTTAAGGGGCTCGTCGAACAAAAAAACGTTGTATTCAACTCGTTCTAGTGTAAATTGGACTTTTTTTGGCACTCGTGGGCCTTTAAAACGCTCGTTTCACTCGCGTTTTAATCTGGCCCACTCATACCAAAAAAAGCCCAATTTTAACACGAACTGGTTAAATAAATAACTACTTTTAAACATTTAAAAAAAATTAGTAGAACTTTTTGAAGTAAAAACTTCTTTAGGCGCATCACATTATTCCCGGACACTGAATTAGCTTCAACGTCACGCGTCACGCCACACGCTCTGAGGTGAAAGGCTCATTCGGGTGAGTTTGGGGGAGCCGAGTTTAACCGAGTGAGCGAGAAACAGTCAGATTTTGATGGAGATTTTTAATATCGATTTCTCGATAGAAAAATCAAAGCCTATTAATTGGAATAAAAAGATGCAAGTCCCTTGTTATACAGGCTGTTTCAGCTAGCCTAACAACTCAGTTATTTTCCAGCGGATTTTTGTAAAATTGAAAATGCAGATATTTTAGACGGTGCAGAATAAAATCCCATTAATGCAATCACCCAAGTCTTAAAAATGTAGTTTTTAAATGCCTTTTTAAAATGTTGAATCAATTAAGATTTACATAAAAAATTTATGGTCAATAAAAAATGCTGTAGGGAAAAACTCGTCCTTGAAAGACGTCTAGTTTGCAAGAAAAAAGCAAAAAAAACTGTGTTAAACGTTGCTGCAAATGCAAAAACGTAGACGCGTATGAAACAAACGCGCAATTTTGCAGAATTTTGGTCATCCCTTTTCGCAGAAGCACAGGTGTACATATTTAACGTTTATCTTGCTAACCTGACAAACACTTAAAAGTTAAAGACAACATTTTGACGTAATTTATTATACTGGATGCTTTAATTCTTCCATAAAGGACTAAAACACGATCGGGATATTTTAGCAAGGTAATTTAGTTCACCTACGCTTCCTGTGTCTTCAAATAAATTGACGACTCTCTTAACCTTACATTTTGTAAAGCCTACATTTGGATAGTGTTCCACGAGAAAACGAACTGTCATGGAAGTTTTTACGACACTCCATAGGCAAAAGTTTTTTCGTTTTTCAACAATATTGAAATTTCTGTATATTTTCAATAAATTTTCACAATTTGACGTTTCTAATAAAGCGCACCCAATTTTGACAGACTTTAAAGGCGGTACAAAATGTTGCTTGGCGATGAATCATCAATTGTTTCAAAAGGTAACTGCTCAAATACCTTCAAATTTTACATTAAATTTTTAACGACAAAATCTAATCTTTTCGTTGAATCAGACAAGTGATTTACTTAATTGTTTCTGTAGACCCCTATTTTTTAATGTTTAACAATCTAATAATAAATCGCGCATAATTTTCGATAAAGGAAACATGTGTTAAATTTACATTTTTTAATTTGAGGTAATTTTATTATTACCAATTGAACCTTCACGGTCTAAAATATGTATCTGCATTTTAAATTTCATAAAAATCGGTTGGCAAATAACCGAGATATTAGGCTCGAAAATCTTAGCTGAGGCACCCTGTATAATATACGTACTCGTAAGATCATAATTATTTTATCTACGATCGTGTAAAAAGTAGGCACTTTTTGCACTAAAAATCGTTGTCCAAGTTGACGTTTAGTGAACTGATGGAATCGTGCCATAAAACTTTTAGTACACGCTTTTATGGCACAGAACTGTCAGAATACAACAATACAATTTGTTGGAAACATTGTTTAGAAGTAGGTTGCTAAACGACGTGGTTCTCAAACGATTTTGGTTATTCATAAAATATTTAATCAATAATAATTATTTTATACAAATTTATGTTGAAACCGGTGCAATGGTCTCACGATCGTAGATAAAATGTTGTAAGACATACGTGTAAAACGTTCCTTTGTTGCACTCACATCCTTTAAAATACCCCCTCGTACCTCGGTCGTATTTTAAACCCGTTCGTGCAATAAAGGATAACTTTTTACAGTTATATCTTAAATAACTATTTCCTACTTACTCTTTAATTCGTTTTTTATTCATTAATAAAGTTGTTAGAAAAATATTTTGGAACATAAAAGAAATAAAAGATTTCTGCATGACAGAAATACTAATAGGTATGTACATACTTGGATACCTAGGTTATCTACGATGAAATTTATCATTTTGACAAATACATCGTAATTAATTATTTTCATTCATTATTATCAAAGCATGACTAATATTTTCATTGCGCAAAATTTGCGACATGATTTTTCCAAAAAAAAAAATTCGGTGCAACTCCACATCCTGACATTTTTTTAAAAGCTCAACACTGGAAATTACAGATGATAACGATAAAAATCTGCTTTTGTTGGTAATCTGTAGCGTAATTATTTTCGGCAAATTTTAATCTGCTCTCACTCTCGCATTATGTCGTAACCGAATTATTTTTATTCATTACTGTCAAGATATGATCAACGAAAAATGTTCCATTATATTCTCCCTGAGGGTGTTCTGTTATCATATCACTCTAATATCGATTATATCTATTGTTGTCATAATTATTACAATTATCTATTGTCGTGCACGTTTGCAATAAAGTTGACGTCATTTCGGGGGGAACTGATAACCCAGTTCGGGTGCAACGTCAAACTTTTTCGAATTCTTCCCGAAGAACGGTCGTTTTCTCCTTGACGATCGCAGGAATGCGATAATTGCACGCCCATTAATTAATACCCGTGCCCATTACCATCAGTCCATACCGACCCACCTAACTCCGGATTAATTGGCTCGTGCATCATCACTAACTACCTCGGAGAGCAAACGGCATCGGACATAATATTCCAATTATCGCGACAAATTGCGCGTTAACGTCGAATAATAAATAGGAGCTTTTCGATTTTATCGAGCCGCCGCCGCCGCGTGGGAAAACCGCCGTCAAAATATTTATATCGCTGTTGCATTTCCTCGTTTCTTCGTGACGCGATCGCAGATAAGATTAATGAACGCGGATCGATCGATCGATTCCAGGCCGTCGTCGTCGCCGACGAGCGCACCCTCGCCCGATACCTCTCCAAGGAGGAGACCCCCGCGAGCTGCGGCGGCTCCTGCAGCCACGACCAGCTCGAGTGGGTCGAGTTCTTCAAGCAGGCCGAGCCCTTCCTCGCCTCGTGCAAGGCCGCCGGACGCAGCTTGCTCTCCGCCCTGTCTCAGCTGAGAAACGACGACGTCCCTCACCAGGTCACCCGCAGATTCCTGAGTCACCAGTGCAGGTCGGTTTATCTTATCTTATCTCGTGTTAATTCACCTGTTCACGATTCAGTCGCCAGCATCATGAACGACGAGTCTAACCGTCTACCTTGCAGGCAAATCACCAAGGCCCTGGACCTGGAGCACGTCCACAAGCTGAGACGCGACGGCTCCGGCACCCTCTCCAACCTGAAGGAGCGCTCCCAATGGCTCGCCGGCAGCAGAGATGTCAAGCGCAACGTCAGCTTCTCGGAGGCCTCCTTCAACTCGGTGGAGAGGGTCAGCAGGCGGCTGGAACAGCTCAAGCAGGAGAGGGCGGAGCGCCTCAAGGAGCTGGCCAGGTTCAACACTCTGAAGGAGGAAGCCGAGGAAGTAAGTCTTCTTTGGGAATTCCCGTTTCCGCGAACCGAACGTCCAAAACAATACCCATTATACGTTGTTTGTTCTATTTTTGACTTATCCGAGCCGGCAAACTCCCCAGGAGTGGTGCGTTGCGCAAGCCTCGTTCTCGCTTTTTCGCAGAATGCGTCGCAACAGCTGCATTGTTCACGTGTCGTCATGGCGACGTGTACGTGTGCGTCGCAAACACGTTGGAACGAGGTAAACGCAACTGACTACCGGAAAAAATTTCTACAAATTAACCAAACGGGGACAACTGCGTATTTTGCCCCTAGATGGGCAGGACTAGATGTCCTTATTTTTTTCCAGCGACACGAGAGCTCTGGACGCAAATTTTCCAAGTGGTTGTGAAAAAATAGGAATCTGCACGTGTTTTTCGTGAAAATTAAAGATGCACTTTCAATAGACGTGTCCAATGTAAACACGCAATTAGAAAACTCACCGAAGTTTCAAAAAAATCATAAATAAACGCGTCACTAACGAATTGTTTGCAAATATTTACTTTGGTATAAATTGATATAAGTATAAAATAGTTATTTACGAAATGAGTGCGAGAAAATACATGAACGGATTATTTGAGGCACGAGCGACGAAGGAGCGAGTGCTTCATTTGCGCAAATGTGCCGAATACGTCTTCTCGCGTGGAAGTTTGTACAATATGTATTTTTTCTACAACAGTCAAAAAAACGTGACATTTATGCATCGTTATCAAGTCGCAAAGTATGTCATTTTTGACGAATATTTTAGCATCCAAGGAAAATTTTACAAAAATTCAAAAATTTTAAAATGCGGTTGTAGAAAAAATAGTGTTTGTATTTCGTGCGAAAGATGATTGTTTTGTTGGTGCATTCGAGTGAGTTTGAAGTCTCGACCTGACGGTCTCGACCAAAAACTCATTCTCATGTCCCAACAAAAAACATTTTGCGCACTTAATACAAAAATAACTATTTTGAAACGAACATTATGTCTGATTTGAATAGGATGGCGCTTATCCATGCGATTGCCAAAGTGTCAATCGAATTAATAGCGCTTTATTTTCACTCTTTCGAAATTTTCATCTTCCAAATTGGACAAATGGCATTTTGTAAACCAAGTAAACCATTTTGTATCAAGTCAAATGATGATTTTGAAACACTAGTGCGCTAACATCAATTTCGCGCACTACAATGCGATCGGGAAATTTATTTTGAAGATAGTGAGTTCAAAAAATAATAAGAATGGTTGTTTAAAGTCAATTTTTTATAAATCGACAATACAACATAAAGTAGTATGTGCTTTTATACGAATAGGAAGTTTGACTGTACGAAATGGCCTTAGGTCTAGGCAAATGCGGCAATCCCATGAGTGTAAAAGTACTACTTTATGCACTTGTTGTGTACAATATTTTTCTACGACTGTCTCCATTTAGAAAAATGATCTTCGATTTGACCTTCAGCTCGGCAATGACCATTGCGTATTGTAATTTCAATTTGGTTGTAGGTCGTAAAATTTTATTGGATATTATGAGCGATTAACGGGCACAATGGTTGGGTTTGAAAAGGTTGGAAAGCGGCGCGTGCCGTTTGCCGTATAATGCAAATATACCAAATGTACAATACAACCCTGCTTAAAATATTACCTGCTAGTGGTAAACTAGGATTTATAAGCCCCGCAAGATCTTTAACTTAAAGTACCATAAAATTTTACGACCTACAACCAAATTGAAACTACAGTACACCCAAACACCAAAAACGAACAACACAAGAAATCGATCTTTTCAATATTTTTTTTATAATAAAGGATCCTGCCTCCACATTGCCTTTTTTAAAGACTTCTTCCACAATCCATTCAATGGACAGGATGTGGATTGGATTTGCCACGCAAAATGAGCATCATCGTAGATGATTATTCGTCATAAGTACGGTCTGTTGACTTTTGTTCTTCCCAACAATAAAATGCTTTTCATAACTTTTTATCTTTATCTACCTAAAGCATTCATCTTAAGTAAGTTTTTAAAATAACGTATTTAGTCGTAGATTTTAAAATGTCTCGGATAGTGGAATCTTTTTTGCAAGTTCCTTATTCAAAAATTAGACGTTCAGGAACTTTTACAATTCCAACGGACGGACGTTTCCGGCACTTCAGTAGAACGTCCTATAATGTAGATTTCGTGATACTTTCTTGGGCAAAGTCAGAAACTGAAACTATTCTTTGCCAAAACACTTGTACAGTATTGGCAATCTTCTTCGAGCAAGTGCTTTTTCTTCTTAACCAAACATGGTGAAATGAAGTACATACTTAAATTTTCTCCAAACCAACGGCAAACATTCTATATTAGCTGTGCTATATCTTGGCAGTACTTAAGCACACTCGAGTTATTCGATTAGTTTGTGTTGTTATTAAATAATTTTTGTTTGCTTATCGCAACTTATGGCAAATGTCAGCAGGCTGCCATAAAAAAAAATATTTGTTAATAGTAAAATCTTACATAAGTGTAGTAGTCTGTTTCTTTTCTGGGTAACGATTAATAAAAAAATCTGCACAAAAATATTGTATTATTCAACACGCATGTAATGTTGGCCATAACCCACGGGGATGAAGTTTGTTACCCGAACAACAGACGAGTGCGAATCCACAACACCATTGCATGCGAATAGCAGCATTTTATCGTTTTCACTATCAAAATTCATTTGTTATTTGTTTTTAGTAAAAAACGTAGATTGAAGACTTGATCGTATCAAAATACTTATGACATATGAATCATAGCAACTTTATAGTTGATGATGATTTGCGAGTTTACGATTGGTCACGATCCTTGGACTAATCAATACTGTTACTCAAAGCCGTGGGTAAAAGATGCCATTATATACACCAGTAAACGCATGTATAATAATGAATTATTTGCTAGGAATACAAACATTTTATTTTATTGTAGAAAGAAAGTAAAAAAAAAAAGTTTCGCTAAAACATTTCCCCAGATTTGTAAATTACTGAAGATCAATGCGTTTTGCCATTTCTACTAGTACTGCAGATTTGGTTTGATAATATTTGATGAGTAAACAATTTTTTTAAAAAGTCTAGACTACATTATTTCTTTCGCTTTCACCAAACGATTTCGCGTTTAACTCCACCTTTCAAACGCGTAATTTTTGTTTGCTCTACAACACGTCTTCGACTTTTTCTCCATATCGCCTTGCTAACAACATCTTACGAGTAACAAACCGCGACCTATTAATTTTTTCTCGTAATCGCGTTTTTGTTCAATTCACTACAGATTTTCCTTCGAACGTATTTCTCCAACCGTCTCGACGCGAACAAACAATTATTTCTTTCCTCTGTGAAACGTAAACACCTTTCCACTTGACCCCCCATTTCCCGCGAATCGCTTCAATTCTGCAACCTTATCTCGCAACGTGTTTGCACAATTCTTCGGACGAAAAGAGCGTCCCATCCAAGTTTCCAAGATCGGGTCTCGGTCCCTTCCACCGGCAGGACCGATCGCGCCGTTCTGACCACATCCACTCTCAAGCATATCTCATTTGAATACGAATGAAACCGGAAAGTTATCGCCCGTTTGACGTTGATGGCAGCCCGTACCGGAATAAAATTCGAACGGCGGCGACCGCCTCCGCAGCGAGTGCAAGTGACGGCCACCCACCTCGCGCCGCGTCCCGATAGTGGCTTCACTTACAAAATGACCAACAGGAATATCGAGAATATCGATGACGGTCAGGCGGACGTGCCGAGGGCGGCAAAGACGCGCAAATACGTACGCTGCTCGGGAACGTCCAGGTGAAGGTCGCAGGGCGCGACGGATGGAGATGAACTCTTCGAAGAGGCTTCCGCAACGGCACGCCGGGGACAAGGGGGCACTGGATGGTTGCGGCCTAAATGTGCCTTCTCGGCTTCCGCCAAAGTGCCGACCCGAGATGCTGTGCAAAGAGCACTCGTGTTTGATTTAATTTGAGATAAGCGGTAAATGGGGCACAGTCGGGTTTTATTAGCGAAAACTTCACAGCGGCATCAGATTTTAACGTCGTTGCGTAACCAAGTACTAACGAGGAAAGGTCGGAAGACAGTAAAACGGCTCTCGCCAGATGACGGACGTTAAATCTTGACGCTGGCCTGTTCAAACACCCGATTTACGTCCACCGGAACAAATGTGGGGACACAATCTTGTACAGAATAAATTCATTTCGTTATTGTATCATTGTTGATTTGTTTAATTTATTACTGAGTTAAAGAAACATTTTGTATCTTTTATTTTGTTTGCGTTTGCACATTTTACTCCGATAAAAATAATGTTATCAGGTAATTAAAGATTTAATAACGTATATTAATAAAACAAACGTAAATATTAAAAAAAAGTAACACTTCTAAAAGTAGGTGCAATACTTTAAGAAGCAATTGAAGAATTAAATATGTAGATACAAAATTGAAAAGAAATACGAAGCGTACATCAATTTATTATTCATAATTTAGAAGCAAAAGACCAATAAAGTTCTGCAACGTGGTTACTAAGTGTTTTTGACACTAGGCTTTTCGTCATAGTTATTTGGAGCTTCAAATCCGAAGGAAGGATCTACCAGGTTCAAAAGTTTCGCAATATGTATTTGTGCAAGAAAATCATGAGGGCTAAAGCGTATTATTTTTATGATGCCAGTCAGTATAGAAAATTTGGAAACACCACAGCTAAGACATTGACATAGATATTCGGTATAACAATGCTGAAAGGCTTAGAAAAATAATCGCTAGAGGCACTGTGAGGTCACTGTAAAATTCCCGCAAACGAATGCAAAATCTAGAGTTGAAGTAAAACGCAAAGTTGAGGAACAAGCTAGATTCAAAACAGCGGAAGAGGCAAGACGAAAGCTTGAAAAAGTCAGAGCTGCTGAAGAATCAGAAGAAAAAGTGAAAGTTAGAACTGGTGAAATGACAAGAAGAAAGACCAAAGAAGAAGATTGAGGCAAAACCTAACAAGTCGGATGTAAACCAAAATAGATCAGAGCTAATGAAGAAACTAAATTTGGGAGCAGAGGAAGAAGAAAACTAAAAGCAAAGCCGAAGGAGGAGTTATAGACAGAGCAACAGAAGAAATCTCGGGCTGCAACAATCTCGTTTCTTCTGTTTTCCGTAATTTTGTTTGTTCTCTCTCCACTTGGCAAATACTCAATCAAAAGCGCTTCGTCTATTGGCGCGACGATGGTTGCAAAAAATGTTTGATTAATTTGTGAATCCTTATGTCTCCACACTTTGGTTTTTGCCCTTAGATGAAAACATCTAATCCAAGTTTCACGAAAGCTTTCAAGAAATCTGGATTACAGTTCGATGACAATTAGTTCTAAAATTTCTGATCTAGTATCAATCGGGCGGCCATTTTTTTAAAGTTTTAGTGTTTGTGCATTTTTTTCTAAACCTTCGACACTTTGCTATCAATTTCACTCCTACTCATCTATGTATCACAGAGAATCATGTCGTGGACTAATTTTTTTTTCTTCTGCTATAACAGTTTCGGGGTATCTGGCGTCTAAGATCGTCAGTCAAGTTTAAAATCTCTAAATCAGATCTTAATCATTAAAAGGTATAGATTTGCGTAATCCTAGATCCATAATAATCTTTTTAGAATTTGCGTCTCTAATAGGTCTATTACTGTATTCAATTTGGAGTCGTTTATGGCTATCTACTAAAGCACTCGTGGTTTAATAGATCTCTAAGAAATTTTTTAGCAATATTTCAGTGTATGTAATACACCATTTACACCAAAAAACTTCCAATATTAATGTTCAAACTCTACTTTTTAACGTCTGTTGCATCCATTACCTTGAATTACCAATTAATACAAAATTCCCTAGATTTTGAAAATTTAATTTTTTTATTTAAAAATTAAAACAAGGGTGCAAATTCTAAAAAATAACATAAAAAACTCGTTTTGTAAGGGCATTGGCCCACTCGTCCCATAGAAAACTCCCCTACGGGTCGTTTTCTACATCTGGGACTCGTGCGCCAAATCACCCCTTATAAAACTCGTTCTTTAATATACAGTAAACTCGTTCTTTAATAAACAGTAAACAATTGGGTGGTCAGTTCTTAAAAGCAAAAAGAGACACCAACCAAGTTTCACATTTGTCACTGTCAGTTACAGTTTTTCATTTGTCAGCTGTCAGTTCTCAGTTGTCAAAGTTAAATGTAAAAACGTGGGTTTAACTAAATAAATCACAAATTTTGTCGCGTCGCGTGTACAGTTCCACCGCCATATTTTTTCCATTTTTATTACTATAACTTTTTTTATTAACTTTAAAAAATGCGAAGAAAGCAAGGATAAGAATGAAAAATTACGACAATAATGAGGAAGGCGATAAAAGTCGTCACCGTTGACGTAGACATTGTAGACCGACATTGCCGGCTGTTGTTGCGAAACGTTTTAAAATTATGCGCGTTTCCGAGCCACGAAAGCACAATTATTATTGCGATTACTATTAAACATTTCGTTATGATAAATCGCCACCGTTGCAAATAATATAAATCCAATTAGTCACCCGGAAACTGCAACCTTATTAACAACATTATTCACTCGAACGATCTTATAATTGTCAGTTAGCGTTATTAATTTCACACACAACAATTACCGACAATAACTAACTTAACTTTAATTATCGCAATTGCTCGATAATCATCGACCAACTTATCACTTTTTGTGCGATCTGCTCGCTTCACCGCGCGGATTTTTGGCCGCGCGGCGACTTTCCGTCACTCTTTACGTAGAAAATAATTGCAAAATACCACCTGTGCGTCGCTTTTGCTCGACCAAAACCGAAAAAATCACCAACAAACGTGCAGGTCAAAACGTGGCGATCACGAACTGACGCCAAAATGAAAACTCAATTCCGAAGATGTTCGCATCGAATTTAATTGAGTTTTCGATGATGGTGTCGAAACAACATAAACGACAGCGCTCTTTTCGCAATAATCTAGCCTCGTCCGGGGGTGCGACCCCGGTCATGATATCAGTCCTAGACTGCACTCTCTTGTCATTATTTCCCCGCATCAATGCGGCGACTTTCCTCTAGTTACGAATGTGGGGAATTGGGTTCGAATTCTTTCTCGATAAGTCTCTCGCTGTGACTTAATCCGCGGACTGGAAGGAGAATCGGCGAGGTTCTTATCCCCGGAACACGTCACAGAGCAATTGTTTCTTGAATGGATGGGAACCTGACGAATAATCGTCCGAAATGTTTGTTCCAGCTGCTGTCTTGGTTCCGCAAGGCCGGCGAGGACAGCCTGAGCAGCCTCGGTTCGAAGCTGAGGTCGGCCGGCGACGTCGCCGGTGTCAAAGAAGTCGCCAACGATTTTGAAAAGCTGGATTTCATAGCGTGGGTAAGTGATAAAAATGACGGGACGTAACGGCGTTCAGTAGAAAGTTAATTTATTTTAATTAGAAGACAACAAACGCTTCACCATTTATGAGAGAGTCGGCGCGCTCCTCCGTGTCAATTATTTTTTACCCGGCGTCCGATTAATTTTGACTTATTGACCGGTGTGCATTGTTCGTTTTGAAAAATCGTAATTAAAATCGTAGACCTTTTTATGGTTGTTGTGGCTCGTTAATGCGGTCGTTACTCGAGTTCCTCCTTGTCGTTATAATGGGGAGAAAGCGCCAACAAAAGCGGGATGCTGTTCGGATTTTTTCCTTCTGGTGTCTAGCAGCACCGTTGAAAATTTCTTTAATTAAGCGCCGCCGAAGACGAGGGAAATCGAGACCGGGCAGCTCCCGAAGAATTATTGTCACCGTGCTAAAGCGATCGAAAAAAATTACAAAATCCAGGAGAAATCTCGAACAATGGAGTCAAAGCAGGAAAAGGAGAAGACCACGACAAAATAAACGACACCTAACCAAAGAGATTTTTCTTATTAAAGTCCAGGTGTCAAAGGTAAGTCTCTGAGATAAGAAAAAGGAAAACAACTAGAAAATATGAAAGAAGAAAATATGTACTGTTTTCTCAATTTCGTTGTAGGTCGTAAAATTCCGTGTCCTTAACTGTATAACGCAAAATATACAAAATGTACAATACAACCCTGCTTAAAATATTACCTGCTCGTGGTAAACTAGGATTTACAAGGCCCGCAAGGTCTTTAAACTGAAATTTACTATAAAAATTTACGACCTACAACAAAATTGAGAAAACAGTAACTTCAGTGATTTTTTGACATTTTCGACCAACTTTACTAATCTGCTCTTCGAGTTTTGGTGTGCGCGAATATGAAGAAATCTTCTCCATCACTCTCGTGTTCAACAGCCACTTCCCTCCGTGTCGTGACTCCCATCTCCGCAAGCCACGATTCGCCATAAATATCCATCAGGAAGCGACTTCGTCGTCAACTCACCGGAAGAAAATGTCAAACGCGCGCGATAATAATTAATAATATTGATTTATAAGGAGAGAAACCATTTGCTATCGTCGATAATTGTCGCGTGATCATCGATTTTCCCACCGCCAATTGACCATATCATGCTCACCGTTCCTTCCGTTGCAGAGACAATTCGAGAAATCCGGCGACCTGCTCGAAGAATGCAAGAACATCAACGATCCCAAAGAACAGAACCAGAAGGAGACGGCCGCCGTGCGACACTTCAACGACAAGTACCAGAGCCTGAAGGACTCTGCCGGGAACCTCCAGGTGCAGATGAAGACCTTCCGGGAGCGACTGGAGGAGACGCGAGAGAGGCTGGACGACTGCACGCGGTGCTTCCTGTTGCTCGACTCTCGCGGAGACTTCCTCGAGGATGACTCCACCGACCTGCAGGATTTCGTCCGATCGGCTGAAAAATCCTGCAACGAGAAGCTCCTCCAAAAGTGCAAGGTTTGTACCCGCGAAGCGCGCGTCTTTCCCCGTTGATACCGTCGGTTCAAGGCCTTGAAGAGGATGCCCGTCCAACCCCCCGACAAAGACTGTTCCGACCCTCCGACCGCCACCAGCACCCCCCTCAAGTCCCACAACAGCCAGATCCGGCGCAGATCCGTCAGCTCTTTGGCCTTCATCTACCACTGCAACCACCACGCGGCCGGGGAATCGTGCAACTGCTGCGAATCCGACACCGAAAACACCGTTTCCTACAAGCTGAAGAAGAAGTACATCCAGACCCTGCAGACAGCGTGCGTCTGCAGGGACACTCTCGAGCGCAAGAACAGCGCCACCTTGGACGGCATCAAGGAGGAGAGGGAGAGCGTGGAGAACCTCCTCGAGAAGCTGGACGACCACCGGTGCGACAGCGGACTCTCCACCGCGGACAATTCGGTCGGCGAGGAGAGCGTCTACAACAAGAAGAAACTCCAGAGGACGTGTTCGTGCCAGTATTACCGCGAGAGTTGTGCGGCGTGCAGTGCGGGGAGTTCCAGTGCGGGTTCGAATCAAGACCACACGGACAACCAGCAGGACAGCATAATCGAGGAGGGCAGCGACGGCTTCATCAAGAGCAACAGCAGCGACGACATCGAAGAGGAGAACTACAGCGAAGAGCCGAGAAAAGTGCCTCCGATTCCGGCCAACAACCACCTCTACTGCCACGCCTCCAGCCTCGACCTGCCCTCGGACGCCCTCTACAGTAACATGGACCCCAAAACGCAAAAGTGAGTGTCGGAATTAAATCTCCCGAATGTTGTGTGATCGTCGATTCTCTGCAGGACTTTGACCTTCATCATCAAGGAAATGATCGACACCGAACGCGACTACGTCAAGTCCTTGGACTACATCATCGTCAATTACATCCCCGAGCTGATGAGGGAGGACATCCCCCAAGCCCTGCGAGGCCAGAGGAACATCATCTTCGGCAACGTGGAGAAGATATACGAGTTTCACAGCCAACACTTCCTTCACGAGTTGGAAGGATGCGAGAGCAACCCCCTCCAAGTTGGCCAGATCTTCCTCAAGCACGACAAGAAGTTCTACTTGTACGCCCTCTACAACAAGAACAAGCCCAAATCGGACTCGCTCATGTCCGAGTACGGTACTTTGTTCTTCAAGGTTTGTACCAAATCGATTTTAGCGTCGTTCGTGGCTTTTGTGACTTGTCTAGAGTTTTGTCGCCGCTTCGTCGCCCGACCGTACTACTACCATGTTCTTAAATCAAACTGTTTGTACTGTTCTTAGAGCAAACAATTAGAGTTAAAAGACAGGATGGATTTGGCCAGTTACTTGCTGAAGCCGGTCCAGAGGATGGGCAAGTACGCCTTGCTCCTCCAGCAGATGATGAAAGCCTGCGCCGGTCCGTCGACGGAACGAATCCAAGAACTGGAAGACTTGAGGCACGCCGAGGAGATGGTGCGGTTCAAGTTGAGGCACGGCAACGACTTGCTGGCCATGGATTCGATCAGAGAGTGTGACGTGAGTCTTCTCCTCCGAGCTCGCGGCTTTTTACAAGACGGATGTTTCAGGTGAATCTCAAAGAACAAGGAAGTCTGCTGCGCCAGAACGAGTTCTTGGTGTGGGAAGGCCGCAACGCGAAGAAGTCCCTCCGACAGGTGTTCCTCTTCGAGGAGCTGATACTGTTCAGTAAGGCCAGAAGGTTCCCCGATCGCAAGGTACCTGGTGGAAGTTTTGTGAACCAACGATGACACGAATCTCTTGCAGAATCTAGACTTGTACATCTACAAGAACAGTATTAAGATGACCGACATCGGACTGACGGCGAAAATCGGAGATAGCCCCACCAAATTCGAGATCTGGTTCAGGAAGCGAAAACCGAACGACACGTTCACGCTGCAGTCGATGTCCGAGGACGTGAAGAAGGCCTGGACCGAGGAGTTGTCCCAGTTGCTGTGGAAGCAGGCCATCAAAAACAGAGGTATACCCTGTCCCCTCATCCGCCCGCTTTAACCCTGTGCTTTTGCAGCCGTCAGAATGGCCGAAATGTCCTCGATGGGCATCGGCAACAAACCCTGCTTGGACATCCGCCCCAGCGCCGACCAGATCAGCGACCGCTCCATCAGCGTCGACCAACTCAGCAGAAGTGAGCACCCTCCCTACCTACTAACAACACCTCGCGTCACTCCTCACTAACGCCGCTTTCAGCACTCCCCATCACAACACCGACCTGCCCCGTCAAACTGAGCGACCTCCACGCTTACATTGCCGGTTCCCAAAAGATCGTTTTCTTGCATGGTAGCGCTAGACGAGCGGTTGAGCGCGTGGTCGAGTCGATCTGATCGTTTCACGCTTCCAGCCGCTCCGAGATTCCGCAATTCGATCGTCGGACCGGCGGTCGAGTCCTGCAGGAACGCCAAGAGGCCGCACTCGGTCATCTCGATGTCGTCGAGCGTCTCCTCGGGCAGCACCAGCTCCGCCAACAGCGGCGGCCCCGTCAACTCGATGAATCTCAGTTTCGAATCGGCTTGCGACAGTCCCAAGCCCTACCACAGATCTGCCACCTTGAATAGCCAATGTTCCACGGGTTTGTACACTTTTAGCGATCTAGGTAGCTATTGCGGCGGGTTTTCTTCGGCGCACGCAACGTCACGTCACATTTACTTGCTACGTCCAACGTTATGTGACAGATTGTGCGTTCGCCGACGCGAATTTCACCGATTTGACGTCGTCAACTGACCTTTTTTTTGTTGCAGAGAGTGGGATAATAGCGGACATGTCGATGGGTTCCGACGAGTGTTCCGAACAGACGCACGCTGGCCTTTAGGAGAATCAAATTCGAGGTTAAGTTAGGGAATTTTGGCTGTTTTAAGTCAACACACACCATGTGCCAGATTATCTACCAGTTAGCTTTAAGTTATTACATATATTTTTCTTATATGAGATGATAGCGATTATTTAAGCACCGTTTCGTGCCGCCGGACGTACGTACGTGCGTTGTGGCACCGAAACGCTAAATAAGTATTGTACATATTTTTAAGATTTATGTTTATTTATGTGAAAAGTGAGTAATATAACAGAGAAGAGCATTTTCCCCCCCGGATCATTGAAGAAATTTTATTGTCGTTATTATTCGTTGTGTACTACGTACTTTGTACTTAAAAAGAAAATAACAAAAAAACATTCTCATTACCTAACATGTGCACTTGATATTTCGAATTACGACCACCACAACACTCACCATAGTATCAGGGATTTTTTCATCTGCTTCTAACAGTAATTTTCGGATAATGTACCTTACATAATTATTATTAACGATGCAAATAAATTACTGCAACCACTAATTTTATCATAGAGAATATGTATAGCGAAGTACATATGCATGTATGATTTTTATATTAAAATTGTAGTCATAAATATATAATAAATATGTATAAAAGCTAGTTTATCTGTCATTTTTCAACTGAAACCCGACCAAATCTGGCCCGGCGCATCCACCATTAATACCGTACCTGCATCGAACCATCTGCACAACAGAACTTTGAGGTTAAACTCTGTCCGTTTACTTGTACAAAACATTTAATAAACACACCAAAATAAATTTGCAAAAACGTGTCCTTTGCAAGCTGTGAAAACTCCTAACCCCATTAATGATCATTTTAAATATTTACAATGTCAACGACAGCTACAAATATGTACGAGATACACGAAATAATTAAGATAAGACGAGCTCTAATTATATTATATTATATTTTAAGAATACAAATAGAAATGTATGTGAGCATGTACTGGGAGTCATTACTGTTCGTCCACTGCTTAGGTTAAATTTTACAAAATTGTGCAGTGTAAGTGACGAATGTCGAAAACACCTCAAATGAGATTGTGTACATTTGAAATCGAAAGTGTTTTGTATGTGAAATGCAACAACACCAAATAATTGAAACGCGTAAATGTAATTGCAGGGACTCTCAAACAGATAAAAATTGATCGAATGCCCAATTGCCCATGTCGGCAAAGATCAAAGCTGCCAACAGTAAAACAGAAAGCAACTTTGCCAACCTTACTTTTTTTCCAGCAATTGCACATAATCATTACATTTTAAATGAAATGGCAATCAACAAACCAAGTGAAAATGCATTGTTTTGCTTGTCAATTATGAACTCTATTTTATTCCCAAATTAGAACCACTTGTGTCAATTAAGATGGTTTTAATTACTGCACTTGAACATCATTAGCTTGGTTTAAAAAGTGATTCCGCCCAGGATCGATCTGGGGACCTTCTGCCCATATAGCAGACGTGAGTACCGCTACACTACCGAACCACCGTCCATTATCCTTAATATCTCGTTTATCATCGAAAAATCGGTAATAATTTACAATCCGTAATCTTATTTTTAATACTGTTTTTATCTGCGATTTACTTTTTATGTTCTTACAACCTGCAAATAAATCTGTTGTGATTATAATTTAAAGCTCCTTATCAAACAATGACATTCTCTGTGGCTGTTCTCACGTAATTTACATAATTTTCGGCTTCCCTAACTGTAAAACACACCTTTACCTTTCAATTTAGGTTAAGGTAGCTGCGATTTACCGACGGGTGTTGTAAATTCCTGAGGGAGTGCGGTAGCACGCACGGTTAATTGACTCGTTTTACAGTTATTTTAAAATTAAAGAGCTCATACGTTACTTTAATTTAGTGTAAAAAAACACATTTACATGTACAGGGTTTCATAAATGCATCAGGTGTGCTGTGACTCCACGTATTTAATGGAGACACAGCCTTCTTGTGACACGAATCATTTATGAAAACCCGGTATTATTTTTCCGATAAATGTTTTTTTTTTATTGACTAATAAATAATCATAATAGGGAAAATACAACCTATCTGGTTGGCAGCTCTGTATGTCAAAAAGTCAAGGCGAAGTCGAGTGTCTGAATAGTATTTTAAAAAACAAGTTTCATAAAACCAGTCTTGAAGCACGAATTCAAGTTTAAAAAACGAGTGGCGGAGCCACGAGTTATTTTAAAGAATGAGTGCTTCAACGTTTTATGAAACGAGTTTTTTTTTACAATAATTTTTGTAATTTGCCTTTTTATGTCGTTTTTAAACAAAACATATACTTTCGTCGATTTAGGGATTTTTGTGACGGTTGGTAATGTCTTAATTTTAAATGTAAAAATTTGACTAGTCGCCTTTTGTTTTATCCAAATTCTGTCGCAAAAGACGAATATGGAAGATAATCATGATAATCTTGCATCTACGTGAAATTGCTAAAAATACGGTCAAATTTTTCCACTGACACTTCCTGTTCTTGACACATTTTCTAATTTAAACTGACATGCATGACAAGATAATTCCGCACAAGCTTTGTCAACTTAAAAATTTTCGTAAAATGTTCCGTGAATTAATGGCTATAATAATGCATCGCAGATGATGACGTCACGTTCGTTAATATGTCTATTAGAGAATCAAAATGGAGGCAAATTACAAAAACCTACTTTTCGCGCTGTAAAAGACCCCTACCATACTCTAATCTAAATTCTAAATACATACCTAACTAATTCCAAATTTTAAATAAATCCTTTCATACAAACATTATCGGTTCGATAATGACGTGATGAGCGCAACGCCTCGGAATCCGTACATCGTATTGTTTCTGTGCATAAAAACTTTCAGCAAAAATTCTAAACTAAAAAAAAAAGTGGTTCCGCCCAGGATCGAACTGAGGACCTTCTGCGTGTAAAGCAGACGTGATAACCGCTACACTACGGAACCGTTGAAATTACGAGATTTACATGTCGCTTATCATCGAAAGGGAATCAATAATAATTTACAATCTGTAATCACATTTTTATTACTGTTTTTATTTGCGACTTATTTTTTATATTTTTACAACCTTCCAATGAATTTGTTGATTACAATTTAGGATTTCTATGTAATTTAAATTTTGTGTACTAGTGGACTAGTACGATAAATACTCGTTTTAAACATTTTTAATTAGAAAATATTTTTTATGGCAGTACATACTAAGAAACTCTATTGTCCGGAATATTAGAAACGTTTCGGCAAAAAATCATCGTATGAAATAAACAAAGTGTTAAGTGATGTGCCCGACGAAATTGAAAATGCAACCCACAATACATTTGGAAGGTAAAGCTGGATCTGGACGCGGTAAATATCCAGCTTTGCCTTCCATGTGTATTGTGAGTTGCATTTCCAATTCCGTCGGGGTCATTATTACTCGTGAATCATCTTTGTATGTTTTAAAAAATGAATAATTTACCAATTACAGTTAGGTGGGGTTAAAATGACTAAATAAAATCTACAAATCAAAATTCATCATTTCAATTTCGAGCACGTAAAAACTCACCTCAAATATTCTTTAAAATTTGCAAAAAAAAACATTACGAGTCCACTTGTTACTCATTCATTGTTCCACAACACACGCAGTTATTTATACAGGGTCATTATAAATGATTGTCCCATCGCAGTTGGCGCAAGGAGTATAGAATAATAGGGAGGGGACATAAGCTAGCTTATGGGCGCGGTAAATTGAAGCGGTGAGGGACAAGGAAACGGGCGCAATTTTATGCAACCCGTGAGGTACGCCCCAGTTAACACTACATGAGATGTTGGGAATTAACAATAAAACTGCAGGAAAATAAAACACTATAATTTTTTTTTGCATCACAAATGTATTCAGAGTATGAGGAACTAGAAAACCACATTAAATATCACAACGCAACTGATTTTATTTACTTTCTTGGGGCGTACTAATAGCAGACATGCGCATTAAGGCGGCTTCACTCTGTCGGCCGTATGTCCCCTCCCTATTATTCTATACTCCTTGAGTTGGCGTTGAAAACCCACACAAATTTGGGATGTGCCGCTAGCTTCGCAACGTTAGACAAACTAGTAGACAAATTTAAACTACCGCCAGCAGCGCTACCTATCGGCGATACTAGTCTCACTCATGTTATAAAGCTTGCGGCACATTCAACTACGTCACCAACGCCTACTGCGATGAGACAATCATTTATAATGACCCCGTAAATACATACAATAATTAATACGGACAGAGAAAATAAACTTTTAGACAAAAAAACACGTGTTCCACCAACATCGATGAAAAAATGAGGAAAGCACGGAGAGACGATCTATCATCACAGCGGGAGTTTTTTTTTTAATTGAAATTACTGAAATATTTTATTTAATTTTGTTGTAATTTTGTCAACAAAATATGTACAGTCGATGGACAAATAAAACTGGGACAAAAATGACAATCACATATGTCAAAATTTACAAATTTGCATCGTTTAATTACGGCTTTATCACAAATAGGTTAACTTTGGTATGACATATTATATAGGCACTGACAAATATATTGACAATTCAATGGTCTGATTTACATAGATTAAATTTTAAGTGTCCCAGTTTTAATCTCTTTAATTATTATTATGGCAAAAAACATATTAAGAATCTAACAAAAACGAAGAAAAATGAACGTCAGCGACATGTTTCGCAATAGCGGATAACTCTAGTATAGGCAACCAAATATACATCATGCGATGCACATTTGCACCGTTCGAAATGGATATTTTCTAAATTCAGTTTATTCATTTGAAATTGATCTCTCACCGTTCAATTTGACGATGTAAAAACAGAAAGTGAAGATTGAAGAAATATTCAAAATCGCCAGTTCCGGTACGGGATGGCGTTGCGTGCGTATGACTGTTCATTTAGGGCATGTTTGTTCTGTTTTCGTTACCTCCCCAGATTAAACACAGAAATTAATCAAAGTAAGTATTAACTTGAGAAAGCGGAGTGCGCTATATTGTGTACACTAACGAAACGTGCCAAGTATATAATAGTTGGAATTTAACATTAATACGAGCGTTCCAGATAAAACTTGGACAAGTTTTATTGCGTCCCATAAAATGCTTGTTGTGAGATTAATGAGCGCCGTCTAGGATTTTTTCGCCGGAGATTTATTAAAATCTCCCTAATTCGCAGTAATGCGCGCAGGTAGCAGTTGGCGCGAGTGGTGGCGGCTTAATTAAATCCGGCGAATGGTCGGGCGGATAAAACACACACACACCCGGAATGAACAACAACAAAAAAAAATAGCAGTCGTTTATTCACAATTTGCTGAACGTCTTGTAAACACCACGGAACGGGGGAGGGGGTGTTTTAATGCATAGTTAAGTAAGAACGGATGCCGAGTGTTTCCTCAAAAGACCAATATGAGCCGGAAAATATATACGTCCTACTTTAAATTTTACCCGGCTCATATATTCAAACGCAATATGCGCCACTGTCTCTATCTAAAAGCTCGAGTGAACTGCATACCGGCTGTGTTTTTATTATTTCGCCCATCTAAGTTTTTATGGCGCACTTTTACAAATACAACAACAACCAACTGCAGATAAATTGGTTCGGAACACCGCTGCACATACATCACCGACGTTTAGTAAATTGGACACGCAAAAAGACCCTTGCACGAAAAAATGTCGACGATAAAGACGCTTTAAATTTGGGCTGGAGGTGGCTCCAAAAGTAATCTCATATTTCAGTCGTTCACGAGTGTATTATCTTGTTGTTTTTTGCCTTTTGCGTTATTGATACTAAAGAAATTATACTGGCACTAACCTTAAATTCTCCTGAAGAGAATTAGAAGTTTTCATTGTTTGTTGAGGTTCAAATTGGAAACAAGCTGGAACTCCATTTGTCCCAATTCTGTACCGCAACTCTTGTCATTTTCACTCTAAAGATAAAAACATCGATTGTGGGAATAATGTGATCACAATCGTAAATTTTTTAATTCATTTTCACTTATTTTCAAGAATATTGGAAAAGATGGTTTCTTCTCTCTGGAGTACTTTCATTTACGCACTAGATGGCGCTGACGCGTCAAATATTTTGTTCAATTTTAAATTACTTTTCACTAATACCACTAATAATTTACTTGAAGATGACGAATAAAGCATCACATAACTTGATTCAGCACCCTTTTAAAGTCGTAGTACACTTCACTATTATTTTAAGTTCAACTTAACTTAGTTGGTGACAAACTAACAAATGCAGTGTTTTGGATGTCAAAAATTGCACTGAATACGTCTTTGTTGAAATAATAAATAAAATCGTTTGGACAAAAGTTGTAATTATGTTTAGGCGAAAGTTTTCCGAATCGGGAGAATTCGATATAGATATGCATTACCGCAAATTTGTTATTGCTAATATTGCTAATAAGGAAATAAAGTTAAGTTCTTACCATTTTTTGATCAAATACCGTCTTGATTCGTTCGAATAGGTAGCGTTTTTAAATTCATCAACTTTTTGCGGTGAATTTCAACATTGGTGGACTGTCAATCATAAGTTTTTTTTGTGTTGAACACTTATGTTGTGCAAAAATGTGATGAATAGGGAAACGGATTTGGTGGAAAACTGATGACTGTGCTGACTGGTGCTGACGTCATGACACCTGAAGTGTAAACATAACCTAAACATTTTTTAATTTTCGGCGATTATTATTATTATATGAATAAATATGTGCGACATTAGTCTTCTTGGGACCATAATATTGGTAAAACGGATTACAATGCCTTTGGAAAATTCATCAGATGATGATTTATTAACTTCCTTTGATGAAGAAATTATTTTAAACAGAAGAAAGACTCATGAAAAAATTAGAGGATACGTAAATAATGTTGCACTATTCCAGTTTTTTCCTCGCTTTGCTTTGACATTGACAGTTTGACTTCGACAAACTATTTTGACATTTCCCCCACTATTCGTCCACCAAACAACCAACTCCCATTGTAGATGGGAAAGGTGAATTTTGGTTGAGCCCAACATGAAATTTTTGGTGAATAAAGAAACGTCTTTTCTTAAGCTCAACATAAATCTAACAGTAATATAACAACGTTTTGGTAGAAAACTGATTCCACCGATTGATCCATCGATGAATTTAAAAACGCTCTCATAATGACACAACTATCGAATCGAATGTCAAACGTGCAGCGCCACTGCCAACTGCAGGATTAAAAAAACACTTTCACATTTTTTATTAGACCATTTGCAACACTGCAATCGTATGTTTTGTTGTTTTATTTGATAGATATCTGACGGACGTAACATTAATAGCGAAAAAATTGTAGGTTATGAGTGTTAAGTATGACTATGAGAGTAGAAATTAAAGGTAGACAGAAATAAAGAAAAATTATTTTCAAGGCCAAGCCGTCAACAACCGGAAGTTACCCCAGTTGTACCATTTAAAATAAAATTCAGTATTACCAGTGATAATGAGCCCGGCGGAATTGAAAATGGAACCCACAATACATTTCCAAAGTTAACGTGGCTATTTTAAATATCGTATTGTTTAAAATTGAAATTATGAATCCATGATGGCTTTGCTTCCAATAATTTTATTTGTCACAACTGACATTTACGAAAAAGTTCGAATATGTACGATGATTAAAATGTATGCGAACGATGAGAAAACATGACTCTGATTTATGGTAAATGCAATAAAAATGCTTCTACGGTTGGCTTAAAAAAAAAAACGGTAACTGTCAGAAAAAGTTCTGTCAGATTTTATTAAATTTTTATAGTTTGAAACGGCCTGTTAGAATTTAGGTTAAAAAACTGCACTTATGTGTCAGAAATACTACTGTCGAACAGACACAAATTGACAAATTAAATTTCCAATTCACATTAGGTCAAATTTCATTTCCAGTTTTTTTTTAAGCCAACTGTACCGTTTCACATTTATGCAGAGTGCAGACAATAAACATTTAGTTTGAATTTCCCGCCGTTTGACACGAATGACATTTGTTTATGTTTAATCGGGACATGTTTGTTTTCAGCAAAGGGTGCCCTTGGATATTTGCTTCGAGAATAGGAATCGTTCAGTTCTAGTTTTAATGTAAAACATTACAAAAAAAGAAAAAAGGAAATATATTTTGGGTCTAAATTTTAGGTTAACTGTCAACATGCTCCAATTAATCTACGCTTTAAAAAATCACAACAATTGACGGTTTCCAACGCCTTCCCAGCCCAGGATTTTATTTGAACGCGCGATATAATCAACATGAAAAATTTTATTTTCCTTTTTAGTGAACCTCGGATATAGTGAACCAGTTTTTCAAGTTCACTATATCCGGACTCGACTGTATTCTCGAATAAGTTCACTTCACATTCACTCTACCGTTTTAAAAATTCACCACCGAAGTAGTGCAGATTAACGCGTACAAACACAAATCCTCCGTCCTCGTTCTCTTCCTTTTTCCAGATGAAACTCCAACAATTAAAACGCGACATTTCAGCGGCCGCACCGCGCCAAAAACCACCCAGTCCTCCTCGCGGTGTATTACTGGTTGCCTACATTATCCTATCGTAAAGTATTCAGTTGAAGTTTTAATTAACGCGCTACTCTGCCAGGACTAGACTCATTGAAAATTAAAAACTATAAATCCGAAAGCAATCCCAGATGCTCGTGCCGGTGCGAAATGCGCACGGCACACATAACTTCCACCCTGAGATTGTCACGTAACACAATGTTACATAATGAATAAGTGCATAATTTTGGTATAATTGCAATCATAACTTAGTGCGCCGTTGGATGTGGCGACTGTTACAGAAACTGGCAATTAATTTTCTATGCAAACAATGCCCGGGCTTGCTTTTGATATCTGCGGGTGGTGCTGTGCCGCGCCGTGACGTCTTTTAACTGTTGACAATCGAACCCGAGGGCCGAACTGGGGGGATCTTTCGACACACTTTAAGTGGTTCCGATCGTATTGTTTGTTTTAATTGATGGCTGTCACTCCGACTCGGCAAACGGCGAAAACTCCAAAGTCGAACTGAATTTATGGGGCCACTCCGCAAATTAACGACAAACACACGAAACGAAACGATGAATGCAAAACGACGGAAACGATAAAATCGTGCACATGAAAATTTTTATAAGAGTTTTGAACTGGCTGGAGGATCCCGAGGGAGCGAACCAGTCTCCTGTCTGCAGTGTTTGCTTGAAGAATCAATGTTCCTTCTTGATACAAATATTTTCTTGTCTGAATCGCACCACTCCTACTTCTGCTGTTCTGTTTTATTTGAAAGTTTAACAAAACAAAGTGGTTTAAACAAATTCAAAAATGATTCCGCCCAGGATCGAACTGGGGACCTTGTGCGTGTTAGGCAGACGTGATAACCGCTACACCACGGAATCCATATTTCAGACTGCTCCACATAATGGAAATCTGTTCACAATATGCTTTCTAACATGAAAGAAATGAAAAAAAAGTGGTTCCGCCCGGGATCGAACCGGGGACCTTCTGCGTGTGAAGCAGACGTGATAACCGCTACACTACGGAACCGTTGATTGTACTTGTTTTGTAGCGCAACATCGCCACGGTATTCAGGTTAATTTTTGAAACAAATAATCACATTTTTTTACAGTCAATATTTATAAGGATTGAAATAACATTTTCACCAATAAAACCGATATACTCGTACATATTACTGAGTAAAATGTTTTTTAAAATGCTTACACAATAACCGATGTCGATTATAAAATAAATAAAAACAAATCATAAAAAATTACATGTTAACGTACAAATGGTCGTAACTTTCGAAATGACATTTGTGGAAATATATTTTATTGTTTTTATAGTTTATCGAGCACATTTGGATCAAATATGTATTTATTTTTCTACTACATATCTCAATACAAAGTACACATTTCCTCCCTCATTTTAGGGTTGGAAGTGTGGGATTAAAAATTCGGAGTAATTTGAAATGAGATTTATAAAAATAAATCACAATTTATTGATATTAAAGGAACGACATTATTAATAGTTATTTGTATATCAAGGTCGCGAAATCATTCTTTAACGTACCGAGAGAATAATTGTCGCCGAGGCCGCCTGCGGCCGAGGCAAACAATCTCGAGGATGTTAAAGGATTTCGCGGAAAAGGAAGACAAACAGTGGTACCAACCATTTCATAAACAGATAACTAAAGATACTAATTTAGTGACTGTTTAGTTCTACCCCATGGGTTCCACCCCGTCCCAGCTTCCCGTGCACATTTCAAATCCAAAAATATAAAAAAAAATATGTAATTTTCATTTGTTTTCAACCCCCGAGCACCGGTCTCGTCCAATAATTTTGATTTAAACTGCAACAATACATTCGATTCGAATTTGAACCCGACATTTAATCGCGATGATTTTTTTTTGTTCAGTTAATTTTCCAATTTTCCTAATTATTAATAATTATGTAATCGGCATTGTGTCGAGCGTCCTATTGAGTTCCGTTCAATCCTCGAAAGCTCTCTCAAAAGAGCCAAATAGTCAATTCGTACAGGCTACGATCAATCGAAAATGGGAAAAAAATCACGAGAGACCAACAAACCGATAAATTTCACCCTTTCAGCTACAAAGCGCCGTTTAACAGCAACTAAACTGCAGGCATTATCGCATTCGGAATTAATAATCTCTCGCATTCCAACCGTCCCCGACTGGCTCTCCAATAAAAATTTCAACGAACAAACGGAATTAATTAAATTTAAAAAAGCACACTCGACCGTAACAGTACCCAACAACAAATACATTACGACGGAATTAAAATAAAATCCATATCCGATGAGTGGCGTCCGGTTTTGCATTTTATTTATTTTTGTTCCGGACCCACCATCCCCTTCTGCCAATTTGACGGTCGGCGGCGAACTTTTTGTTTGGTTTTTGTTATCAGCACGGAGCGGCCGGCTGTAATCTTGGACCGGATCAACATGGAAATTAAATTTTCCACGTGTTTTCCAGACACTATAAATTAACAAACTTTGGACGGACCCGCGCGCGCGTGGCGCGGCCAGTTCATGAATTTGAACAATTACGGTCGCAGCTGTGAAAAATGCCGACCGAAGTTTCGAGACGAATTGCCCTAATGAAGAGAAGTCAATCATCCGAGTTTTGCACGTTTCGACGCACAACTGTCACACGCCATTTCGCTCCGGGAAGGTGCCACCCGACGCCGGCCGAACCGGAACGGGGGCGGTTTTTTTTTTTGTCCCGCAATATTAATCCTGCAACGATGGACAAGGGCGGTTTTTGCGAGACAAAACGCCGACGTCCTGAATTATTTCGGATGTGGCTGGCGGACATTTACGGTGTTAATTTTTGTTCCTGGATTTTTCAAGTGGCCTGGAATAAAAAAAATTCGGAGAAGCTCAACAGAACATCACACACAGATGGGAAAGACAAAAACTACAACAGAAAGATTTTTTAGTACTAAAAAGTAATTTATGCAACAAGTGTATAATGTAGTACTTTTTTACACGAGTGCGAAGTTTAGACGCACCAGCCGCGGGCGAGTACTTATAACAGGAAAATGATTGTCTATCTAATTATAATAAAATAAAAACAAAAATATTGTAAAGATATTCATGCATGAGATAGAGAATATAAAATTGTAACAGAATATATAAAATTTAAAAAAAAGATACGAACTGCATTTTGTTGCGTTTAAATTATCACGAATGCAAATAGAACATTGTTTTTAGTTAACTTGGGTCATTTCATGTAAAGTCGAATAATAAAACTAGAATTTTAAAGCAATGGTGTTGTTGTTAACCTTGAAAAAAGTTTTCTATTTCGGCAAAGTTTACGGACGTTTCCTGTAATTGTAAGGAACAATTACGGCAGAATAAATGGTAAAATGGGTTTTACCATCGAAGATAAAACATTAATTATTAATAATGAATTAATTTTTAACAGATTGGTAGGCAACCAATAAAACGACTGTACATACCAGCAAGCTAAGACAAACTTGTTTGTTTTCTTTTTGATCACTCGGTACTTCGTTATTAAAAATGTAAAGTGTAGTTTAAAATTTCAAAGTGGGGGTGGCTGGGGGGCGGTTGTAGACAGATTAACAACTATACTAAATTAAGTCCCCCAAAAATTTCAGATTTTTATAAATTGTTTAATAGAAAAGACATGTTTAGCGAAGATTCCTCTTTTATAAAATATTAACGTCATAATTCTTTCTTAGAATTCAAGTTTTACTGTTAAATCAATAAACATGATGTATCTGCATATGTCATACAAAAGCATATATAAATAAATATAAAACAAAATAAATTAACGGAAAAAAGTAATCGGTACTATCCCGGCGCATCCACCATTTTAGCAATATTGTTGATTTATTGTAACACGGGAATTTGTACTGCAATAAATATTGTTAAAGAAAGGTTTATAAAACCGTCGATATAATTCACCGCGTTTTTCATGTAAGTTGCATTTACAAAACTCAAAACAGATCTGTGCAGTTATGAAATATTACAGCACTTGTGTTACTAGACGAAACAAAAAAACAAGCATTTAATTATTCAATAATAGTTTAGTTGCAAATATTTATATTGCTGTTGTCAAAGAAACAGATTTAAATCTTCCAAAAAAAGTGCTACCAACTTAAGCATGACAGTCATGGTTTACGGTATAATGGAATTTTGTCAATTTTTTATAAAAAAATTAGATATTTCGTAGAGAAAATCTATCGTGCGGAAAATAGAATACGCTACACGGTTGATAAGTGCAATAAAACAAAATCTCGGAAAGTGTGATACCTTTCCTCAGTTCTGTTATACTGCGCTTACCAACCTCGTGCCGTAATATACCATAAACCACCGAATTCTTTATTTTCAGATATTTTTAGTTTAACTTTGTAGTACTGTAACGCTTGCCTGAAGATTAACATCTCTTCGTTCAATACAACTCTTCTTGTACCATCACGAATCACAATTCTATTTCGTGAGCATGAATTACTGCATTTCCGTGACAGAAACGAAATAAAATATTTTAAAAAATAATACATTCCGCTGCCAGTCGCGCTACGATACATACAACAATTAATTATTAATAATGTCAAATAACATTTTGTTTGCGACAAATTTTGTTCCACAAACTCTTCGCTGTTTCTCTCTGTTTAAAATCGCCTGTGATTGCTTTTTTGTATTATCACAACCGTTGGCAATCATCCTTATTTCACGCCGCCACGCTGTTTTCTTTAAAACATTTCATTTAATTCCTCACGTGTTGTTAAACCAAAACGAACCACCACCGACGACGACATTTCATAAATGTATTTGTTTCGCAAAAGATCAAATGCGCTTTCTGTGCTGTATTAATTTAATGCAAGCGCAATAAATAAAAACTGGCTATAATTTCGCCTGTGTATATTTGTATACGTACCTATCTGCGAATTTTCGCCAAGGAACATAACTCACTCGAGAGGGTGCAAAAGGCCATGAATATTAAAAATAGGTGCAGATAGTAACAAGCGATAAATCATTTTAATCATATTTTCAGTTTTGTAGGAAATCTTGCAAGGGTTGTACCGTTTCCTTCCGTTTTATATTTCGTCCTTCATTCTTTCATTTACCACCCTCGGCAGTCCAGCGCGTCCACTATAAAAAATCTGGGATAATTTTCAAAATTACTGTCGATTTTTACGCCTCCCCTAGTAAAATCGGCAATAACAAATTATTACGGTTATGACGACAATAATATCATTACGACACGGGTGATTAATTTAACGATTTCGGTACCGGCGAATAACGACAACAATAATGACACCATAACAAACATTACGGCGTCGGCTAATTAATTATCGAACTGTGTTGCAAAATTCGATTAGTCCTGGGACGGGTCCTTGATTTGCCTCGGATAAAAAAAAATACAGAAGCAATTTCCTCGGAGGGATGGAACGTTCCGGGATTATAACTTATACGGTTCTGTTTCTTTCGATTTATTCCCAGTTAATTGAGAGTTATCGGGGGATGCTCGCGAGATGGGGGCGGCACTCGACGTTCACCCCCACACCGACAACATTTTATTTAAATGTCCGCATTCCGCCCTCCCTCGCGCGCTCGTCTCCACTTTTTGTCAAAGAAACTTTTCCTGTTTTTATTTTCAATCATTCGGCCTCCACGAAATTCCCGTTCGCTATTATGGCGCGCCGTCCCCAGAGATTAAAAAAAATACTACGCGTTTATCTAGAGTTTTGCGTCGATATTCGCAACGTCACGGCTTGATTTATTCCGGGATTTGAAAGAGCCGCACCGAATCTCTGTCTTTGCCCCTAACAAGTTAACTTTTTTCCTCGTGCGCACACGTCTTAATTGTTCCTGCTTCCTCCGGCGGCGGCGAGAAACCGGAAAATTACCCTTCATAAATCCACTCTCCCCGTCGCTCTCGAATCGTACCGGATCGGGCAGAATTGAGTGTTGCCCTATTGATTTTTTATTTAAATGGCAACGGTTAAAATTATGACGTCCCGTCATAATTTTAACGTTTGTGGTGTAATAAAATTTACTGTTTGCTTCGGTTTTATTTATTATCATGAACTAGACAACTGTTTCGGCCGTGCCGTTTTCATAAATCTCCCTCGACGGGGTTCGTCATTTCCAACTTTCCGCGTCCGTTCCTTTTGCTGCGTCGATCGTTGTTTATTAAATAGTTTCCAATTTAAATACAACAAGGGTGGCTCCTGCTGCACTCGCAGTAATAAAGCTCCGAAAGCGCAACAAAACCGGTTCTCGTTCATAATCGTCACTTTTTCGATTTTTCTCGGCGCAAAAAGGGCACAAAACAAAAAATTGCGACAAATTTGACTGTTTTTCGAATGGTGTGCGTTTTTTCGAGCCGATACGAAAACAAAGAGATAAACACTAATTTGGTAAAGTGCTTAGTTATCGAAAGATCTGAACGTTGGAATTTTAGAACCGGCGTAAATAAAATTAAAAACTTCATGAATCCGGCGTAAAAACCGTGCAAACAGCGTTATCCGCGTTCCATTGACTCGTAAATATTTTACACATGTCAACAGGATCTTCCATTACCGATATTGCTTTGTGTAATTTTTAAATAAAATATGAAACGCGCCGTGCACTTATTTTAATTACGATTTCACGATTTTGCCGAATGGAATATTACGCTCCCGGAAGATATTCGCCGCGTTTTATATCTTCTCTCCGAAGATGTGCACGCTATGCAAAATTGTTTAAAAATAATTAAATAAATTTCAAATTAACCGATTTTTGTTGTACACTCATCAATCACTCAGCAATCAAAATGTATATTGGTTAAACAAATCAAGAGTGCTACTTCATCTTTTGTTTTATCGAAACGTCTGTCTTAGCTTAATCGTACACATATGTATACTTGTTATACAGTCGTTTTATTGGTTGCCTGCCTCTCGGAAAATCTATTAAAAATTAATTAATAATTAATCTAGGTTAACAACAACACGTCGTTGACGTTTCTTTGACATTTCCGCAAAACATCTGCTTCCCACAAATTGTCTACGCCCATGCATTGAATGCTTATTTGCATAGGATTCCGCTACGACATGACCTATAATTTGCAACGCCTGCTCTGATTTGTTTTCATTTTGATCACATTGTATTCCTTTTACTATCTCTACATATGAAGACTACGTTTTCCTCGAAAAAAATCCCGCGACGACATCCCACCCCCACTCTCGTTTTAATTACCGCCCTTCCCGATTTCCCGCGTCGAATTTTCCAGGGGGGCGTCGTCCCATCAATCGTGAATGTGTGTTTTCTTCCTCCTGCGGGGCGCATCCTTGCATAAATACGTCAAGTCCTCGCACTTATCCTCGCTGCTGGCAGCCCCGCGAAAATTTATTGATATCAATGGAAATTCGATTTGTAGGACAACAGATTTTTCACCTAGGATTTATACGAAAGGGCACCGAATTCAACAGAATTCCCAAGCCGTTTTCACGTAACTTGATGAAGTACGGGCGCGGAAAACGCCGAACCGCTTCGTTCCGCTCCGGCGTCGCGATGCGCTAGTGTTTACAACCGGCGTCGCGACGCCGCTTTCTTCAGTTTGCCGCAAAGCGTCGCCGACAGCCGACGTTCCGCGACCACCCGGCCTCCACAAGTTCCGATCCGCGCGGAGTGGTTTGAGTGTGAGAATCGGCGCCGTTGTTGAGATTTTTTTTGCCCGGGGGGTGAGATTTTTCAGTGAGTTGTGGCTCGTCTCGGCCGACTTTCAGCAGAAGGGTGAGTCTGGCGGGACGAAATTAACGACCCCCGCGAAAGAAAGTGCCCGGGACGGATTCCTTTCCGCTCAAAGGAGACGTTATTACGCTACCTTCCTGCTTTGGACAGGAAAGATTATTTTTTGCGCGCGCTAAGACCGAATTGGGGAACAAACGGGATCGGGATCATCCAGAAATGATGAATGTTCAAGCGAGTTCAACAAGTCGCGCCGCCAACCAAAATAATTATCGGGAACTCCTTTCCAAGGGGGATTTGTTTGCCGAAGTCGGGATTCCCCGAAACTGCGCCCACTTCTTTCTTTAACAAAACATTAGTCGTGTTTTTGGGCCAACGTAAATTATGATGTCTGAAAAAAGTGCTCCACGCTGAAAAAGCACGAAAACTGATTTACCGCCCCAAAACAGATGTGCAGGGGAGAAAAAACAACTCGAGGAGTAACGTTCTGATTTCCTGAAAACTTCCAAACAATTTCGGATCCTACCGTTATTACCTTCCCTCCATTAATAGTAAATAATCGTCATTCCCCCATCGGAAATACGGTGTAGACACAACAAAACGCAACCAGACCTTCTTCAGCTTTCTTAAAATCGATCCCGAAACGGTGTATCCATCAGATCGTATTTATTTTTATTTGCGCTGAAACATTCCTGAAAAGTCCGCATTATCAACGGGAAAGTATTCCGCCGAGATGACTGAAATTTTTTACCAAAATGCGACTCAAACCCGAGCTGGCGGCTACATCATGAAAGTTTACCGAAGAGATCTTTAAAATATTTAGACTAGAGTCTTTGTTATTAATTCTGCGAACGTGAGTTCCTGAAATTTTCAATGTAATTTCAGACAGACAGTTTCGGGTTCTCTGTTGTGATTGCGTTGCTTCAACAGTAAACAAACATTTTCCAGAAAACACATTTTCAAATAAACGGGATTGGAGCAACGAATCAATTCAAATACTACAACTATTTTAATTAAGCGGAGAATATTTTAACCTGAATACGTACCACGCCGCATTTGCATCATTTGTTAAGTATTTTTCCAAAAAACAAATTTGATGCAACACAGTATTCGGTGGTAAAGAGCGTTCAAAAAAATGTGAGGTCCAGTGCTTGCTTTGTTTGTTTGTTGTCCATGCATTTTTCAAACGCTCGTTACAACAAAGATTTTTCTAAAACATTTGAACGCATATGAAATGGCGTCAGTGCTCATCATGTACTAAATCATGCAAAAGTAAATTACAGAAAACTAGATCAAATTTAAAGTTTAACGAGCTCGCCTCAGCAGAAATTATGTTCTCTGCAATTAACGAAGCAAAAGCAAAAAAAAAATCCATTTAATCCCTTCCCTCAGTCAGAGATAGAAAAGGGCAGAATTTCCGCTTGCGCAGGTGCACCTAAAAATGTTCAAAATAGTTTTTTTTTACCGATGAATCGCGAACCGTTTTTGTCCCACCGCGAGTAAAAAAAAAAGAGTGTATTGTGGGGGTTGTACCAGGTGACGGTGACGTTCTTAACCCCCCGTCAAATTTGCACCCTGATTGCAAAACAATCAGCCGTGACACGGTGTAAATCTCCCCACCGAACTCACCCCTCGACTCGTCTTAAATCGGCAATTTGCACCGCGCCCCATATTTTATTCAGTGAATTAGAACCGGGCGCTAATGTCGATGAGAGCGCGTCTCGCCCTGTTGCGTCCCCCTCGGATCCGTCCCTGTAATTATTTATTTGGGGAGGCCTGGGCCGCGTCATGACGCCGGCTCGTCAACGTCCGGAAACGATTCCAACTTCGATTATCCATCAAAGAGCGCGCCGAGCATTTCCGGCCCGGCAAACAATTCGCATTTCCATGTTATTGGATGTGATTTTGCGATGGCCCGGGGCACCTTTTTTCTATATGGGAATTGTAATTGTTCGCGAATTTACCATAATGCAATTTCGAGATCGATCCCCGGACCTGCAATTTCCGCACGAGAATCTACGGAACGTAACGCGATTAAAGGGATGGTCCGGGGTTTTTTCCTGGATGGGGAGGGTGCGAATTCCTGGACGGCTTCTTGCGGGAAATTGTTGCTGCGGGCGGGATTTGATCGATTATTTATTTTCTGAATATAGATTATGTTACTTCGGATCGGCGAGAGTTAAGAGATAGACATCATTTATTTCTTTTTGAACGGACCGGAAACATCCATCAATTTTACGTTGCTCAACTTGAACCAACAAACAAGTCGGTGGGGGAAAATTTTTTACACCGCGTATAAAGTTCACCACACTTTTCGGACACTTTTTTTTAGAACGCTTTCCCATTTTGTAGAATTTGTGTTTTATTATTCATTTATCGAAAGAGGTTAAATATAAAATGCGAGACTGAAATATTTACGCGAACTTGTTTTCCACTCGGATATTCTGGTGAAATATTTTGCGGGATTTTGACAAATATTTAGGTCGGTCGCGTGAAACCGCACACACCACGGAATCACCAAATATTCTTATAATCTCATTTACCACTTCCTAATTTTTCTATAGTCGTTACAAGCAACGGCCGCGAAATTGAATTTCGCGGCCTGTTTTAAGTACGCGAAATTGAATTTCGCGGCCTGTTTTAAGTACGCGAAATTGAATTTCGCGGCCTGTTTTAAGTACGCGAAATGCGCGTTTGGCGTACAGTTGTACAAGAAAAGATTTGTTTTTATTTCCTGTCATAAATTACCCTCCCTCTGTCCAAATTTGTTTATTTCGTAAACGTCTTCTTCTCCCCTGCCCTTGCCACCTCCCACACCGCTTCCATTATTTGTATTCCGGTCTTTTTTTATCCCCGAACCGGCCCGTTAAATCCCCAATTAAACCCAAATTTAGACCATCTTCGGTAATTACAATTTAAGAAGCCTCCTCGCCTTTTACCACCGCAACACCCATAAATTTTTCCAACGTTTGCTCGCTTGAATCTCCAATTCCTGATCCTAAATTAGAGCCGTTGACGTATTTATCGCCGCACTAATCCCCAACCCCGCACAATACTCAAAACTGCCGAACACCCTGTATCATCGACGACGACTTAATTCGCACGAACCACCGCCGATCATTAATTTATTTGTCGACATCTGCACCCGCCGAATGCAATCGCGGGCCGGTTATTGTGGCGGCGGCGGTGGCGGTCGATCTCCCTTTATCGGAAGAGAGTCACTTTGCGCCGGAGGCGGCCCGCAGAAAAAAATTCTAATTGAATATTGACAGAGCGCTTGACATCTTAAATTACTATTGACGAGGGATATAATAAAGTATTGATTGGGTATCGCGGGAGCGGGAATTGCGGATTGCGATCCCGACCGACTCCATTATGGATGCCGAACGCGAATCCTTAATCGGCCTTAATTGAGGGGCAAAAACCGGTGATTACCAATTAAAGTGGAGCGATACCGAAAGGGGTGAAGGAAAAAATTTTAAACGGAAAGGGCGATCGCGATTATTTACATCTCGAGACGAAAAAAAAATCATCGGGGGCGGCTTCTTGCACAATGAAGCAATCTAAATCACATTGACAGTGCCGAAAAAAATATAGGGGACAGTCACGCAGGTACAGGACAAGCGGCCGTTATTTATGGAATACGACCTAATTTATTTCTGTTGGAAAACTATTAATTATGCGCAGGTATTCATATTTGCGTCACGATTTCTGTTATAAAAATGGATACTGGAAAATATGTGTCATATTAACCTGGGGCTATTTTAAAATTCCACATTGCTTGATCTGTTTTTCAACGGAGATTTATTGTTTCTGCTATTGATGCGGAATTTTTCGTAAATATTTTTCGGCCGATGTTTCGTCGGGTCGTTGCATTCGGCCGAATTAGAAGGTCCGTGTGGACGAATCTGGCGGGAGCGGTGGCGCCTCCGGGACACCATGGGCATCGTGAACTAGTTGGCAAGGATGAAATTAACGCCGACGAAAATTTACGACAGAGAGTATTAAGCTGGAAAGGTTACAAATCCGGTTGTTGTTTTGCATCTTGTAACGACTCAGGTCTGCCGCCTTCTTTCGCTCCTCCAAATTTCTCTAATTTATGACGGAGCCATTTACGGGGGGGAAATAACGAGGGGCGCCAGAAAGAGATCTCGTAATAAGCGACACTTGAACGAACAGCAAGTGCAAAAATTATTTCTCCACTGTCTATTCACAAAAAAATAAGAAAAAATATTTGTAGCAAGAAATAATAGAATACATTTTATTAAAATTTTTATGTTTCTCAATTTCCTTGTCGGCACAATAATCCTTAAAAGTAGTCTAATGAAATCTTTGAAATTGTACGCGTCGGTTTGATAAACCCAGACCCCCTTGTAGCTGTGGTCCGGCGCGAAGGACAAAATTCAGATGACACGTGAAAAGAGTTTCAGTTCCTGACCTGACCTGATCTGGTTGACCTGACCTCACCGTGTCGTTTCCCTCGTCGCAGCTTAATTTCCCTTTCGTCCAAATAATAAAAAAAAATAAATTGTAGGCGAATTTATCTTAGTTGTGTGTTAAAAGCGGCCCTCACGTGCACATCCTCCCGCAACGACACTATGCAAATTTTTTTTCGCGCCACATTACCATCGGAAAGCCATCCCCGTCCCCGCCCCTCGACCACCTGTTCATTATTTAAAATTCGTCCGATGTAAGTGATTTGTTTTTCGCGTGTCCCAAGCAAAAATCTAATAACTGCACGTTCAGTATGTAAATATTCGTCGTTCTCGGTGTGTGCGCGCCCGTTCCGGTGTACACGTTTTGAATTTTATTTTAAGAATAATTCAGGGGCTCATGCTTCCGCCCCCTGAAAAGAGTAAAATAAATATTAGGGGCCGTGCGTTTTAATTATCCATAGAGTGCGGCCGAGTTCATTTCGGATGATATTAGCGTCCGTTAAACCTCCATAATGACAAGAAGTGCGCCGGCTCTTGGAGCGTTTTTGTGTTTACTTTTATTTGAAGCTGCCGCGGTGTGTGTATGAAATAATTGTTGTTTTCGTTCGACGTTGGAACTGAACGACCGCCCTTGTTTATGGAACGAAATTAAAACGGGACGCCGGGCCCGAAAAAGAAATTGTTTAAATATTAATGGAGGCGGCGCTCGCCTCGCTACTTCCAACCTACTTCGTACAACGGGAATTCCGGATTTTACGCCGCCGACACAAATCCAAAATCACGGAACAACTTGCCCCCCAAACAATAAATCTCACAGAGTCCAATTGTTAACGTTAATAATAATATTTAATGATACTTAATAATTGTATTTATTATTTCTTACAAAAATTAGAAAAAAAAACACTAACTAATGTTAAAACAACTACGATTTGTTCGATACCTCCCTTGAAAGTGAGTCTGTATCCCTAGTTACCAGTGGGTGAAGGTTTCTCTTTCGTTCACTTCACTTTCGCTCATCGTTTTTCGCCCACTGTCTTTCACTCACTGGTTTTCATTCACCCGTAAATTTTTCCATTTCTTTCTGATAACCTAACTTTGATTTTTTTGGCATCATTTGCTAACTCACTTGCTTCTTCCAGGACATCATCAGGAATATATAACCCTTCATCGTCCATTTTCACAATTTCCACAACGTGCATACAACCATTTTATTGACGTTACAGAACTTTGTTTATTTTGTATTTGATTTTTTTCCATAGCAACAGATCGGTCCAAAAATGTGATTTATTTTTATTTAAAGTTTCTAAGGAGGTACCGAACAAAACCAAAGACAGCACTGGAGAGAATGTCGCTTTCGTTCACTTGAATTGCAGCGCTTCGTGGACGAATACGCAATTCGCGTGATTTAAGACTTTGCCTTCCTCACTCGTACTGTTCTGGCAGACCAAAGCGAGTCTACTCTTGACCCCAAACCTGAAAAGCTTCAAAAAACAACAAATATCAATTGTGCTCTCGCCCCAACTGTTCTTTTTTGTGTGCCGTAGACGACCCCTTAAATAATGCATACGTAACCCAAAAAAAAAAAGTAAAAATAACTGGATAATCAATGTCCGGGGCCTCGAAAACAAAAACGCTGACTCGATTAGCCCACTAATAATTCTAATTGAATATAAAAGATAACCGAGAGTAATCGAATTACCGCGGCCTGAAAACAGGACACGCGGGAAAATTGTAAAGGATATAACAAGAAAAAAAAACTGTACAAACAAAAGCGTCCACTCTCCGGTCCCACTCTACTGTTTTTTGTCGAGTACACCCGGCTCAATTAATTTTATATGAGTCAGTTCACATAAGCCGAGTTTAGTCCGCGGTCCGGCTGCACACACTGTCCCGCTTCGATTATAATCGCGCCACAATTAACGATTCGAAACCGATCAATTAGCGTTTCGTTCTGTAATGTTCATTAAATCGACGATCGTGCCGGATTAGCGGCTAGTTTTGCAGCGACAGGCGAAAAAATCCCGAGGATAGATGGCGCCCTCGACCGCAACAAACGCTCTAAACGATGCGGAGCTTGTTTTGTTGATTTTTTTTTGTGCGTGTCGTAACGACGCACACCCTCTTTCACGTCGAATGTGTTATTAACCGCTCCCCGAAATTTTGATATGGCACGACACTTTTATATTTTCCGCTCTGATAACGACAGATTATTCAATTATTCGGCCGTTAGCGGTTTTTGATTTACGTGCGGCGATTGCGTCCGGACGAAAAAAATGTGTCGACAAGTTGGAAGGCTGTTTTATCGACGGCGTTAACAAACAGCGACGATTTGTCGACGCCAATTCGTTTGGCGGTTATCGCGCGGCTCGATCGGCCGGGACTTGCAGGTTGTTCGCAGTTTGCCCCAACAGAGGTCTGCTTTACCGACCCCGGACCAGCAAATCGGCAACTTTTACGAGCCGGGAAATAACAGGAAAGACCTAGGGTTAGTGCGTTTTTAAGTGGCATTTAAAAATACACAATCAGATTATTGTATGCAGGCCATTAGTAATAAAAACGCAATAAAAACATGTTTTCAAACAGTAAAAAGTTTAAACAAGTCGCCATTTCTGGAGGCATTTTATGTGGCTGCCTCGACCGTTTCCTGCTTGCGCAGGGACATTTCTAATCCCAACTCAGTGACACGTCTAAAAGCATTTCAACAAAATACAAATCACTACTCACCAAACTAAGTCTCAGAGATTACAGTACCCCACACACTGACCAGATTTGCCTCCAATTGACCACCTGTGGACAAGACAATTATCAAATTAAGTACCAGAAAGTTATTAACACGACATTACATTCCCAAACTTGATTACTCTTTACTCTTTATTGCTTCAATCTGACCGATTCTTTTCGGCGGCAACAAAGTGCGGAAACCTTGCTTTGGGGCATCGATTTTTGCTTCGCTTCCAGACGATAAATGAAGAATTGCATCGCGTCCCTTTGCAGCTCCCGCAAAAACAGCAACGTCATCAGCTGGCTCGAATGTGTGTACATTGTTAAAGTTTCGCCGTTAGAGCCTCCGAATTACAGACACTCGACGATAAGAACCCGGACGACATTGTTTCATCGTGCCTTAAGAAGCCCTAGATCTCTCATCAAACATATGCAAACTCGCGTACAAAAGGCAACTTTACCTTCTTTCTTGCACCGCATCCTGTTACAATTAAAACAGGGTGGGTCGATTACAGCGGAGTCGGTCTCGTCGATAAGACGCAATCTCGGCGATAAATAATAATCCGTCGTCGGGTTTTCGTTAATAGCCGCCCTGCGCCCGTTGGCCACCTTCCCGAATTGCCCAATAAACAAAATGAATGCCGTCGTTATTTATACGTGGTGTAATTTTTTGCCATTTATTTATATTTACATATTTTTTGGAAGCGGGCGCGATAACGACAAGTCGGAGTGATCCAGTGTCTGTTGGCAGCGTTCCCGTCGACGTTCTTCTTGCGGCGGCTCGAAACAAAGTAATAACGAGTCGATAAGGAAGGTGTTTAAAGTTAGGATTTTACATGGTCAACGGAGCTTAGTGATGTGAAAGCTTTCAGCTTACACAGAGCTTTCGCGTTGATGCGGTCTTCCTGCTGACATAGCTTTCGCTAGTCTCGGGGGACCGTCAGTCATTTGAATTAATAGTAGGTATTGGCGATAGGCGGAATCGGACTTTTTCAACACTCTGATGCTTCAAGGGGGCCCCGATCGCACTCTACTTTATTGAAAATTTGCTGCCGGACATTTTCAAACCCACACGTCACTCTTTTTGACAGCTAACTATTGCCAACCTGACGTCGACAAATTACCAATGCACTTTGCTGCATCTAAAATATAAATCCACAACCATTTTGAAAAGAACATCAACTTAATACAATATCATAAAATTAAAAAGAACTCACTACGTTAGGAGTTTCACAGCGAAAGGATTGTCTCTATTCTGCAATATTTATCAAAGTAATCCGAAAGAGTAGCTGTTGTAAAATATACACGGGGCACTTACTGAACTGGTTCTATTTCAGAGGTCACATTTTCTACTTGTCGAGCGTAAAAATTGCACTGATTGACGCTGTTTGTCATTAAAAAGCAAATTAAATTTGAGAGTAAACAACAATGTTCATCTCTTTGATATTTGTCAGTTGTCTGCAGTTGTGCCAACATTAGATAATTATATGAAAATGTCAACATTTCTGTATCCACTTGAGCGACAAATTTTTTCCCTCTTACAGTGCACAAACGGCAGTAACGGCACTGACTAACGACGTTCCCCGTTATAAAACCGGTAAAATTGGTTAAATAATAATCTTTGGTCAATTGAGCAAGATCTCAGTGTCAGCAGTGATGCCAACCTAAGGAATTGGATCATAGCGTCCAAATAAGTTTTCTTTTCTTGCGTGAATATTTGTTTAGCTGAGAAATGTAGCAGTCACAAATACTTATTTGTGAAATAAATAAGCTGAAAAACATTTTTAAGTATGTAATATGGCGTCATTGACAAAACAATCAGAACTTACCTCCTGCTGTCCTGCTGCAGTTTCTCTAGGATATTTGAATATGATAAAGCTGCGCTGAAGTGCAGAGTGTAGGTCCAGGTTCAAATCTGACAGAACAGTTCTAAATCATTCACAAGTGAAACGAAGGTTTCCATCTGATAATAAAAAACGCTTTAAATAGTTTGCTGGCAATAGTCTAGATATGGAAAATCTCTTTTACCTGAAACTTCTCTTTAGGGTTCTTCTCATGGAAATAATTTGTCTCCTAACACAATTTGAGAGTTGTATAATTGATTGCGGGGGTGTTTGACGCGGTGGTGGTAATTATTCTGAATGTTCGAATTTTAGGTTATGTCAATGTAAACAAAAGTTGTAAAGAGTTAAATCATTGAGAAAGAACAAAGAATGGACTGTAAAAAGTGCAGCAACGGTCAGGTGGAGGAACTAAAAGGCGAGTAAAGAGCTTAATGTCAGAAAAACTTGCGATTCCAATCTGACATTTTTAGGTTAGGTTCCGTTGTCTTTCTTTTGGAGCCCGGCGGAAACTGTCAGTTTCGCTTTTAGCGAGGGTTCGTCGATTTAAAAGGCAAGATAACACCTATTAAGTATAGATATGTGGTAAAATGATGAAAAATGAAAGAAAAGTGTCTAGAGTAGGTTGCGCTCCTCACACTTGCATTTAGGGGGTTGTCGATCTTGTAAGGGCAAGAAACGTTGCTGAATCCTGCAAGCCATTTGTCCACTTGAATTAGATCGAGTAATTTCAGTACGTTTGTAAATAAGTCTACATTTTTATCCACAAGCCAGTTGACGTAATTGATTGTGGTGATTGAATTGATATAATGTTAAATTAGGCATCTGTCATCAATCGAGCTTAATCTCTTGCTAATAATATTTGTTTTCGGCGCTCCATTATTCTTGTTATTTCATTACAGTCTGGCGTTAGATTCCATTACTGCTGATTAGCCAGCCCCTCCGCTTATCCCGACTCGTCACATTCTTGTATTTATCTAAGAGCGCCACTTTATCGCCAATCCGAGAGTATGATTAACACGAGTCTAATCCGAGCAAACTTAATTATATTCTCTGTATGTGGCGAAAGAAACGGCCAATTCCGCTTGTTTACAAAGTCCGAACATGGGGGTAGCAACTAGTAAACGTCACCCTTATGCTTGTTTTGCCGCAGCAGGGAAACCACATATATCTCACCGCGAGGTTAATTTGTAACGGCCCCTCTTATGTGAGCCCCGACCTCGGTTTGCGTTAACACTCGTTATTTGTTACAAAAAAACACAGTCAATACAGCCCCTTAAGCAGGTGGCGGACGCAATTTGTTCACGGAGACAAATTGGAATGGGACGCCTCGATTTCGCTAATCTGGATTTTTGTTGTTTTTTCCCTCCGTTGGATACACAAATTGGAATAAATTAATGATTGTTCCGTCGATAATGGGGTTGCGAGACATGTTGTTTGTGTAATTTGGATAGTTATTGGCATTTTATCAGTTGCTACTAATCAGCTTTAATTAAAATGATTGCTATGTGCTGCACGGACAAAAGAATTCCGATGGATATATCGATATTGGGGGTATTCCGGACTGTACTATTTTCATTATTAATGAACAGTTATTGTGCTATGAAGGGCACAAAATAATCTACAAGATACAAACACTAAAATAATACACGGTGCGTTCGGCTTTTTCTAAATTAGACATTGATGATTCGTTCGGTGCAAAGTTTGTTGTGTTCAAAAAGTAATAAATGATGTGTCGAGCTGTTACACTTGATACACGCAAAAACAAGAGTGTGGGCGGTGACACAGCGGCAGGAGTCTGATGTAGCATTTCGAAACAGGACAGCAGCTACGTAACTGACAGTCTAATGAAAGTTCCAGTCGTAAAGTCGGTAACTACGCCAATTATTTAATGAGAATTTGTTTAGTTTCTAACTGTCGGATTGAAATTCTTAAATTTTTTAAATCTCTTCGCTTGAATTTTTCCCCAAGTCTATTTGTAAAACTGTGCAATCGGAATACAATGTTCAGCAAAGAGACAAAAATACATAATAGTAAGGTTAATTTTTCTACGTGGACCACAACAAAATAAATTATTTCGTTTATGACTGTGAGTTATACCAAGGAGATTAAATACAGTGGTCAAAAAAAGTAATTGTACTCGGCTTCGCCTCGTGCCTGAAACCTAGTTTTCACGCTGTAAAATCCCCCTACCGTACTCTAATATAAATAACTATTATTAAATCGTTTTTTGCTCTTCTAAACTGTCTCTCTTTTTATTGATATTCATATTTCATTTTTGTTATTTCCATAGATATTATTTCACCAAGTTTGTTGTTGCAAAACACCTTTTTACATAGAACAAATAATTCCTTCTGTGCCAAATATGACAGATTTATAACTTTTCGTTTTATCTACGACTTTGTCGAACTTTATTTATGTTTTACTTACTTCAAGTCTGCCTTTTTATCTTTCAGTGTACATAACTGTGATCCTTGCTTGGAAGTGCCGTTCTGCGGTAAATAAATTCCTCTCGAGCGATGCATCAAGCGCTGTATCGTATTTCCTTTCGTGCAAATAATATACGTCAACACTTAATCAAACTTCTGCAAGCGGGGAATTTTTTCTCCTAAACTGCAGTTCTGTCTCATTCAAATTAGTCCGCGTTCATTATCGGCCGCCGCTCAATTTAATGCAAATAATTTCAAAGCGCTCAGTTTTCTTCAGCGTCGAGACGTGTTTACTCCAACTTGCTCGCAAAAAACAACAAATTAACCTTCTGATATCGTCCGCTCGCAATTTCCGCCATATTTAACACTTCACCACTTCGTTTGCTCAAACTTTAATATAAGCTGCACCGCTCGAGAGCATCGCTCATTTTTTTGAGCGACTTGCAAATTGGATTCGGACGAATAAATGGCGACACAATTCCAACCGGGTAATTCCCCGAAACGGTCCGATCACGTGATTTGTAAAACTATCAATAATTGAATCGGGAAAGGGCGAATCGATGGACGGCGTGGTCGCCCCGAGTCGTAAATAAAGACACCCTCTTTACCCGGATTCATAAGAATTTTATGACGTCACGTGACGACGATGATTTCCGGAATGGCATTTACATAAATAATGCTCCGGGTAGGGTCTGTTCCACGGGAGTCTCCATCTGGAAGTAAAAGAAACATAATTAATGTCTGGAATTGCTCCAAATATGCGCATATTTATGCACAACATTTTTATAATATACGCGCTACTTTTATCATATTTGAAACAAGTACCTATCGGGTATTCATTTAAATTTATTCTCAAAGTAGGCGTTGAAGAGTCGATTGTGAACGTACCATGCGTCACTCTGCAAAATAAAAACACAAACAACGCAACGCAACAGCTGATCCAATTCGTAATCTGTACTCAGTGGTGCGTTCACAACTGACTCTGCAACGCCTGCTTTGAGGATAAATTTAAATGAACACCTGATATTATTGATGCAGTGTACTTTCAGCGTTAAAAATACTTCACCTAATGACATTTTATTTCGTAATCTATACATAAGTACATACAAGGTGGCCCAACCAAAAGGAATGTGCAAGATCTTCTTATTCTTCTTCGATCTTCGTTATTAAATTTTTTTGAGATCAGCAAAGATTCTTAGTTTTTGGAGAATGAGCGTCTGCTTTTTTCGGAAGAAACCGGTTTTGAACCGGTTTATAACCGGTTTTGGAACCCATCGCGCCGGTTCGGTTCTTCCCCCTTAACCGTTTTTTGACAGGTCCGGCGAGATTTAGTACCACATCCAAAGAAATTGGTTTGATTTGTGCGTGTTCGTGTCCCACCCAGCGCCCATCACTCGTTCTTACGTGTCCTCAAGACAGGAATCGATACTGTAAATAGATTCATTTCTGGCATGGTTTCCAGTCGTTCTTTTCCTTGTCCCCGTACAAGACAAAGCAGGACGGAATCCATAAGCATGTCATGATACGTTTCGGATTTTCGAAGGTGGCTTACGGTTTCCAAGTAGCGAAGATTCAACACACGCAAGGATAAGATAAGCTGATAACACAACCATGATTCACCCTTAAACATACAAGGGAGATCGCTCAGGCACGATATACCCCTGAACAGCCGTGGCGGCGGCCAGGGCTGGCTTTGTTTGCCTTTTCATATGATAAACCCGATTACCGCCCCGAAAATCGCCTCCTCGCTCGTCCTAGCTGATGGCACAAGTCGCCGGGAGCGGTGCCACTCTCGACGGCGCTCACCAGATCTGGTGACAGGGGGTGGTGCGCCCCGATCAAGGCCGATAATTGTCCTGAAAAGTGTTTGTCGCAATTTAATGCGACAGTCGGACCGTAAATTTCAACCGGAACTATTCGGTTCCTGCTATATTGCTTTGCTAATGCAATAGTGCTCGCGAGTTGATTTATTGGATTTTTCGGTGGTGACTGTCAGCAGCAGTGCAAACTTCTACGATATGACGGTTTCCACATTATAATTTCAATTTCACATGCGAATGCGATATAAAAAACAATAGTAGGGATGTCGGGGCGAGGTTTTTGTTAACTTTCCGAATTGCTTCCACAAGGGTGAACGTGCAGTTTCTCCCATTGAAAATTATTTTTCGACACTGAAACCTCTTGCTTTGTCTGCGGAGATGCCTTTGTCCGGAGCAAATCTGCAAATTAACAAATGGAATTACACTTGATTAAAACAGTTTGTCTCGGATAAACTGTTCTAGTTGCATTTGTCTTTGTGCGTCTGAATTTGCTTTAAGCAGACACACCGCACCACTCAAAAGTGCCTCAGATACGTCGGATTGCTCTAACTGCAGATTAAGCTGAAGTATTAACGTCGCTACATATTTTAAACAAAGATGTACTTATTTAGGACAAATTCTGAAAGGCTTTTAAAAAGGAAATTTAATTTTGCTCTTCACATTTTTCAATTTTAACCAGCGTTTGTGCGTCTGCGTTTAAAAATGTACAAACTGAGACAAACACATGAAATTTTCTTTATCAGTAACGTGATGTGAAAATGTCAAAATTGTCAAAACTTAACAATGGTGGTAAAGCAATCTCAATGTATTTATCAATACTAATAATGGAAATTAATATTTGTAGTAGAGGAAACTAAAAATGTCTGTCTGATGCTCGGATCACGTCTGTTGGAAAGTGGGGTTATGTCAAGATACAGATCATTCAATGTCAAAACCTCAAAATCACCTCATGTAATTCTCGCTATAAATGAGGAATCAAGGAAATGGTCACTTGGCAGTAAGAAAACACGAAAAATATCTAGGGATTACTAAAGGTAATCTTGCATTGATTAATGAAATATTTTCAAATAAAAACTAATAGGACAGCAAGGAACATAAAGTTCATAAAAATGTTTCATAGGGGATGAAAAGGCTAAAAGCATCAAAATACTTACAACACTGGCCAACATATACAACAAAATAGCACAAATAGAGCTAACTTTATTGGCGATGTTCGTCTTTGTGAGTTGTTTTCCGTTGGCTTCAATAAATCTCTCGAAACCGTTTGTTCTCAACTTTGACAAGACGACGGACGTAGCATTTTCTTTTTGAATTCTGAAATTTCGTACCCAAACTCATTTTTATAGTTACGCGCACTCAGTGTACGTCGAAAAACGTCTGCGCAAGTCGTTGTGTCAGCGAGACGTTTCTGCCAAAATGGCGCCTCCGAGAGTTGCCAACTGCGGCTGGACTTAGTGTTATCTAAAATTCCCTATCAATAACCTAGCAACTGAAAAGTTACTAGGGACTGGTCACAATCAAAATGAATAGATTTTTTAGTCATGAAACTCATATCCTCTCCACAGTTCTCAGCACCGTAATTTTTTGAAGTGAAAACTTTTTTAGACGCACCACACCGAGCACTGGATTAGTTTCATGCGACACGCTAAAATCGTCACGCTCAAATTGTCATATTTTTAAAATCTCAAAAATCTCATCCTCCTCATCAAATTTGTGTAAATAATGTTTTACCCCTTGCTTCCGTAATTCCATTTTTGTTTGTCTTTTTGCCACCTTTCCCCAATTAATATTTACTCCGCGAGCGTTGCTAACTCCTTATCCAAGCAAAAAACTGTCCATTATTCACCCCCTCCTTTGACGCGTCCGTCTCCCTGCAACTTTCGTCGGGCGCGCCTCCCCCGGGAGCGTTCGCCGTCTCCGATAAACACCCCGTTAATAAATTATAAGAATTTAATTTAATACTCGGACCGAAGACTGACTATAATATTTCACGTGCAGGTGGAGCAGAAAATGTACACATGTTTGCCAACGGCACACTAGCCGTCCGCATAAATAATGTAAGTGAGCCTCGCGAACTCGTGTACAAACTTGCTCGGATATTTACGTACAGTCGGAGTCGTTGCGAGGGTCCGGCAGGGTCAGGACTATACACCGAGATCGTCCTTCGGGACACCATCCGCTTTGATGCATTGCTCACGAATAATGCGCCGAGCAAGGAGCCGCTGCACCCCGAATAAAAACAACCTGATGCTGCTGTGATTAATGCTCCCTAGGATCTGCGGGCTTTAGCAGTCGGGTTAATTATCGGAAGGACGCGTGATAAGGGTTGTTGCCCGCCGCAAAATTTAAAACAACTGGCTGGGGCCTTCGGTGTAGAGCACGAGTGCCGCATCCATATTTGATTAGCGGTTAAAGACGCGCAACACTCTGCTTTTCTTGGCAAATGACTTGCGCCATCATCCCGAAGAGCTACGACCATTTGCAACAGTCGCAGACAGGTGACATATCGCCCTACTAAAACTCCAATCAATTTCCCAAAAAATCACCAGAATGTCAAGAACTTTGCTCCAGTCTTTCGTGCGGGATTCAGATAATGAGAAATGAGTCGATCGTGTTCCGCACTTCTTCCGGATTGGCTACGAGGGTTTATTTTCACTTGGGAGGAAGCTACTTTGCAAGAGGGGATTTTTCACGCGGAGCAAAAATTTACTGTGGGAAGGGAATTATGACGCGACATCTTGGCGGTCTTAATGAGGAGCTAAGTCAAATATCTGCGCGAACATTTCACTTTGGTTCTCTCTTTTTTGGTTAAACATGTTACGTCAGCATCCTCACTTTCGACGTTTGCTCTCTAATTAGTGGAAACACCCACTTAACGTGTGTGAGCTCGGCAGACTGTGATCAATATCCTGCTGCACAGGGTGGCCACAAGCAAGAGACGAGAACGTAGCTACACCTGGATTTAAAGGGGTGTCCTAATCCCTCTGTCTCTTGTGTAAAACTATATTAATGTTACAAAATTAAAATTAGGCTTGTTATAAGCGATTAGGTTCAATAACGAGCTGCCATGATTATGCCAGTTCTGTTCATTATAGCATCCGTCCTTGAGACTCAGCTCCGTTCGCGACACCGGCGCGGTTTAGGGAGAGCTCCAGAGATGATATATTGTGAAGCCTAAAAGCAGTCTTATCTCCAAATCTACATCTTGGAAAGCTACGGTTTTCATTGGATGTATTATTTTTGTTCAAACAGCTATAAATTGGTTAATTTTTGTAAATTTCTGGACAAAATTCCAGGGACACACTTTTCAAACCCCCTCTTAAAAAAGGCTATGAAAAATTGATTTTTTCAGATTTTTAGACACCCTTCGGCAATTTTGTGTTTTTTGGGGTTGCGCCCCCCTCTGTGGGACCGATCCGCTGTCAAGTTCGATTGTTGGGAGTCAATACGGCAAAGAGCCCTCGTCGGCATCAAATAAAAAGCGAGGATGCTTTTAAACCCGCTAGATTATTAATTAATTTTTCACCCCTAATTGCTTTCACGTGTTTTTAAATTATTACCGAATCAAGATGAACTTGTTCGTTGTGACGCACCCCAATACTGTGATGCCCTTTATGTAGTCCGCTTTGTCCGAAAAATTCGTTAAAATAACGTTAATTATCCCTGTCATCGATTCGGTAAAAAATCACCCCTCGACTCGTAAATTTTAATTAAAATGAGTAGCAATTAACACACTTTTGCAGACGACAGCGGAGTCGTCTCGAATCGGTGTTTGTTGTCAGCGGTGACCTCGTGACGCCCCGATTTGTGCCCAATGGAGCGCTCGTGGCGGCGCACGAGAGCCAAAGCCACAAACGCCGTTTGACTCTATCATATTCGATAAAATATGCAACTCCCCAACCAGGCCATCAATTTTATCGCTTCCTTTTTGTACGTAAGACAATAACACAAATTTATTGTTGACCAGCGACTGTCACGCGATTTCGCACACAAAAAATTCATTTTCTACGTAAAATCCCTCATGACGAACCGTCTAGACAACACCATCGATCACTTAATTCCGCACCCCCAGTGCAACAGTCGAGCTAATTACGACTTCACCTTCTCGTTGCAGTTTTTTGCACCACTCCCACAAATGAAATGGGCGCTGATCCCGTAATTCCTTCACGGGACCGGTGCACTTTTATTAAGCGACACATATTTTTGGAAACATTTTACGACGCAGATTATTTTCTACGTGCACGGGTAAATCCCCGAATTTATTCCGGCCGAATTTTCCAGTAAATCCCAATTTATTAGGCTAGGAAAAAACGTGGTAAATGTAACAGGTGATTAAAAGTATGCGAAAACAAAAGCATATTTGAAAGATTAAAATTTTAATTAAAGCGCAACCTTTTTCCCAAAAAAAAAATCATAAAACTGAGCTTAAGGGAATTAGGTTGGAACTGTGCGCCAGAGGGCGCGGCGGTGGGCTTCTTCATATGTAAATTTAATTTCGACGTAAGCTGCGATGGACCTGAAGGGGATCGGGTGCACAAATGTTTGGGTTTCAATGTATGAGAAGTAAATAAAGAAGAAAAGTGCAATATTATTATGACGAAAAAATAAAGATGCACGAAAGAAACAAGAACATTTAATAACATTTACGGACGTTTCCTGTAACAATTATCCCAGAATAAGTGGTAAAATGAGTTTTACCATTGAAGATGTAGCATTAATTATTAATTATTAATTAATTAATAATAGATATTTTGAAAGGTAGGCAACCAATAAAACGACTGTATATTACAAGTTAGTATACATATGTGTACGATTAAGCTCAGACAGACGTTTCAATACAACAAAAGATGAGGTAGCACTCGTGATTTGTTTTCTTGTTGATCACCCTGTATTTTTTAAATAATAGACCTAATGCGAGCAAAATTTTAATTAGACTGGATCGCGAGCTAAGAATAATTTTTAAAAAATTTGGAAAATCAATTTGAATCAGGTTTCACGTTTTCGGCAAGTAATCGCAGCGCCCGACAGCAATTAAGCCTTAATCGCGATCATTTCCGAATAAAAATGGCGCCGGCGCGCCGAAACAATTTTTCGCAATATCGCGGGAAGGATTGCGGCCGGCAACAAGGCAATAAAAGTGTAATTAAGTCTGAGGGCAATAAGCGGGTTTGCGTTATCGGGGGTGTCGGTCGGGGGCGGCCAACAAATCTTGGCTGTGTAGTTGTCGGACGCATCCTGTGTTTGGACAAGGGCCTTGTTTGTCGATGTTATATTTGAACAGCTCACGGAACACCCCGACATTTACATGTCTGCTGTATATATAACGTATAAATTAATTCGACTTAATCTATAAAGTCATAAGTCTTTTTAAGGAACGCCGCCGGAATAAAATCACTATTAATTTATGCGATTCACATTTTATGTGTTGCATAATTACACGAACGATAGAGTGGGGCTGTTAAAAACGGCTAAATGGGAACATAAAAATGATGAAACGGTGCTTTATTCATTACGGCTTTCTCGCATTTGTCCGGACTTTGTCCCCCGAATCGGACAAAAATTATTTCTCCCAACACACAAAATCAAAAAAATAATTTTTAATCGGACGCTCCTCGACGGGTCCCGCTCCCGATTCGAGCCAGATTGTTTAAGCTTGCCGGTTTTAATCGAACTTTATCTTTCCAGGTGAGTCCCGGATTAGTGCAGTTCTAATTTTCCACGCCACTGACCCATGTTTCTCCAAAGGTAATACGTTATTATTAGATCCGGTAATGCCGACAATGTCCGGAAAAATTTACGGCGGTTTTAATGTGTAAGAATGTTTAATCTTGGAAGAATTGCAAAAAAGCTAATAAAGCAGACGATAAATCATGGAAAAAACCTAAAGGAATACAAGAATAAGTAGGATAAATTCTAATTTCCGTATCCGAATGAATTACGACGTGGAATATTTTCTTTAAGGCAGTTAAGTTTTGTACGTTTCCGCAAATTGCCTCGGGGAATTATCGACATGATTATCCGTTCCTTCTCCCATTCATTATAATAAATTATTAAGATGCGAATTTTTGCCGGCAAATGCAAATTGAGGAGAGAGGCGGCGCGCCAGATAAGAAATAAAAAACGAAAGCATTTCGACAAAAATTGGAAGCACGAAGAAATTCTTTCTGACTGGAAACATTCAAATTGTTCTAACTCATCTTGCAGCCGCATCAAGAAATTCCGCTATTAGCACTTTTGCCAAGTTAGATCGTTACACATAATTAACTCAAACTTGCGAAATTACTATTTCTAATAAGCACCAGCTGTACTCGAGCTTTTATAAACTAGAATTAAAACGTAAACGTGAAATATTTAACAAACAGGCCGAGCCAGACCAGATATTAAAACCCCCGTTGACACCGCCATTCAGCCCGGGCTAATTACGATCTAACACCCCTAATCGCACTTTTCCCACAAAGAAACGGCAAAAATGGAGGCGGCGCTCTCTTTAAACGAAGAAAGGGGAGCGTAAACCATCGCCGAACGACGGAGGCGCAATAAGACGCTCGTAACGAGCCCCAAATAGGGGTTGCTGTCTTTTAATTATCTATTTTTTAATATTTAACAATAAAATTAATCGGTGGCTTAGCGGTGGGGACAGGTTTGGCCAAATCAAATAACAAAAAATGTTGCTTCTTGTATTACTACTTTTTGTACATACTGCCAGGTTCGCTGATAAGATAACGTGATGATATAGATCTTGTGTCACTCTCGGATAAAGAAGCCGTCGATTACTGAAAATTCCGTCAAAATCGGTTCAGTATTTAAAGCTAGAGGAGTGTACAAACATACAAAGAAACATACACGTTGAAAATATGTATTTCATGTAAACTTTCACCTGGAAGTGGTGTAAAAATGTCGTTACAACTCTCTACTATTGCTTTTTGTACCTGCTACTTTTTGTACATATTGCCCAGCACGCTGATAAGATAACGTGATGCTACAGATCTTGTGGCATTCTTGAGCAAACGAGCTGTCCATCACTGAAAGTCCCGTCGAAATGGATTCAGTATTTAAGACAGAAGGAGTGCACTCAAACACAGAGATGTTCACGCTTACGTACAAAAAAATGTCCCTACCACTCTCGCTACTGTTGGTTCTTGTACTGTTTCTTTTTGTACATATTGCTCAGCACGCTGAT